>NC_134926.1:1745000-2472500 GCF_051014615.1 Bombus vancouverensis nearcticus | reverse complement strand
AAAGAACGCGAATGAACGCGAATGAACGCGAAAGAACGCGAAAGAACGTGAAAGAGGTTAGAAGGGCGCGCGCGCGCGCGCGCACGGCGCGTCGCGCCCTGCAGCGTGCCTTAAGAGAGTCATAGTTACTCCCGCCGTTTACCCGCTGAATTTGACGTGCGCGCGCAGCGGCGTATTGCTTTTTACTCGTACGCGACCGACATAAACCATTATTCCCGACGTATTTTATCGAGGTACGTCGATTTATGTAAAGATATTCCTACCTCGTAACGATTTTTAGCGGGTCATTTCGATGGGAACATCCGGCCTCTTCGTAGCGGAGCGACAAAATTCCAAGTTCCAACCTCCAGGTCATTTTGGTCCGGCGGACGAAATTTTTCAAAAAAATAAAGTGAAATCGTTACTTTCGGCCAGATTACGTCGTAACATAGCGATTTCGCGCAAAATTTCGATACATTATAACGCTTTTCAGCGAGTTATTTCTACTCGAACGTTCGAACAGAGGCGGATGTTTCAAAGTCCATGCGATGCAACGATACGCTCTTACGCGTTGCTCGCTCGCTCCGCTCGCTCGAAAAAAAATAGCCCAACCCAAAACCAATCCCTTTTGCGTTCGTTCTTCGATTTCATCGAAATCTTCGTTGGAACGCGCGGGATCGGTTTAGGGTTGGGCTAGATTGGTCCGAGCGAGCGCAGCGAGCGAGCATTTATCGCGACCTTTCTCCTCGTTTTCGTCTCTCTCGTGAAGCGGGAAAGAACGCGAATGAACGCGAATGAACGCGAAAGAACGCGAAAGAACGTGAAAGAGGTTAGAAGGGCGCGCGCGCGCGCGCACGGCGCGTCGCGCCCCGCAGCGTGCCTTAAGAGAGTCATAGTTACTCCCGCCGTTTGCCCGCTGAATTTGACGTGCGCGCGCAGCGGCGTATTGCTTTTTACTCGTACGCGACCGACATAAACCATTATTCCCGACGTATTTTATCGAGGTACGTCGATTTATGTAAAGATATTCCTACCTTGTAACGATTTTTAGCGGGTCATTTCGATGGGAACATCCGGCCTCTTCGTAGCGGAGCGACAAAATTCCAAGTTCCAACCTCCCGGTCATTTTGGTCCGGCGGATGAAATTTTTCAAAAAAATAAAGTGAAATCGTTACTTTCGGCCAGATTACGTCGTAACATAGCGATTTCGCGCAAAATTTCGATACATTATAACGCTTTTCAGCGAGTTATTTCTACTCGAACGTTCGAACAGAGGCGGATGTTTCAAAGTCCATGCGATGCAACGATACGCTCTTACGCGTTGCTCGCTCGCTCCGCTCGCTCGAAAAAAAAATAGCCCAACCCAAAACCAATCCCTTTTGCATTCGTTCTTCGATTTCATCGAAATCTTCGTTGGAACGCGCGGGATCGGTTTAGGGTTGGGCTAGATTGGTCCGAGCGAGCGCAGCGAGCGAGCATTTATCGCGACCTTTCTCCTCGTTTTCGTCTCTCTCGTGAAGCGGGAAAGAACGCGAATGAACGCGAATGAACGCGAAAGAACGCGAAAGAACGTGAAAGAGGTTAGAAGGGCGCGCGCGCGCGCGCGCACGGCGCGTCGCGCCCCGCAGCGTGCCTTAAGAGAGTCATAGTTACTCCCGCCGTTTGCCCGCTGAATTTGACGTGCGCGCGCAGCGGCGTATTGCTTTTTACTCGTACGCGACCGACATAAACCATTATTCCCGACGTATTTTATCGAGGTACGTCGATTTATGCAAAGATATTCCTACCTTGTAACGATTTTTAGCGGGTCATTTCGATGGGAACATCCGGCCTCTTCGTAGCGGAGCGACAAAATTCCAAGTTCCAACCTCCCGGTCATTTTGGTCCGGCGGACGAAATTTTTCAAAAAAATAAAGTGAAATCGTTACTTTCGGCCAGATTACGTCGTAACATAGCGATTTCGCGCAAAATTTCGATACATTATAACGCTTTTCAGCGAGTTATTTCTACTCGAACGTTCGAACAGAGGCGGATGTTTCAAAGTCCATGCGATGCAACGATACGCTCTTACGCGTTGCTCGCTCGCTCCGCTCGCTCGAAAAAAAAATAGCCCAACCCAAAACCAATCCCTTTTGCATTCGTTCTTCGATTTCATCGAAATCTTCGTTGGAACGCGCGGGATCGGTTTAGGGTTGGGCTAGATTGGTCCGAGCGAGCGCAGCGAGCGAGCATTTATCGCGACCTTTCTCCTCGTTTTCGTCTCTCTCGTGAAGCGGGAAAGAACGCGAATGAACGCGAATGAACGCGAAAGAACGCGAAAGAACGTGAAAGAGGTTAGAAGGGCGCGCGCGCGCGCGCGCACGGCGCGTCGCGCCCCGCAGCGTGCCTTAAGAGAGTCATAGTTACTCCCGCCGTTTGCCCGCTGAATTTGACGTGCGCGCGCAGCGGCGTATTGCTTTTTACTCGTACGCGACCGACATAAACCATTATTCCCGACGTATTTTATCGAGGTACGTCGATTTATGCAAAGATATTCCTACCTTGTAACGATTTTTAGCGGGTCATTTCGATGGGAACATCCGGCCTCTTCGTAGCGGAGCGACAAAATTCCAAGTTCCAACCTCCCGGTCATTTTGGTCCGGCGGACGAAATTTTTCAAAAAAATAAAGTGAAATCGTTACTTTCGGCCAGATTACGTCGTAACATAGCGATTTCGCGCAAAATTTCGATACATTATAACGCTTTTCAGCGAGTTATTTCTACTCGAACGTTCGAACAGAGGCGGATGTTTCAAAGTTCATGCGATGCAACGATACGCTCTTACGCGTTGCTCGCTCGCTCCGCTCGCTCGAAAAAAAATAGCCCAACCCAAAACCAATCCCTTTTGCGTTCGTTCTTCGATTTCATCGAAATCTTCGTTGGAACGCGCGGGATCGGTTTAGGGTTGGGCTAGATTGGTCCGAGCGAGCGCAGCGAGCGAGCATTTATCGCGACCTTTCTCCTCGTTTTCGTCTCTCTCGTGAAGCGGGAAAAAACGCGAATGAACGCGAATGAACGCGAAAGAACGCGAAAGAACGTGAAAGAGGTTAGAAGGGCGCGCGCGCGCGCGCGCACGGCGCGTCGCGCCCCGCAGCGTGCCTTAAGAGAGTCATAGTTACTCCCGCCGTTTACCCGCTGAATTTGACGTGCGCGCGCAGCGGCGTATTGCTTTTTACTCGTACGCGACCGACATAAACCATTATTCCCGACGTATTTTATCGAGGTACGTCGATTTATGCAAAGATATTCCTACCTTGTAACGATTTTTAGCAGGTCATTTCGATGGGAACATCCGGCCTCTTCGTAGCGGGGCGACAAAATTCCAAGTTCCAACCTCCCGGTCATTTTGGTCCGGCGGATGAAATTTTTCAAAAAAATAAAGTGAAATCGTTACTTTCGGCCAGATTACGTCGTAACATAGCGATTTCGCGCAAAATTTCGATACATTATAACGCTTTTCAGCGAGTTATTTCTACTCGAACGTTCGAACAGAGGCGGATGTTTCAAAGTCCATGCGATGCAACGATACGCTCTTACGCGTTGCTCGCTCGCTCCGCTCGCTCGAAAAAAAAATAGCCCAACCCAAAACCAATCCCTTTTGCGTTCGTTCTTCGATTTCATCGAAATCTTCGTTGGAACGCGCGGGATCGGTTTAGGGTTGAGCTAGATTGGTCCGAGCGAGCGCAGCGAGCGAGCATTTATCGCGACCTTTCTCCTCGTTTTCGTCTCTCTCGTGAAGCGGGAAAAAACGCGAATGAACGCGAATGAACGCGAAAGAACGCGAAAGAACGTGAAAGAGGTTAGAAGGGCGCGCGCGCGCGCGCGCACGGCGCGTCGCGCCCCGCAGCGTGCCTTAAGAGAGTCATAGTTACTCCCGCCGTTTACCCGCTGAATTTGACGTGCGCGCGCAGCGGCGTATTGCTTTTTACTCGTACGCGACCGACATAAACCATTATTCCCGACGTATTTTATCGAGGTACGTCGATTTATGCAAAGATATTCCTACCTTGTAACGATTTTTAGCGGGTCATTTCGATGGGAACATCCGGCCTCTTCGTAGCGGAGCGACAAAATTCCAAGTTCCAACCTCCCGGTCATTTTGGTCCGGCGGACGAAATTTTTCAAAAAAATAAAGTGAAATCGTTACTTTCGGCCAGATTACGTCGTAACATAGCGATTTCGCGCAAAATTTCGATACATTATAACGCTTTTCAGCGAGTTATTTCTACTCGAACGTTCGAACAGAGGCGGATGTTTCAAAGTCCATGCGATGCAACGATACGCTCTTACGCGTTGCTCGCTCGCTCCGCTCGCTCGAAAAAAAATAGCCCAACCCAAAACCAATCCCTTTTGCGTTCGTTCTTCGATTTCATCGAAATCTTCGTTGGAACGCGCGGGATAGGTTTAGGGTTGGGCTAGATTGGTCCGAGCGAGCGCAGCGAGCGAGCATTTATCGCGACCTTTCTCCTCGTTTTCGTCTCTCTCGTGAAGCGGGAAAAAACGCGAATGAACGCGAATGAACGCGAAAGAACGCGAAAGAACGTGAAAGAGGTTAGAAGGGCGCGCACGGCGCGTCGCTCCCCGCAGCGTGCCTTAAGAGAGTCATAGTTACTCCCGCCGTTTACCCGCTGAATTTGACGTGCGCGCGCAGCGGCGTATTGCTTTTTACTCGTACGCGACCGATATAAACCATTATTCCCGACGTATTTTATCGAGGTACGTCGATTTATGCAAAGATATTCCTACCTTGTAACGATTTTTAGCAGGTCATTTCGATGGGAACATCCGGCCTCTTCGTAGCGGGGCGACAAAATTCCAAGTTCCAACCTCCCGGTCATTTTGGTCCGGCGGACGAAATTTTTCAAAAAAATAAAGTGAAATCGTTACTTTCGGCCAGATTACGTCGTAACATAGCGATTTCGCGCAAAATTTCGATACATTATAACGTTTTTCAGCGAGTTATTTCTACTCGAACGTTCGAACAGAGGCGGATGTTTCAAAGTCCATGCGATGCAACGATACGCTCTTACGCGTTGCTCGCTCGCTCCGCTCGCTCGAAAAAAAATAGCCCAACCCAAAACCAATCCCTTTTGCGTTCGTTCTTCGATTTCATCGAAATCTTCGTTGGAACGCGCGGGATCGGTTTAGGGTTGGGCTAGATTGGTCCGAGCGAGCGCAGCGAGCGAGCATTTATCGCGACCTTTCTCCTCGTTTTCGTCTCTCTCGTGAAGCGGGAAAGAACGCGAATGAACGCGAATGAACGCGAAAGAACGCGAAAGAACGTGAAAGAGGTTAGAAGGGCGCGCGCGCGCGCGCGCACGGCGCGTCGCGCCCCACAGCGTGCCTTAAGAGAGTCATAGTTACTCCCGCCGTTTGCCCGCTGAATTTGACGTGCGCGCGCAGCGGCGTATTGCTTTTTACTCGTACGCGACCGACATAAACCATTATTCCCGACGTATTTTATCGAGGTACGTCGATTTATGCAAAGATATTCCTATCTTGTAACGATTTTTAGCAGGTCATTTCGATGGGAACATCCGGCCTCTTCGTAGCGGGGCGACAAAATTCCAAGTTCCAACCTCCCGGTCATTTTGGTCCGGCGGACGAAATTTTTCAAAAAAATAAAGTGAAATCGTTACTTTCGGCCAGATTACGTCGTAACATAGCGATTTCGCGCAAAATTTCGATACATTATAACGTTTTTCAGCGAGTTATTTCTACTCGAACGTTCGAACAGAGGCGGATGTTTCAAAGTCCATGCGATGCAACGATACGCTCTTACGCGTTGCTCGCTCGCTCCGCTCGCTCGAAAAAAAATAGCCCAACCCAAAACCAATCCCTTTTGCGTTCGTTCTTCGATTTCATCGAAATCTTCGTTGGAACGCGCGGGATCGGTTTAGGGTTGGGCTAGATTGTTCCGAGCGAGCGCAGCGAGCGAGCATTTATCGCGACCTTTCTCCTCGTTTTCGTCTCTCCCGCGAAGCGGGAAAGAACGCGAATGAACGCGAATGAACGCGAAAGAACGCGAAAGAACGTGAAAGAGGTTAGAAGGGCGCGCGCGCGCGCGCGCACGGCGCGTCGCGCCCCGCAGCGTGCCTTAAGAAAGTCATAGTTACTCCCGCCGTTTGCCCGCTGAATTTGACGTGCGCGCGCAGCGGCGTATTGCTTTTTACTCGTACGCGACCGACATAAACCATTATTCCCGACGTATTTTATCGAGGTACGTCGATTTATGCAAAGATATTCCTACCTTGTAACGATTTTTAGCGGGTCATTTCGATGGGAAGATCCGGCCTCTTCGTAGCGGAGCGACAAAATTCCAAGTTCCAACCTCCCGGTCATTTTGGTCCGGCGGACGAAATTTTTCAAAAAAATAAAGTGAAATCGTTACTTTCGGCCAGATTACGTCGTAACATAGCGATTTCGCGCAGAATTTCGATACATTATAACGCTTTTCAGCGAGTTATTTCTACTCGAACGTTCGAACAGAGGCGGATGTTTCAAAGTCCATGCGATGCAACGATACGCTCTTACGCGTTGCTCGCTCGCTCCGCTCGCTCGAAAAAAAATAGCCCAACCCAAAACCAATCCCTTTTGCGTTCGTTCTTCGATTTCATCGAAATCTTCGTTGGAACGCGCGGGATCGGTTTAGGGTTGGGCTAGATTGGTCCGAGCGAGCGCAGCGAGCGAGCATTTATCGCGACCTTTCTCCTCGTTTTCGTCTCTCTCGTGAAGCGGGAAAGAACGCGAATGAACGCGAATGAACGCGAAAGAACGCGAAAGAACGTGAAAGAGGTTAGAAGGGCGCGCGCGCGCGCGCGCACGGCGCGTCGCGCCCCGCAGCGTGCCTTAAGAGAGTCATAGTTACTCCCGCCGTTTGCCCGCTGAATTTGACGTGCGCGCGCAGCGGCGTATTGCTTTTTACTCGTACGCGACCGACATAAACCATTATTCCCGACGTATTTTATCGAGGTACGTCGATTTATGCAAAGATATTCCTACCTTGTAACGATTTTTAGCGGGTCATTTCGATGGGAACATCCGGCCTCTTCGTAGCGGAGCGACAAAATTCCAAGTTCCAACCTCCCGGTCATTTTGGTCCGGCGGACGAAATTTTTCAAAAAAATAAAGTGAAATCGTTACTTTCGGCCAGATTACGTCATAACATAGCGATTTCGCGCAAAATTTCGATACATTATAACGCTTTTCAGCGAGTTATTTCTACTCGAACGTTCGAACAGAGGCGGATGCTTCAAAGTCCATGCGATGCAACGATACGCTCTTACGCGTTGCTCGCTCGCTCCGCTCGCTCGAAAAAAAATAGCCCAACCCAAAACCAATCCCTTTTGCGTTCGTTCTTCGATTTCATCGAAATCTTCGTTGGAACGCGCGGGATCGGTTTAGGGTTGGGCTAGATTGGTCCGAGCGAGCGCAGCGAGCGAGCATTTATCGCGACCTTTCTCCTCGTTTTCGTCTCTCTCGTGAAGCGGGAAAGAACGCGAATGAACGCGAATGAACGCGAAAGAACGCGAAAGAACGTGAAAGAGGTTAGCAGGGCGCGCGCGCGCGCGCGCACGGCGCGTCGCGCCCCGCAGCGTGCCTTAAGAGAGTCATAGTTACTCCCGCCGTTTGCCCGCTGAATTTGACGTGCGCGCGCAGCGGCGTATTGCTTTTTACTCGTACGCGACCGACATAAACCATTATTCCCGACGTATTTTATCGAGGTACGTCGATTTATGCAAAGATATTCCTACCTTGTAACGATTTTTAGCGGGTCATTTCGATGGGAACATCCGGCCTCTTCGTAGCGGAGCGACAAAATTCCAAGTTCCAACCTCCCGGTCATTTTGGTCCGGCGGACGAAATTTTTCAAAAAAATAAAGTGAAATCGTTACTTTCGGCCAGATTACGTCGTAACATAGCGATTTCGCGCAAAATTTCGATACATTATAACGCTTTTCAGCGAGTTATTTCTACTCGAACGTTCGAACAGAGGCGGATGTTTCAAAGTCCATGCGATGCAACGATACGCTCTTACGCGTTGCTCGCTCGCTCCGCTCGCTCGAAAAAAAATAGCCCAACCCAAAACCAATCCCTTTTGCGTTCGTTCTTCGATTTCATCGAAATCTTCGTTGGAACGCGCGGGATCGGTTTAGGGTTGGGCTAGATTGGTCCGAGCGAGCGCAGCGAGCGAGCATTTATCGCGACCTTTCTCCTCGTTTTCGTCTCTCTCGTGAAGCGGGAAAGAACGCGAATGAACGCGAATGAACGCGAAAGAACGCGAAAGAACGTGAAAGAGGTTAGAAGGGCGCGCGCGCGCGCGCGCACGGCGCGTCGCGCCCCGCAGCGTGCCTTAAGAGAGTCATAGTTACTCCCGCCGTTTGCCCGCTGAATTTGACGTGCGCGCGCAGCGGCGTATTGCTTTTTACTCGTACGCGACCGACATAAACCATTATTCCCGACGTATTTTATCGAGGTACGTCGATTTATGCAAAGATATTCCTACCTTGTAACGATTTTTAGCGGGTCATTTCGATGGGAACATCCGGCCTCTTCGTAGCGGAGCGACAAAATTCCAAGTTCCAACCTCCCGGTCATTTTGGTCCGGCGGACGAAATTTTTCAAAAAAATAAAGTGAAATCGTTACTTTCGGCCAGATTACGTCATAACATAGCGATTTCGCGCAAAATTTCGATACATTATAACGCTTTTCAGCGAGTTATTTCTACTCGAACGTTCGAACAGAGGCGGATGCTTCAAAGTCCATGCGATGCAACGATACGCTCTTACGCGTTGCTCGCTCGCTCCGCTCGCTCGAAAAAAAATAGCCCAACCCAAAACCAATCCCTTTTGCGTTCGTTCTTCGATTTCATCGAAATCTTCGTTGGAACGCGCGGGATCGGTTTAGGGTTGGGCTAGATTGGTCCGAGCGAGCGCAGCGAGCGAGCATTTATCGCGACCTTTCTCCTCGTTTTCGTCTCTCTCGTGAAGCGGGAAAGAACGCGAATGAACGCGAATGAACGCGAAAGAACGCGAAAGAACGTGAAAGAGGTTAGCAGGGCGCGCGCGCGCGCGCGCACGGCGCGTCGCGCCCCGCAGCGTGCCTTAAGAGAGTCATAGTTACTCCCGCCGTTTGCCCGCTGAATTTGACGTGCGCGCGCAGCGGCGTATTGCTTTTTACTCGTACGCGACCGACATAAACCATTATTCCCGACGTATTTTATCGAGGTACGTCGATTTATGCAAAGATATTCCTACCTTGTAACGATTTTTAGCGGGTCATTTCGATGGGAACATCCGGCCTCTTCGTAGCGGAGCGACAAAATTCCAAGTTCCAACCTCCCGGTCATTTTGGTCCGGCGGACGAAATTTTTCAAAAAAATAAAGTGAAATCGTTACTTTCGGCCAGATTACGTCGTAACATAGCGATTTCGCGCAAAATTTCGATACATTATAACGCTTTTCAGCGAGTTATTTCTACTCGAACGTTCGAACAGAGGCGGATGTTTCAAAGTCCATGCGATGCAACGATACGCTCTTACGCGTTGCTCGCTCGCTCCGCTCGCTCGAAAAAAAATAGCCCAACCCAAAACCAATCCCTTTTGCGTTCGTTCTTCGATTTCATCGAAATCTTCGTTGGAACGCGCGGGATCGGTTTAGGGTTGGGCTAGATTGGTCCGAGCGAGCGCAGCGAGCGAGCATTTATCGCGACCTTTCTCCTCGTTTTCGTCTCTCTCGTGAAGCGGGAAAGAACGCGAATGAACGCGAATGAACGCGAAAGAACGCGAAAGAACGTGAAAGAGGTTAGAAGGGCGCGCGCGCGCGCGCGCACGGCGCGTCGCGCCCCGCAGCGTGCCTTAAGAGAGTCATAGTTACTCCCGCCGTTTGCCCGCTGAATTTGACGTGCGCGCGCAGCGGCGTATTGCTTTTTACTCGTACGCGACCGACATAAACCATTATTCCCGACGTATTTTATCGAGGTACGTCGATTTATGCAAAGATATTCCTACCTTGTAACGATTTTTAGCGGGTCATTTCGATGGGAACATCCGGCCTCTTCGTAGCGGAGCGACAAAATTCCAAGTTCCAACCTCCCGGTCATTTTGGTCCGGCGGACGAAATTTTTCAAAAAAATAAATTGAAATCGTTACTGTCGGCCAGATTACGTCGTAACATAGCGATTTCGCGCAAAATTTCGATACATTATAACGCTTTTCAGCGAGTTATTTCTACTCGAACGTTCGAACAGAGGCGGATGTTTCAAAGTCCATGCGATGCAACGATACGCTCTTACGCGTTGCTCGCTCGCTCCGCTCGCTCGAAAAAAAATAGCCCAACCCAAAACCAATCCCTTTTGCGTTCGTTCTTCGATTTCATCGAAATCTTCGTTGGAACGCGCGGGATCGGTTTAGGGTTGGGCTAGATTGGTCCGAGCGAGCGCAGCGAGCGAGCATTTATCGCGACCTTTCTCCTCGTTTTCGTCTCTCTCGTGAAGCGAGAAAAAACGCGAATGAACGCGAATGAACGCGAAAGAACGCGAAAGAACGTGAAAGAGGTTAGAGGGGCGCGCGCGCGCGCGCGCACGGCGCGTCGCGCCCCGCAGCGTGCCTTAAGAGAGTCATAGTTACTCCCGCCGTTTACCCGCTGAATTTGACGTGCGCGCGCAGCGGCGTATTGCTCTTTACTCGTACGCGACCGACATAAACCATTATTCCCGACGTATTTTATCGAGGTACGTCGATTTATGCAAAGATATTCCTACCTTGTAACGATTTTTAGCGGGTCATTTCGATGGGAACATCCGGCCTCTTCGTAGCGGAGCGACAAAATTCCAAGTTCCAACCTCCCGGTCATTTTGGTCCGGCGGACGAAATTTTTCAAAAAAATAAAGTGAAATCGTTACTTTCGGCCAGATTACGTCGTAACATAGCGATTTCGCGCAAAATTTCGATACATTATAACGCTTTTCAGCGAGTTATTTCTACTCGAACGTTCGAACAGAGGCGGATGTTTCAAAGTCCATGCGATGCAACGATACGCTCTTACGCGTTGCTCGCTCGCTCCGCTCGCTCGAAAAAAAATAGCCCAACCCAAAACCAATCCCTTTTGCGTTCGTTCTTCGATTTCATCGAAATCTTCGTTGGAACGCGCGGGATCGGTTTAGGGTTGGGCTAGATTGGTCCGAGCGAGCGCAGCGAGCGAGCATTTATCGCGACCTTTCTCCTCGTTTTCGTCTCTCTCGTGAAGCGGGAAAGAACGCGAATGAACGCGAATGAACGCGAAAGAACGCGAAAGAACGTGAAAGAGGTTAGAAGGGCGCGCGCGCGCGCGCGCACGGCGCGTCGCGCCCCGCAGCGTGCCTTAAGAGAGTCATAGTTACTCCCGCCGTTTGCCCGCTGAATTTGACGTGCGCGCGCAGCGGCGTATTGCTTTTTACTCGTACGCGACCGACATAAACCATTATTCCCGACGTATTTTATCGAGGTACGTCGATTTATGCAAAGATATTCCTACCTTGTAACGATTTTTAGCGGGTCATTTCGATGGGAACATCCGGCCTCTTCGTAGCGGAGCGACAAAATTCCAAGTTCCAACCTCCCGGTCATTTTGGTCCGGCGGACGAAATTTTTCAAAAAAATAAATTGAAATCGTTACTTTCGGCCAGATTACGTCGTAACATAGCGATTTCGCGCAAAATTTCGATACATTATAACGCTTTTCAGCGAGTTATTTCTACTCGAACGTTCGAACAGAGGCGGATGTTTCAAAGTCCATGCGATGCAACGATACGCTCTTACGCGTTGCTCGCTCGCTCCGCTCGCTCGAAAAAAAATAGCCCAACCCAAAACCAATCCCTTTTGCGTTCGTTCTTCGATTTCATCGAAATCTTCGTTGGAACGCGCGGGATCGGTTTAGGGTTGGGCTAGATTGGTCCGAGCGAGCGCAGCGAGCGAGCATTTATCGCGACCTTTCTCCTCGTTTTCGTCTCTCTCCTGAAGCGGGAAAAAACGCGAATGAACGCGAATGAACGCGAAAGAACGCGAAAGAACGTGAAAGAGGTTAGAAGGGCGCGCGCGCGCGCGCGCACGGCGCGTCGCGCCCCGCAGCGTGCCTTAAGAGAGTCATAGTTACTCCCGCCGTTTACCCGCTGAATTTGACGTGCGCGCGCAGCGGCGTATTGCTCTTTACTCGTACGCGACCGACATAAACCATTATTCCCGACGTATTTTATCGAGGTACGTCGATTTATGCAAAGATATTCCTACCTTGTAACGATTTTTAGCAGGTCATTTCGATGGGAACATCCGGCCTCTTCGTAGCGGGGCGACAAAATTCCAAGTTCCAACCTCCCGGTCATTTTGGTCCGGCGGATGAAATTTTTCAAAAAAATAAAGTGAAATCGTTACTTTCGGCCAGATTACGTCGTAACATAGCGATTTCGCGCAAAATTTCGATACATTATAACGCTTTTCAGCGAGTTATTTCTACTCGAACGTTCGAACAGAGGCGGATGTTTCAAAGTCCATGCGATGCAACGATACGCTCTTACGAGTTGCTCGCTCGCTCCGCTCGCTCGAAAAAAAATAGCCCAACCCAAAACCAATCCCTTTTGCGTTCGTTCTTCGATTTCATCGAAATCTTCGTTGGAACGCGCGGGATCGGTTTAGGGTTGGGCTAGATTGGTCCGAGCGAGCGCAGCGAGCGAGCATTTATCGCGACCTTTCTCCTCGTTTTCGTCTCTCTCGTGAAGCGGGAAAGAACGCGAATGAACGCGAATGAACGCGAAAGAACGCGAAAGAACGTGAAAGAGGTTAGAAGGGCGCGCGCGCGCGCGCGCACGGCGCGTCGCGCCCCGCAGCGTGCCTTAAGAGAGTCATAGTTACTCCCGCCGTTTGCCCGCTGAATTTGACGTGCGCGCGCAGCGGCGTATTGCTTTTTACTCGTACGCGACCGACATAAACCATTATTCCCGACGTATTTTATCGAGGTACGTCGATTTATGTAAAGATATTCCTACCTTGTAACGATTTTTAGCGGGTCATTTCGATGGGAACATCCGGCCTCTTCGTAGCGGAGCGACAAAATTCCAAGTTCCAACCTCCCGGTCATTTTGGTCCGGCGGACGAAATTTTTCAAAAAAATAAAGTGAAATCGTTACTTTCGGCCAGATTACGTCGTAACATAGCGATTTCGCGCAAAATTTCGATACATTAT
This sequence comes from Bombus vancouverensis nearcticus, assembly GCF_051014615.1. Taxonomy (NCBI): domain Eukaryota; kingdom Metazoa; phylum Arthropoda; class Insecta; order Hymenoptera; family Apidae; genus Bombus; species Bombus vancouverensis. Next base: position 2,459,267 of record NC_134926.1, on the reverse strand, counting down.
AACGCTTTTCAGCGAGTTATTTCTACTCGAACGTTCGAACAGAGGCGGATGTTTCAAAGTCCATGCGATGCAACGATACGCTCTTACGAGTTGCTCGCTCGCTCCGCTCGCTCGAAAAAAAATAGCCCAACCCAAAACCAATCCCTTTTGCGTTCGTTCTTCGATTTCATCGAAATCTTCGTTGGAACGCGCGGGATCGGTTTAGGGTTGGGCTAGATTGGTCCGAGCGAGCGCAGCGAGCGAGCATTTATCGCGACCTTTCTCCTCGTTTTCGTCTCTCTCGTGAAGCGGGAAAGAACGCGAATGAACGCGAATGAACGCGAAAGAACGCGAAAGAACGTGAAAGAGGTTAGAAGGGCGCGCGCGCGCGCGCGCACGGCGCGTCGCGCCCCGCAGCGTGCCTTAAGAGAGTCATAGTTACTCCCGCCGTTTGCCCGCTGAATTTGACGTGCGCGCGCAGCGGCGTATTGCTTTTTACTCGTACGCGACCGACATAAACCATTATTCCCGACGTATTTTCTCGAGGTACGTCGATTTATGGAAAGATATTCCTACCTTGTAACGATTTTTAGCGGGTCATTTCGATGGGAACATCCGGCCTCTTCGTAGCGGAGCGACAAAATTCCAAGTTCCAACCTCCCGGTCATTTTGGTCCGGCGGACGAAATTTTTCAAAAAAATAAAGTGAAATCGTTACTTTCGGCCAGATTACGTCGTAACATAGCGATTTCGCGCAAAATTTCGATACATTATAACGCTTTTCAGCGAGTTATTTCTACTCGAACGTTCGAACAGAGGCGGATGTTTCAAAGTCCATGCGATGCAACGATACGCTCTTACGCGTTGCTCGCTCGCTCCGCTCGCTCGAAAAAAAATAGCCCAACCCAAAACCAATCCCTTTTGCGTTCGTTCTTCGATTTCATCGAAATCTTCGTTGGAACGCGCGGGATCGGTTTAGGGTTGGGCTAGATTGGTCCGAGCGAGCGCAGCGAGCGAGCATTTATCGCGACCTTTCTCCTCGTTTTCGTCTCTCTCGTGAAGCGAGAAAAAACGCGAATGAACGCGAATGAACGCGAAAGAACGCGAAAGAACGTGAAAGAGGTTAGAGGGGCGCGCGCGCGCGCGCGCACGGCGCGTCGCGCCCCGCAGCGTGCCTTAAGAGAGTCATAGTTACTCCCGCCGTTTACCCGCTGAATTTGACGTGCGCGCGCAGCGGCGTATTGCTCTTTACTCGTACGCGACCGACATAAACCATTATTCCCGACGTATTTTATCGAGGTACGTCGATTTATGCAAAGATATTCCTACCTTGTAACGATTTTTAGCGGGTCATTTCGATGGGAACATCCGGCCTCTTCGTAGCGGAGCGACAAAATTCCAAGTTCCAACCTCCCGGTCATTTTGGTCCGGCGGACGAAATTTTTCAAAAAAATAAAGTGAAATCGTTACTTTCGGCCAGATTACGTCATAACATAGCGATTTCGCGCAAAATTTCGATACATTATAACGCTTTTCAGCGAGTTATTTCTACTCGAACGTTCGAACAGAGGCGGATGCTTCAAAGTCCATGCGATGCAACGATACGCTCTTACGCGTTGCTCGCTCGCTCCGCTCGCTCGAAAAAAAATAGCCCAACCCAAAACCAATCCCTTTTGCGTTCGTTCTTCGATTTCATCGAAATCTTCGTTGGAACGCGCGGGATCGGTTTAGGGTTGGGCTAGATTGGTCCGAGCGAGCGCAGCGAGCGAGCATTTATCGCGACCTTTCTCCTCGTTTTCGTCTCTCTCGTGAAGCGGGAAAGAACGCGAATGAACGCGAATGAACGCGAAAGAACGCGAAAGAACGTGAAAGAGGTTAGCAGGGCGCGCGCGCGCGCGCGCACGGCGCGTCGCGCCCCGCAGCGTGCCTTAAGAGAGTCATAGTTACTCCCGCCGTTTGCCCGCTGAATTTGACGTGCGCGCGCAGCGGCGTATTGCTTTTTACTCGTACGCGACCGACATAAACCATTATTCCCGACGTATTTTATCGAGGTACGTCGATTTATGCAAAGATATTCCTACCTTGTAACGATTTTTAGCGGGTCATTTCGATGGGAACATCCGGCCTCTTCGTAGCGGAGCGACAAAATTCCAAGTTCCAACCTCCCGGTCATTTTGGTCCGGCGGACGAAATTTTTCAAAAAAATAAAGTGAAATCGTTACTTTCGGCCAGATTACGTCGTAACATAGCGATTTCGCGCAAAATTTCGATACATTATAACGCTTTTCAGCGAGTTATTTCTACTCGAACGTTCGAACAGAGGCGGATGTTTCAAAGTCCATGCGATGCAACGATACGCTCTTACGCGTTGCTCGCTCGCTCCGCTCGCTCGAAAAAAAATAGCCCAACCCAAAACCAATCCCTTTTGCGTTCGTTCTTCGATTTCATCGAAATCTTCGTTGGAACGCGCGGGATCGGTTTAGGGTTGGGCTAGATTGGTCCGAGCGAGCGCAGCGAGCGAGCATTTATCGCGACCTTTCTCCTCGTTTTCGTCTCTCTCGTGAAGCGGGAAAGAACGCGAATGAACGCGAATGAACGCGAAAGAACGCGAAAGAACGTGAAAGAGGTTAGAAGGGCGCGCGCGCGCGCGCGCACGGCGCGTCGCGCCCCGCAGCGTGCCTTAAGAGAGTCATAGTTACTCCCGCCGTTTGCCCGCTGAATTTGACGTGCGCGCGCAGCGGCGTATTGCTTTTTACTCGTACGCGACCGACATAAACCATTATTCCCGACGTATTTTATCGAGGTACGTCGATTTATGCAAAGATATTCCTACCTTGTAACGATTTTTAGCGGGTCATTTCGATGGGAACATCCGGCCTCTTCGTAGCGGAGCGACAAAATTCCAAGTTCCAACCTCCCGGTCATTTTGGTCCGGCGGACGAAATTTTTCAAAAAAATAAATTGAAATCGTTACTTTCGGCCAGATTACGTCGTAACATAGCGATTTCGCGCAAAATTTCGATACATTATAACGCTTTTCAGCGAGTTATTTCTACTCGAACGTTCGAACAGAGGCGGATGTTTCAAAGTCCATGCGATGCAACGATACGCTCTTACGCGTTGCTCGCTCGCTCCGCTCGCTCGAAAAAAAATAGCCCAACCCAAAACCAATCCCTTTTGCGTTCGTTCTTCGATTTCATCGAAATCTTCGTTGGAACGCGCGGGATCGGTTTAGGGTTGGGCTAGATTGGTCCGAGCGAGCGCAGCGAGCGAGCATTTATCGCGACCTTTCTCCTCGTTTTCGTCTCTCTCGTGAAGCGGGAAAAAACGCGAATGAACGCGAATGAACGCGAAAGAACGCGAAAGAACGTGAAAGAGGTTAGAAGGGCGCGCGCGCGCGCGCGCACGGCGCGTCGCGCCCCGCAGCGTGCCTTAAGAGAGTCATAGTTACTCCCGCCGTTTACCCGCTGAATTTGACGTGCGCGCGCAGCGGCGTATTGCTTTTTACTTGTACGCGGCCGAGATAAACCATTATTTCCGACGTATTTTATCGTGGTACGTCGATTTATGCAAAGATATTCCAACCTTGTAACGATTTTTAGCGGGTCAATTCGATGGGAACATCCGGCCTCTTCGTAGCGGAGCGACAAAATTCCAAGTTCCAACCTCCCGGTCATTTTGGTCCGGCGGACGAAATTTTTCAAAAAAATAAAGTGAAATCGTTACTTTCGGCCAGATTACGTCGTAACATAGCGATTTCGCGCAAAATTTCGATACATTATAACGCTTTTCAGCGAGTTATTTCTACTCGAACGTTCGAACAGAGGCGGATGTTTCAAAGTCCATGCGATGCAACGATACGCTCTTACGCGTTGCTCGCTCGCTCCGCTCGCTCGAAAAAAAAATAGCCCAACCCAAAACCAATCCCTTTTGCATTCGTTCTTCGATTTCATCGAAATCTTCGTTGGAACGCGCGGGATCGGTTTAGGGTTGGGCTAGATTGGTCCGAGCGAGCGCAGCGAGCGAGCATTTATCGCGACCTTTCTCCTCGTTTTCGTCTCTCTCGTGAAGCGGGAAAGAACGCGAATGAACGCGAATGAACGCGAAAGAACGCGAAAGAACGTGAAAGAGGTTAGAAGGGCGCGCGCGCGCGCGCGCACGGCGCGTCGCGCCCCGCAGCGTGCCTTAAGAGAGTCATAGTTACTCCCGCCGTTTGCCCGCTGAATTTGACGTGCGCGCGCAGCGGCGTATTGCTTTTTACTCGTACGCGACCGACATAAACCATTATTCCCGACGTATTTTATCGAGGTACGTCGATTTATGCAAAGATATTCCTACCTTGTAACGATTTTTAGCGGGTCATTTCGATGGGAACATCCGGCCTCTTCGTAGCGGAGCGACAAAATTCCAAGTTCCAACCTCCCGGTCATTTTGGTCCGGCGGACGAAATTTTTCAAAAAAATAAAGTGAAATCGTTACTTTCGGCCAGATTACGTCGTAACATAGCGATTTCGCGCAAAATTTCGATACATTATAACGCTTTTCAGCGAGTTATTTCTACTCGAACGTTCGAACAGAGGCGGATGTTTCAAAGTCCATGCGATGCAACGATACGCTCTTACGCGTTGCTCGCTCGCTCCGCTCGCTCGAAAAAAAATAGCCCAACCCAAAACCAATCCCTTTTGCGTTCGTTCTTCGATTTCATCGAAATCTTCGTTGGAACGCGCGGGATCGGTTTAGGGTTGGGCTAGATTGGTCCGAGTGAGCGCAGCGAGCGAGCATTTATCGCGACCTTTCTCCTCGTTTTCGTCTCTCTCGTGAAGCGGGAAAGAACGCGAATGAACGCGAATGAACGCGAAAGAACGCGAAAGAACGTGAAAGAGGTTAGAAGGGCGCGCGCGCGCGCGCGCACGGCGCGTCGCGCCCCGCAGCGTGCCTTAAGAGAGTCATAGTTACTCCCGCCGTTTGCCCGCTGAATTTGACGTGCGCGCGCAGCGGCGTATTGCTTTTTACTCGTACGCGACCGACATAAACCATTATTCCCGACGTATTTTATCGAGGTACGTCGATTTATGCAAAGATATTCCTACCTTGTAACGATTTTTAGCGGGTCATTTCGATGGGAACATCCGGCCTCTTCGTAGCGGAGCGACAAAATTCCAAGTTCCAACCTCCCGGTCATTTTGGTCCGGCGGACGAAATTTTTCAAAAAAATAAAGTGAAATCGTTACTTTCGGCCAGATTACGTCATAACATAGCGATTTCGCGCAAAATTTCGATACATTATAACGCTTTTCAGCGAGTTATTTCTACTCGAACGTTCGAACAGAGGCGGATGCTTCAAAGTCCATGCGATGCAACGATACGCTCTTACGCGTTGCTCGCTCGCTCCGCTCGCTCGAAAAAAAATAGCCCAACCCAAAACCAATCCCTTTTGCGTTCGTTCTTCGATTTCATCGAAATCTTCGTTGGAACGCGCGGGATCGGTTTAGGGTTGGGCTAGATTGGTCCGAGCGAGCGCAGCGAGCGAGCATTTATCGCGACCTTTCTCCTCGTTTTCGTCTCTCTCGTGAAGCGGGAAAGAACGCGAATGAACGCGAATGAACGCGAAAGAACGCGAAAGAACGTGAAAGAGGTTAGCAGGGCGCGCGCGCGCGCGCGCACGGCGCGTCGCGCCCCGCAGCGTGCCTTAAGAGAGTCATAGTTACTCCCGCCGTTCGCCCGCTGAATTTGACGTGCGCGCGCAGCGGCGTATTGCTTTTTACTCGTACGCGACCGACATAAACCATTATTCCCGACGTATTTTATCGAGGTACGTCGATTTATGCAAAGATATTCCTACCTTGTAACGATTTTTAGCGGGTCATTTCGATGGGAACATCCGGCCTCTTCGTAGCGGAGCGACAAAATTCCAAGTTCCAACCTCCCGGTCATTTTGGTCCGGCGGACGAAATTTTTCAAAAAAATAAAGTGAAATCGTTACTTTCGGCCAGATTACGTCGTAACATAGCGATTTCGCGCAAAATTTCGATACATTATAACGCTTTTCAGCGAGTTATTTCTACTCGAACGTTCGAACAGAGGCGGATGTTTCAAAGTCCATGCGATGCAACGATACGCTCTTACGCGTTGCTCGCTCGCTCCGCTCGCTCGAAAAAAAATAGCCCAACCCAAAACCAATCCCTTTTGCGTTCGTTCTTCGATTTCATCGAAATCTTCGTTGGAACGCGCGGGATCGGTTTAGGGTTGGGCTAGATTGGTCCGAGCGAGCGCAGCGAGCGAGCATTTATCGCGACCTTTCTCCTCGTTTTCGTCTCTCTCGTGAAGCGGGAAAGAACGCGAATGAACGCGAATGAACGCGAAAGAACGCGAAAGAACGTGAAAGAGGTTAGAAGGGCGCGCGCGCGCGCGCGCACGGCGCGTCGCGCCCCGCAGCGTGCCTTAAGAGAGTCATAGTTACTCCCGCCGTTTGCCCGCTGAATTTGACGTGCGCGCGCAGCGGCGTATTGCTTTTTACTCGTACGCGACCGACATAAACCATTATTCCCGACGTATTTTATCGAGGTACGTCGATTTATGCAAAGATATTCCTACCTTGTAACGATTTTTAGCGGGTCATTTCGATGGGAACATCCGGCCTCTTCGTAGCGGAGCGACAAAATTCCAAGTTCCAACCTCCCGGTCATTTTGGTCCGGCGGACGAAATTTTTCAAAAAAATAAATTGAAATCGTTACTTTCGGCCAGATTACGTCGTAACATAGCGATTTCGCGCAAAATTTCGATACATTATAACGCTTTTCAGCGAGTTATTTCTACTCGAACGTTCGAACAGAGGCGGATGTTTCAAAGTCCATGCGATGCAACGATACGCTCTTACGCGTTGCTCGCTCGCTCCGCTCGCTCGAAAAAAAATAGCCCAACCCAAAACCAATCCCTTTTGCGTTCGTTCTTCGATTTCATCGAAATCTTCGTTGGAACGCGCGGGATCGGTTTAGGGTTGGGCTAGATTGGTCCGAGCGAGCGCAGCGAGCGAGCATTTATCGCGACCTTTCTCCTCGTTTTCGTCTCTCTCGTGAAGCGGGAAAAAACGCGAATGAACGCGAATGAACGCGAAAGAACGCGAAAGAACGTGAAAGAGGTTAGAAGGGCGCGCGCGCGCGCGCACGGCGCGTCGCGCCCCGCAGCGTGCCTTAAGAGAGTCATAGTTACTCCCGCCGTTTACCCGCTGAATTTGACGTGCGCGCGCAGCGGCGTATTGCTCTTTACTCGTACGCGACCGACATAAACCATTATTCCCGACGTATTTTATCGAGGTACGTCGATTTATGCAAAGATATTCCTACCTTGTAACGATTTTTAGCAGGTCATTTCGATGGGAACATCCGGCCTCTTCGTAGCGGGGCGACAAAATTCCAAGTTCCAACCTCCCGGTCATTTTGGTCCGGCGGACGAAATTTTTCAAAAAAATAAAGTCAAATCGTTACTTTCGGCCAGATTACGTCGTAACATAGCGATTTCGCGCAAAATTTCGATACATTATAACGCTTTTCAGCGAGTTATTGCTACTCGAACGTTCGAACAAAGGCGGATGTTTCAAAGTCCATGCGATGCAACGATACGCTCTTACGCGTTGCTCGCTCGCTCCGCTCGCTCGAAAAAAAAATAGCCCAACCCAAAACCAATCCCTTTTGCATTCGTTCTTCGATTTCATCGAAATCTTCGTTGGAACGCGCGGGATCGGTTTAGGGTTGGGCTAGATTGGTCCGAGCGAGCGCAGCGAGCGAGCATTTATCGCGACCTTTCTCCTCGTTTTCGTCTCTCTCGTGAAGCGGGAAAGAACGCGAATGAACGCGAATGAACGCGAAAGAACGCGAAAGAACGTGAAAGAGGTTAGAAGGGCGCGCGCGCGCGCGCGCACGGCGCGTCGCGCCCCGCAGCGTGCCTTAAGAGAGTCATAGTTACTCCCGCCGTTTGCCCGCTGAATTTGACGTGCGCGCGCAGCGGCGTATTGCTTTTTACTCGTACGCGACCGACATAAACCATTATTCCCGACGTATTTTATCGAGGTACGTCGATTTATGTAAAGATATTCCTACCTTGTAACGATTTTTAGCGGGTCATTTCGATGGGAACATCCGGCCTCTTCGTAGCGGAGCGACAAAATTCCAAGTTCCAACCTCCCGGTCATTTTGGTCCGGCGGACGAAATTTTTCAAAAAAATAAAGTGAAATCGTTACTTTCGGCCAGATTACGTCGTAACATAGCGATTTCGCGCAAAATTTCGATACATTATAACGCTTTTCAGCGAGTTATTTCTACTCGAACGTTCGAACAGAGGCGGATGTTTCAAAGTCCATGCGATGCAACGATACGCTCTTACGAGTTGCTCGCTCGCTCCGCTCGCTCGAAAAAAAATAGCCCAACCCAAAACCAATCCCTTTTGCGTTCGTTCTTCGATTTCATCGAAATCTTCGTTGGAACGCGCGGGATCGGTTTAGGGTTGGGCTAGATTGGTCCGAGCGAGCGCAGCGAGCGAGCATTTATCGCGACCTTTCTCCTCGTTTTCGTCTCTCTCGTGAAGCGGGAAAGAACGCGAATGAACGCGAATGAACGCGAAAGAACGCGAAAGAACGTGAAAGAGGTTAGAAGGGCGCGCGCGCGCGCGCGCACGGCGCGTCGCGCCCCGCAGCGTGCCTTAAGAGAGTCATAGTTACTCCCGCCGTTTGCCCGCTGAATTTGACGTGCGCGCGCAGCGGCGTATTGCTTTTTACTCGTACGCGACCGACATAAACCATTATTCCCGACGTATTTTATCGAGGTACGTCGATTTATGCAAAGATATTCCTACCTTGTAACGATTTTTAGCGGGTCATTTCGATGGGAACATCCGGCCTCTTCGTAGCGGAGCGACAAAATTCCAAGTTCCAACCTCCCGGTCATTTTGGTCCGGCGGACGAAATTTTTCAAAAAAATAAAGTGAAATCGTTACTTTCGGCCAGATTACGTCGTAACATAGCGATTTCGCGCAAAATTTCGATACATTATAACGCTTTTCAGCGAGTTATTTCTACTCGAACGTTCGAACAGAGGCGGATGTTTCAAAGTCCATGCGATGCAACGATACGCTCTTACGCGTTGCTCGCTCGCTCCGCTCGCTCGAAAAAAAATAGCCCAACCCAAAACCAATAACTTTTGCGTTCGTTCTTCGATTTCATCGAAAACTTCGTTAGAACGCGCGGGATCGGTGTAGGGTTGGGCTAGATGGGTCCGAGCGAGCGCCGCGAGCGAGCATTTATCGCGACCTTTCTCCTCGTTTTCGTCTCTCTCGAGAAGCGGGAAAAACGCGAATGAACGCGAATGAACGCGAATGAACGCGAATGAACGCGAATGAACGCGAATGAACGTGAATGAACGCGAATGAACGCGAATGAACGCGAATGAACGCGAAAGAACGCGAAAGAACGTGAAAGACGTTAGAAGGGCGCGCGCGCGCGCGCGCACGGCGCGTCGCGCACCGCAGCGTGCCTTAAGAGAGTCATAGTTACTCCCGCCGTTTACCCGCTGAATTTGACGTGCGCGCGCAGCGGCGTATTGCTTTTTACTTGTACGCGGCCGAGATAAACCATTATTTCCGACGTATTTTATCGTGGTACGTCGATTTATGCAAAGATATTCCAACCTTGTAACGATTTTTAGCGGGTCAATTCGATGGGAACATCCGGCCTCTTCGTAGCGGAGCGACAAAATTCCAAGTTCCAACCTCCCGGTCATTTTGGTCCGGCGGACGAAATTTTTCAAAAAAATAAAGTGAAATCGTTACTTTCGGCCAGATTACGTCGTAACATAGCGATTTCGCGCAAAATTTCGATACATTATAACGCTTTTCAGCGAGTTATTTCTACTCGAACGTTCGAACAGAGGCGGATGTTTCAAAGTCCATGCGATGCAACGATACGCTCTTACGCGTTGCTCGCTCGCTCCGCTCTCTCGAAAAAAAAATAGCCCAACCCAAAACCAATCCCTTTTGCATTCGTTCTTCGATTTCATCGAAATCTTCGTTGGAACGCGCGGGATCGGTTTAGGGTTGGGCTAGATTGGTCCGAGCGAGCGCAGCGAGCGAGCATTTATCGCGACCTTTCTCCTCGTTTTCGTCTCTCTCGTGAAGCGGGAAAGAACGCGAATGAACGCGAATGAACGCGAAAGAACGCGAAAGAACGTGAAAGAGGTTAGAAGGGCGCGCACGCGCGCGCGCACGGCGCGTCGCGCCCCGCAGCGTGCCTTAAGAGAGTCATAGTTACTCCCGCCGTTTGCCCGCTGAATTTGACGTGCGCGCGCAGCGGCGTATTGCTTTTTACTCGTACGCGACCGACATAAACCATTATTCCCGACGTATTTTATCGAGGTACGTCGATTTATGCAAAGATATTCCTACCTTGTAACGATTTTTAGCGGGTCATTTCGATGGGAACATCCGGCCTCTTCGTAGCGGAGCGACAAAATTCCAAGTTCCAACCTCCCGGTCATTTTGGTCCGGCGGACGAAATTTTTCAAAAAAATAAAGTGAAATCGTTACTTTCGGCCAGATTACGTCGTAACATAGCGATTTCGCGCAAAATTTCGATACATTATAACGCTTTTCAGCGAGTTATTTCTACTCGAACGTTCGAACAGAGGCGGATGTTTCAAAGTCCATGCGATGCAACGATACGCTCTTACGCGTTGCTCGCTCGCTCCGCTCGCTCGAAAAAAAATAGCCCAACCCAAAACCAATCCCTTTTGCGTTCGTTCTTCGATTTCATCGAAATCTTCGTTGGAACGCGCGGGATCGGTTTAGGGTTGGGCTAGATTGGTCCGAGCGAGCGCAGCGAGCGAGCATTTATCGCGACCTTTCTCCTCGTTTTCGTCTCTCTCGTGAAGCGGGAAAAAACGCGAATGAAAGCGAATGAACGCGAAAGAACGCGAAAGAACGTGAAAGAGGTTAGAAGGGCGCGCGCGCGCGCGCGCACGGCGCGTCGCGCCCCGCAGCGTGCCTTAAGAGAGTCATAGTTACTCCCGCCGTTTACCCGCTGAATTTGACGTGCGCGCGCAGCGGCGTATTGCTTTTTACTCGTACGCGACCGACATAAACCATTATTCCCGACGTATTTTATCGAGGTACGTCGATTTATGCAAAGATATTCCTACCTTGTAACGATTTTTAGCAGGTCATTTCGATGGGAACATCCGGCGTCTTCGTAGCGGGGCGACAAAATTCCAAGTTCCAACCTCCCGGTCATTTTGGTCCGGCGGACGAAATTTTTCAAAAAAATAAAGTGAAATCGTTACTTTCGGCCAGATTACGTCATAACATAGCGATTTCGCGCAAAATTTCGATACATTATAACGCTTTTCAGCGAGTTATTTCTACTCGAACGTTCGAACAGAGGCGGATGTTTCAAAGTCCATGCGATGCAACGATACGCTCTTACGCGTTGCTCGCTCGCTCCGCTCGCTCGAAAAAAAAATAGCCCAACCCAAAACCAATCCCTTTTGCATTCGTTCTTCGATTTCATCGAAATCTTCGTTGGAACGCGCGGGATCGGTTTAGGGTTGGGCTAGATTGGTCCGAGCGAGCGCAGCGAGCGAGCATTTATCGCGACCTTTCTCCTCGTTTTCGTCTCTCTCGTGAAGCGGGAAAGAACGCGAATGAACGCGAATGAACGCGAAAGAACGCGAAAGAACGTGAAAGAGGTTAGAAGGGCGCGCGCGCGCGCGCGCACGGCGCGTCGCGCCCCGCAGCGTGCCTTAAGAGAGTCATAGTTACTCCCGCCGTTTGCCCGCTGAATTTGACGTGCGCGCGCAGCGGCGTATTGCTTTTTACTCGTACGCGACCGACATAAACCATTATTCCCGACGTATTTTATCGAGGTACGTCGATTTATGCAAAGATATTCCTACCTTGTAACGATTTTTAGCGGGTCATTTCGATGGGAACATCCGGCCTCTTCGTAGCGGAGCGACAAAATTCCAAGTTCCAACCTCCCGGTCATTTTGGTCCGGCGGACGAAATTTTTCAAAAAAATAAAGTGAAATCGTTACTTTCGGCCAGATTACGTCGTAACATAGCGATTTCGCGCAAAATTTCGATACATTATAACGCTTTTCAGCGAGTTATTTCTACTCGAACGTTCGAACAGAGGCGGTGTTTCAAAGTCCATGCGATGCAACGATACGCTCTTACGCGTTGCTCGCTGGCTCCGCTCGCTCGAAAAAAAAATAGCCCAACCCAAAACCAATCCCTTTTGCATTCGTTCTTCGATTTCATCGAAATCTTCGTTGGAACGCGCGGGATCGGTTTAGGGTTGGGCTAGATTGGTCCGAGCGAGCGCAGCGAGCGAGCATTTATCGCGACCTTTCTCCTCGTTTTCGTCTCTCTCGTGAAGCGGGAAAGAACGCGAATGAACGCGAATGAACGCGAAAGAACGCGAAAGAACGTGAAAGAGGTTAGAAGGGCGCGCGCGCGCGCGCGCACGGCGCGTCGCGCCCCGCAGCGTGCCTTAAGAGAGTCATAGTTACTCCCGCCGTTTGCCCGCTGAATTTGACGTGCGCGCGCAGCGGCGTATTGCTTTTTACTCGTACGCGACCGACATAAACCATTATTCCCGACGTATTTTATCGAGGTACGTCGATTTATGCAAAGATATTCCTACCTTGTAACGATTTTTAGCGGGTCATTTCGATGGGAACATCCGGCCTCTTCGTAGCGGAGCGACAAAATTCCAAGTTCCAACCTCCCGGTCATTTTGGTCCGGCGGACGAAATTTTTCAAAAAAATAAAGTGAAATCGTTACTTTCGGCCAGATTACGTCGTGACACAGCGATTTCGCGCAAAATTTCGATACATTACAACGCTTTTCAGCGAGTTATTTCTACTCGAACGTTCGAACAGAGGCGGATGTTTCAAAGTCCATGCGATGCAACGATACGCTCTTACGCGTTGCTCGCTCGCTCCGCTCGCTCGAAAAAAAAATAGCCCAACCCAAAACCAATCCCTTTTGCATTCGTTCTTCGATTTCATCGAAATCTTCGTTGGAACGCGCGGGATCGGTTTAGGGTTGGGCTAGATTGGTCCGAGCGAGCGCAGCGAGCGAGCATTTATCGCGACCTTTCTCCTCGTTTTCGTCTCTCTCGTGAAGCGGGAAAGAACGCGAATGAACGCGAATGAACGCGAAAGAACGCGAAAGAACGTGAAAGAGGTTAGAAGGGCGCGCGCGCGCGCGCGCACGGCGCGTCGCGCCCCGCAGCGTGCCTTAAGAGAGTCATAGTTACTCCCGCCGTTTGCCCGCTGAATTTGACGTGCGCGCGCAGCGGCGTATTGCTTTTTACTCGTACGCGACCGACATAAACCATTATTCCCGACGTATTTTATCGAGGTACGTCGATTTATGCAAAGATATTCCTACCTTGTAACGATTTTTAGCGGGTCATTTCGATGGGAACATCCGGCCTCTTCGTAGCGGAGCGACAAAATTCCAAGTTCCAACCTCCCGGTCATTTTGGTCCGGCGGACGAAATTTTTCAAAAAAATAAAGTGAAATCGTTACTTTCGGCCAGATTACGTCGTAACATAGCGATTTCGCGCAAAATTTCGATACATTATAACGCTTTTCAGCGAGTTATTTCTACTCGAACGTTCGAACAGAGGCGGATGTTTCAAAGTCCATGCGATGCAACGATACGCTCTTACGCGTTGCTCGCTGGCTCCGCTCGCTCGAAAAAAAAATAGCCCAACCCAAAACCAATCCCTTTTGCATTCGTTCTTCGATTTCATCGAAATCTTCGTTGGAACGCGCGGGATCGGTTTAGGGTTGGGCTAGATTGGTCCGAGCGAGCGCAGCGAGCGAGCATTTATCGCGACCTTTCTCCTCGTTTTCGTCTCTCTCGTGAAGCGGGAAAGAACGCGAATGAACGCGAATGAACGCGAAAGAACGCGAAAGAACGTGAAAGAGGTTAGAAGGGCGCGCGCGCGCGCGCGCACGGCGCGTCGCGCCCCGCAGCGTGCCTTAAGAGAGTCATAGTTACTCCCGCCGTTTGCCCGCTGAATTTGACGTGCGCGCGCAGCGGCGTATTGCTTTTTACTCGTACGCGACCGACATAAACCATTATTCCCGACGTATTTTATCGAGGTACGTCGATTTATGCAAAGATATTCCTACCTTGTAACGATTTTTAGCGGGTCATTTCGATGGGAACATCCGGCCTCTTCGTAGCGGAGCGACAAAATTCCAAGTTCCAACCTCCCGGTCATTTTGGTCCGGCGGACGAAATTTTTCAAAAAAATAAAGTGAAATCGTTACTTTCGGCCAGATTACGTCGTAACATAGCGATTTCGCGCAAAATTTCGATACATTATAACGCTTTTCAGCGAGTTATTTCTACTCGAACGTTCGAACAGAGGCGGTGTTTCAAAGTCCATGCGATGCAACGATACGCTCTTACGCGTTGCTCGCTGGCTCCGCTCGCTCGAAAAAAAAATAGCCCAACCCAAAACCAATCCCTTTTGCATTCGTTCTTCGATTTCATCGAAATCTTCGTTGGAACGCGCGGGATCGGTTTAGGGTTGGGCTAGATTGGTCCGAGCGAGCGCAGCGAGCGAGCATTTATCGCGACCTTTCTCCTCGTTTTCGTCTCTCTCGTGAAGCGGGAAAGAACGCGAATGAACGCGAATGAACGCGAAAGAACGCGAAAGAACGTGAAAGAGGTTAGAAGGGCGCGCGCGCGCGCGCGCACGGCGCGTCGCGCCCCGCAGCGTGCCTTAAGAGAGTCATAGTTACTCCCGCCGTTTGCCCGCTGAATTTGACGTGCGCGCGCAGCGGCGTATTGCTTTTTACTCGTACGCGACCGACATAAACCATTATTCCCGACGTATTTTATCGAGGTACGTCGATTTATGCAAAGATATTCCTACCTTGTAACGATTTTTAGCGGGTCATTTCGATGGGAACATCCGGCCTCTTCGTAGCGGAGCGACAAAATTCCAAGTTCCAACCTCCCGGTCATTTTGGTCCGGCGGACGAAATTTTTCAAAAAAATAAAGTGAAATCGTTACTTTCGGCCAGATTACGTCGTAACATAGCGATTTCGCGCAAAATTTCGATACATTATAACGCTTTTCAGCGAGTTATTTCTACTCGAACGTTCGAACAGAGGCGGTGTTTCAAAGTCCATGCGATGCAACGATACGCTCTTACGCGTTGCTCGCTGGCTCCGCTCGCTCGAAAAAAAAATAGCCCAACCCAAAACCAATCCCTTTTGCATTCGTTCTTCGATTTCATCGAAATCTTCGTTGGAACGCGCGGGATCGGTTTAGGGTTGGGCTAGATTGGTCCGAGCGAGCGCAGCGAGCGAGCATTTATCGCGACCTTTCTCCTCGTTTTCGTCTCTCTCGTGAAGCGGGAAAAAACGCGAATGAACGCGAATGAACGCGAAAGAACGCGAAAGAACGTGAAAGAGGTTAGAAGGGCGCGCGCGCGCGCGCGCACGGCGCGTCGCGCCCCGCAGCGTGCCTTAAGAGAGTCATAGTTACTCCCGCCGTTTACCCGCTGAATTTGACGTGCGCGCGCAGCGGCGTATTGCTTTTTACTCGTACGCGACCGACATAAACCATTATTCCCGACGTATTTTATCGAGGTACGTCGATTTATGCAAAGATATTCCTACCTTGTAACGATTTTTAGCAGGTCATTTCGATGGGAACATCCGGCCTCTTCGTAGCGGGGCGACAAAATTCCAAGTTCCAACCTCCCGGTCATTTTGGTCCGGCGGATGAAATTTTTCAAAAAAATAAAGTGAAATCGTTACTTTCGGCCAGATTACGTCGTAACATAGCGATTTCGCGCAAAATTTCGATACATTATAACGCTTTTCAGCGAGTTATTTCTACTCGAACGTTCGAACAGAGGCGGATGTTTCAAAGTCCATGCGATGCAACGATACGCTCTTACGCGTTGCTCGCCCGCTCCGCTCGCTCGAAAAAAAAATAGCCCAACCCAAAACCAATCCCTTTTGCGTTCGTTCTTCGATTTCATCGAAATCTTCGTTGGAACGCGCGGGATCGGTTTAGGGTTGAGCTAGATTGGTCCGAGCGAGCGCAGCGAGCGAGCATTTATCGCGACCTTTCTCCTCGTTTTCGTCTCCCTCGTGAAGCGGGAAAAAACGCGAATGAACGCGAATGAACGCGAAAGAACGCGAAAGAACGTGAAAGAGGTTAGAAGGGCGCGCGCGCGCGCGCGCACGGCGCGTCGCGCCCCGCAGCGTGCCTTAAGAGAGTCATAGTTACTCCCGCCGTTTACCCGCTGAATTTGACGTGCGCGCGCAGCGGCGTATTGCTTTTTACTCGTACGCGACCGACATAAACCATTATTCCCGACGTATTTTATCGAGGTACGTCGATTTATGCAAAGATATTCCTACCTTGTAACGATTTTTAGCGGGTCATTTCGATGGGAACATCCGGCCTCTTCGTAGCGGAGCGACAAAATTCCAAGTTCCAACCTCCCGGTCATTTTGGTCCGGCGGACGAAATTTTTCAAAAAAATAAAGTGAAATCGTTACTTTCGGCCAGATTACGTCGTAACATAGCGATTTCGCGCAAAATTTCGATACATTATAACGCTTTTCAGCGAGTTATTTCTACTCGAACGTTCGAACAGAGGCGGATGTTTCAAAGTCCATGCGATGCAACGATACGCTCTTACGCGTTGCTCGCTCGCTCCGCTCGCTCGAAAAAAAAATAGCCCAACCCAAAACCAATCCCTTTTGCGTTCGTTCTTCGATTTCATCGAAATCTTCGTTGGAACGCGCGGGATCGGTTTAGGGTTGAGCTAGATTGGTCCGAGCGAGCGCAGCGAGCGAGCATTTATCGCGACCTTTCTCCTCGTTTTCGTCTCTCTCGTGAAGCGGGAAAAAACGCGAATGAACGCGAATGAACGCGAAAGAACGCGAAAGAACGTGAAAGAGGTTAGAAGGGCGCGCGCGCGCGCGCGCACGGCGCGTCGCGCCCCGCAGCGTGCCTTAAGAGAGTCATAGTTACTCCCGCCGTTTACCCGCTGAATTTGACGTGCGCGCGCAGCGGCGTATTGCTTTTTACTCGTACGCGACCGACATAAACCATTATTCCCGACGTATTTTATCGAGGTACGTCGATTTATGCAAAGATATTCCTACCTTGTAACGATTTTTAGCAGGTCATTTCGATGGGAACATTGGGCGTCTTCGTAGCGGGGCGACAAAATTCCAAGTTCCAACCTTCCGGTCATTTTGGTCCGGCGGACGAAATTTTTCAAAAAAATAAAGTGAAATCGTTACTTTCGGCCAGATTACGTCATAACATAGCGATTTCGCGCAAAATTTCGATACATTATAACGCTTTTCAGCGAGTTATTTCTACTCGAACGTTCGAACAGAGGCGGATGTTTCAAAGTCCATGCGATGCAACGATACGCTCTTACGCGTTGCTCGCTCGCTCCGCTCGCTCGAAAAAAAAATAGCCCAACCCAAAACCAATCCCTTTTGCATTCGTTCTTCGATTTCATCGAAATCTTCGTTGGAACGCGCGGGATCGGTTTAGGGTTGGGCTAGATTGGTCCGAGCGAGCGCAGCGAGCGAGCATTTATCGCGACCTTTCTCCTCGTTTTCGTCTCTCTCGTGAAGCGGGAAAGAACGCGAATGAACGCGAATGAACGCGAAAGAACGCGAAAGAACGTGAAAGAGGTTAGAAGGGCGCGCGCGCGCGCGCACGGCGCGTCGCGCCCCGCAGCGTGCCTTAAGAGAGTCATAGTTACTCCCGCCGTTTACCCGCTGAATTTGACGTGCGCGCGCAGCGGCGTATTGCTTTTTACTCGTACGCGACCGACATAAACCATTATTCCCGACGTATTTTATCGAGGTACGTCGATTTGTGCAAAGATATTCCTACCTTGTAACGATTTTTAGCAGGTCATTTCGATGGGAACATCCGGCCTCTTCGTAGCGGGGCGACAAAATTCCAAGTTCCAACCTCCCGGTCATTTTGGTCCGGCGGACGAAATTTTTCAAAAAAATAAAGTGAAATCGTTACTTTCGGCCAGATTACGTCGTAACATAGCGATTTCGCGCAAAATTTCGATACATTATAACGCTTTTCAGCGAGTTATTTCTACTCGAACGTTCGAACAGAGGCGGATGTTTCAAAGTCCATGCGATGCAACGATACGCTCTTACGCGTTGCTCGCTCGCTCCGCTCGCGCGAAAAAAAATAGCCCAACCCAAAACCAATCCCTTTTGCGTTCGTTCTTCGATTTCATCGAAATCTTCGTTGGAACGCGCGGGATCGGTTTAGGGTTGGGCTAGATTGGTCCGAGCGAGCGCAGCGAGCGAGCATTTATCGCGACCTTTCTCCTCGTTTTCGTCTCTCTCGTGAAGCGGGAAAAAACGCGAATGAACGCGAATGAACGCGAAAGAACGCGAAAGAACGTGAAAGAGGTTAGAAGGGCGCACGCGCGCGCGCGCACGGCGCGTCGCGCCCCGCAGCGTGCCTTAAGAGAGTCATAGTTACTCCCGCCGTTTACCCGCTGAATTTGACGTGCGCGCGCAGCGGCGTATTGCTTTTTACTCGTACGCGACCGACATAAACCATTATTCCCGACGTATTTTATCGAGGTACGTCGATTTATGCAAAGATATTCCTACCTTGTAACGATTTTTAGCAGGTCATTTCGATGGGAACATCCGGCCTCTTCGTAGCGGGGCGACAAAATTCCAAGTTCCAACCTCCCGGTCATTTTGGTCCGGCGGATGAAATTTTTCAAAAAAATAAAGTGAAATCGTTACTTTCGGCCAGATTACGTCGTAACATAGCGATTTCGCGCAAAATTTCGATACATTATAACGCTTTTCAGCGAGTTATTTCTACTCGAACGTTCGAACAGAGGCGGATGTTTCAAAGTCCATGCGATGCAACGATACGCTCTTACGCGTTGCTCGCTCGCTCCGCTCGCTCGAAAAAAAAATAGCCCAACCCAAAACCAATCCCTTTTGCGTTCGTTCTTCGATTTCATCGAAATCTTCGTTGGAACGCGCGGGATCGGTTTAGGGTTGAGCTAGATTGGTCCGAGCGAGCGCAGCGAGCGAGCATTTATCGCGACCTTTCTCCTCGTTTTCGTCTCTCTCGTGAAGCGGGAAAAAACGCGAATGAACGCGAATGAACGCGAAAGAACGCGAAAGAACGTGAAAGAGGTTAGAACGGCGCGCGCGCGCGCGCACGGCGCGTCGCGCCCCGCAGCGTGCCTTAAGAGAGTCATAGTTACTCCCGCCGTTTACCCGCTGAATTTGACGTGCGCGCGCAGCGGCGTATTGCTTTTTACTCGTACGCGACCGACATAAACCATTATTCCCGACGTATTTTATCGAGGTACGTCGATTTATGCAAAGATATTCCTACCTTGTAACGATTTTTAGCAGGTCATTTCGATGGGAACATCCGGCGTCTTCGTAGCGGGGCGACAAAATTCCAAGTTCCAACCTCCCGGTCATTTTGGTCCGGCGGACGAAATTTTTCAAAAAAATAAAGTGAAATCGTTACTTTCGGCCAGATTACGTCATAACATAGCGATTTCGCGCAAAATTTCGATACATTATAACGCTTTTCAGCGAGTTATTTCTACTCGAACGTTCGAACAGAGGCGGATGTTTCAAAGTCCATGCGATGCAACGATACGCTCTTACGCGTTGCTCGCTCGCTCCGCTCGCTCGAAAAAAAAATAGCCCAACCCAAAACCAATCCCTTTTGCATTCGTTCTTCGATTTCATCGAAATCTTCGTTGGAACGCACGGGATCGGTTTAGGGTTGGGCTAGATTGGTCCGAGCGAGCGCAGCGAGCGAGCATTTATCGCGACCTTTCTCCTCGTTTTCGTCTCTCTCGTGAAGCGGGAAAGAACGCGAATGAACGCGAATGAACGCGAAAGAACGCGAAAGAACGTGAAAGAGGTTAGAAGGGCGCGCGCGCGCGCGCGCACGGCGCGTCGCGCCCCGCAGCGTGCCTTAAGAGAGTCATAGTTACTCCCGCCGTTTACCCGCTGAATTTGACGTGCGCGCGCAGCGGCGTATTGCTTTTTACTCGTACGCGACCGACATAAACCATTATTCCCGACGTATTTTATCGAGGTACGTCGATTTATGCAAAGATATTCCTACCTTGTAACGATTTTTAGCAGGTCATTTCGATGGGAACATCCGGCCTCTTCGTAGCGGGGCGACAAAATTCCAAGTTCCAACCTCCCGGTCATTTTGGTCCGGCGGATGAAATTTTTCAAAAAAATAAAGTGAAATCGTTACTTTCGGCCAGATTACGTCGTAACATAGCGATTTCGCGCAAAATTTCGATACATTATAACGCTTTTCAGCGAGTTATTTCTACTCGAACGTTCGAACAGAGGCGGATGTTTCAAAGTCCATGCGATGCAACGATACGCTCTTACGCGTTGCTCGCTCGCTCCGCTCGCTCGAAAAAAAATAGCCCAACCCAAAACCAATAACTTTTGCGTTCGTTCTTCGATTTCATCGAAAACTTCGTTAGAACGCGCGGGATCGGTGTAGGGTTGGGCTAGATGGGTCCGAGCGAGCGCCGCGAGCGAGCATTTATCGCGACCTTTCTCCTCGTTTTCGTCTCTCTCGAGAAGCGGGAAAAACGCGAATGAACGCGAATGAACGCGAATGAACGCGAATGAACGCGAATGAACGCGAATGAACGCGAATGAACGCGAATGAACGCGAATGAACGCGAATGAACGCGAATGAACGCGAAAGAACGCGAAAGAACGTGAAAGAGGTTAGAAGGGCGCGCGCGGGCGCACGCACGGCGCGTCGCGCCCCGCAGCGTGCCTTAAGAGAGTCATAGTTACTCCCGCCGTTTACCCGCTGAATTTGACGTGCGCGCGCAGCGGCGTATTGCTTTTTACTTGTACGCGGCCGAGATAAACCATTATTTCCGACGTATTTTATCGTGGTACGTCGATTTATGCAAAGATATTCCAACCTTGTAACGATTTTTAGCGGGTCAATTCGATGGGAACATCCGGCCTCTTCGTAGCGGGGCGACAAAATTCCAAGTTCCAACCTCCCGGTCATTTTGGTCCGGCGGACGAAATTTTTCAAAAAAATAAAGTGAAATCGTTACTTTCGGCCAGATTACGTCGTAACATAGCGATTTCGCACAAAATTTCGATACATTATAACGCTTTTCAGCGAGTTATTTCTACTCGAACGTTCGAACAGAGGCGGATGTTTCAAAGTCCATGCGATGCAACGATACGCTCTTACGCGTTGCTCGCTCGCTCCGCTCGCTCGAAAAAAAATAGCCCAACCCAAAACCAATCCCTTTTGCGTTCGTTCTTCGATTTCATCGAAATCTTCGTTGGAACGCGCGGGATCGGTTTAGGGTTGGGCTAGATTGGTCCGAGCGAGCGCAGCGAGCGAGCATTTATCGCGACCTTTCTCCTCGTTTTCGTCTCTCTCGTGAAGCGGGAAAAAACGCGAATGAACGCGAATGAACGCGAAAGAACGCGAAAGAACGTGAAAGAGGTTAGAAGGGCGCGCGCGCGCGCGCGCACGGCGCGTCGCGCCCCGCAGCGTGCCTTAAGAGAGTCATAGTTACTCCCGCCGTTTACCCGCTGAATTTGACGTGCGCGCGCAGCGGCGTATTGCTTTTTACTCGTACGCGACCGACATAAACCATTATTCCCGACGTATTTTATCGAGGTACGTCGATTTATGCAAAGATATTCCTACCTTGTAACGATTTTTAGCAGGTCATTTCGATGGGAACATCCGGCCTCTTCGTAGCGGGGCGACAAAATTCCAAGTTCCAACCTCCCGGTCATTTTGGTCCGGCGGATGAAATTTTTCAAAAAAATAAAGTGAAATCGTTACTTTCGGCCAGATTACGTCGTAACATAGCGATTTCGCGCAAAATTTCGATACATTATAACGCTTTTCAGCGAGTTATTTCTACTCGAACGTTCGAACAGAGGCGGATGTTTCAAAGTCCATGCGATGCAACGATACGCTCTTACGCGTTGCTCGCTCGCTCCGCTCGCTCGAAAAAAAAATAGCCCAACCCAAAACCAATCCCTTTTGCGTTCGTTCTTCGATTTCATCGAAATCTTCGTTGGAACGCGCGGGATCGGTTTAGGGTTGAGCTAGATTGGTCCGAGCGAGCGCAGCGAGCGAGCATTTATCGCGACCTTTCTCCTCGTTTTCGTCTCTCTCGTGAAGCGGGAAAAAACGCGAATGAACGCGAATGAACGCGAAAGAACGCGAAAGAACGTGAAAGAGGTTAGAAGGGCGCGCGCGCGCGCGCGCACGGCGCGTCGCGCCCCGCAGCGTGCCTTAAGAGAGTCATAGTTACTCCCGCCGTTTGCCCGCTGAATTTGACGTGCGCGCGCAGCGGCGTATTGCTTTTTACTCGTACGCGACCGACATAAACCATTATTCCCGACGTATTTTATCGAGGTACGTCGATTTATGCAAAGATATTCCTACCTTGTAACGATTTTTAGCGGGTCATTTCGATGGGAACATCCGGCCTCTTCGTAGCGGAGCGACAAAATTCCAAGTTCCAACCTCCCGGTCATTTTGGTCCGGCGGACGAAATTTTTCAAAAAAATAAAGTGAAATCGTTACTTTCGGCCAGATTACGTCGTAACATAGCGATTTCGCGCAAAATTTCGATACATTATAACGCTTTTCAGCGAGTTATTTCTACTCGAACGTTCGAACAGAGGCGGATGTTTCAAAGTCCATGCGATGCAACGATACGCTCTTACGCGTTGCTCGCTCGCTCCGCTCGCTCGAAAAAAAATAGCCCAACCCAAAACCAATCCCTTTTGCGTTCGTTCTTCGATTTCATCGAAATCTTCGTTGGAACGCGCGGGATCGGTTTAGGGTTGGGCTAGATTGGTCCGAGCGAGCGCAGCGAGCGAGCACTTATCGCGACCTTTCTCCTCGTTTTCGTCTCTCTCGTGAAGCGGGAAAAAACGCGAATGAACGCGAATGAACGCGAAAGAACGCGAAAGAACGTGAAAGAGGTTAGAAGGGCGCGCGCGCGCGCGCGCACGGCGCGTCGCGCCCCGCAGCGTGCCTTAAGAGAGTCATAGTTACTCCCGCCGTTTACCCGCTGAATTTGACGTGCGCGCGCAGCGGCGTATTGCTTTTTACTCGTACGCGACCGACATAAACCATTATTCCCGACGTATTTTATCGAGGTACGTCGATTTATGCAAATATATTCCTACCTTGTAACGATTTTTAGCAGGTCATTTCGATGGGAACATCCGGCCTCTTCGTAGCGGGGCGACAAAATTCCAAGTTCCAACCTCCCGGTCATTTTGGTCCGGCGGACGAAATTTTTCAAAAAAATAAAGTGAAATCGTTACTTTCGGCCAGATTACGTCATAACATAGCGATTTCGCGCAAAATTTCGATACATTATAACGCTTTTCAGCGAGTTATTTCTACTCGAACGTTCGAACAGAGGCGGATGTTTCAAAGTCCATGCGATGCAACGATACGCTCTTACGCGTTGCTCGCTCGCTCCGCTCGCTCGAAAAAAAAATAGCCCAACCCAAAACCAATCCCTTTTGCATTCGTTCTTCGATTTCATCGAAATCTTCGTTGGAACGCGCGGGATCGGTTTAGGGTTGGGCTAGATTGGTCCGAGCGAGCGCAGCGAGCGAGCATTTATCGCGACCTTTCTCCTCGTTTTCGTCTCTCTCGTGAAGCGGGAAAGAACGCGAATGAACGCGAATGAACGCGAAAGAACGCGAAAGAACGTGAAAGAGGTTAGAAGGGCGCGCGCGCGCGCGCACGGCGCGTCGCGCCCCGCAGCGTGCCTTAAGAGAGTCATAGTTACTCCCGCCGTTTGCCCGCTGAATTTGACGTGCGCGCGCAGCGGCGTATTGCTTTTTACTCGTACGCGACCGACATAAACCATTATTCCCGACGTATTTTATCGAGGTACGTCGATTTGTGCAAAGATATTCCTACCTTGTAACGATTTTTAGCAGGTCATTTCGATGGGAACATCCGGCCTCTTCGTAGCGGGGCGACAAAATTCCAAGTTCCAACCTCCCGGTCATTTTGGTCCGGCGGTTGATATTTTTCAAAAAAATAAAGTGAAATCGTTACTTTCGGCCAGATTACGTCGTAACATAGCGATTTCGCGCAAAATTTCGATACATTATAACGCTTTTCAGCGAGTTATTTCTACTCGAACGTTCGAACAGAGGCGGATGTTTCAAAGTCCATGCGATGCAACGATACGCTCTTACGCGTTGCTCGCTCGCTCCGCTCGCTCGAAAAAAAAATAGCCCAACCCAAAACCAATCCCTTTTGCGTTCGTTCTTCGATTTCATCGAAATCTTCGTTGGAACGCGCGGGATCGGTTTAGGGTTGAGCTAGATTGGTCCGAGCGAGCGCAGCGAGCGAGCATTTATCGCGACCTTTCTCCTCGTTTTCGTCTCTCTCGTGAAGCGGGAAAAAACGCGAATGAACGCGAATGAACGCGAAAGAACGCGAAAGAACGTGAAAGAGGTTAGAAGGGCGCGCGCGCGCGCGCACGGCGCGTCGCGCCCCGCAGCGTGCCTTAAGAGAGTCATAGTTACTCCCGCCGTTTGCCCGCTGAATTTGACGTGCGCGCGCAGCGGCGTATTGCTTTTTACTCGTACGCGACCGACATAAACCATTATTCCCGACGTATTTTATCGAGGTACGTCGATTTGTGCAAAGATATTCCTACCTTGTAACGATTTTTAGCAGGTCATTTCGATGGGAACATCCGGCCTCTTCGTAGCGGGGCGACAAAATTCCAAGTTCCAACCTCCCGGTCATTTTGGTCCGGCGGTTGATATTTTTCAAAAAAATAAAGTGAAATCGTTACTTTCGGCCAGATTACGTCGTAACATAGCGATTTCGCGCAAAATTTCGATACATTATAACGCTTTTCAGCGAGTTATTTCTACTCGAACGTTCGAACAGAGGCGGATGTTTCAAAGTCCATGCGATGCAACGATACGCTCTTACGCGTTGCTCGCTCGCTCCGCTCGCTCGAAAAAAAAATAGCCCAACCCAAAACCAATCCCTTTTGCGTTCGTTCTTCGATTTCATCGAAATCTTCGTTGGAACGCGCGGGATCGGTTTAGGGTTGAGCTAGATTGGTCCGAGCGAGCGCAGCGAGCGAGCATTTATCGCGACCTTTCTCCTCGTTTTCGTCTCTCTCGTGAAGCGGGAAAAAACGCGAATGAACGCGAATGAACGCGAAAGAACGCGAAAGAACGTGAAAGAGGTTAGAAGGGCGCGCGCGCGCGCGCGCACGGCGCGTCTCGCCCCGCAGCGTGCCTTAAGAGAGTCATAGTTACTCCCGCCGTTTACCCGCTGAATTTGACGTGCGCGCGCAGCGGCGTATTGCTTTTTCCTCGTACGCGGCCGAGATAAACCATTATTTCCGACGTATTTTATCGAGGTACGTCGATTTATGCAAAGATATTCCTACCTTGTAACGATTTTTCGCGGGTCATTTCGTTGGGAACATCCGGCCTCTTCGTAGCGGAGCGACAAAATTCCAAGTTCCAACCTCCCGGTCATTTTGGTCCGGCGGACGAAATTTTTCAAAAAAATAAAGTGAAATCGTTACTTTCGGCCAGATTACGTCGTAACATAGCGATTTCGCGCAAAATTTCGATACATTATAACGCTTTTCAGCGAGTTATTTCTACTCGAACGTTCGAACAGAGGCGGATGTTTCAAAGTCCATGCGATGCAACGATACGCTCTTACGCGTTGCTCGCTCGCTCCGCTCGCTCGAAAAAAAATAGCCCAACCCAAAACCAATCCCTTTTGCGTTCGTTCTTCGATTTCATCGAAATCTTCGTTGGAACGCGCGGGATCGGTTTAGGGTTGGGCTAGATTGGTCCGAGCGAGCGCAGCGAGCGAGCATTTATCGCGACCTTTCTCCTCGTTTTCGTCTCTCTCGTGAAGCGGGAAAAAACGCGAATGAACGCGAATGAACGCGAAAGAACGCGAAAGAACGTGAAAGAGGTTAGAAGGGCGCGCGCGCGCGCGCACGGCGCGTCGCGCCCCGCAGCGTGCCTTAAGAGAGTCATAGTTACTCCCGCCGTTTACCCGCTGAATTTGACGTGCGCGCGCAGCGGCGTATTGCTTTTTACTCGTACGCGACCGACATAAACCATTATTCCCGACGTATTTTATCGAGGTACGTCGATTTATGCAAATATATTCCTACCTTGTAACGATTTTTAGCAGGTCATTTCGATGGGAACATCCGGCCTCTTCGTAGCGGGGCGACAAAATTCCAAGTTCCAACCTCCCGGTCATTTTGGTCCGGCGGACGAAATTTTTCAAAAAAATAAAGTGAAATCGTTACTTTCGGCCAGATTACGTCATAACATAGCGATTTCGCGCAAAATTTCGATACATTATAACGCTTTTCAGCGAGTTATTTCTACTCGAACGTTCGAACAGAGGCGGATGTTTCAAAGTCCATGCGATGCAACGATACGCTCTTACGCGTTGCTCGCTCGCTCCGCTCGCTCGAAAAAAAAATAGCCCAACCCAAAACCAATCCCTTTTGCATTCGTTCTTCGATTTCATCGAAATCTTCGTTGGAACGCGCGGGATCGGTTTAGGGTTGGGCTAGATTGGTCCGAGCGAGCGCAGCGAGCGAGCATTTATCGCGACCTTTCTCCTCGTTTTCGTCTCTCTCGTGAAGCGGGAAAGAACGCGAATGAACGCGAATGAACGCGAAAGAACGCGAAAGAACGTGAAAGAGGTTAGAAGGGCGCGCGCGCGCGCGCACGGCGCGTCGCGCCCCGCAGCGTGCCTTAAGAGAGTCATAGTTACTCCCGCCGTTTGCCCGCTGAATTTGACGTGCGCGCGCAGCGGCGTATTGCTTTTTACTCGTACGCGACCGACATAAACCATTATTCCCGACGTATCTTATCGAGGTACGTCGATTTGTGCAAAGATATTCCTACCTTGTAACGATTTTTAGCAGGTCATTTCGATGGGAACATCCGGCCTCTTCGTAGCGGGGCGACAAAATTCCAAGTTCCAACCTCCCGGTCATTTTGGTCCGGCGGTTGATATTTTTCAAAAAAATAAAGTGAAATCGTTACTTTCGGCCAGATTACGTCGTAACATAGCGATTTCGCGCAAAATTTCGATACATTATAACGCTTTTCAGCGAGTTATTTCTACTCGAACGTTCGAACAGAGGCGGATGTTTCAAAGTCCATGCGATGCAACGATACGCTCTTACGCGTTGCTCGCTCGCTCCGCTCGCTCGAAAAAAAAATAGCCCAACCCAAAACCAATCCCTTTTGCGTTCGTTCTTCGATTTCATCGAAATCTTCGTTGGAACGCGCGGGATCGGTTTAGGGTTGAGCTAGATTGGTCCGAGCGAGCGCAGCGAGCGAGCATTTATCGCGACCTTTCTCCTCGTTTTCGTCTCTCTCGTGAAGCGGGAAAAAACGCGAATGAACGCGAATGAACGCGAAAGAACGCGAAAGAACGTGAAAGAGGTTAGAAGGGCGCGCGCGCGCGCGCGCACGGCGCGTCTCGCCCCGCAGCGT
Organism: Bombus vancouverensis nearcticus; assembly: GCF_051014615.1. Classification (NCBI taxonomy): domain Eukaryota; kingdom Metazoa; phylum Arthropoda; class Insecta; order Hymenoptera; family Apidae; genus Bombus; species Bombus vancouverensis. Next base: position 2,431,625 of record NC_134926.1, on the reverse strand, counting down.
GCCTTAAGAGAGTCATAGTTACTCCCGCCGTTTACCCGCTGAATTTGACGTGCGCGCGCAGCGGCGTATTGCTTTTTCCTCGTACGCGGCCGAGATAAACCATTATTTCCGACGTATTTTATCGAGGTACGTCGATTTATGCAAAGATATTCCTACCTTGTAACGATTTTTCGCGGGTCATTTCGTTGGGAACATCCGGCCTCTTCGTAGCGGGGCGACAAAATTCCAAGTTCCAACCTCTCGGTCATTTTGTTCCGGCGGACGAAATTTTTCAAAAAAATAAAGTGAAATCGTTACTTTCGACCAGATTACGTCGTAACATAGCGATTTCACGCAAAATTTCGATACATTATAACGCTATTCAGCGAGTTACTTCTACTCGAACGTTCGAACAGAGGCGGATGTTTCAAAGTCCATGCGATGCAACGATACGCTCTTACGCGTTGCTCGCTCGCTCCGCTCGCTCGAAAAAAAATAGCCCAACCCAAAACCAATCCCTTTTGAGTTCGTTCTTCGATTTCATCGAAATCTTCGTTGGAACGCGCGGGATCGGTTTAGGGTTGGGCTAGATTGGTCCGAGCGAGCGCAGCGAGCGAGCATTTATCGCGACCTTTCTCCTCGTTTTCGTCTCTCTCGTGAAGCGGGAAAAAACGCGAATGAACGCGAATGAACGCGAAAGAACGCGAAAGAACGTGAAAGAGGTTAGAAGGGCGCGCGCGCGCGCGCGCACGGCGCGTCGCGCCCCGCAGCGTGCCTTAAGAGAGTCATAGTTACTCCCGCCGTTTACCCGCTGAATTTGACGTGCGCGCGCAGCGGCGTATTGCTTTTTACTCGTACGCGACCGACATAAACCATTATTCCCGACGTATTTTATCGAGGTACGTCGATTTATGCAAAGATATTCCTACCTTGTAACGATTTTTAGCAGGTCATTTCGATGGGAACATCCGGCCTCTTCGTAGCGGGGCGACAAAATTCCAAGTTCCAACCTCCCGGTCATTTTGGTCCGGCGGATGAAATTTTTCAAAAAAATAAAGTGAAATCGTTACTTTCGGCCAGATTACGTCGTAACATAGCGATTTCGCGCAAAATTTCGATACATTATAACGCTTTTCAGCGAGTTATTTCTACTCGAACGTTCGAACAGAGGCGGATGTTTCAAAGTCCATGCGATGCAACGATACGCTCTTACGCGTTGCTCGCTCGCTCCGCTCGCTCGAAAAAAAAATAGCCCAACCCAAAACCAATCCCTTTTGCGTTCGTTCTTCGATTTCATCGAAATCTTCGTTGGAACGCGCGGGATCGGTTTAGGGTTGAGCTAGATTGGTCCGAGCGAGCGCAGCGAGCGAGCATTTATCGCGACCTTTCTCCTCGTTTTCGTCTCTCTCGTGAAGCGGGAAAAAACGCGAATGAACGCGAATGAACGCGAAAGAACGCGAAAGAACGTGAAAGAGGTTAGAAGGGCGCGCGCGCGCGCGCGCACGGCGCGTCGCGCCCCGCAGCGTGCCTTAAGAGAGTCATAGTTACTCCCGCCGTTTACCCGCTGAATTTGACGTGCGCGCGCAGCGGCGTATTGCTTTTTACTCGTACGCGACCGACATAAACCATTATTCCCGACGTATTTTATCGAGGTACGTCGATTTATGCAAAGATATTCCTACCTTGTAACGATTTTTAGCAGGTCATTTCGATGGGAACATCCGGCGTCTTCGTAGCGGGGCGACAAAATTCCAAGTTCCAACCTCCCGGTCATTTTGGTCCGGCGGACGAAATTTTTCAAAAAAATAAAGTGAAATCGTTACTTTCGGCCAGATTACGTCATAACATAGCGATTTCGCGCAAAATTTCGATACATTATAACGCTTTTCAGCGAGTTATTTCTACTCGAACGTTCGAACAGAGGCGGATGTTTCAAAGTCCATGCGATGCAACGATACGCTCTTACGCGTTGCTCGCTCGCTCCGCTCGCTCGAAAAAAAAATAGCCCAACCCAAAACCAATCCCTTTTGCATTCGTTCTTCGATTTCATCGAAATCTTCGTTGGAACGCGCGGGATCGGTTTAGGGTTGGGCTAGATTGGTCCGAGCGAGCGCAGCGAGCGAGCATTTATCGCGACCTTTCTCCTCGTTTTCGTCTCTCTCGTGAAGCGGGAAAGAACGCGAATGAACGCGAATGAACGCGAATGAACGCGAAAGAACGCGAAAGAACGTGAAAGAGGTTAGAAGGGCGCGCGCGCGCGCGCGCACGGCGCGTCGCGCCCCGCAGCGTGCCTTAAGAGAGTCATAGTTACTCCCGCCGTTTGCCCGCTGAATTTGACGTGCGCGCGCAGCGGCGTATTGCTTTTTACTCGTACGCGACCGACATAAACCATTATTCCCGACGTATTTTATCGAGGTACGTCGATTTATGCAAAGATATTCCTACCTTGTAACGATTTTTAGCGGGTCATTTCGATGGGAACATCCGGCCTCTTCGTAGCGGAGCGACAAAATTCCAAGTTCCAACCTCCCGGTCATTTTGGTCCGGCGGACGAAATTTTTCAAAAAAATAAAGTGAAATCGTTACTTTCGGCCAGATTACGTCGTAACATAGCGATTTCGCGCAAAATTTCGATACATTATAACGCTTTTCAGCGAGTTATTTCTACTCGAACGTTCGAACAGAGGCGGATGTTTCAAAGTCCATGCGATGCAACGATACGCTCTTACGCGTTGCTCGCTCGCTCCGCTCGCTCGAAAAAAAATAGCCCAACCCAAAACCAATCCCTTTTGCGTTCGTTCTTCGATTTCATCGAAATCTTCGTTGGAACGCGCGGGATCGGTTTAGGGTTGGGCTAGATTGGTCCGAGCGAGCGCAGCGAGCGAGCATTTATCGCGACCTTTCTCCTCGTTTTCGTCTCTCTCGTGAAGCGGGAAAAAACGCGAATGAACGCGAATGAACGCGAAAGAACGCGAAAGAACGTGAAAGAGGTTAGAAGGGCGCGCGCGCGCGCGCGCACGGCGCGTCGCGCCCCGCAGCGTGCCTTAAGAGAGTCATAGTTACTCCCGCCGTTTACCCGCTGAATTTGACGTGCGCGCGCAGCGGCGTATTGCTTTTTACTCGTACGCGACCGACATAAACCATTATTCCCGACGTATTTTATCGAGGTACGTCGATTTATGCAAATATATTCCTACCTTGTAACGATTTTTAGCAGGTCATTTCGATGGGAACATCCGGCCTCTTCGTAGCGGGGCGACAAAATTCCAAGTTCCAACCTCCCGGTCATTTTGGTCCGGCGGACGAAATTTTTCAAAAAAATAAAGTGAAATCGTTACTTTCGGCCAGATTACGTCATAACATAGCGATTTCGCGCAAAATTTCGATACATTATAACGCTTTTCAGCGAGTTATTTCTACTCGAACGTTCGAACAGAGGCGGATGTTTCAAAGTCCATGCGATGCAACGATACGCTCTTACGCGTTGCTCGCTCGCTCCGCTCGCTCGAAAAAAAAATAGCCCAACCCAAAACCAATCCCTTTTGCATTCGTTCTTCGATTTCATCGAAATCTTCGTTGGAACGCGCGGGATCGGTTTAGGGTTGGGCTAGATTGGTCCGAGCGAGCGCAGCGAGCGAGCATTTATCGCGACCTTTCTCCTCGTTTTCGTCTCTCTCGTGAAGCGGGAAAGAACGCGAATGAACGCGAATGAACGCGAATGAACGCGAAAGAACGCGAAAGAACGTGAAAGAGGTTAGAAGGGCGCGCGCGCGCGCGCGCACGGCGCGTCGCGCCCCGCAGCGTGCCTTAAGAGAGTCATAGTTACTCCCGCCGTTTGCCCGCTGAATTTGACGTGCGCGCGCAGCGGCGTATTGCTTTTTCCTCGTACGCGGCCGAGATAAACCATTATTTCCGACGTATTTTATCGAGGTACGTCGATTTATGCAAAGATATTCCTACCTTGTAACGATTTTTCGCGGGTCATTTCGTTGGGAACATCCGGCCTCTTCGTAGCGGGGCGACAAAATTCCAAGTTCCAACCTCCCGGTCATTTTGGTCCGGCGGACGAAATTTTTCAAAAAAATAAAGTGAAATCGTTACTTTCGGCCAGATTACGTCGTAACATAGCGATTTCGCGCAAAATTTCGATACATTATAACGCTTTTCAGCGAGTTATTTCTACTCGAACGTTCGAACAGAGGCGGATGTTTCAAAGTCCATGCGATGCAACGATACGCTCTTACGCGTTGCTCGCTCGCTCCGCTCGCTCGAAAAAAAATAGCCCAACCCAAAACCAATCCCTTTTGCGTTCGTTCTTCGATTTCATCGAAATCTTCGTTGGAACGCGCGGGATCGGTTTAGGGTTGGGCTAGATTGGTCCGAGCGAGCGCAGCGAGCGAGCATTTATCGCGACCTTTCTCCTCGTTTTCGTCTCTCTCGTGAAGCGGGAAAAAACGCGAATGAACGCGAATGAACGCGAAAGAACGCGAAAGAACGTGAAAGAGGTTAGAAGGGCGCGCGCGCGCGCGCGCACGGCGCGTCGCGCCCCGCAGCGTGCCTTAAGAGAGTCATAGTTACTCCCGCCGTTTACCCGCTGAATTTGACGTGCGCGCGCAGCGGCGTATTGCTTTTTACTCGTACGCGACCGACATAAACCATTATTCCCGACGTATTTTATCGAGGTACGTCGATTTATGCAAATATATTCCTACCTTGTAACGATTTTTAGCAGGTCATTTCGATGGGAACATCCGGCCTCTTCGTAGCGGGGCGACAAAATTCCAAGTTCCAACCTCCCGGTCATTTTGGTCCGGCGGACGAAATTTTTCAAAAAAATAAAGTGAAATCGTTACTTTCGGCCAGATTACGTCATAACATAGCGATTTCGCGCAAAATTTCGATACATTATAACGCTTTTCAGCGAGTTATTTCTACTCGAACGTTCGAACAGAGGCGGATGTTTCAAAGTCCATGCGATGCAACGATACGCTCTTACGCGTTGCTCGCTCGCTCCGCTCGCTCGAAAAAAAATAGCCCAACCCAAAACCAATCCCTTTTGCATTCGTTCTTCGATTTCATCGAAATCTTCGTTGGAACGCGCGGGATCGGTTTAGGGTTGGGCTAGATTGGTCCGAGCGAGCGCAGCGAGCGAGCATTTATCGCGACCTTTCTCCTCGTTTTCGTCTCTCTCGTGAAGCGGGAAAGAACGCGAATGAACGCGAATGAACGCGAAAGAACGCGAAAGAACGTGAAAGAGGTTAGAAGGGCGCGCGCGCGCGCGCACGGCGCGTCGCGCCCCGCAGCGTGCCTTAAGAGAGTCATAGTTACTCCCGCCGTTTGCCCGCTGAATTTGACGTGCGCGCGCAGCGGCGTATTGCTTTTTACTCGTACGCGACCGACATAAACCATTATTCCCGACGTATTTTATCGAGGTACGTCGATTTGTGCAAAGATATTCCTACCTTGTAACGATTTTTAGCAGGTCATTTCGATGGGAACATCCGGCCTCTTCGTAGCGGGGCGACAAAATTCCAAGTTCCAACCTCCCGGTCATTTTGGTCCGGCGGTTGATATTTTTCAAAAAAATAAAGTGAAATCGTTACTTTCGGCCAGATTACGTCGTAACATAGCGATTTCGCGCAAAATTTCGATACATTATAACGCTTTTCAGCGAGTTATTTCTACTCGAACGTTCGAACAGAGGCGGATGTTTCAAAGTCCATGCGATGCAACGATACGCTCTTACGCGTTGCTCGCTCGCTCCGCTCGCTCGAAAAAAAAATAGCCCAACCCAAAACCAATCCCTTTTGCGTTCGTTCTTCGATTTCATCGAAATCTTCGTTGGAACGCGCGGGATCGGTTTAGGGTTGAGCTAGATTGGTCCGAGCGAGCGCAGCGAGCGAGCATTTATCGCGACCTTTCTCCTCGTTTTCGTCTCTCTCGTGAAGCGGGAAAAAACGCGAATGAACGCGAATGAACGCGAAAGAACGCGAAAGAACGTGAAAGAGGTTAGAAGGGCGCGCGCGCGCGCGCACGGCGCGTCTCGCCCCGCAGCGTGCCTTAAGAGAGTCATAGTTACTCCCGCCGTTTACCCGCTGAATTTGACGTGCGCGCGCAGCGGCGTATTGCTTTTTCCTCGTACGCGGCCGAGATAAACCATTATTTCCGACGTATTTTATCGAGGTACGTCGATTTATGCAAAGATATTCCTACCTTGTAACGATTTTTCGCGGGTCATTTCGTTGGGAACATCCGGCCTCTTCGTAGCGGGGCGACAAAATTCCAAGTTCCAACCTCTCGGTCATTTTGTTCCGGCGGACGAAATTTTTCAAAAAAATAAAGTGAAATCGTTACTTTCGACCAGATTACGTCGTAACATAGCGATTTCACGCAAAATTTCGATACATTATAACGCTATTCAGCGAGTTACTTCTACTCGAACGTTCGAACAGAGGCGGATGTTTCAAAGTCCATGCGATGCAACGATACGCTCTTACGCGTTGCTCGCTCGCTCCGCTCGCTCGAAAAAAAATAGCCCAACCCAAAACCAATCCCTTTTGCGTTCGTTCTTCGATTTCATCGAAATCTTCGTTGGAACGCGCGGGATCGGTTTAGGGTTGGGCTAGATTGGTCCGAGCGAGCGCAGCGAGCGAGCATTTATCGCGACCTTTCTCCTCGTTTTCGTCTCTCTCGTGAAGCGGGAAAAAACGCGAATGAACGCGAATGAACGCGAAAGAACGCGAAAGAACGTGAAAGAACGTGAAAGAGGTTAGAAGGGCGCGCGCGCGCGCGCGCACGGCGCGTCGCGCCCCGCAGCGTGCCTTAAGAGAGTCATAGTTACTCCCGCCGTTTACCCGCTGAATTTGACGTGCGCGCGCAGCGGCGTATTGCTTTTTACTCGTACGCGACCGACATAAACCATTATTCCCGACGTATTTTATCGAGGTACGTCGATTTATGCAAAGATATTCCTACCTTGTAACGATTTTTAGCAGGTCATTTCGATGGGAACATCCGGCCTCTTCGTAGCGGGGCGACAAAATTCCAAGTTCCAACCTCCCGGTCATTTTGGTCCGGCGGATGAAATTTTTCAAAAAAATAAAGTGAAATCGTTACTTTCGGCCAGATTACGTCGTAACATAGCGATTTCGCGCAAAATTTCGATACATTATAACGCTTTTCAGCGAGTTATTTCTACTCGAACGTTCGAACAGAGGCGGATGTTTCAAAGTCCATGCGATGCAACGATACGCTCTTACGCGTTGCTCGCTCGCTCCGCTCGCTCGAAAAAAAAATAGCCCAACCCAAAACCAATCCCTTTTGCGTTCGTTCTTCGATTTCATCGAAATCTTCGTTGGAACGCGCGGGATCGGTTTAGGGTTGAGCTAGATTGGTCCGAGCGAGCGCAGCGAGCGAGCATTTATCGCGACCTTTCTCCTCGTTTTCGTCTCTCTCGTGAAGCGGGAAAGAACGCGAATGAACGCGAATGAACGCGAATGAACGCGAAAGAACGCGAAAGAACGTGAAAGAGGTTAGAAGGGCGCGCGCGCGCGCGCGCACGGCGCGTCGCGCCCCGCAGCGTGCCTTAAGAGAGTCATAGTTACTCCCGCCGTTTGCCCGCTGAATTTGACGTGCGCGCGCAGCGGCGTATTGCTTTTTACTCGTACGCGACCGACATAAACCATTATTCCCGACGTATTTTATCGAGGTACGTCGATTTATGCAAATATATTCCTACCTTGTAACGATTTTTAGCAGGTCATTTCGATGGGAACATCCGGCCTCTTCGTAGCGGGGCGACAAAATTCCAAGTTCCAACCTCCCGGTCATTTTGGTCCGGCGGACGAAATTTTTCAAAAAAATAAAGTGAAATCGTTACTTTCGGCCAGATTACGTCATAACATAGCGATTTCGCGCAAAATTTCGATACATTATAACGCTTTTCAGCGAGTTATTTCTACTCGAACGTTCGAACAGAGGCGGATGTTTCAAAGTCCATGCGATGCAACGATACGCTCTTACGCGTTGCTCGCTCGCTCCGCTCGCTCGAAAAAAAAATAGCCCAACCCAAAACCAATCCCTTTTGCATTCGTTCTTCGATTTCATCGAAATCTTCGTTGGAACGCGCGGGATCGGTTTAGGGTTGGGCTAGATTGGTCCGAGCGAGCGCAGCGAGCGAGCATTTATCGCGACCTTTCTCCTCGTTTTCGTCTCTCTCGTGAAGCGGGAAAGAACGCGAATGAACGCGAATGAACGCGAATGAACGCGAAAGAACGCGAAAGAACGTGAAAGAGGTTAGAAGGGCGCGCGCGCGCGCGCGCACGGCGCGTCGCGCCCCGCAGCGTGCCTTAAGAGAGTCATAGTTACTCCCGCCGTTTGCCCGCTGAATTTGACGTGCGCGCGCAGCGGCGTATTGCTTTTTACTCGTACGCGACCGACATAAACCATTATTCCCGACGTATTTTATCGAGGTACGTCGATTTATGCAAAGATATTCCTACCTTGTAACGATTTTTAGCGGGTCATTTCGATGGGAACATCCGGCCTCTTCGTAGCGGAGCGACAAAATTCCAAGTTCCAACCTCCCGGTCATTTTGGTCCGGCGGACGAAATTTTTCAAAAAAATAAAGTGAAATCGTTACTTTCGGCCAGATTACGTCGTAACATAGCGATTTCGCGCAAAATTTCGATACATTATAACGCTTTTCAGCGAGTTATTTCTACTCGAACGTTCGAACAGAGGCGGATGTTTCAAAGTCCATGCGATGCAACGATACGCTCTTACGCGTTGCTCGCTCGCTCCGCTCGCTCGAAAAAAAATAGCCCAACCCAAAACCAATCCCTTTTGCGTTCGTTCTTCGATTTCATCGAAATCTTCGTTGGAACGCGCGGGATCGGTTTAGGGTTGGGCTAGATTGGTCCGAGCGAGCGCAGCGAGCGAGCATTTATCGCGACCTTTCTCCTCGTTTTCGTCTCTCTCGTGAAGCGGGAAAAAACGCGAATGAACGCGAATGAACGCGAAAGAACGCGAAAGAACGTGAAAGAGGTTAGAAGGGCGCGCGCGCGCGCGCGCACGGCGCGTCGCGCCCCGCAGCGTGCCTTAAGAGAGTCATAGTTACTCCCGCCGTTTACCCGCTGAATTTGACGTGCGCGCGCAGCGGCGTATTGCTTTTTACTCGTACGCGACCGACATAAACCATTATTCCCGACGTATTTTATCGAGGTACGTCGATTTATGCAAATATATTCCTACCTTGTAACGATTTTTAGCAGGTCATTTCGATGGGAACATCCGGCCTCTTCGTAGCGGGGCGACAAAATTCCAAGTTCCAACCTCCCGGTCATTTTGGTCCGGCGGACGAAATTTTTCAAAAAAATAAAGTGAAATCGTTACTTTCGGCCAGATTACGTCATAACATAGCGATTTCGCGCAAAATTTCGATACATTATAACGCTTTTCAGCGAGTTATTTCTACTCGAACGTTCGAACAGAGGCGGATGTTTCAAAGTCCATGCGATGCAACGATACGCTCTTACGCGTTGCTCGCTCGCTCCGCTCGCTCGAAAAAAAAATAGCCCAACCCAAAACCAATCCCTTTTGCATTCGTTCTTCGATTTCATCGAAATCTTCGTTGGAACGCGCGGGATCGGTTTAGGGTTGGGCTAGATTGGTCCGAGCGAGCGCAGCGAGCGAGCATTTATCGCGACCTTTCTCCTCGTTTTCGTCTCTCTCGTGAAGCGGGAAAGAACGCGAATGAACGCGAATGAACGCGAAAGAACGCGAAAGAACGTGAAAGAGGTTAGAAGGGCGCGCGCGCGCGCGCACGGCGCGTCGCGCCCCGCAGCGTGCCTTAAGAGAGTCATAGTTACTCCCGCCGTTTGCCCGCTGAATTTGACGTGCGCGCGCAGCGGCGTATTGCTTTTTACTCGTACGCGACCGACATAAACCATTATTCCCGACGTATTTTATCGAGGTACGTCGATTTGTGCAAAGATATTCCTACCTTGTAACGATTTTTAGCAGGTCATTTCGATGGGAACATCCGGCCTCTTCGTAGCGGGGCGACAAAATTCCAAGTTCCAACCTCCCGGTCATTTTGGTCCGGCGGTTGATATTTTTCAAAAAAATAAAGTGAAATCGTTACTTTCGGCCAGATTACGTCGTAACATAGCGATTTCGCGCAAAATTTCGATACATTATAACGCTTTTCAGCGAGTTATTTCTACTCGAACGTTCGAACAGAGGCGGATGTTTCAAAGTCCATGCGATGCAACGATACGCTCTTACGCGTTGCTCGCTCGCTCCGCTCGCTCGAAAAAAAATAGCCCAACCCAAAACCAATCCCTTTTGCGTTCGTTCTTCGATTTCATCGAAATCTTCGTTGGAACGCGCGGGATCGGTTTAGGGTTGAGCTAGATTGGTCCGAGCGAGCGCAGCGAGCGAGCATTTATCGCGACCTTTCTCCTCGTTTTCGTCTCTCTCGTGAAGCGGGAAAAAACGCGAATGAACGCGAATGAACGCGAAAGAACGCGAAAGAACGTGAAAGAGGTTAGAAGGGCGCGCGCGCGCGCGCACGGCGCGTCTCGCCCCGCAGCGTGCCTTAAGAGAGTCATAGTTACTCCCGCCGTTTACCCGCTGAATTTGACGTGCGCGCGCAGCGGCGTATTGCTTTTTCCTCGTACGCGGCCGAGATAAACCATTATTTCCGACGTATTTTATCGAGGTACGTCGCTTTATGCAAAGATATTCCTACCTTGTAACGATTTTTCGCGGGTCATTTCGTTGGGAACATCCGGCCTCTTCGTAGCGGGGCGACAAAATTCCAAGTTCCAACCTCTCGGTCATTTTGTTCCGGCGGACGAAATTTTTCAAAAAAATAAAGTGAAATCGTTACTTTCGACCAGATTACGTCGTAACATAGCGATTTCACGCAAAATTTCGATACATTATAACGCTATTCAGCGAGTTACTTCTACTCGAACGTTCGAACAGAGGCGGATGTTTCAAAGTCCATGCGATGCAACGATACGCTCTTACGCGTTGCTCGCTCGCTCCGCTCGCTCGAAAAAAAATAGCCCAACCCAAAACCAATCCCTTTTGCGTTCGTTCTTCGATTTCATCGAAATCTTCGTTGGAACGCGCGGGATCGGTTTAGGGTTGGGCTAGATTGGTCCGAGCGAGCGCAGCGAGCGAGCATTTATCGCGACCTTTCTCCTCGTTTTCGTCTCTCTCGTGAAGCGGGAAAAAACGCGAATGAACGCGAATGAACGCGAAAGAACGCGAAAGAACGTGAAAGAACGTGAAAGAGGTTAGAAGGGCGCGCGCGCGCGCGCGCACGGCGCGTCGCGCCCCGCAGCGTGCCTTAAGAGAGTCATAGTTACTCCCGCCGTTTACCCGCTGAATTTGACGTGCGCGCGCAGCGGCGTATTGCTTTTTACTCGTACGCGACCGACATAAACCATTATTCCCGACGTATTTTATCGAGGTACGTCGATTTATGCAAAGATATTCCTACCTTGTAACGATTTTTAGCAGGTCATTTCGATGGGAACATCCGGCCTCTTCGTAGCGGGGCGACAAAATTCCAAGTTCCAACCTCCCGGTCATTTTGGTCCGGCGGATGAAATTTTTCAAAAAAATAAAGTGAAATCGTTACTTTCGGCCAGATTACGTCGTAACATAGCGATTTCGCGCAAAATTTCGATACATTATAACGCTTTTCAGCGAGTTATTTCTACTCGAACGTTCGAACAGAGGCGGATGTTTCAAAGTCCATGCGATGCAACGATACGCTCTTACGCGTTGCTCGCTCGCTCCGCTCGCTCGAAAAAAAAATAGCCCAACCCAAAACCAATCCCTTTTGCGTTCGTTCTTCGATTTCATCGAAATCTTCGTTGGAACGCGCGGGATCGGTTTTCGGGTTGAGCTAGATTGGTCCGAGCGAGCGCAGCGAGCGAGCATTTATCGCGACCTTTCTCCTCGTTTTCGTCTCTCTCGTGAAGCGGGAAAAAACGCGAATGAACGCGAATGAACGCGAAAGAACGCGAAAGAACGTGAAAGAGGTTAGAAGGGCGCGCGCGCGCGCGCGCACGGCGCGTCGCGCCCCGCAGCGTGCCTTAAGAGAGTCATAGTTACTCCCGCCGTTTACCCGCTGAATTTGACGTGCGCGCGCAGCGGCGTATTGCTTTTTACTCGTACGCGACCGACATAAACCATTATTCCCGACGTATTTTATCGAGGTACGTCGATTTATGCAAAGATATTCCTACCTTGTAACGATTTTTAGCAGGTCATTTCGATGGGAACATCCGGCGTCTTCGTAGCGGGGCGACAAAATTCCAAGTTCCAACCTCCCGGTCATTTTGGTCCGGCGGACGAAATTTTTCAAAAAAATAAAGTGAAATCGTTACTTTCGGCCAGATTACGTCATAACATAGCGATTTCGCGCAAAATTTCGATACATTATAACGCTTTTCAGCGAGTTATTTCTACTCGAACGTTCGAACAGAGGCGGATGTTTCAAAGTCCATGCGATGCAACGATACGCTCTTACGCGTTGCTCGCTCGCTCCGCTCGCTCGAAAAAAAAATAGCCCAACCCAAAACCAATCCCTTTTGCATTCGTTCTTCGATTTCATCGAAATCTTCGTTGGAACGCGCGGGATCGGTTTAGGGTTGGGCTAGATTGGTCCGAGCGAGCGCAGCGAGCGAGCATTTATCGCGACCTTTCTCCTCGTTTTCGTCTCTCTCGTGAAGCGGGAAAGAACGCGAATGAACGCGAATGAACGCGAATGAACGCGAAAGAACGCGAAAGAACGTGAAAGAGGTTAGAAGGGCGCGCGCGCGCGCGCGCACGGCGCGTCGCGCCCCGCAGCGTGCCTTAAGAGAGTCATAGTTACTCCCGCCGTTTGCCCGCTGAATTTGACGTGCGCGCGCAGCGGCGTATTGCTTTTTACTCGTACGCGACCGACATAAACCATTATTCCCGACGTATTTTATCGAGGTACGTCGATTTATGCAAAGATATTCCTACCTTGTAACGATTTTTAGCGGGTCATTTCGATGGGAACATCCGGCCTCTTCGTAGCGGAGCGACAAAATTCCAAGTTCCAACCTCCCGGTCATTTTGGTCCGGCGGACGAAATTTTTCAAAAAAATAAAGTGAAATCGTTACTTTCGGCCAGATTACGTCGTAACATAGCGATTTCGCGCAAAATTTCGATACATTATAACGCTTTTCAGCGAGTTATTTCTACTCGAACGTTCGAACAGAGGCGGATGTTTCAAAGTCCATGCGATGCAACGATACGCTCTTACGCGTTGCTCGCTCGCTCCGCTCGCTCGAAAAAAAATAGCCCAACCCAAAACCAATCCCTTTTGCGTTCGTTCTTCGATTTCATCGAAATCTTCGTTGGAACGCGCGGGATCGGTTTAGGGTTGGGCTAGATTGGTCCGAGCGAGCGCAGCGAGCGAGCATTTATCGCGACCTTTCTCCTCGTTTTCGTCTCTCTCGTGAAGCGGGAAAAAACGCGAATGAACGCGAATGAACGCGAAGGAACGCGAAAGAACGTGAAAGACGTTAGAAGGGCGCGCGCGCGCGCGCGCACGGCGCGTCGCGCCCCGCAGCGTGCCTTAAGAGAGTCATAGTTACTCCCGCCGTTTACCCGCTGAATTTGACGTGCGCGCGCAGCGGCGTATTGCTTTTTACTCGTACGCGACCGACATAAACCATTATTCCCGACGTATTTTATCGAGGTACGTCGATTTATGCAAATATATTCCTACCTTGTAACGATTTTTAGCAGGTCATTTTGATGGGAACATCCGGCCTCTTCGTAGCGGGGCGACAAAATTCCAAGTTCCAACCTCCCGGTCATTTTGGTCCGGCGGACGAAATTTTTCAAAAAAATAAAGTGAAATCGTTACTTTCGGCCAGATTACGTCATAACATAGCGATTTCGCGCAAAATTTCGATACATTATAACGCTTTTCAGCGAGTTATTTCTACTCGAACGTTCGAACAGAGGCGGATGTTTCAAAGTCCATGCGATGCAACGATACGCTCTTACGCGTTGCTCGCTCGCTCCGCTCGCTCGAAAAAAAAATAGCCCAACCCAAAACCAATCCCTTTTGCATTCGTTCTTCGATTTCATCGAAATCTTCGTTGGAACGCGCGGGATCGGTTTAGGGTTGGGCTAGATTGGTCCGAGCGAGCGCAGCGAGCGAGCATTTATCGCGACCTTTCTCCTCGTTTTCGTCTCTCTCGTGAAGCGGGAAAGAACGCGAATGAACGCGAATGAACGCGAAAGAACGCGAAAGAACGTGAAAGAGGTTAGAAGGGCGCGCGCGCGCGCGCACGGCGCGTCGCGCCCCGCAGCGTGCCTTAAGAGAGTCATAGTTACTCCCGCCGTTTGCCCGCTGAATTTGACGTGCGCGCGCAGCGGCGTATTGCTTTTTACTCGTACGCGACCGACATAAACCATTATTTCCGACGTATTTTATCGAGGTACGTCGATTTGTGCAAAGATATTCCTACCTTGTAACGATTTTTAGCAGGTCATTTCGATGGGAACATCCGGCCTCTTCGTAGCGGGGCGACAAAATTCCAAGTTCCAACCTCCCGGTCATTTTGGTCCGGCGGTTGATATTTTTCAAAAAAATAAAGTGAAATCGTTACTTTCGGCCAGATTACGTCGTAACATAGCGATTTCGCGCAAAATTTCGATACATTATAACGCTTTTCAGCGAGTTATTTCTACTCGAACGTTCGAACAGAGGCGGATGTTTCAAAGTCCATGCGATGCAACGATACGCTCTTACGCGTTGCTCGCTCGCTCCGCTCGCTCGAAAAAAAAATAGCCCAACCCAAAACCAATCCCTTTTGCGTTCGTTCTTCGATTTCATCGAAATCTTCGTTGGAACGCGCGGGATCGGTTTAGGGTTGAGCTAGATTGGTCCGAGCGAGCGCAGCGAGCGAGCATTTATCGCGACCTTTCTCCTCGTTTTCGTCTCTCTCGTGAAGCGGGAAAAAACGCGAATGAACGCGAATGAACGCGAAAGAACGCGAAAGAACGTGAAAGAGGTTAGAAGGGCGCGCGCGCGCGCGCGCACGGCGCGTCTCGCCCCGCAGCGTGCCTTAAGAGAGTCATAGTTACTCCCGCCGTTTACCCGCTGAATTTGACGTGCGCGCGCAGCGGCGTATTGCTTTTTCCTCGTACGCGGCCGAGATAAACCATTATTTCCGACGTATTTTATCGAGGTACGTCGATTTATGCAAAGATATTCCTACCTTGTAACGATTTTTCGCGGGTCATTTCGTTGGGAACATCCGGCCTCTTCGTAGCGGGGCGACAAAATTCCAAGTTCCAACCTCTCGGTCATTTTGTTCCGGCGGACGAAATTTTTCAAAAAAATAAAGTGAAATCGTTACTTTCGACCAGATTACGTCGTAACATAGCGATTTCACGCAAAATTTCGATACATTATAACGCTATTCAGCGAGTTACTTCTACTCGAACGTTCGAACAGAGGCGGATGTTTCAAAGTCCATGCGATGCAACGATACGCTCTTACGCGTTGCTCGCTCGCTCCGCTCGCTCGAAAAAAAATAGCCCAACCCAAAACCAATAACTTTTGCGTTCGTTCTTCGATTTCATCGAAAACTTCGTTAGAACGCGCGGGATCGGTTTAGGGTTGGGCTAGATGGGTCCGAGCGAGCGCCGCGAGCGAGCATTTATCGCGACCTTTCTCCTCGTTTTCGTCTCTCTCGAGAAGCGGGAAAAACGCGAATGAACGCGAATGAACGCGAATGAACGCGAATGAACGCGAATGAACGCGAATGAACGCGAATGAACGCGAAAGAACGCGAAAGAACGTGAAAGACGTTAGAAGGGCGCGCACGGCGCGTCGCGCCCCGCAGCGTGCCTTAAGAGAGTCATAGTTACTCCCGCCGTTTACCCGCTGAATTTGACGTGCGCGCGCAGCGGCGTATTGCTTTTTACTTGTACGCGGCCGAGATAAACCATTATTTCCGACGTATTTTATCGTGGTACGTCGATTTATGCAAAGATATTCCAACCTTGTAACGATTTTTAGCGGGTCAATTCGATGGGAACATCCGGCCTCTTCGTAGCGGGGCGACAAAATTCCAAGTTCCAACCTCTCGGCCATTTTGGTCCGGCGGACGAAATTTTTCAAAAAAAATAAAGTGAAATCGTTACTTTCGACCAGATTACGTCGTAACATAGCGATTTCACGCAAAATTTCGATACATTATAACGCTATTCAGCGAGTTATTTCTACTCGAACGTTCGAACAGAGGCGGATGTTTCAAAGTCCATCCGATGCAACGATACGCTCTTACGCGTTGCTCGCTCGCTCCGCTCGCTCGAAAAAAAATAGCCCAACCCAAAACCAATAACTTTTGCGTTCGTTCTTCGATTTCATCGAAAACTTCGTTAGAACGCGCGGGATCGGTTTAGGGTTGGGCTAGATGGGTCCGAGCGAGCGCCGCGAGCGAGCATTTATCGCGACCTTTCTCCTCGTTTTTGTCTCTCCCGAGAAGCGGGAAAAACGCGAATGAACGCGAATGAACGCGAATGAACGCGAATGAACGCGAGTGAACGCGAATGAACGCGAATGAACGCGAAAGAACGCGAAAGAACGTGAAAGACGTTAGAAGGGCGCGCGCGCGCGCGCGCACGGCGCGTCGCTCCCCGCAGCGTGCCTTAAGAGAGTCATAGTTACTCCCGCCGTTTACCCGCTGAATTTGACGTGCGCGCGCAGCGGCGTATTGCTTTTTACTTGTACGCGGCCGAGATAAACTATTATTTCCGACGTATTTTATCGTGGTACGTCGATTTATGCAAAGATATTCCAACCTTGTAACGATTTTTAGCGGGTCAATTCGATGGGAACATCCGGCCTCTTCGTAGCGGGGCGACAAAATTCCAAATTCCAACCTCTCGGCCATTTTGGTCCGGCGGACGAAATTTTTCAAAAAAATAAAGTGAAATCGTTACTTTCGACCAGATTACGTCGTAACATAGCGATTTCACGCAAAATTTCGATACATTATAACGCTATTCAGCGAGTTATTTCTACTCGAACGTTCGAACAGAGGCGGATGTTTCAAAGTCCATCCGATGCAACGATACGCTCTTACGCGTTGCTCGCTCGCTCCGCTCGCTCGAAAAAAAATAGCCCAACCCAAAACCAATCCCTTTTGCGTTCGTTCTTCGATTTCATCGAAATCTTCGTTGGAACGCGCGGGATCGGTTTAGGGTTGGGCTAGATTGGTCCGAGCGAGCGCAGCGAGCGAGCATTTATCGCGACCTTTCTCCTCGTTTTCGTCTCTCTCGTGAAGCGGGAAAAAACGCGAATGAACGCGAATGAACGCGAAAGAACGCGAAAGAACGTGAAAGAGGTTAGAAGGGCGCGCGCGCGCGCGCGCACGGCGCGTCGCGCCCCGCAGTGTGCCTTAAGAGAGTCATAGTTACTCCCGCCGTTTACCCGCTGAATTTGACGTGCGCGCGCAGCGGCGTATTGCTTTTTACTCGTACGCGACCGACATAAACCATTATTCCCGACGTATTTTATCGAGGTACGTCGATTTATGCAAATATATTCCTACCTTGTAACGATTTTTAGCAGGTCATTTCGATGGGAACATCCGGCCTCTTCGTAGCGGGGCGACAAAATTCCAAGTTCCAACCTCCCGGTCATTTTGGTCCGGCGGACGAAATTTTTCAAAAAAATAAAGTGAAATCGTTACTTTCGGCCAGATTACGTCATAACATAGCGATTTCGCGCAAAATTTCGATACATTATAACGCTTTTCAGCGAGTTATTTCTACTCGAACGTTCGAACAGAGGCGGATGTTTCAAAGTCCATGCGATGCAACGATACGCTCTTACGCGTTGCTCGCTCGCTCCGCTCGCTCGAAAAAAAATAGCCCAACCCAAAACCAATCCCTTTTGCATTCGTTCTTCGATTTCATCGAAATCTTCGTTGGAACGCGCGGGATCGGTTTAGGGTTGGGCTAGATTGGTCCGAGCGAGCGCAGCGAGCGAGCATTTATCGCGACCTTTCTCCTCGTTTTCGTCTCTCTCGTGAAGCGGGAAAGAACGCGAATGAACGCGAATGAACGCGAAAGAACGCGAAAGAACGTGAAAGAGGTTAGAAGGGCGCGCGCGCGCGCGCACGGCGCGTCGCGCCCCGCAGCGTGCCTTAAGAGAGTCATAGTTACTCCCGCCGTTTGCCCGCTGAATTTGACGTGCGCGCGCAGCGGCGTATTGCTTTTTACTCGTACGCGACCGACATAAACCATTATTCCCGACGTATTTTACCGAGGTACGTCGATTTATGCAAAGATATTCCTACCTTGTAACGATTTTTAGCGGGTCATTTCGATGGGAACATCCGGCCTCTTCGTAGCGGAGCGACAAAATTCCAAGTTCCAACCTCCCGGTCATTTTGGTCCGGCGGACGAAATTTTTCAAAAAAATAAAGTGAAATCGTTACTTTCGGCCAGATTACGTCGTAACATAGCGATTTCGCGCAAAATTTCGATACATTATAACGCTTTTCAGCGAGTTATTTCTACTCGAACGTTCGAACAGAGGCGGATGTTTCAAAGTCCATGCGATGCAACGATACGCTCTTACGCGTTGCTCGCTCGCTCCGCTCGCTCGAAAAAAAATAGCCCAACCCAAAACCAATCCCTTTTGCGTTCGTTCTTCGATTTCATCGAAATCTTCGTTGGAACGCGCGGGATCGGTTTAGGGTTGGGCTAGATTGGTCCGAGCGAGCGCAGCGAGCAAGCATTTATCGCGACCTTTCTCCTCGTTTTCGTCTCTCTCGTGAAGCGGGAAAAAACGCGAATGAACGCGAATGAACGCGAAAGAACGCGAAAGAACGTGAAAGAGGTTAGAAGGGCGCGCGCGCGCGCACGCACGGCGCGTCGCGCCCCGCAGCGTGCCTTAAGAGAGTCATAGTTACTCCCGCCGTTTACCCGCAGAATTTGACGTGCGCGCGCAGCGGCGTATTGCTTTTTACTCGTACGCGACCGACATAAACCATTATTCCCGACGTATTTTATCGAGGTACGTCGATTTGTGCAAAGATATTCCTACCTTGTAACGATTTTTAGCAGGTCATTTCGATGGGAACAACCGGCCTCTTCGTAGCGGGGCGACAAAATTCCAAGTTCCAACCTCCCGGTCATTTTGGTCCGGTGGTTGATATTTTTCAAAAAAATAAAGTGAAATCGTTACTTTCGGCCAGATTACGTCGTAACATAGCGATTTCGCGCAAAATTTCGATACATTATAACGCTTTTCAGCGAGTTATTTCTACTCGAACGTTCGAACAGAGGCGGATGTTTCAAAGTCCATGCGATGCAACGATACGCTCTTACGCGTTGCTCGCTCGCTCCGCTCGCTCGAAAAAAAAATAGCCCAACCCAAAACCAATCCCTTTTGCGTTCGTTCTTCGATTTCATCGAAATCTTCGTTGGAACGCGCGGGATCGGTTTAGGGTTGAGCTAGATTGGTCCGAGCGAGCGCAGCGAGCGAGCATTTATCGCGACCTTTCTCCTCGTTTTCGTCTCTCTCGTGAAGCGGGAAAAAACGCGAATGAACGCGAATGAACGCGAAAGAACGCGAAAGAACGTGAAAGAGGTTAGAAGGGCGCGCGCGCGCGCGCGCACGGCGCGTCTCGCCCCGCAGCGTGCCTTAAGAGGGTCATAGTTACTCCCGCCGTTTACCCGCTGAATTTGACGTGCGCGCGCAGCGGCGTATTGCTTTTTACTCGTACGCGGCCGAGATAAACCATTATTTCCGACGTATTTTATCGAGGTACGTCGATTTATGCAAAGATATTCCTACCTTGTAACGATTTTTCGCGGGTCATTTCGTTGGGAACATCCGGCCTCTTCGTAGCGGGGCGACAAAATTCCAAGTTCCAACCTCTCGGTCATTTTGTTCCGGCGGACGAAATTTTTCAAAAAAATAAAGTGAAATCGTTACTTTCGACCAGATTACGTCGTAACATAGCGATTTCACGCAAAATTTCGATACATTATAACGCTATTCAGCGAGTTACTTCTACTCGAACGTTCGAACAGAGGCGGATGTTTCAAAGTCCATGCGATGCAACGATACGCTCTTACGCGTTGCTCGCTCGCTCCGCTCGCTCGAAAAAAAATAGCCCAACCCAAAACCAATAACTTTTGCGTTCGTTCTTCGATTTCATCGAAAACTTCGTTAGAACGCGCGGGATCGGTTTAGGGTTGGGCTAGATGGGTCCGAGCAGGCGCCGCGAGCGAGCATTTATCGCGACCTTTCTCCTCGTTTTCGTCTCTCTCGAGAAGCGGGAAAAACGCGAATGAACGCGAATGAACGCGAATGAACGCGAATGAACGCGAATGAACGCGAATGAACGCGAATGAACGCGAAAGAACGCGAAAGAACGTGAAAGACGTTAGAAGGGCGCGCACGGCGCGTCGCGCCCCGCAGCGTGCCTTAAGAGAGTCATAGTTACTCCCGCCGTTTACCCGCTGAATTTGACGTGCGCGCGCAGCGGCGTATTGCTTTTTACTTGTACGCGGCCGAGATAAACCATTATTTCCGACGTATTTTATCGTGGTACGTCGATTTATGCAAAGATATTCCAACCTTGTAACGATTTTTAGCGGGTCAATTCGATGGGAACATCCGGCCTCTTCGTAGCGGGGCGACAAAATTCCAAGTTCCAACCTCTCGGCCATTTTGGTCCGGCGGACGAAATTTTTCAAAAAAAATAAAGTGAAATCGTTACTTTCGACCAGATTACGTCGTAACATAGCGATTTCACGCAAAATTTCGATACATTATAACGCTATTCAGCGAGTTATTTCTACTCGAACGTTCGAACAGAGGCGGATGTTTCAAAGTCCATCCGATGCAACGATACGCTCTTACGCGTTGCTCGCTCGCTCCGCTCGCTCGAAAAAAAATAGCCCAACCCAAAACCAATAACTTTTGCGTTCGTTCTTCGATTTCATCGAAAACTTCGTTAGAACGCGCGGGATCGGTTTAGGGTTGGGCTAGATGGGTCCGAGCGAGCGCCGCGAGCGAGCATTTATCGCGACCTTTCTCCTCGTTTTTGTCTCTCCCGAGAAGCGGGAAAAACGCGAATGAACGCGAATGAACGCGAATGAACGCGAATGAACGCGAGTGAACGCGAATGAACGCGAATGAACGCGAAAGAACGCGAAAGAACGTGAAAGACGTTAGAAGGGCGCGCGCGCGCGCGCGCACGGCGCGTCGCTCCCCGCAGCGTGCCTTAAGAGAGTCATAGTTACTCCCGCCGTTTACCCGCTGAATTTGACGTGCGCGCGCAGCGGCTTATTGCTTCTTACTTGTACGCGGCCGAGATAAACCATTATTTCCGACGTATTTTATCGTGGTACGTCGATTTATGCAAAGATATTCCAACCTTGTAACGATTTTTAGCTGGTCAATTCGATGGGAACATCCGGCCTCTTCGTAGCGGGGCGACAAAATTCCGAGTTCCAACCTCTCGGCCATTTTGGTCCGGCGGACGAAATTTTTCAAAAAAATAAAGTGAAATCGTTACTTTCGACCAGATTACGTCGTAACATAGCGATTTCACGCAAAATTTCGATACATTATAACGCTATTCAGCGAGTTATTTCTACTCGAACGTTCGAACAGAGGCGGATGTTTCAAAGTCCATGCGATGCAACGATACGCTCTTACGGGTTGCTCGCTCGCTCCGCTCGCTCGAAAAAAAATAGCCCAACCCAAAACCAATAACTTTTGCGTTCGTTCTTCGATTTCATCGAAAACTTCGTTAGAACGCGCGGGATCGGTTTAGGGTTGGGCTAGATGGGTCCGAGCGAGCGCCGCGAGCGAGCATTTATCGCGACCTTTCTCCTCGTTTTCGTCTCTCTCGAGAAGCGGGAAAAACGCCAATGAACGCGAATGAACGCGAATGAACGCGAATGAACGCGAATGAACGCGAATGAACGCGAATGAACGCGAAAGAACGCGAAAGAACGTGAAAGACGTTAGAAGGGCGCGCGCGCGCGCGCGCACGGCGCGTCGCGCCCCGCAGCATGCCTTAAGAGAGTCATAGTTACTCCCGCCGTTTACCCGCTGAATTTGACGTGCGCGCGCAGCGGCGTATTGCTTTTTACTTGTACGCGGCCGAGATAAACCATTATTTCCGACGTATTTTATCGTGGTACGTCGATTTATGCAAAGATATTCCAACCTTGTAACGATTTTTAGCGGGTCAATTCGATGGGAACATCCGGCCTCTTCGTAGCGGGGCGACAAAATTCCAAGTTCCAACCTCTCGGCCATTTTGGTCCGGCGGACGAAATTTTTCAAAAAAATAAAGTGAAATCGTTACTTTCGACCAGATTGCGTCGTAACATAGCGATTACACGCAAAATTTCGATACATTATAACGCTTTTCAGCGAGTTACTTCTACTCGAACGTTCGAACAGAGGCGGATGTTTCAAAGTCCATCCGATGCAACGATACGCTCTTACGCGTTGCTCGCTCGCTCCGCTCGCTCGAAAAAAAATAGCCCAACCCAAAACCAATAACTCTTGCGTTCGTTCTTCGATTTCATCGAAAACTTCGTTAGAACGCGCGGGATCGGTTTAGGGTTGGGCTAGATGGGTCCGAGCGAGCGCCGCGAGCGAGCATTTATCGCGACCTTTCTCCTCGTCTTCGTCTCTCTCGAGAAGCGGGAAAAACGCGAATGAACGCGAATGAACGCGAATGAACGCGAATGAACGCGAATGAACGCGAATGAACGCGAATGAACGCGAATGAACGCGAATGAACGCGAATGAACGCGAAAGAACGCGAAAGAACGTGAAAGACGTTAGAAGGGCGCGCGTGCGCGCGCTCACGGCGTGTCGCGCCCCGCAGCGTGCCTTAAGAGAGTCATAGTTACTCCCGCCGTTTACCCGCTGAATTTGACTTGCGCGCGCAGCGGCGTATTGCTTTTTACTTGTACGCGGCCGAGATAAACCATTATTTCCGACGTATTTTATCGTGGTACGTCGATTTATGCAAAGATATTCCAACCTTGTAACGATTTTTAGCGGGTCAATTCGATGGGAACATCCGGCCTCTTCGTAGCGGGGCGACAAAGTTCCAAGTTCCAACCTCTCGGCCATTTTGGTCCGGCGGACGAAATTTTTCAAAAAAATAAAGTTAAATCGGTACTTTCGACCAGATTACGTCGTAACATAGCGATTACACGCAAAATTTCGATACATTATAACGCTTTTCAGCGAGTTATTTCTACTCGAACGTTCGAACAGAGGCGGATGTTTCAAAGTCCATGCGATGCAACGATACGCTCTTACGCGTTGCCCGCTCGCTCCGCTTGCTCGAAAAAAAATAGCCCAACCCAAAACCAATAACTTTTGCGTTCGTTCTTCGATTTCATCGAAAACTTCGTTAGAACGCGCGGGATCGGTTTAGGGTTGGGCTAGATGGGTCCGAGCGAGCGCCGCGAGCGAGCATTTATCGCGACCTTTCTCCTCGTTTTCGTCTCTCTCGAGAAGCGGGAAAAACGCGAATGAACGCGAATGAACGCGAATGAACGCGAGTGAACGCGAATGAACGCGAATGAACGCGAATGAACGCGAATGAACGCGAAAGAACGCGAAAGAACGTGAAAGACGTTAGAAGGGCGCGCGCGCGCGCGCTCACGGCGCGTCGCGCCCCGCAGCGTGCCTTAAGAGAGTCATAGTTACTCCCGCCGTTTACCCGCTGAATTTGACGTGCGCGCGCAGCGGCGTATTGCTTCTTACTTGTACGCGGCCGAGATAAACCATTATTTCCGACGTATTTTATCGTGGTACGTCGATTTATGCAAAGATATTCCAACCTTGTAACGATTTTTAGCGGGTCAATTCGATGGGAACATCCGGCCTCTTCGTAGCGGGGCGACAAAATTCCAAGTTCCAACCTCTCGGCCATTTTGGTCCGGCGGACGAAATTTTTCAAAAAAATAAAGTGAAATCGGTACTTTCGACCAGATTACGTCGTAACATAGCGATTACACGCAAAATTTCGATACATTATAACGCTTTTCAGCGAGTTACTTCTACTCGAACGTTCGAACAGAGGCGGATGTTTCAAAGTCCATGCGATGCAACGATACGCTCTTACGCGTTGCTCGCTCGCTCCGCTCGCTCGAAAAAAAATAGCCCAACCGAATACCAATAACTTTTGCATTCGTTCTTCGATTTCATCGAAAACTTCGTTAGAACGCGCGGGATCGGTTTAGGGTTGGGCTAGATGGGTACGAGCGAGCGCCGCGAGCGAGCATTTATCGCGACCTTTCTCCTCGTTTTCGTCTCTCTCGAGAAGCGGGAAAAACGCGAATGAACGCGAATGAACGCGAGTGTACGCGAATGAACGCGAATGAACGCGAATGAACGCGAATGAACGCGAAAGAACGCGAAAGAACGTGAAAGACGTTAGAAGGGCGCGCGCGCGCGCGCTCACGGCGCGTCGCGCCCCGCAGCGTGCCTTAAGAGAGTCATAGTTACTCCCGCCGTTTACCCGCTGTATTTGACGTGCGCGCGCAGCGGCGTATTGCTTCTTACTTGTACGCGGCCGAGATAAACCATTATTTCCGACGTATTTTATCGTGGTACGTCGATCTATGCAAAGATATTCCAACCTTGTAACGATTTTTAGCGGGTCAATTCGATGGGAACATCCGGCCTCTTCGTAGCGGGGCGACAAAGTTCCAAGTTCCAACCTCTCGGCCATTTTGGTCCGGCGGACGAAATTTTTCAAAAAAATAAAGTGAAATCGGTACTTTCGACCAGATTACGTCGTAACATAGCGATTACACGCAAAATTTCGATACATTATAACGCTTTTCAGCGAGTTACTTCTACTCGAACGTTCGAACAGAGGCGGATGTTTCAAAGTCCATGCGATGCAACGATACGCTCTTACGCGTTGCTCGCTCGCTCCGCTCGCTCGAAAAAAAATAGCCCAACCCAAAACCAATAACTTTTGCGTTCGTTCTTCGATTTCATCGAAAACTTCGTTAGAACGCGCGGGATCGGTTTAGGGTTGGGCTAGATGTGTCCGAGCGAGCGCCGCGAGCGAGCATTTATCGCGACCTTTCTCCTCGTTTTCGTCTCTCTCGAGAAGCGGGAAAAACGCGAATGAACGCGAATGAACGCGAGTGAACGCGAATGAACGCGAATGAACGCGAATGAACGCGAATGAACGCGAAAGAACGCGAAAGAACGTGAAAGACGTTAGAAGGGCGCGCGCGCGCGCGCTCACGGCGCGTCGCGCCCCGCAGCGTGCCTTAAGAGAGTCATAGTTACGCCCGCCGTTTACCCGCTGAATTTGACGTGCGCGCGCAGCGGCGTATTGCTTCTTACTTGTACGCGGCCGAGATAAACCATTATTTCCGACGTATTTTATCGTGGTACGTCGATTTATGCAAAGATATTCCAACCTTGTAACGATTTTTAGCGGGTCAATTCGATGGGAACATCCGGCCTCTTCGTAGCGGGGCGACAAAATGCCAAGTTCCAACCTCTCGGCCATTTTGGTCCGGCGGACGAAATTTTTCAAAAAAATAAAGTGAAATCGGTACTTTCGACCAGATTACGTCGTAACATAGCGATTACACGCTAAATTTCGATACATTATAACGCTTTTCAGCGAGTTACTTCTACTCGAACGTTCGAACAGAGGCGGATGTTTCAAAGTCCATGCGATGCAACGATACGCTCTTACGCGTTGCTCGCTTGCTCCGCTCGCTCGAAAAAAAATAGCCCAACCGAATACCAATAACTTTTGCATTCGTTCTTCGATTTCATCGAAAACTTCGTTAGAACGCGCGGGATCGGTTTAGGGTTGGGCTAGATGGGTCCGAGCGAGCGCCGCGAGCGAGCATTTATCGCGACCTTTCTCCTCGTTTTCGTCTCTCTCGAGAAGCGGGAAAAACGCGAATGAACGCGAATGAACGCGAGTGAACGCGAATGAACGCGAATGAACGCGAATGAACGCGAATGAACGCGAAAGAACGCGAAAGAACGTGAAAGACGTTAGAAGGGCGCGCGCGCGCGCGCTCACGGCGCGTCGCGCCGCGCAGCGTGCCTTAAGAGAGTCATAGTTACTCCCGCCGTTTACCCGCTGAATTTGACGTGCGCGCCCAGCGGCGTATTGCTTCTTACTTGTACGCGGCCGAGATAAACCATTATTTCCGACGTATTTTATCGTGGTACGTCGATTTATGCAAAGATATTCCAACCTTGTAACGATTTTTAGCGGGTCAATTCGATGGGAACATCCGGCCTCTTCGTAGCGGGGCGACAAAGTTCCAAGTTCCAACCTCTCGGCCATTTTGGTCCGGCGGACGAAATTTTTCAAAAAAATAAAGTGAAATCGGTACTTTCGACCAGATTACGTCGTAACATAGCGATTACACGCAAAATTTCGATACATTATAACGCTTTTCAGCGAGTTATTTCTACTCGAACGTTCGAACAGAGGCGGATGTTTCAAAGTCCATGCGATGCAACGATACGCTCTTACGCGTTGCTCGCTCGCGCCGCTCGATCGAAAAAAAATAGCCCAACCCAATACCAATAACTTTTGCGTTCGTTCTTCGATTTCATCGAAAACTTCGTTAGAACGCGCGGGATCGGTTTAGGGTTGGGCTAGATGGGACCGAGCGAGCGCCGCGAGCGAGCATTTATCGCGACCTTTCTCCTCGTTTTCGTCTCTCTCGAGAAGCGGGAAAAACGCGAATGAACGCGAATGAACGCGAGTGAACGCGAATGAACGCGAATGAACGCGAATGAACGCGAATGAACGTGAAAGAACGCGAAAGAACGTGAAAGACGTTAGAAGGGCGCGCGCGCGCGCGCTCACGGCGCGTCGCGCCCCGCAGCGTGCCTTAAGAGAGTCATAGTTACTCCCGCCGTTTACCCGCTGAATTTGACGTGCGCGCGCAGCGGCTTATTGCTTCTTACTTGTACGCGGCCGAGATAAACCATTATTTCCGACGTATTTTATCGTGGTACGTCGATTTATGCAAAGATATTCCAACCTTGTAACGATTTTTAGCTGGTCAATTCGATGGGAACATCCGGCCTCTTCGTAGCGGGGCGACAAAATTCCGAGTTCCAACCTCTCGGCCATTTTGGTCCGGCGGACGAAATTTTTCAAAAAAATAAAGTGAAATCGTTACTTTCGACCAGATTACGTCGTAACATAGCGATTTCACGCAAAATTTCGATACATTATAACGCTATTCAGCGAGTTATTTCTACTCGAACGTTCGAACAGAGGCGGATGTTTCAAAGTCCATGCGATGCAACGATACGCTCTTACGGGTTGCTCGCTCGCTCCGCTCGCTCGAAAAAAAATAGCCCAACCCAAAACCAATAACTTTTGCGTTCGTTCTTCGATTTCATCGAAAACTTCGTTAGAACGCGCGGGATCGGTTTAGGGTTGGGCTAGATGGGTCCGAGCGAGCGCCGCGAGCGAGCATTTATCGCGACCTTTCTCCTCGTTTTCGTCTCTCTCGAGAAGCGGGAAAAACGCCAATGAACGCGAATGAACGCGAATGAACGCGAATGAACGCGAATGAACGCGAATGAACGCGAATGAACGCGAAAGAACGCGAAAGAACGTGAAAGACGTTAGAAGGGCGCGCGCGCGCGCGCGCACGGCGCGTCGCGCCCCGCAGCGTGCCTTAAGAGAGTCATAGTTACTCCCGCCGTTTACCCGCTGAATTTGACGTGCGCGCGCAGCGGCGTATTGCTTTTTACTTGTACGCGGCCGAGATAAACCATTATTTCCGACGTATTTTATCGTGGTACGTCGATTTATGCAAAGATATTCCAACCTTGTAACGATTTTTAGCGGGTCAATTCGATGGGAACATCCGGCCTCTTCGTAGCGGGGCGACAAAATTCCAAGTTCCAACCTCTCGGCCATTTTGGTCCGGCGGACGAAATTTTTCAAAAAAATAAAGTGAAATCGTTACTTTCGACCAGATTGCGTCGTAACATAGCGATTACACGCAAAATTTCGATACATTATAACGCTTTTCAGCGAGTTACTTCTACTCGAACGTTCGAACAGAGGCGGATGTTTCAAAGTCCATCCGATGCAACGATACGCTCTTACGCGTTGCTCGCTCGCTCCGCTCGCTCGAAAAAAAATAGCCCAACCCAAAACCAATAACTCTTGCGTTCGTTCTTCGATTTCATCGAAAACTTCGTTAGAACGCGCGGGATCGGTTTAGGGTTGGGCTAGATGGGTCCGAGCGAGCGCCGCGAGCGAGCATTTATCGCGACCTTTCTCCTCGTCTTCGTCTCTCTCGAGAAGCGGGAAAAACGCGAATGAACGCGAATGAACGCGAATGAACGCGAATGAACGCGAATGAACGCGAATGAACGCGAATGAACGCGAATGAACGCGAATGAACGCGAATGAACGCGAAAGAACGCGAAAGAACGTGAAAGACGTTAGAAGGGCGCGCGTGCGCGCGCTCACGGCGTGTCGCGCCCCGCAGCGTGCCTTAAGAGAGTCATAGTTACTCCCGCCGTTTACCCGCTGAATTTGACTTGCGCGCGCAGCGGCGTATTGCTTTTTACTTGTACGCGGCCGAGATAAACCATTATTTCCGACGTATTTTATCGTGGTACGTCGATTTATGCAAAGATATTCCAACCTTGTAACGATTTTTAGCGGGTCAATTCGATGGGAACATCCGGCCTCTTCGTAGCGGGGCGACAAAGTTCCAAGTTCCAACCTCTCGGCCATTTTGGTCCGGCGGACGAAATTTTTCAAAAAAATAAAGTTAAATCGGTACTTTCGACCAGATTACGTCGTAACATAGCGATTACACGCAAAATTTCGATACATTATAACGCTTTTCAGCGAGTTATTTCTACTCGAACGTTCGAACAGAGGCGGATGTTTCAAAGTCCATGCGATGCAACGATACGCTCTTACGCGTTGCCCGCTCGCTCCGCTTGCTCGAAAAAAAATAGCCCAACCCAAAACCAATAACTTTTGCGTTCGTTCTTCGATTTCATCGAAAACTTCGTTAGAACGCGCGGGATCGGTTTAGGGTTGGGCTAGATGGGTCCGAGCGAGCGCCGCGAGCGAGCATTTATCGCGACCTTTCTCCTCGTTTTCGTCTCTCTCGAGAAGCGGGAAAAACGCGAATGAACGCGAATGAACGCGAATGAACGCGAGTGAACGCGAATGAACGCGAATGAACGCGAATGAACGCGAATGAACGCGAAAGAACGCGAAAGAACGTGAAAGACGTTAGAAGGGCGCGCGCGCGCGCGCTCACGGCGCGTCGCGCCCCGCAGCGTGCCTTAAGAGAGTCATAGTTACTCCCGCCGTTTACCCGCTGAATTTGACGTGCGCGCGCAGCGGCGTATTGCTTCTTACTTGTACGCGGCCGAGATAAACCATTATTTCCGACGTATTTTATCGTGGTACGTCGATTTATGCAAAGATATTCCAACCTTGTAACGATTTTTAGCGGGTCAATTCGATGGGAACATCCGGCCTCTTCGTAGCGGGGCGACAAAATTCCAAGTTCCAACCTCTCGGCCATTTTGGTCCGGCGGACGAAATTTTTCAAAAAAATAAAGTGAAATCGGTACTTTCGACCAGATTACGTCGTAACATAGCGATTACACGCAAAATTTCGATACATTATAACGCTTTTCAGCGAGTTACTTCTACTCGAACGTTCGAACAGAGGCGGATGTTTCAAAGTCCATGCGATGCAACGATACGCTCTTACGCGTTGCTCGCTCGCTCCGCTCGCTCGAAAAAAAATAGCCCAACCGAATACCAATAACTTTTGCATTCGTTCTTCGATTTCATCGAAAACTTCGTTAGAACGCGCGGGATCGGTTTAGGGTTGGGCTAGATGGGTACGAGCGAGCGCCGCGAGCGAGCATTTATCGCGACCTTTCTCCTCGTTTTCGTCTCTCTCGAGAAGCGGGAAAAACGCGAATGAACGCGAATGAACGCGAGTGTACGCGAATGAACGCGAATGAACGCGAATGAACGCGAATGAACGCGAAAGAACGCGAAAGAACGTGAAAGACGTTAGAAGGGCGCGCGCGCGCGCGCTCACGGCGCGTCGCGCCCCGCAGCGTGCCTTAAGAGAGTCATAGTTACTCCCGCCGTTTACCCGCTGTATTTGACGTGCGCGCGCAGCGGCGTATTGCTTCTTACTTGTACGCGGCCGAGATAAACCATTATTTCCGACGTATTTTATCGTGGTACGTCGATCTATGCAAAGATATTCCAACCTTGTAACGATTTTTAGCGGGTCAATTCGATGGGAACATCCGGCCTCTTCGTAGCGGGGCGACAAAGTTCCAAGTTCCAACCTCTCGGCCATTTTGGTCCGGCGGACGAAATTTTTCAAAAAAATAAAGTGAAATCGGTACTTTCGACCAGATTACGTCGTAACATAGCGATTACACGCAAAATTTCGATACATTATAACGCTTTTCAGCGAGTTACTTCTACTCGAACGTTCGAACAGAGGCGGATGTTTCAAAGTCCATGCGATGCAACGATACGCTCTTACGCGTTGCTCGCTCGCTCCGCTCGCTCGAAAAAAAATAGCCCAACCCAAAACCAATAACTTTTGCGTTCGTTCTTCGATTTCATCGAAAACTTCGTTAGAACGCGCGGGATCGGTTTAGGGTTGGGCTAGATGTGTCCGAGCGAGCGCCGCGAGCGAGCATTTATCGCGACCTTTCTCCTCGTTTTCGTCTCTCTCGAGAAGCGGGAAAAACGCGAATGAACGCGAATGAACGCGAGTGAACGCGAATGAACGCGAATGAACGCGAATGAACGCGAATGAACGCGAAAGAACGCGAAAGAACGTGAAAGACGTTAGAAGGGCGCGCGCGCGCGCGCTCACGGCGCGTCGCGCCCCGCAGCGTGCCTTAAGAGAGTCATAGTTACGCCCGCCGTTTACCCGCTGAATTTGACGTGCGCGCGCAGCGGCGTATTGCTTCTTACTTGTACGCGGCCGAGATAAACCATTATTTCCGACGTATTTTATCGTGGTACGTCGATTTATGCAAAGATATTCCAACCTTGTAACGATTTTTAGCGGGTCAATTCGATGGGAACATCCGGCCTCTTCGTAGCGGGGCGACAAAATGCCAAGTTCCAACCTCTCGGCCATTTTGGTCCGGCGGACGAAATTTTTCAAAAAAATAAAGTGAAATCGGTACTTTCGACCAGATTACGTCGTAACATAGCGATTACACGCTAAATTTCGATACATTATAACGCTTTTCAGCGAGTTACTTCTACTCGAACGTTCGAACAGAGGCGGATGTTTCAAAGTCCATGCGATGCAACGATACCCTCTTACGCGTTGCTCGCTCGCTCCGCTCGCTCGAAAAAAAATAGCCCAACCGAATACCAATAACTTTTGCATTCGTTCTTCGATTTCATCGAAAACTTCGTTAGAACGCGCGGGATCGGTTTAGGGTTGGGCTAGATGGGTCCGAGCGAGCGCCGCGAGCGAGCATTTATCGCGACCTTTCTCCTCGTTTTCGTCTCTCTCGAGAAGCGGGAAAAACGCGAATGAACGCGAATGAACGCGAGTGAACGCGAATGAACGCGAATGAACGCGAATGAACGCGAATGAACGCGAAAGAACGCGAAAGAACGTGAAAGACGTTAGAAGGGCGCGCGCGCGCGCGCTCACGGCGCGTCGCGCCCCGCAGCGTGCCTTAAGAGAGTCATAGTTACTCCCGCCGTTTACCCGCTGAATTTGACGTGCGCGCCCAGCGGCGTATTGCTTCTTACTTGTACGCGGCCGAGATAAACCATTATTTCCGACGTATTTTATCGTGGTACGTCGATTTATGCAAAGATATTCCAACCTTGTAACGATTTTTAGCGGGTCAATTCGATGGGAACATCCGGCCTCTTCGTAGCGGGGCGACAAAGTTCCAAGTTCCAACCTCTCGGCCATTTTGGTCCGGCGGACGAAATTTTTCAAAAAAATAAAGTGAAATCGGTACTTTCGACCAGATTACGTCGTAACATAGCGATTACACGCAAAATTTCGATACATTATAACGCTTTTCAGCGAGTTATTTCTACTCGAACGTTCGAACAGAGGCGGATGTTTCAAAGTCCATGCGATGCAACGATACGCTCTTACGCGTTGCCCGCTCGCTCCGCTTGCTCGAAAAAAAATAGCCCAACCCAAAACCAATAACTTTTGCGTTCGTTCTTCGATTTCATCGAAAACTTCGTTAGAACGCGCGGGATCGGTTTAGGGTTGGGCTAGATGGGTCCGAGCGAGCGCCGCGAGCGAGCATTTATCGCGACCTTTCTCCTCGTTTTCGTCTCTCTCGAGAAGCGGGAAAAACGCGAATGAACGCGAATGAACGCGAATGAACGCGAGTGAACGCGAATGAACGCGAATGAACGCGAATGAACGCGAATGAACGCGAAAGAACGCGAAAGAACGTGAAAGACGTTAGAAGGGCGCGCGCGCGCGCGCTCACGGCGCGTCGCGCCCCGCAGCGTGCCTTAAGAGAGTCATAGTTACTCCCGCCGTTTACCCGCTGTATTTGACGTGCGCGCGCAGCGGCGTATTGCTTCTTACTTGTACGCGGCCGAGATAAACCATTATTTCCGACGTATTTTATCGTGGTACGTCGATTTATGCGAAGATATTCCAACCTTGTAACGATTTTTAGCGGGTCAATTCGATGGGAACATCCGGCCTCTTCGTAGCGGGGCGACAAAATTCCAAGTTCCAACCTCCCGGTCATTTTGGTCCGGCGGATGAAATTTTTCAAAAAAATAAAGTGAAATCGTTACTTTCGGCCAGATTACGTCGTAACATAGCGATTTCGCGCAAAATTTCGATACATTATAACGCTTTTCAGCGAGTTATTTCTACTCGAACGTTCGAACAGAGGCGGATGTTTCAAAGTCCATGCGATGCAACGATACGCTCTTACGCGTTGCTCGCTCGCTCCGCTCGCTCGAAAAAAAAATAGCCCAACCCAAAACCAATAACTTTTGCGTTCGTTCTTCGATTTCATCGAAAACTTCGTTAGAACGCGCGGGATCGGTTTAGGGTTGGGCTAGATGGGTCCGAGCGAGCGCCGCGAGCGAGCATTTATCGCGACCTTTCTCCTCGTTTTCGTCTCTCTCGAGAAGCGGGAAAAACGCGAATGAACGCGAATGAACGCGAGTGAACGCGAATGAACGCGAATGAACGCGAATGAACGCGAATGAACGCGAAAGAACGCGAAAGAACGTGAAAGACGTTAGAAGGGCGCGCGCGCGCGCGCTCACGGCGCGTCGCGCCCCGCAGCGTGCCTTAAGAGAGTCATAGTTACGCCCGCCGTTTACCCGCTGAATTTGACGTGCGCGCGCAGCGGCGTATTGCTTCTTACTTGTACGCGGCCGAGATAAACCATTATTTCCGACGTATTTTATCGTGGTACGTCGATTTATGCAAAGATATTCCAACCTTGTAACGATTTTTAGCGGGTCAATTCGATGGGAACATCCGGCCTCTTCGTAGCGGGGCGACAAAGTTCCAAGTTCCAACCTCTCGGCCATTTTGGTCCGGCGGACGAAATTTTTCAAAAAAATAAAGTGAAATCGGTACTTTCGACCAGATTACGTCGTAACATAGCGATTACACGCAAAATTTCGATACATTATAACGCTTTTCAGCGAGTTATTTCTACTCGAACGTTCGAACAGAGGCGGATGTTTCAAAGTCCATGCGATGCAACGATACGCTCTTACGCGTTGCCCGCTCGCTCCGCTTGCTCGAAAAAAAATAGCCCAACCCAAAACCAATAACTTTTGCGTTCGTTCTTCGATTTCATCGAAAACTTCGTTAGAACGCGCGGGATCGGTTTAGGGTTGGGCTAGATGGGTCCGAGCGAGCGCCGCGAGCGAGCATTTATCGCGACCTTTCTCCTCGTTTTCGTCTCTCTCGAGAAGCGGGAAAAACGCGAATGAACGCGAATGAACGCGAATGAACGCGAGTGAACGCGAATGAACGCGAATGAACGCGAATGAACGCGAATGAACGCGAAAGAACGCGAAAGAACGTGAAAGACGTTAGAAGGGCGCGCGCGCGCGCTCACGGCGCGTCGCGCCCCGCAGCGTGCCTTAAGAGAGTCATAGTTACTCCCGCCGTTTACCCGCTGAATTTGACGTGCGCGCGCAGCGGCGTATTGCTTCTTACTTGTACGCGGCCGAGATAAACCATTATTTCCGACGTATTTTATCGTGGTACGTCGATTTATGCAAAGATATTCCAACCTTGTAACGATTTTTAGCGGGTCAATTCGATGGGAACATCCGGCCTCTTCGTAGCGGGGCGACAAAATTCCAAGTTCCAACCTCTCGGCCATTTTGGTCCGGCGGACGAAATTTTTCAAAAAAATAAAGTGAAATCGGTACTTTCGACCAGATTACGTCGTAACATAGCGATTACACGCAAAATTTCGATACATTATAACGCTTTTCAGCGAGTTACTTCTACTCGAACGTTCGAACAGAGGCGGATGTTTCAAAGTCCATGCGATGCAACGATACGCTCTTACGCGTTGCTCGCTCGCTCCGCTCGCTCGAAAAAAAATAGCCCAACCCAAAACCAATAACTTTTGCGTTCGTTCTTCGATTTCATCGAAAACTTCGTTAGAACGCGCGGGATCGGTTTAGGGTTGGGCTAGATGGGTCCGAGCGAGCGCCGCGAGCGAGCATTTATCGCGACCTTTCTCCTCGTTTTCGTCTCTCTCGAGAAGCGGGAAAAACGCGAATGAACGCGAATGAACGCGAGTGAACGCGAATGAACGCGAATGAACGCGAATGAACGCGAATGAACGCGAAAGAACGCGAAAGAACGTGAAAGACGTTAGAAGGGCGCGCGCGCGCGCGCTCACGGCGCGTCGCGCCCCGCAGCGTGCCTTAAGAGAGTCATAGTTACGCCCGCCGTTTACCCGCTGAATTTGACGTGCGCGCGCAGCGGCGTATTGCTTCTTACTTGTACGCGGCCGAGATAAACCATTATTTCCGACGTATTTTATCGTGGTACGTCGATTTATGCAAAGATATTCCAACCTTGTAACGATTTTTAGCGGGTCAATTCGATGGGAACATCCGGCCTCTTCGTAGCGGGGCGACAAAATTCCAAGTTCCAACCTCTCGGCCATTTTGGTCCGGCGGACGAAATTTTTCAAAAAAATAAAGTGAAATCGGTACTTTCGACCAGATTACGTCGTAACATAGCGATTACACGCTAAATTTCGATACATTATAACGCTTTTCAGCGAGTTACTTCTACTCGAACGTTCGAACAGAGGCGGATGTTTCAAAGTCCATGCGATGCAACGATACGCTCTTACGCGTTGCTCGCTCGCTCCGCTCGCTCGAAAAAAAATAGCCCAACCGAATACCAATAACTTTTGCATTCGTTCTTCGATTTCATCGAAAACTTCGTTAGAACGCGCGGGATCGGTTTAGGGTTGGGCTAGATGGGTCCGAGCGAGCGCCGCGAGCGAGCATTTATCGCGACCTTTCTCCTCGTTTTCGTCCCTCTCGAGAAGCGGGAAAAACGCGAATGAACGCGAATGAACGCGAGTGAACGCGAATGAACGCGAATGAACGCGAATGAACGCGAATGAACGCGAAAGAACGCGAAAGAACGTGAAAGACGTTAGAAGGGCGCGCGCGCGCGCGCTCACGGCGCGTCGCGCCCCGCAGCGTGCCTTAAGAGAGTCATAGTTACTCCCGCCGTTTACCCGCTGAATTTGACGTGCGCGCGCAGCGGCGTATTGCTTCTTACTTGTACGCGGCCGAGATAAACCATTATTTCCGACGTATTTTATCGTGGTA
Source organism: Bombus vancouverensis nearcticus (assembly GCF_051014615.1). Classification (NCBI taxonomy): domain Eukaryota; kingdom Metazoa; phylum Arthropoda; class Insecta; order Hymenoptera; family Apidae; genus Bombus; species Bombus vancouverensis. The sequence continues at coordinate 2,395,678 of NC_134926.1, read as the reverse complement.
CGTCGATTTATGCAAAGATATTCCAACCTTGTAACGATTTTTAGCGGGTCAATTCGATGGGAACATCCGGCCTCTTCGTAGCGGGGCGACAAAGTTCCAAGTTCCAACCTCTCGGCCATTTTGGTCCGGCGGACGAAATTTTTCAAAAAAATAAAGTGAAATCGGTACTTTCGACCAGATTACGTCGTAACATAGCGATTACACGCAAAATTTCGATACATTATAACGCTTTTCAGCGAGTTACTTCTACTCGAACGTTCGAACAGAGGCGGATGTTTCAAAGTCCATGCGATGCAACGATACGCTCTTACGCGTTGCTCGCTCGCTCCGCTCGCTCGAAAAAAAATAGCCCAACCCAAAACCAATAACTTTTGCGTTCGTTCTTCGTTTTCATCGAAAACTTCGTTAGAACGCGCGGGATCGGTTTAGGGTTGGGCTAGATGGGTCCGAGCGAGCGCCGCGAGCGAGCATTTATCGCGACCTTTCTCCTCGTTTTCGTCTCTCTCGAGAAGCGGGAAAAACGCGAATGAACGCGAATGAACGCGAGTGAACGCGAATGAACGCGAATGAACGCGAATGAACGCGAATGAACGCGAAAGAACGCGAAAGAACGTGAAAGACGTTAGAAGGGCGCGCGCGCGCGCGCTCACGGCGCGTCGCGCCCCGCAGCGTGCCTTAAGAGAGTCATAGTTACGCCCGCCGTTTACCCGCTGAATTTGACGTGCGCGCGCAGCGGCGTATTGCTTCTTACTTGTACGCGGCCGAGATAAACCATTATTTCCGACGTATTTTATCGTGGTACGTCGATTTATGCAAAGATATTCCAACCTTGTAACGATTTTTAGCGGGTCAATTCGATGGGAACATCCGGCCTCTTCGTAGCGGGGCGACAAAATTCCAAGTTCCAACCTCTCGGCCATTTTGGTCCGGCGGACGAAATTTTTCAAAAAAATAAAGTGAAATCGGTACTTTCGACCAGATTACGTCGTAACATAGCGATTACACGCTAAATTTCGATACATTATAACGCTTTTCAGCGAGTTACTTCTACTCGAACGTTCGAACAGAGGCGGATGTTTCAAAGTCCATGCGATGCAACGATACGCTCTTACGCGTTGCTCGCTCGCTCCGCTCGCTCGAAAAAAAATAGCCCAACCGAATACCAATAACTTTTGCATTCGTTCTTCGATTTCATCGAAAACTTCGTTAGAACGCGCGGGATCGGTTTAGGGTTGGGCTAGATGGGTCCGAGCGAGCGCCGCGAGCGAGCATTTATCGCGACCTTTCTCCTCGTTTTCGTCTCTCTCGAGAAGCGGGAAAAACGCGAATGAACGCGAATGAACGCGAGTGAACGCGAATGAACGCGAATGAACGCGAATGAACGCGAATGAACGCGAAAGAACGCGAAAGAACGTGAAAGACGTTAGAAGGGCGCGCGCGCGCGCGCTCACGGCGCGTCGCGCCCCGCAGCGTGCCTTAAGAGAGTCATAGTTACTCCCGCCGTTTACCCGCTGAATTTGACGTGCGCGCGCAGCGGCGTATTGCTTCTTACTTGTACGCGGCCGAGATAAACCATTATTTCCGACGTATTTTATCGTGGTACGTCGATTTATGCAAAGATATTCCAACCTTGTAACGATTTTTAGCGGGTCAATTCGATGGGAACATCCGGCCTCTTCGTAGCGGGGCGACAAAGTTCCAAGTTCCAACCTCTCGGCCATTTTGGTCCGGCGGACGAAATTTTTCAAAAAAATAAAGTGAAATCGGTACTTTCGACCAGATTACGTCGTAACATAGCGATTACACGCAAAATTTCGATACATTATAACGCTTTTCAGCGAGTTATTTCTACTCGAACGTTCGAACAGAGGCGGATGTTTCAAAGTCCATGCGATGCAACGATACGCTCTTACGCGTTGCCCGCTCGCTCCGCTTGCTCGAAAAAAAATAGCCCAACCCAAAACCAATAACTTTTGCGTTCGTTCTTCGATTTCATCGAAAACTTCGTTAGAACGCGCGGGATCGGTTTAGGGTTGGGCTAGATGGGTCCGAGCGAGCGCCGCGAGCGAGCATTTATCGCGACCTTTCTCCTCGTTTTCGTCTCTCTCGAGAAGCGGGAAAAACGCGAATGAACGCGAATGAACGCGAATGAACGCGAGTGAACGCGAATGAACGCGAATGAACGCGAATGAACGCGAATGAACGCGAAAGAACGCGAAAGAACGTGAAAGACGTTAGAAGGGCGCGCGCGCGCGCGCTCACGGCGCGTCGCGCCCCGCAGCGTGCCTTAAGAGAGTCATAGTTACTCCCGCCGTTTACCCGCTGAATTTGACGTGCGCGCGCAGCGGCGTATTGCTTCTTACTTGTACGCGGCCGAGATAAACCATTATTTCCGACGTATTTTATCGTGGTACGTCGATTTATGCAAAGATATTCCAACCTTGTAACGATTTTTAGCGGGTCAATTCGATGGGAACATCCGGCCTCTTCGTAGCGGGGCGACAAAGTTCCAAGTTCCAACCTCTCGGCCATTTTGGTCCGGCGGACGAAATTTTTCAAAAAAATAAAGTGAAATCGGTACTTTCGACCAGATTACGTCGTAACATAGCGATTACACGCTAAATTTCGATACATTATAACGCTTTTCAGCGAGTTACTTCTACTCGAACGTTCGAACAGAGGCGGATGTTTCAAAGTCCATGCGATGCAACGATACGCTCTTACGCGTTGCTCGCTCGCTCCGCTCGCTCGAAAAAAAATAGCCCAACCGAATACCAATAACTTTTGCATTCGTTCTTCGATTTCATCGAAAACTTCGTTAGAACGCGCGGGATCGGTTTAGGGTTGGGCTAGATGGGTCCGAGCGAGCGCCGCGAGCGAGCATTTATCGCGACCTTTCTCCTCGTTTTCGTCTCTCTCGAGAAGCGGGAAAAACGCGAATGAACGCGAATGAACGCGAGTGAACGCGAATGAACGCGAATGAACGCGAATGAACGCGAATGAACGCGAAAGAACGCGAAAGAACGTGAAAGACGTTAGAAGGGCGCGCGCGCGCGCGCTCACGGCGCGTCGCGCCCCGCAGCGTGCCTTAAGAGAGTCATAGTTACTCCCGCCGTTTACCCGCTGAATTTGACGTGCGCGCGCAGCGGCGTATTGCTTCTTACTTGTACGCGGCCGAGATAAACCATTATTTCCGACGTATTTTATCGTGGTACGTCGATTTATGCAAAGATATTCCAACCTTGTAACGATTTTTAGCGGGTCAATTCGATGGGAACATCCGGCCTCTTCGTAGCGGGGCGACAAAGTTCCAAGTTCCAACCTCTCGGCCATTTTGGTCCGGCGGACGAAATTTTTCAAAAAAATAAAGTGAAATCGGTACTTTCGACCAGATTACGTCGTAACATAGCGATTACACGCAAAATTTCGATACATTATAACGCTTTTCAGCGAGTTACTTCTACTCGAACGTTCGAACAGAGGCGGATGTTTCAAAGTCCATGCGATGCAACGATACGCTCTTACGCGTTGCTCGCTCGCTCCGCTCGCTCGAAAAAAAATAGCCCAACCCAAAACCAATAACTTTTGCGTTCGTTCTTCGATTTCATCGAAAACTTCGTTAGAACGCGCGGGATCGGTTTAGGGTTGGGCTAGATGGGTCCGAGCGAGCGCCGCGAGCGAGCATTTATCGCGACCTTTCTCCTCGTTTTCGTCTCTCTCGAGAAGCGGGAAAAACGCGAATGAACGCGAATGAACGCGAATGAACGCGAATGAACGCGAATGAACGCGAATGAACGCGAATGAACGCGAAAGAACGCGAAAGAACGTGAAAGACGTTAGAAGGGCGCGCGCGCGCGCGCGCACGGCGCGTCGCGCCCCGCAGCGTGCCTTAAGAGAGTCATAGTTACTCCCGCCGTTTACCCGCTGAATTTGACGTGCGCGCGCAGCGGCGTATTGCTTTTTACTTGTACGCGGCCGAGATAAACCATTATTTCCGACGTATTTTATCGTGGTACGTCGATTTATGCAAAGATATTCCAACCTTGTAACGATTTTTAGCGGGTCAATTCGATGGGAACATCCGGCCTCTTCGTAGCGGGGCGACAAAATTCCAAGTTCCAACCTCTCGGCCATTTTGGCCCGGCGGACGAAATTTTTCAAAAAAATAAAGTGAAATCGTTACTTTCGACCAGATTACGTCGTAGCATAGCGATTTCACGCAAAATTTCGATACATTATAACGCTATTCAGCGAGTTATTTCTACTCGAACGTTCGAACAGAGGCGGATGTTTCAAAGTCCATGCGATGCAACGATACGCTCTTACGCGTTGCTCGCTCGCTCCGCTCGCTCGAAAAAAAATAGCCCAACCCAAAACCAATAACTTTTGCGTTCGTTCTTCGATTTCATCGAAAACTTCGTTAGAACGCGCGGGATCGGTTTAGGGTTGGGCTAGATGGGTCCGAGCGAGCGCCGCGAGCGAGCATTTATCGCGACCTTTCTCCTCGTTTTCGTCTCTCTCGAGAAGCGGGAAAAACGCGAATGAACGCGAATGAACGCGAATGAACGCGAATGAACGCGAATGAACGCGAATGAAAGCGAAGGAACGCGAATGAACGCGAAAGAACGCGAAAGAACGTGAAAGACGTTAGAAGGGCGCGCGCGCGCGCGCGCACGGCGCGTCGCGCCCCGCAGCGTGCCTTAAGAGAGTCATAGTTACTCCCGCCGTTTACCCGCTGAATTTGACGTGCGCGCGCAGCGGCGTATTGCTTTTTACTTGTACGCGGCCGAGATAAACCATTATTTCCGACGTATTTTATCGTGGTACGTCGATTTATGCAAAGATATTCCAACCTTGTAACGATTTTTAGCGGGTCAATTCGATGGGAACATCCGGCCTCTTCGTAGCGGGGCGACAAAATTCCAAGTTCCAACCTCTCGGCCATTTTGGTCCGGCGGACGAAATTTTTCAAAAAAATAAAGTGAAATCGTTACTTTCGACCAGATTGCGTCGTAACATAGCGATTACACGCAAAATTTCGATACATTATAACGCTTTTCAGCGAGTTACTTCTACTCGAACGTTCGAACAGAGGCGGATGTTTCAAGGTCCATCCGATGCAACGATACGCTCTTACGCGTTGCTCGCTCGCTCCGCTCGCTCGAAAAAAAATAGCCCAACCCAAAACCAATAACTTTTGCGTTCGTTCTTCGATTTCATCGAAAACTTCGTTAGAACGCGCGGGATCGGTTTAGGGTTCGGCTAGATGGGTCCGAGCGAGCGCCGCGAGCGAGCATTTATCGCGACCTTTCTCCTCGTTTTCGTCTCTCTCGAGAAGCGGGAAAAACGCGAATGAACGCGAATGAACGCGAATGAACGCGAATGAACGCGAATGAACGCGAAAGAACGCGAAAGAACGTGAAAGACGTCAGAAGGGCGCGCGCGCGCGCGCGCACGGCGCGTCGCGCCCCGCAGCGTGCCTTAAGAGTGTCATAGTTACTCCCGCCGTTTACCCGCTGAATTTGACGTGCGCGCGCAGCGGCGTATTGCTTTTTACTTGTACGCGGCCGAGATAAACCATTATTTCCGACGTATTTTATCGTGGTACGTCGATTTATGCAAAGATATTCCAACCTTGTAACGATTTTTAGCGGGTCAATTCGATGGGAACATCCGGCCTCTTCGTAGCGGGGCGACAAAATTCCAAGTTCCAACCTCTCGGCCATTTTGGTCCGGCGGACGAAATTTTTCAAAAAAATAAAGTGAAATCGTTACTTTCGACCAGATTACGTCGTAACATAGCGATTACACGCAAAATTTCGATACATTATAACGCTTTTCAGCGAGTTACTTCTACTCGAACGTTCGAACAGAGGCGGATGTTTCAAAGTCCATGCGATGCAACGATACGCTCTTACGCGTTGCTCGCTAGCTCCGATCACTCGAAAAAAAATAGCCCAACCCAAAACCAATAACTTTTGCGTTCGTTCTTCGATTTCATCGAAAACTTCGTTAGAACGCGCGGGATCGGTTTAGGGTTGGGCTAGATGGGTCCGAGCGAGCGCCGCGAGCGAGCATTTATCGCGACCTTTCTCCTCGTTTTCGTCTCTCTCGAGAAGCGGGAAAAACGCGAATGAACGCGAATGAACGCGAATGAACGCGAATGAACGCGAATGAACGCGAATGAACGCGAATGAACGCGAATGAACGCGAATGAACGCGAAAGAACGCGAAAGAACGTGAAAGACGTTAGAAGGGCGCGCGCGCGCGCGCACGGCGCGTCGCGCCCCGCAGCGTGCCTTAAGAGAGTCATAGTTACTCCCGCCGTTTACCCGCTGAATTTGACGTGCGCGCGCAGCGGCGTATTGCTTTTTACTTGTACGCGGCCGAGATAAACCATTATTTCCGACGTATTTTATCGTGGTACGTCGATTTATGCAAAGATATTCCAACCTTGTAACGATTTTTAGCGGGTCAATTCGATGGGAACATCCGGCCTCTTCGTAGCGGGGCGACAAAATTCCAAGTTCCAACCTCTCGGCCATTTTGGTCCGGCGGACGAAATTTTTCAAAAAAATAAAGTGAAATCGTTACTTTCGACCAGATTACGTCGTAACATAGCGATTTCACGCAAAATTTCGATACATTATAACGCTATTCAGCGAGTTACTTCTACTCGAACGTTCGAACAGAGGCGGATGTTTCAAAGTCCATGCGATGCAACGATACGCTCTTACGCGTTGCTCGCTCGAAAAAAAATAGCCCAACCCAAAACCAATAACTTTTGCGTTCGTTCTTCGATTTCATCGAAAACTTCGTTAGAACGCGCGGGATCGGTTTAGGGTTGGGCTAGATGGGTCCGAGCGAGCGCCGCGAGCGAGCATTTATCGCGACCTTTCTCCTCGTTTTCGTCTCTCTCGAGAAGCGGGAAAAACGCGAATGAACGCGAATGAACGCGAATGAACGCGAATGAACGCGAATGAACGCGAATGAACGCGAATGAACGCGAAAGAACGCGAAAGAACGTGAAAGACGTTAGAAAGGCGCGCGCGCGCGCGCGCACGGCGCGTCGCGCCCCGCAGCGTGCCTTAAGAGAGTCATAGTTACTCCCGCCGTTTACCCGCTGAATTTGACGTGCGCGCGCAGCGGCGTATTGCTTTTTACTTGTACGCGGCCGAGATAAACCATTATTTCCGACGTATTTTATCGTGGTACGTCGATTTATGCGAAGATATTCCAACCTTGTAACGATTTTTAGCGGGTCAATTCGATGGGAACATCCGGCCTCTTCGTAGCGGGGCGACAAAATTCCAAGTTCCAACCTCTCGGCCATTTTGGTCCGGCGGACGAAATTTTTCAAAAAAATAAAGTGAAATCGTTACTTTCGACCAGATTACGTCGTAACATAGCGATTTCACGCAAAATTTCGATACATTATAACGCTATTCAGCGAGTTATTTCTACTCGAACGTTCGAACAGAGGCGGATGTTTCAAAGTCCATCCGATGCAACGATACGCTCTTACGCGTTGCTCGCTCGCTCCGCTCGCTCGAAAAAAAATAGCCCAACCCAAAACCAATAACTTTTGCGTTCGTTCGTCGATTTCATCGAAAACTTCGTTAGAACGCGCGGGATCGGTTTAGGGTTGGGCTAGATGGGTCCGAGCGAGCGCCGCGAGCGAGCATTTATCGCGACCTTTCTCCTCGTTTTCGTCTCTCTCGAGAAGCGGGAAAAACGCGAATGAACGCGAATGAACGCGAATGAACGCGAATGAACGCGAATGAACGCGAATGAACGCGAATGAACGCGAATGAACGCGAATGAACGCGAAAGAACGCGAAAGAACGTGAAAGACGTTAGAAGGGCGCGCGCGCGCGCGCACGGCGCGTCGCGCCCCGCAGCGTGCCTTAAGAGAGTCATAGTTACTCCCGCCGTTTACCCGCTGAATTTGACGTGCGCGCGCAGCGGCGTATTGCTTTTTACTTGTACGCGGCCGAGATAAACCATTATTTCCGACGTATTTTATCGTGGTACGTCGATTTATGCAAAGATATTCCAACCTTGTAACGATTTTTAGCGGGTCAATTCGATGGGAACATCCGGCCTCTTCGTAGCGGGGCGACAAAATTCCAAGTTCCAACCTCTCGGCCATTTTGGTCCGGCGGACGAAATTTTTCAAAAAAATAAAGTGAAATCGTTACTTTCGACCAGATTGCGTCGTAACATAGCGATTACACGCAAAATTTCGATACATTATAACGCTTTTCAGCGAGTTACTTCTACTCGAACGTTCGAACAGAGGCGGATGTTTCAAGGTCCATCCGATGCAACGATACGCTCTTACGCGTTGCTCGCTCGCTCCGCTCGCTCGAAAAAAAATAGCCCAACCCAAAACCAATAACTTTTGCGTTCGTTCTTCGATTTCATCGAAAACTTCGTTAGAACGCGCGGGATCGGTTTAGGGTTCGGCTAGATGGGTCCGAGCGAGCGCCGCGAGCGAGCATTTATCGCGACCTTTCTCCTCGTTTTCGTCTCTCTCGAGAAGCGGGAAAAACGCGAATGAACGCGAATGAACGCGAATGAACGCGAATGAACGCGAATGAACGCGAAAGAACGCGAAAGAACGTGAAAGACGTCAGAAGGGCGCGCGCGCGCGCGCGCACGGCGCGTCGCGCCCCGCAGCGTGCCTTAAGAGTGTCATAGTTACTCCCGCCGTTTACCCGCTGAATTTGACGTGCGCGCGCAGCGGCGTATTGCTTTTTACTTGTACGCGGCCGAGATAAACCATTATTTCCGACGTATTTTATCGTGGTACGTCGATTTATGCAAAGATATTCCAACCTTGTAACGATTTTTAGCGGGTCAATTCGATGGGAACATCCGGCCTCTTCGTAGCGGGGCGACAAAATTCCAAGTTCCAACCTCTCGGCCATTTTGGTCCGGCGGACGAAATTTTTCAAAAAAATAAAGTGAAATCGTTACTTTCGACCAGATTACGTCGTAACATAGCGATTACACGCAAAATTTCGATACATTATAACGCTTTTCAGCGAGTTACTTCTACTCGAACGTTCGAAGAGAGGCGGATGTTTCAAAGTCCATGCGATGCAACGATACGCTCTTACGCGTTGCTCGCTAGCTCCGATCACTCGAAAAAAAATAGCCCAACCCAAAACCAATAACTTTTGCGTTCGTTCTTCGATTTCATCGAAAACTTCGTTAGAACGCGCGGGATCGGTTTAGGGTTGGGCTAGATGGGTCCGAGCGAGCGCCGCGAGCGAGCATTTATCGCGACCTTTCTCCTCGTTTTCGTCTCTCTCGAGAAGCGGGAAAAACGCGAATGAACGCGAATGAACGCGAATGAACGCGAATGAACGCGAATGAACGCGAATGAACGCGAATGAACGCGAATGAACGCGAATGAACGCGAAAGAACGCGAAAGAACGTGAAAGACGTTAGAAGGGCGCGCGCGCGCGCGCACGGCGCGTCGCGCCCCGCAGCGTGCCTTAAGAGAGTCATAGTTACTCCCGCCGTTTACCCGCTGAATTTGACGTGCGCGCGCAGCGGCGTATTGCTTTTTACTTGTACGCGGCCGAGATAAACCATTATTTCCGACGTATTTTATCGTGGTACGTCGATTTATGCAAAGATATTCCAACCTTGTAACGATTTTTAGCGGGTCAATTCGATGGGAACATCCGGCCTCTTCGTAGCGGGGCGACAAAATTCCAAGTTCCAACCTCTCGGCCATTTTGGTCCGGCGGACGAAATTTTTCAAAAAAATAAAGTGAAATCGTTACTTTCGACCAGATTACGTCGTAACATAGCGATTTCACGCAAAATTTCGATACATTATAACGCTATTCAGCGAGTTACTTCTACTCGAACGTTCGAACAGAGGCGGATGTTTCAAAGTCCATGCGATGCAACGATACGCTCTTACGCGTTGCTCGCTCGAAAAAAAATAGCCCAACCCAAAACCAATAACTTTTGCGTTCGTTCTTCGATTTCATCGAAAACTTCGTTAGAACGCGCGGGATCGGTTTAGGGTTGGGCTAGATGGGTCCGAGCGAGCGCCGCGAGCGAGCATTTATCGCGACCTTTCTCCTCGTTTTCGTCTCTCTCGAGAAGCGGGAAAAACGCGAATGAACGCGAATGAACGCGAATGAACGCGAATGAACGCGAATGAACGCGAATGAACGCGAATGAACGCGAAAGAACGCGAAAGAACGTGAAAGACGTTAGAAAGGCGCGCGCGCGCGCGCGCACGGCGCGTCGCGCCCCGCAGCGTGCCTTAAGAGAGTCATAGTTACTCCCGCCGTTTACCCGCTGAATTTGACGTGCGCGCGCAGCGGCGTATTGCTTTTTACTTGTACGCGGCCGAGATAAACCATTATTTCCGACGTATTTTATCGTGGTACGTCGATTTATGCGAAGATATTCCAACCTTGTAACGATTTTTAGCGGGTCAATTCGATGGGAACATCCGGCCTCTTCGTAGCGGGGCGACAAAATTCCAAGTTCCAACCTCTCGGCCATTTTGGTCCGGCGGACGAAATTTTTCAAAAAAATAAATTGAAATCGTTACTTTCGACCAGATTACGTCGTAACATAGCGATTTCACGCAAAATTTCGATACATTATAACGCTATTCAGCGAGTTATTTCTACTCGAACGTTCGAACAGAGGCGGATGTTTCAAAGTACATCCGATGCAACGATACGCTCTTACGCGTTGCTCGCTCGCTCCGCTCGCTCGAAAAAAAATAGCCCAACCCAAAACCAATAACTTTTGCGTTCGTTCGTCGATTTCATCGAAAACTTCGTTAGAACGCGCGGGATCGGTTTAGGGTTGGGCTAGATGGGTCCGAGCGAGCGCCGCGAGCGAGCATTTATCGCGACCTTTCTCCTCGTTTTCGTCTCTCTCGAGAAGCGGGAAAAACGCGAATGAACGCGAATGAACGCGAATGAACGCGAATGAACGCGAATGAACGCGAATGAACGCGAATGAACGCGAATGAACGCGAATGAACGCGAAAGAACGCGAAAGAACGTGAAAGACGTTAGAAGGGCGCGCGCGCGCGCGCGCACGGCGCGTCGCGCCCCGCAGCGTGCCTTAAGAGAGTCATAGTTACTCCCGCCGTTTACCCGCTGAATTTGACGTGCGCGCGCAGCGGCGTATTGCTTTTTACTTGTACGCGGCCGAGATAAACCATTATTTCCGACGTATTTTATCGTGGTACGTCGATTTATGCAAAGATATTCCAACCTTGTAACGATTTTTAGCGGGTCAATTCGATGGGAACATCCGGCCTCTTCGTAGCGGGGCGACAAAATTCCAAGTTCCAACCTCTCGGCCATTTTGGTCCGGCGGACGAAATTTTTCAAAAAAATAAAGTGAAATCGTTACTTTCGACCAGATTACGTCGTAACATAGCGATTTCACGCAAAATTTCGGTACATTATAACGCTACTCAGCGAGTTATTTCTACTCGAACGTTCGAACAGAGGCGGATGTTTCAAAGTCCATGCCATGCAACGATACGCTCTTACGCGTTGCTCGCTCGCTCCGCTCGCTCGAAAAAAAATAGCCCAACCCAAAACCAATAACTTTTGCGTTCGTTCTTCGATTTCATCGAAAACTTCGTTAGAACGCGCGGGATCGGTTTAGGGTTGGGCTAGATGGGTCCGAGCGAGCGCCGCGAGCGAGCATTTATCGCGACCTTTCTCCTCGTTTTCGTCTCTCTCGAGAAGCGGGAAAAACGCGAATGAACGCGAATGAACGCGAATGAACGCGAATGAACGCGAATGAACGCGAATGAACGCGAATGAACGCGAATGAACGCGAATGAACGCGAATGAACGCGAAAGAACGCGAAAGAACGTGAAAGACGTTAGAAGGGCGCGCGCGCGCGCGCGCACGGCGCGTCGCGCCCCGCAGCGTGCCTTAAGAGAGTCATAGTTACTCCCGCCGTTTACCCGCTGAATTTGACGTGCGCGCGCAGCGGCGTATTGCTTTTTACTTGTACGCGGCCGAGATAAACCATTATTTCCGACGTATTTTATCGTGGTACGTCGATTTATGCAAAGATATTCCAACCTTGTAACGATTTTTAGCGGGTCAATTCGATGGGAACATCCGGCCTCTTCGTAGCGGGGCGACAAAATTCCAAGTTCCAACCTCTCGGCCATTTTGGCCCGGCGGACGAAATTTTTCAAAAAAATAAAGTGAAATCGTTACTTTCGACCAGATTACGTCGTAACATAGCGATTTCACGCAAAATTTCGATACATTATAACGCTATTCAGCGAGTTATTTCTACTCGAACGTTCGAACAGAGGCGGATGTTTCAAAGTCCATGCGATGCAACGATACGCTCTTACGCGTTGCTCGCTCGCTCCGCTCGCTCGAAAAAAAATAGCCCAACCCAAAACCAATAACTTTTGCGTTCGTTCTTCGATTTCATCGAAAACTTCGTTAGAACGCGCGGGATCGGTTTAGGGTTGGGCTAGATGGGTCCGAGCGAGCGCCGCGAGCGAGCATTTATCGCGACCTTTCTCCTCGTTTTCGTCTCTCTCGAGAAGCGGGAAAAACGCGAATGAACGCGAATGAACGCGAATGAACGCGAATGAACGCGAATGAACGCGAATGAACGCGAAGGAACGCGAATGAACGCGAAAGAACGCGAAAGAACGTGAAAGACGTTAGAAGGGCGCGCGCGCGCGCGCGCACGGCGCGTCGCGCCCCGCAGCGTGCCTTAAGAGAGTCATAGTTACTCCCGCCGTTTACCCGCTGAATTTGACGTGCGCGCGCAGCGGCGTATTGCTTTTTACTTGTACGCGGCCGAGATAAACCATTATTTCCGACGTATTTTATCGTGGTACGTCGATTTATGCAAAGATATTCCAACCTTGTAACGATTTTTAGCGGGTCAATTCGATGGGAACATCCGGCCTCTTCGTAGCGGGGCGACAAAATTCCAAGTTCCAACCTCTCGGCCATTTTGGTCCGGCGGACGAAATTTTTCAAAAAAATAAAGTGAAATCGTTACTTTCGACCAGATTGCGTCGTAACATAGCGATTACACGCAAAATTTCGATACATTATAACGCTTTTCAGCGAGTTACTTCTACTCGAACGTTCGAACAGAGGCGGATGTTTCAAGGTCCATCCGATGCAACGATACGCTCTTACGCGTTGCTCGCTCGCTCCGCTCGCTCGAAAAAAAATAGCCCACCCCAAAACCAATAACTTTTGCGTTCGTTCTTCGATTTCATCGAAAACTTCGTTAGAACGCGCGGGATCGGTTTAGGGTTGGGCTAGATGGGTCCGAGCGAGCGCCGCGAGCGAGCATTTATCGCGACCTTTCTCCTCGTTTTCGTCTCTCTCGAGAAGCGGTAAAAACGCGAATGAACGCGAATGAACGCGAATGAACGCGAATGAACGCGAATGAACGCGAAAGAACGCGAAAGAACGTGAAAGACGTCAGAAGGGCGCGCGCGCGCGCGCGCACGGCGCGTCGCGCCCCGCAGCGTGCCTTAAGAGTGTCATAGTTACTCCCGCCGTTTACCCGCTGAATTTGACGTGCGCGCGCAGCGGCGTATTGCTTTTTACTTGTACGCGGCCGAGATAAACTATTATTTCCGACGTATTTTATCGTGGTACGTCGATTTATGCAAAGATATTCCAACCTTGTAACGATTTTTAGCGGGTCAATTCGATGGGAACATCCGGCCTCTTCGTAGCGGGGCGACAAAATTCCAAGTTCCAACCTCTCGGCCATTTTGGTCCGGCGGACGAAATTTTTCAAAAAAATAAAGTGAAATCGTTACTTTCGACCAGATTACGTCGTAACATAGCGATTACACGCAAAATTTCGATACATTATAACGCTTTTCAGCGAGTTACTTCTACTCGAACGTTCGAACAGAGGCGGATGTTTCAAAGTCCATGCGATGCAACGATACGCTCTTACGCGTTGCTCGCTCGAAAAAAAATAGCCCAACCCAAAACCAATAACTTTTGCGTTCGTTCTTCGATTTCATCGAAAACTTCGTTAGAACGCGCGGGATCGGTTTAGGGTTGGGCTAGATGGGTCCGAGCGAGCGCCGCGAGCGAGCATTTATCGCGACCTTTCTCCTCGTTTTCGTCTCTCTCGAGAAGCGGGAAAAACGCGAATGAACGCGAATGAACGCGAATGAACGCGAATGAACGCGAATGAACGCGAATGAACGCGAATGAACGCGAATGAACGCGAAAGAACGCGAAAGAACGTGAAAGACGTTAGAAAGGCGCGCGCGCGCGCGCGCTCGGCGCGTCGCGCCCCGCAGCGTGCCTTAAGAGAGTCATAGTTACTCCCGCCGTTTACCCGCTGAATTTGACGTGCGCGCGCAGCGGCGTATTGCTTTTTACTTGTACGCGGCCGAGATAAACCATTATTTCCGACGTATTTTATCGTGGTACGTCGATTTATGCAAAGATATTCCAACCTTGTAACGATTTTTAGCGGGTCAATTCGATGGGAACATCCGGCCTCTTCGTAGCGGGGCGACAAAATTCCAAGTTCCAACCTCTCGGCCATTTTGGTCCGGCGGACGAAATTTTTCAAAAAAATAAAGTGAAATCGTTACTTTCGACCAGATTACGTCGTAACATAGCGATTTCACGCAAAATTTCGATACATTATAACGCTATTCAGCGAGTTATTTCTACTCGAACGTTCGAACAGAGGCGGATGTTTCAAAGTCCATCCGATGCAACGATACGCTCTTACGCGTTGCTCGCTCGCTCCGCTCGCTCGAAAAAAAATAGCCCAACCCAAAACCAATAACTTTTGCGTTCGTTCTTCGATTTCATCGAAAACTTCGTTAGAACGCGCGGGATCGGTTTAGGGTTGGGCTAGATGGGTCCGAGCGAGCGCCGCGAGCGAGCATTTATCGCGACCTTTCTCCTCGTTTTCGTCTCTCTCGAGAAGCGGGAAAAACGCGAATGAACGCGAATGAACGCGAATGAACGCGAATGAACGCGAATGAACGCGAATGAACGCGAATGAACGCGAATGAACGCGAAAGAACGCGAAAGAACGTGAAAGACGTTAGAAGGGCGCGCGCGCGCGCGCGCACGGCGCGTCGCGCCCCGCAGCGTGCCTTAAGAGAGTCATAGTTACTCCCGCCGTTTACCCGCTGAATTTGACGTGCGCGCGCAGCGGCGTATTGCTTTTTACTTGTACGCGGCCGAGATAAACCATTATTTCCGACGTATTTTATCGTGGTACGTCGATTTATGCAAAGATATTCCAACCTTGTAACGATTTTTAGCGGGTCAATTCGATGGGAACATCCGGCCTCTTCGTAGCGGGGCGACAAAATTCCAAGTTCCAACCTCTCGGCCATTTTGGTCCGGCGGACGAAATTTTTCAAAAAAATAAAGTGAAATCGTTACTTTCGACCAGATTACGTCGTAACATAGCGATTTCACGCAAAATTCCGATACATTATAACGCTATTTAGCGAGTTATTTCTACTCGAACGTTCGAACAGACGCGGATGTTTCAAAGTCCATGCGATGCAACGATACGCTCTTACGCGTTGCTCGCTCGCTCCGCTCGCTCGAAAAAAAATAGCCCAACCCAAAACCAATAACTTTTGCGTTCGTTCTTCGATTTCATCGAAAACTTCGTTAGAACGCGCGGGATCGGTTTAGGGTTGGGCTAGATGGGTCCGAGCGAGCGCCGCGAGCGAGCATTTATCGCGACCTTTCTCCTCGATTTCGTCTCTCTCGAGAAGCGGGAAAAACGCGAATGAACGCGAATGAACGCGAATGAACGCGAATGAACGCGAATGAACGCGAATGAACGCGAATGAACGCGAATGAACGCGAATGAACGCGAAAGAACGCGAAAGAACGTGAAAGACGTTAGAAGGGCGCGCGCGCGCGCGCGCACGGCGCGTCGCGCCCCGCAGCGTGCCTTAAGAGAGTCATAGTTACTCCCGCCGTTTACCCGCTGAATTTGACGTGCGCGCGCAGCGGCGTATTGCTTTTTACTTGTACGCGGCCGAGATAAACCATTATTTCCGACGTATTTTATCGTGGTACGTCGATTTATGCAAAGATATTCCAACCTTGTATCGATTTTTAGCGGGTCAATTCGATGGGAACATCCGGCCTCTTCGTAGCGGGGCGACAAAATTCCAAGTTCCAACCTCTCGGCCATTTTGGTCCGGCGGACGAAATTTTTCAAAAAAATAAAGTGAAATCGTTACTTTCGACCAGATTACGTCGTAACATAGCGATTTCACGCAAAATTTCGATACATTATAACGCTATTCAGCGAGTTATTTCTACTCGAACGTTCGAACAGAGGCGGATGTTTCAAAGTCCATCCGATGCAACGATACGCTCTTACGCGTTGCTCGCTCGCTCCGCTCGCTCGAAAAAAAATAGCCCAACCCAAAACCAATAACTTTTGCGTTCGTTCTTCGATTTCATCGAAAACTTCGTTAGAACGCGCGGGATCGGTTTAGGGTTGGGCTAGATGGGTCCGAGCGAGCGCCGCGAGCGAGCATTTATCGCGACCTTTCTCCTCGTTTTCGTCTATCTCGAGAAGCGGGAAAAACGCGAATGAACGCGAATGAACGCGAATGAACGCGAATGAACGCGAATGAACGCGAATGAACGCGAATGAACGCGAATGAACGCGAAAGAACGCGAAAGAACGTGAAAGACGTTAGAAGGGCGCGCGCGCGCGCGCACGGCGCGTCGCGCCCCGCAGCGTGCCTTAAGAGAGTCATAGTTACTCCCGCCGTTTACCCGCTGAATTTGACGTGCGCGCGCAGCGGCGTATTGCTTTTTACTTGTACGCGGCCGAGATAAACCATTATTTCCGACGTATTTTATCGTGGTACGTCGATTTATGCAAAGATATTCCAACCTTGTAACGATTTTTAGCGGGTCAATTCGATGGGAACATCCGGCCTCTTCGTAGCGGGGCGACAAAATTCCAAGTTCCAACCTCTCGGCCATTTTGGTCCGGCGGACGAAATTTTTCAAAAAAATAAAGTGAAATCGTTACTTTCGACCAGATTACGTCGTAACATAGCGATTTCACGCAAAATTCCGATACATTATAACGCTATTTAGCGAGTTATTTCTACTCGAACGTTCGAACAGACGCGGATGTTTCAAAGTCCATGCGATGCAACGATACGCTCTTACGCGTTGCTCGCTCGCTCCGCTCGCTCGAAAAAAAATAGCCCAACCCAAAACCAATAACTTTTGCGTTCGTTCTTCGATTTCATCGAAAACTTCGTTAGAACGCGCGGGATCGGTTTAGGGTTGGGCTAGATGGGTCCGAGCGAGCGCCGCGAGCGAGCATTTATCGCGACCTTTCTCCTCGTTTTCGTCTCTCTCGAGAAGCGGGAAAAACGCGAATGAACGCGAATGAACGCGAATGAACGCGAATGAACGCGAATGAACGCGAATGAACGCGAATGAACGCGAATGAACGCGAAAGAACGCGAAAGAACGTGAAAGACGTTAGAAGGGCGCGCGCGCGCGCGCGCACGGCGCGTCGCGCCCCGCAGCGTGCCTTAAGAGAGTCATAGCTACTCCCGCCGTTTACCCGCTGAATTTGACGTGCGCGCGCAGCGGCGTATTGCTTTTTACTTGTACGCGGCCGAGATAAACCATTATTTCCGACGTATTTTATCGTGGTACGTCGATTTATGCAAAGATATTCCAACCTTGTAACGATTTTTAGCGGGTCAATTCGATGGGAACATCCGGCCTCTTCGTAGCGGGGCGACAAAATTCCAAGTTCCAACCTCTCGGCCATTTTGGTCCGGCGGACGAAATTTTTCAAAAAAATAAAGTGAAATCGTTACTTTCGACCAGATTACGTCGTAACATAGCGATTTCACGCAAAATTCCGATACATTATAACGCTATTTAGCGAGTTATTTCTACTCGAACGTTCGAACAGACGCGGATGTTTCAAAGTCCATGCGATGCAACGATACGCTCTTACGCGCTGCTCGCTCGCTCCGCTCGCTCGAAAAAAAATAGCCCAACCCAAAACCAATAACTTTTGCGTTCGTTCTTCGATTTCATCGAAAACTTCGTTAGAACGCGCGGGATCGGTTTAGGGTTGGGCTAGATGGGTCCGAGCGAGCGCCGCGAGCGAGCATTTATCGCGACCTTTCTCCTCGTTTTCGTCTCTCTCGAGAAGCGGGAAAAACGCGAATGAACGCGAATGAACGCGAATGAACGCGAATGAACGCGAATGAACGCGAATGAACGCGAATGAACGCGAATGAACGCGAATGAACGCGAATGAACGCGAAAGAACGCGAAAGAACGTGAAAGACGTTAGAAGGGCGCGCGCGCGCGCGCGCACGGCGCGTCGCGCCCCGCAGCGTGCCTTAAGAGAGTCATAGTTACTCCCGCCGTTTACCCGCTGAATTTGACGTGCGCGCGCAGCGGCGTATTGCTTTTTACTTGTACGCGGCCGAGATAAACCATTATTTCCGACGTATTTTATCGTGGTACGTCGATTTATGCAAAGATATTCCAACCTTGTAACGATTTTTAGCGGGTCAATTCGATGGGAACATCCGGCCTCTTCGTAGCGGGGCGACAAAATTCCAAGTTCCAACCTCTCGGCCATTTTGGTCCGGCGGACGAAATTTTTCAAAAAAATAAAGTGAAATCGTTACTTTCGACCAGATTACGTCGTAACATAGCGATTTCACGCAAAATTTCGATACATTATAACGCTATTCAGCGAGTTACTTCTACTCGAACGTTCGAACAGAGGCGGATGTTTCAAAGTCCATGCGATGCAACGATACGCTCTTACGCGTTGCTCGCTCGAAAAAAAATAGCCCAACCCAAAACCAATAACTTTTGCGTTCGTTCTTCGATTTCATCGAAAACTTCGTTAGAACGCGCGGGATCGGTTTAGGGTTGGGCTAGATGGGTCCGAGCGAGCGCCGCGAGCGAGCATTTATCGCGACCTTTCTCCTCGTTTTCGTCTCTCTCGAGAAGCGGGAAAAACGCGAATGAACGCGAATGAACGCGAATGAACGCGAATGAACGCGAATGAACGCGAATGAACGCGAATGAACGCGAAAGAACGCGAAAGAACGTGAAAGACGTTAGAAGGGCGCGCGCGCGCGCGCGCACGGCGCGTCGCGCCCCGCAGCGTGCCTTAAGAGAGTCACAGTTACTCCCGCCGTTTACCCGCTGAATTTGACGTGCGCGCGCAGCGGCGTATTGCTTTTTACTTGTACGCGGCCGAGATAAACCATTATTTCCGACGTATTTTATCGTGGTACGTCGATTTATGCAAAGATATTCCAACCTTGTAACGATTTTTAGCGGGTCAATTCGATGGGAACATCCGGCCTCTTCGTAGCGGGGCGACAAAATTCCAAGTTCCAACCTCTCGGCCATTTTGGTCCGGCGGACGAAATTTTTCAAAAAAATAAAGTGAAATCGTTACTTTCGACCAGATTACGTCGTAACATAGCGATTTCACGCAAAATTTCGATACATTATAACGCTATTCAGCGAGTTATTTCTACTCGAACGTTCGAACAGAGGCGGATGTTTCAAAGTCCATCCGATGCAACGATACGCTCTTACGCGTTGCTCGCTCGCTCCGCTCGCTCGAAAAAAAATAGCCCAACCCAAAACCAATAACTTTTGCGTTCGTTCTTCGATTTCATCGAAAACTTCGTTAGAATACGCGGGATCGGTTTAGGGTTGGGCTAGATGGGTCCGAGCGAGCGCCGCGAGCGAGCATTTATCGCGACCTTTCTCCTCGTTTTCGTCTCTCTCGAGAAGCGGGAAAAACGCGAATGAACGCGAATGAACGCGAATGAACGCGAATGAACGCGAATGAACGCGAATGAACGCGAATGAACGCGAATGAACGCGAAAGAACGCGAAAGAACGTGAAAGACGTTAGAAGGGCGCGCGCGCGCGCGCGCACGGCGCGTCGCGCCCCGCAGCGTGCCTTAAGAGAGTCACAGTTACTCCCGCCGTTTACCCGCTGAATTTGACGTGCGCGCGCAGCGGCGTATTGCTTTTTACTTGTACGCGGCCGAGATAAACCATTATTTCCGACGTATTTTATCGTGGTACGTCGATTTATGCAAAGATATTCCAACCTTGTAACGATTTTTAGCGGGTCAATTCGATGGGAACATCCGGCCTCTTCGTAGCGGGGCGACAAAATTCCAAGTTCCAACCTCTCGGCCATTTTGGTCCGGCGGACGAAATTTTTCAAAAAAATAAAGTGAAATCGTTACTTTCGACCAGATTACGTCGTAACATAGCGATTTCACGCAAAATTCCGATACATTATAACGCTATTTAGCGAGTTATTTCTACTCGAACGTTCGAACAGACGCGGATGTTTCAAAGTCCATGCGATGCAACGATACGCTCTTACGCGTTGCTCGCTCGCTCCGCTCGCTCGAAAAAAAATAGCCCAACCCAAAACCAATAACTTTTGCGTTCGTTCTTCGATTTCATCGAAAACTTCGTTAGAACGCGCGGGATCGGTTTAGGGTTGGGCTAGATGGGTCCGAGCGAGCGCCGCGAGCGAGCATTTATCGCGACCTTTCTCCTCGTTTTCGTCTCTCTCGAGAAGCGGGAAAAACGCGAATGAACGCGAATGAACGCGAATGAACGCGAATGAACGCGAATGAACGCGAATGAACGCGAATGAACGCGAATGATCGCGAAAGAACGCGAAAGAACGTGAAAGACGTTAGAAGGGCGCGCGCGCGCGCTCACAGCGCGTCGCGCCCCGCAGCGTGCCTTAAGAGAGTCATAGTTACTCGCGCCGTTTACCCGCTGAATTTGACGTGCGCGCGCAGCGGCGTATTGCTTTTTACTTGTACGCGGCCGAGATAAACCATTATTTCCGACGTATTTTATCGTGGTACGTCGATTTATGCAAAGATATTCCAACCTTGTAACGATTTTTAGCGGGTCAATTCGATGGGAACATCCGGCCTCTTCGTAGCGGGGCGACAAAATTCCAAGTTCCAACCTCTCGGCCATTTTGGTCCGGCGGACGAAATTTTTCAAAAAAATAAAGTGAAATCGTTACTTTCGACCAGATTGCGTTGTAACATAGCGATTACACGCAAAATTTCGATACATTATAACGCTTTTCAGCGAGTTACTTCTACTCGAACGTTCGAACAGAGGCGGATGTTTCAAGGTCCATCCGATGCAACGATACGCTCTTACGCGTTGCTCGCTCGCTCCGCTCGCTCGGAAAAAAATAGCCCAACCCAAAACCAATAACTTTTGCGTTCGTTCTTCGATTTCATCGAAAACTTCGTTAGAACGCGCGGGATCGGTTTAGGGTTGGGCTAGATGGGTCCGAGCGAGCGCCGCGAGCGAGCATTTATCGCGACCTTTCTCCTCGTTTTCGTCTCTCTCGAGAAGCGGGAAAAACGCGAATGAACGCGAATGAACGCGAATGAACGCGAATGAACGCGAATGAACGCGAAAGAACGCGAAAGAACGTGAAAGACGTTAGAAGGGCGCGCGCGCGCGCGCGCACGGCGCGTCGCGCCCCGCAGCGTGCCTTAAGAGTGTCATAGTTACTCCCGCCGTTTACCCGCTGAATTTGACGTGCGCGCGCAGCGGCGTATTGCTTTTTACTTGTACGCGGCCGAGATAAACCATTATTTCCGACGTATTTTATCGTGGTACGTCGATTTATGCAAAGATATTCCAACCTTGTAACGATTTTTAGCGGGTCAATTCGATGGGAACATCCGGCCTCTTCGTAGCGGGGCGACAAAATTCCAAGTTCCAACTTCTCGGCCATTTTGGTCCGGCGGACGAAATTTTTCAAAAAAATAAAGTGAAATCGTTACTTTCGACCAGATTACGTCGTAACATAGCGATTACACGCAAAATTTCGATACATTATAACGCTTTTCAGCGAGTTACTTCTACTCGAACGTTCGAACAGAGGCGGATGTTTCAAAGTCCATGCGATGCAACGATACGCTCTTACGCGTTGCTCGCTAGCTCCGATCACTCGAAAAAAAATAGCCCAACCCAAAACCAATAACTTTTGCGTTCGTTCTTCGATTTCATCGAAAACTTCGTTAGAACGCGCGGGATCGGTTTAGGGTTGGGCTAGATGGGTCCGAGCGAGCGCCGCGAGCGAGCATTTATCGCGACCTTTCTCCTCGTTTTCGTCTCTCTCGAGAAGCGGGAAAAACGCGAATGAACGCGAATGAACGCGAATGAACGCGAATGAACGCGAATGAACGCGAATGAACGCGAATGAACGCGAAAGAACGCGAAAGAACGTGAAAGACGTTCGAAAGGCGCGCGCGCGCGCGCGCACGGCGCGTCGCGCCCCGCAGCGTGCCTTAAAAGAGTCATAGTTACTCCCGCCGTTTACCCGCTGAATTTGACGTGCGCGCGCAGCGGCGTATTGCTTTTTACTTGTACGCGGCCGAGATAAACCATTATTTCCGACGTATTTTATCGTGGTACGTCGATTTATGCAAAGATATTCCAACCTTGTAACGATTTTTAGCGGGTCAATTCGATGGGAACATCCGGCCTCTTCGTAGCGGGGCGACAAAATTCCAAGTTCCAACCTCTCGGCCATTTTGGTCCGGCGGACGAAATTTTTCAAAAAAATAAAGTGAAATCGTTACTTTCGACCAGATTACGTCGTAACATAGCGATTTCACGCAAAATTTCGATACATTATAACGCTATTCAGCGAGTTATTTCTACTCGAACGTTCGAACAGAGGCGGATGTTTCAAAGTCCATCCGATGCAACGATACGCTCTTACGCGTTGCTCGCTCGCTCCGCTCGCTCGAAAAAAAATAGCCCAACCCAAAACCAATAACTTTTGCGTTCGTTCTTCGATTTCATCGAAAACTTCGTTAGAACGCGCGGGATCGGTTTAGGGTTGGGCTAGATGGGTCCGAGCGAGCGCCGCGAGCGAGCATTTATCGCGACCGTTCTCCTCGTTTTCGTCTCTCTCGAGAAGCGGGAAAAACGCGAATGAACGCGAATGAACGCGAATGAACGCGAATGAACGCGAATGAACGCGAATGAACGCGAATGAACGCGAATGAACGCGAAAGAACGCGAAAGAACGTGAAAGACGTTAGAAGGGCGCGCGCGCGCGCGCGCACGGCGCGTCGCGCCCCGCAGCGTGCCTTAAAAGAGTCATAGTTACTCCCGCCGTTTACCCGCTGAATTTCACGTGCGCGCGCAGCGGCGTATTGCTTTTTACTTGTACGCGGCCGAGATAAACCATTATTTCCGACGTATTTTATCGTGGTACGTCGATTTATGCAAAGATATTCCAACCTTGTAACGATTTTTAGCGGGTCAATTCGATGGGAACATCCGGCCTCTTCGTAGCGGGGCGACAAAATTCCAAGTTCCAACCTCTCGGCCATTTTGGTCCGGCGGACGAAATTTTTCAAAAAAATAAAGTGAAATCGTTACTTTCGACCAGATTACGTCGTAACATAGCGATTTCACGCAAAATTCCGATACATTATAACGCTATTTAGCGAGTTATTTCTACTCGAACGTTCGAACAGACGCGGATGTTTCAAAGTCCATGCGATGCAACGATACGCTCTTACGCGTTGCTCGCTCGCTCCGCTCGCTCGAAAAAAAATAGCCCAACCCAAAACCAATAACTTTTGCGTTCGTTCTTCGATTTCATCGAAAACTTCGTTAGAACGCGCGGGATCGGTTTAGGGTTGGGCTAGATGGGTCCGAGCGAGCGCCGCGAGCGAGCATTTATCGCGACCTTTCTCCTCGTTTTCGTCTCTCTCGAGAAGCGGGAAAAACGCGAATGAACGCGAATGAACGCGAATGAACGCGAATGAACGCGAATGAACGCGAATGAACGCGAATGAACGCGAATGATCGCGAAAGAACGCGAAAGAACGTGAAAGACGTTAGAAGGGCGCGCGCGCGCGCTCACAGCGCGTCGCGCCCCGCAGCGTGCCTTAAGAGAGTCATAGTTACTCCCGCCGTTTACCCTCTGTATTTGACGTGCGCGCGCAGCGGCGTATTGCTTTTTACTTGTACGCGGCCGAGATAAACCATTATTTCCGACGTATTTTATCGTGGTACGTCGATTTATGCAAAGATATTCCAACCTTGTAACGATTTTTAGCGGGTCAATTCGATGGGAACATCCGGCCTCTTCGTAGCGGGGCGACAAAATTCCAAGTTCCAACCTCTCGGCCATTTTGGTCCGGCGGACGAAATTTTTCAAAAAAATAAAGTGAAATCGTTACTTTCGACCAGATTGCGTCGTAACATAGCGATTACACGCAAAATTTCGATACATTATAACGCTTTTCAGCGAGTTACTTCTACTCGAACGTTCGAACAGAGGCGGATGTTTCAAGGTCCATCCGATGCAACGATACGCTCTTACGCGTTGCTCGCTCGCTCCGCTCGCTCGAAAAAAAATAGCCCAACCCAAAACCAATAACTTTTGCGTTCGTTCTTCGATTTCATCGAAAACTTCGTTAGAACGCGCGGGATCGGTTTAGGGTTGGGCTAGATGGGTCCGAGCGAGCGCCGCGAGCGAGCATTTATCGCGACCTTTCTCCTCGTTTTCGTCTCTCTCGAGAAGCGGGAAAAACGCGAATGAACGCGAATGAACGCGAATGAACGCGAATGAACGCGAATGAACGCGAATGAACGCGAATGAACGCGAATGAACGCGAATGAACGCGAATGAACGCGAATGAACGCGAATGAACGCGAATGAATGCGAAAGAACGCGAAAGAACGTGAAAGACGTTAGAAGGGCGCGCGCGCGCGCGCGCACGGCGCGTCGCGCCCCGCAGCGTGCCTTAAAAGAGTCATAGTTACTCCCGCCGTTTACCCGCTGAATTTGACGTGCGCGCGCAGCGGCGTATTGCTTTTTACTTGTACGCGGCCGAGATAAACCATTATTTCCGACGTATTTTATCGTGGTACGTCGATTTATGCAAAGATATTCCAACCTTGTAACGATTTTTAGCGGGTCAATTCGATGGGAACATCCGGCCTCTTCGTAGCGGGGCGACAAAATTCCAAGTTCCAACCTCTCGGCCATTTTGGTCCGGCGGACGAAATTTTTCAAAAAAATAAAGTGAAATCGTTACTTTCGACCAGATTACGTCGTAACATAGCGATTTCACGCAAAATTTCGATACATTATAACGCTATTCAGCGAGTTATTTCTACTCGAACGTTCGAACAGAGGCGGATGTTTCAAAGTCCATCCGATGCAACGATACGCTCTTACGCGTTGCTCGCTCGCTCCGCTCGCTCGAAAAAAAATAGCCCAACCCAAAACCAATAACTTTTGCGTTCGTTCTTCGATTTCATCGAAAACTTCGTTAGAACGCGCGGGATCGGTTTAGGGTTGGGCTAGATGGGTCCGAGCGAGCGCCGCGAGCGAGCATTTATCGCGACCGTTCTCCTCGTTTTCGTCTCTCTCGAGAAGCGGGAAAAACGCGAATGAACGCGAATGAACGCGAATGAACGCGAATGAACGCGAATGAACGCGAATGAACGCGAATGAACGCGAATGAACGCGAAAGAACGCGAAAGAACGTGAAAGACGTTAGAAGGGCGCGCGCGCGCGCGCGCACGGCGCGTCGCGCCCCGCAGCGTGCCTTAAAAGAGTCATAGTTACTCCCGCCGTTTACCCGCTGAATTTCACGTGCGCGCGCAGCGGCGTATTGCTTTTTACTTGTACGCGGCCGAGATAAACCATTATTTCCGACGTATTTTATCGTGGTACGTCGATTTATGCAAAGATATTCCAACCTTGTAACGATTTTTAGCGGGTCAATTCGATGGGAACATCCGGCCTCTTCGTAGCGGGGCGACAAAATTCCAAGTTCCAACCTCTCGGCCATTTTGGTCCGGCGGACGAAATTTTTCAAAAAAATAAAGTGAAATCGTTACTTTCGACCAGATTACGTCGTAACATAGCGATTTCACGCAAAATTCCGATACATTATAACGCTATTTAGCGAGTTATTTCTACTCGAACGTTCGAACAGACGCGGATGTTTCAAAGTCCATGCGATGCAACGATACGCTCTTACGCGTTGCTCGCTCGCTCCGCTCGCTCGAAAAAAAATAGCCCAACCCAAAACCAATAACTTTTGCGTTCGTTCTTCGATTTCATCGAAAACTTCGTTAGAACGCGCGGGATCGGTTTAGGGTTGGGCTAGATGGGTCCGAGCGAGCGCCGCGAGCGAGCATTTATCGCGACCTTTCTCCTCGTTTTCGTCTCTCTCGAGAAGCGGGAAAAACGCGAATGAACGCGAATGAACGCGAATGAACGCGAATGAACGCGAATGAACGCGAATGAACGCGAATGAACGCGAATGATCGCGAAAGAACGCGAAAGAACGTGAAAGACGTTAGAAGGGCGCGCGCGCGCGCTCACAGCGCGTCGCGCCCCGCAGCGTGCCTTAAGAGAGTCATAGTTACTCCCGCCGTTTACCCTCTGTATTTGACGTGCGCGCGCAGCGGCGTATTGCTTTTTACTTGTACGCGGCCGAGATAAACCATTATTTCCGACGTATTTTATCGTGGTACGTCGATTTATGCAAAGATATTCCAACCTTGTAACGATTTTTAGCGGGTCAATTCGATGGGAACATCCGGCCTCTTCGTAGCGGGGCGACAAAATTCCAAGTTCCAACCTCTCGGCCATTTTGGTCCGGCGGACGAAATTTTTCAAAAAAATAAAGTGAAATCGTTACTTTCGACCAGATTGCGTCGTAACATAGCGATTACACGCAAAATTTCGATACATTATAACGCTTTTCAGCGAGTTACTTCTACTCGAACGTTCGAACAGAGGCGGATGTTTCAAGGTCCATCCGATGCAACGATACGCTCTTACGCGTTGCTCGCTCGCTCCGCTCGCTCGAAAAAAAATAGCCCAACCCAAAACCAATAACTTTTGCGTTCGTTCTTCGATTTCATCGAAAACTTCGTTAGAACGCGCGGGATCGGTTTAGGGTTGGGCTAGATGGGTCCGAGCGAGCGCCGCGAGCGAGCATTTATCGCGACCTTTCTCCTCGTTTTCGTCTCTCTCGAGAAGCGGGAAAAACGCGAATGAACGCGAATGAACGCGAATGAACGCGAATGAACGCGAATGAACGCGAATGAACGCGAATGAACGCGAATGAACGCGAATGAACGCGAATGAACGCGAATGAATGCGAAAGAACGCGAAAGAACGTGAAAGACGTTAGAAGGGCGCGCGCGCGCGCGCGCACGGCGCGTCGCGCCCCGCAGCGTGCCTTAAGAGAGTCATAGTTACTCCCGCCGTTTACCCGCTGAATTTGACGTGCGCGCGCAGCGGCGTATTGCTTTTTACTTGTACGCGGCCGAGATAAACCATTATTTCCGACGTATTTTATCGTGGTACGTCGATTTATGCAAAGATATTCCAACCTTGTAACGATTTTTAGCGGGTCAATTCGACGGGAATATCCGGCCTCTTCGTAGCGGGGCGACAAAATTCCAAGTTCCAACCTCTCGGCCATTTTGGTCCGGCGGACGAAATTTTTCAAAAAAATAAAGTGAAATCGTTACTTTCGACCAGATTGCGTCGTAACATAGCGATTACACGCAAAATTTCGATACATTATAACGCTTTTCAGCGAGTTACTTCTACTCGAACGTTCGAACAGAGGCGGATGTTTCAAGGTCCATCCGATGCAACGATACGCTCTTACGCGTTGCTCGCTCGCTCCGCTCGCTCGAAAAAAAATAGCCCAACCCAAAACCAATAACTTTTGCGTTCGTTCTTCGATTTCATCGAAAACTTCGTTAGAACGCGCGGGATCGGTTTAGGGTTGGGCTAGATGGGTCCGAGCGAGCGCCGCGAGCGAGCATTTATCGCGACCTCTCTCCTCGTTTTCGTCTCTCTCGAGAAGCGGGAAAAACGCGAATGAACGCGAATGAACGCGAATGAACGCGAATGAACGCGAATGAACGCGAATGAACGCGAATGAACGCGAAAGAACGCGAAAGAACGTGAAAGACGTTAGAAGGGCGCGCGCGCGCGCGCGCACGGCGCGTCGCGCCCCGCAGCGTGCCTTAAGAGAGTCATAGTTACTCCCGCCGTTTACCCGCTGAATTTGACGTGCTCGCGCAGCGGCGTATTGCTTTTTACTTGTACGCGGCCGAGATAAACCATTATTTCCGACGTATTTTATCGTGGTACGTCCATTTATGCAAAGATATTCCAACCTTGTAACGATTTTTAGCGGGTCAATTCGATGGGAACATCCGGCCTCTTCGTAGCGGGGCGACAAAATTCCAAGTTCCAACCTCTCGGCCATTTTGGTCCGGCGGACGAAATTTTTCAAAAAAATAAAGTGAAATCGTTACTTTCGACCAGATTGCGTCGTAACATAGCGATTACACGCAAAATTTCGATACATTATAACGCTTTTCAGCGAGTTACTTCTACTCGAACGTTCGAACAGAGGCGGATGTTTCAAAGTCCATGCGATGCAACGATACGCTCTTACGCGTTGCTCGCTCGCTCCGCTCGCTCGAAAAAAAATAGCCCAACCCGAAACCAATAACTTTTGCGTTCGTTCTTCGATTTCATCGAAAACTTCGTTAGAACGCGCGGGATCGGTTTAGGGTTGGGCTAGATGGGTCCGAGCGAGCGCCGCGAGCGAGCATTTATCGCGACCTTTCTCCTCGTTTTCGTCTCTCTCGAGAAGCGGGAAAAACGCGAATGAACGCGAATGAACGCGAATGAACGCGAATGAACGCGAATGAACGCGAATGAACGCGAATGAACGCGAATGAACGCGAATGAACGCGAAAGAACGCGAAAGAACGTGAAAGACGTTAGAAGGGCGCGCGCGCGCGCTCACAGCGCGTCGCGCCCCGCAGCGTGCCTTAAGAGAGTCATAGTTACTCCCGCCGTTTACCCGCTGAATTTGACGTGCGCGCGCAGCGGCGTATTGCTTTTTACTTGTACGCGGCCGAGATAAACCATTATTTCCGACGTATTTTATCGTGGTACGTCGATTTATGCAAAGATATTCCAACCTTGTAACGATTTTTAGCGGGTCAATTCGATGGGAACATCCGGCCTCTTCGTAGCGGGGCGACAAAATTCCAAGTTCCAACCTCTCGGCCATTTTGGTCCGGCGGACGAAATTTTTCAAAAAAATAAAGTGAAATCGTTACTTTCGACCAGATTACGTCGTAACATAGCGATTACACGCAAAATTTCGATACATTATAACGCTTTTCAGCGAGTTACTTCTACTCGAACGTTCGAACAGAGGCGGATGTTTCAAAGTCCATGCGATGCAACGATACGCTCTTACGCGTTGCTCGCTCGCTCCGCTCGCTCGAAAAAAAATAGCCCAACCCAATACCAATAACTTTTGCGTTCGTTCTTCGATTTCATCGAAAACTTCGTTAGAACGCGCGGGATCGGTTTAGGGTTGGGCTAGATGGGTCCGAGCGGGCGCCGCGAGCGAGCATTTATCGCGACCTTTCTCCTCGTTTTCGTCTCTCTCGAGAAGCGGGAAAAACGCGAATGAACGCGAATGAACGCGAATGAACGCGAATGAACGCGAATGAACGCGAATGAACGCGAATGAACGCGAATGAACGCGAATGAACGCGAAAGAACGCGAAAGAACGTGAAAGACGTTAGAAGGGCGCGCGCGCGCGCACGGCGCGTCGCGCCCCGCAGCGTGCCTTAAGAGAGTCATAGTTACTCCCGCCGTTTACCCGCTGAATTTGACGTGCGCGCGCAGCGGCGTATTGCCTTTTACTTGTACGCGGCCGAGATAAACCATTATTTCCGACGTATTTTATCGTGGTACGTCGATTTATGCAAGGATATTCCAACCTTGTAACGATTTTTAGCGGGTCAATTCGATGGGAACATCCGGCCTCTTCGTAGCGGGGCGACAAAATTCCAAGTTCCAACCTCTCGGCCATTTTGGTCCGGCGGACGAAATTTTTCAAAAAAATAAAGTGAAATCGTTACTTTCGACCAGATTACGTCGTAACATAGCGATTTCACGCAAAATTTCGATACATTATAACGCTATTCAGCGAGTTATTTCTACTCGAACGTTCGAACAGAGGCGGATGTTTCAAAGTCCATGCGATGCAACGATAAGCTCTTACGCGTTGCTCGCTCGCTCCGCTCGCTCGAAAAAAAATAGCCCAACCCAAAACCAATAACTTTTGCGTTCGTTCTTCGATTTCATCGAAAACTTCGTTAGAACGCGCGGGATCGGTTTAGGGTTGGGCTAGATGGGTCCGAGCGAGCGCCGCGAGCGAGCATTTATCGCGACCTTTCTCCTCGTTTTCGTCTCTCTCGAGAAGCGGGAAAAACGCGAATGAACGCGAATGAACGCGAATGAACGCGAATGAACGCGAATGAACGCGAATGAACGCGAATGAACGCGAATGAACGCGAAAGAACGCGAAAGAACGTGAAAGACGTTAGAAGGGCGCGCGCGCGCGCGCGCACGGCGCCCCGTGCCCCGCAGCGTGCCTTAAGAGAGTCATAGTTACTCCCGCCGTTTACCCGCTGAATTTGACGTGCGCGCGCAGCGGCGTATTGCTTTTTACTTGTACGCGGCCGAGATAAACCATTATTTCCGTCGTATTTTATCGTGGTACGTCGATTTATGCAAAGATATTCCAACCTTGTAACGATTTTTAGCGGGTCAATTCGATGGGAACATCCGGCCTCTTCGTAGCGGGGCAACAAAATTCCAAGTTCCAACCTCTCGGCCATTTTGGTCCGGCGGACGAAATTTTTCAAAAAAATAAAGTGAAATCGTTACTTTCGACCAGATTACGTCGTAACATAGCGATTTCACGCAAAATTCCGATACATTATAACGCTATTCAGCGAGTTATTTCTACTCGAACGTTCGAACAGACGCGGATGTTTCAAAGTCCATGCGATGCAACGATACGCTCTTACGCGTTGCTCGCTCGCTCCGCTCGCTCGAAAAAAAATAGCCCAACCCAAAACCAATAACTTTTGCGTTCGTTCTTCGATTTCATCGAAAACTTCGTTAGAACGCGCGGGATCGGTTTAGGGTTGGGCTAGCTGGGTCCGAGCGAGCGCCGCGAGCGAGCATTTATCGCGACCTTTCTCCTCGTTTTCGTCTCTCTCGAGAAGCGGGAAAAACGCGAATGAACGCGAATGAACGCGAATGAACGCGAATGAACGCGAATGAACGCGAATGAACGCGAATGAACGCGAAAGAACGTGAAAGACGTTAGAAGGGCGCGCGCGCGCGCTCACGGCGCGTCGCGCCCCGCAGCGTGCCTTAAGAGAGTCATAGTTACTCCCGCCGTTTACCCGCTGAATTTGACGTGCGCGCGCAGCGGCGTATTGCTTTTTACTTGTACGCGGCCGAGATAAACCATTATTTCCGACGTATTTTATCGTGGTACGTCGATTTATGCAAAGATATTCCAACCTTGTAACGATTTTTAGCGGGTCAATTCGATGGGAACATCCGGCCTCTTCGTAGCGGGGCGACAAAATTCCAAGTTCCAACCTCTCGGCCATTTTGGTCCGGCGGACGAAATTTTTCAAAAAAATAAAGTGAAATCGTTACTTTCGACCAGATTACGTCGTAACATAGCGATTTCACGCAAAATTCCGATACATTATAACGCTATTCAGCGAGTTATTTCTACTCGAACGTTCGAACAGACGCGGATGTTTCAAAGTCCATGCGATGCAACGATACGCTCTTACGCGTTACTCGCTCGCTCCGCTCGCTCGAAAAAAAATAGCCCAACCCAAAACCAATAACTTTTGCGTTCGTTCTTCGATTTCATCGAAAACTTCGTTAGAACGCGCGGGATCGGTTTAGGGTTGGGCTAGCTGGGTCCGAGCGAGCGCCGCGAGCGAGCATTTATCGCGACCTTTCTCCTCGTTTTCGTCTCTCTCGAGAAGCGGGAAAAACGCGAATGAACGCGAATGAACGCGAATGAACGCGAATGAACGCGAATGAACGCGAATGAACGCGAAAGAACGCGAAAGAACGTGAAAGACGTTAGAAGGGCGCGCGCGCGCGCGCGCACGGCGCGTCGCGCCCCGCAGCGTGCCTTAAGAGAGTCATAGTTACTCCCGCCGTTTACCCGCTGAATTTGACGTGCGCGCGCAGCGGCGTATTGCTTTTTACTTGTACGCGGCCGAGATAAACCATTATTTCCGACGTATTTTATCGTGGTACGTCGATTTATGCAAAGATATTCCAACCTTGTAACGATTTTTAGCGGGTCAATTCGATGGGAACATCCGGCCTCTTCGTAGCGGGGCGACAACATTCCAAGTTCCAACCTCTCGGCCATTTTGGTCCGGCGGACGAAATTTTTCAAAAAAATAAAGTGAAATCGTTACTTTCGACCAGATTACGTCGTAACATAGCGATTACACGCAAAATTTCGATACATTATAACGCTTTTCAGCGAGTTACTTCTACTCGAACGTTCGAACAGAGGCGGATGTTTCAAAGTCCATCCGATGCAACGATACGCTCTTACGCGTTGCTCGCTCGCTCCGCTCGCTCGAAAAAAAATAGCCCAACCCAAAACCAATAACTTTTGCGTTCGTTCTTCGATTTCATCGAAAACTTCGTTATAACGCGCGGGATCGGTTTAGGGTTGCGCTAGATGGGTGCGAGCGAGCGCCGCGAGCGAGCATTTATCGCGACCTTTCTCCTCGTTTTCGTCTCTCTCGAGAAGCGGGAAAAACGCGAATGAACGCGAATGAACGCGAATGAACGCGAATGAACGCGAAAGAACGCGAAAGAACGTGAAAGACGTTAGAAGGGCGCGCGCGCGCGCTCGCGGCGCGTCGCGCCCCGCAACGTGCCTTAGGAGAGTCATAGTTACTCCCGCCGTTTACCCGCTGAATTTGACGTGCGCGCGCAGCGGCGTATTGCTTTTTACTTGTACGCGGCCGAGATAAACCATTATTTCCGACGTATTTTATCGTGGTACGTCGATTTATGCAAAGATATTCCAACCTTGTAACGATTTTGAGCGGGTCAATTCGATGGGAACATCCGGCCTCTTCGTAGCGGGGCGACAAAATTCCAAGTTCCAACCTCTCGGCCATTTTGGTCCGGCGGACGAAATTTTTCAAAAAAATAAAGTGAAATCGTTACTTTCGACCAGATTACGTCGTAACATAGCGATTACACGCAAAATTTCGATACATTATAACGCTTTTCAGCGAGTTACTTCTACTCGAACGTTCGAACAGAGGCGGATGTTTCAAAGTCCATCCGATGCAACGATACGCTCTTACGCGTTGCTCGCTCGCTCCGCTCGCTCGAAAAAAAATAGCCCAACCCAAAACCAATAACTTTTGCGTTCGTTCTTCGATTTCATCGAAAACTTCGTTAGAACGCGCGGGATCGGTTTAGGGTTGGGCTAGATGGGTCCGAGCGAGCGCCGCGAGCGAGCATTTATCGCGACCTTTCTCCTCGTTTTCGTCTCTCTCGAGAAGCGGGAAAAACGCGAATGAACGCGAATGAACGCGAATGAACGCGAATGAACGCGAATGAACGCGAATGAACGCGAATGAACGCGAATGAACGCGAATGAACGCGAAAGAACGCGAAAGAACGTGAAAGACGTTAGAAGGGCGCGCGCGCGCGCGCACGCGGCGCGTCGCGCCCCGCAGCGTGCCTTAAGATAGTCATAGTTACTCCCGCCGTTTACCCGCTGAATTTGACGTGCGCGCGCAGCGGCGTATTGCTTTTTACTTGTACGCGGCCGAGATAAACCATTATTTCCGACGTATTTTATCGTGGTACGTCGATTTATGCAAAGATATTCCAACCTTGTAACGATTTTTAGCGGGTCAATTCGATGGGAACATCCGGCCTCTTCGTAGCGGGGCGACAAAATTCCAAGTTCCAACCTCTCGGCCATTTTGGTCCGGCGGACGAAATTTTTCAAAAAAATAAAGTGAAATCGTTACTTTCGACCAGATTACGTCGTAACATAGCGATTACACGCAAAATTTCGATACATTATAACGCTTTTCAGCGAGTTACTTCTACTCGAACGTTCGAACAGAGGCGGATGTTTCAAAGTCCATGCGATGCAACGATACGCTCTTACGCGTTGCTCGCTCGCTCCGCTCGCTCGAAAAAAAATAGCCCAACCCAATACCAATAACTTTTGCGTTCGTTCTTCGATTTCATCGAAAACTTCGTTAGAACGCGCGGGATCGGTTTAGGGTTGGGCTAGATGGGTCCGAGCGAGCGCCGCGAGCGAGCATTTATCGCGACCTTTCTCCTCGTTTTCGTCTCTCTCGAGAAGCGGGAAAAACGCGAATGAACGCGAATGAACGCGAATGAACGCGAATGAACGCGAATGAACGCGAATGAACGCGAATGAACGCGAATGAACGCGAAAGAACGCGAAAGAACGTGAAAGACGTTAGAAGGGCGCGCGCGCGCGCGCGCACGGCGCGTCGCGCCCCGCAGCGTGCCTTAAGAGAGTCATAGTTACTCCCGCCGTTTACCCGCTGAATTTGACGTGCGCGCGCAGCGGCGTATTGCTTTTTACTTGTACGCGGCCGAGATAAACCATTATTTCCGACGTATTTTATCGTGGTACGTCGATTTATGCAAAGATATTCCAACCTTGTAACGATTTTTAGCGGGTCAATTCGATGGGAACATCCGGCCTCTTCGTAGCGGGGCGACAACATTCCAAGTTCCAACCTCTCGGCCATTTTGGTCCGGCGGACGAAATTTTTCAAAAAAATAAAGTGAAATCGTTACTTTCGACCAGATTACGTCGTAACATAGCGATTACACGCAAAATTTCGATACATTATAACGCTTTTCAGCGAGTTACTTCTACTCGAACGTTCGAACAGAGGCGGATGTTTCAAAGTCCATCCGATGCAACGATACGCTCTTACGCGTTGCTCGCTCGCTCCGCTCGCTCGAAAAAAAATAGCCCAACCCAAAACCAATAACTTTTGCGTTCGTTCTTCGATTTCATCGAAAACTTCGTTATAACGCGCGGGATCGGTTTAGGGTTGCGCTAGATGGGTGCGAGCGAGCGCCGCGAGCGAGCATTTATCGCGACCTTTCTCCTCGTTTTCGTCTCTCTCGAGAAGCGGGAAAAACGCGAATGAACGCGAATGAACGCGAATGAACGCGAATGAACGCGAAAGAACGCGAAAGAACGTGAAAGACGTTAGAAGGGCGCGCGCGCGCGCTCGCGGCGCGTCGCGCCCCGCAACGTGCCTTAGGAGAGTCATAGTTACTCCCGCCGTTTACCCGCTGAATTTGACGTGCGCGCGCAGCGGCGTATTGCTTTTTACTTGTACGCGGCCGAGAT
This sequence comes from Bombus vancouverensis nearcticus, assembly GCF_051014615.1. Lineage (NCBI taxonomy): Eukaryota > Metazoa > Arthropoda > Insecta > Hymenoptera > Apidae > Bombus > Bombus vancouverensis. The sequence continues at coordinate 2,360,235 of NC_134926.1, read as the reverse complement.
AAACCATTATTTCCGACGTATTTTATCGTGGTACGTCGATTTATGCAAAGATATTCCAACCTTGTAACGATTTTGAGCGGGTCAATTCGATGGGAACATCCGGCCTCTTCGTAGCGGGGCGACAAAATTCCAAGTTCCAACCTCTCGGCCATTTTGGTCCGGCGGACGAAATTTTTCAAAAAAATAAAGTGAAATCGTTACTTTCGACCAGATTACGTCGTAACATAGCGATTACACGCAAAATTTCGATACATTATAACGCTTTTCAGCGAGTTACTTCTACTCGAACGTTCGAACAGAGGCGGATGTTTCAAAGTCCATCCGATGCAACGATACGCTCTTACGCGTTGCTCGCTCGCTCCGCTCGCTCGAAAAAAAATAGCCCAACCCAAAACCAATAACTTTTGCGTTCGTTCTTCGATTTCATCGAAAACTTCGTTAGAACGCGCGGGATCGGTTTAGGGTTGGGCTAGATGGGTCCGAGCGAGCGCCGCGAGCGAGCATTTATCGCGACCTTTCTCCTCGTTTTCGTCTCTCTCGAGAAGCGGGAAAAACGCGAATGAACGCGAATGAACGCGAATGAACGCGAATGAACGCGAATGAACGCGAATGAACGCGAATGAACGCGAATGAACGCGAATGAACGCGAATGAACGCGAAAGAACGCGAAAGAACGTGAAAGACGTTAGAAGGGCGCGCGCGCGCGCGCACGCGGCGCGTCGCGCCCCGCAGCGTGCCTTAAGATAGTCATAGTTACTCCCGCCGTTTACCCGCTGAATTTGACGTGCGCGCGCAGCGGCGTATTGCTTTTTACTTGTACGCGGCCGAGATAAACCATTATTTCCGACGTATTTTAGCGTGGTACGTCGATTTATGCAAAGATATTCCAACCTTGTAACGATTTTTAGCGGGTCAATTCGATGGGAACATCCGGCCTCTTCGTAGCGGGGCGACAAAATTCCAAGTTCCAACCTCTCGGCCATTTTGGTCCGGCGGACGAAATTTTTCAAAAAAATAAAGTGAAATCGTTACTTTCGACCAGATTACGTCGTAACATAGCGATTACACGCAAAATTTCGATACATTATAACGCTTTTCAGCGAGTTACTTCTACTCGAACGTTCGAACAGAGGCGGATGTTTCAAAGTCCATGCGATGCAACGATACGCTCTTACGCGTTGCTCGCTCGCTCCGCTCGCTCGAAAAAAAATAGCCCAACCCAATACCAATAACTTTTGCGTTCGTTCTTCGATTTCATCGAAAACTTCGTTAGAACGCGCGGGATCGGTTTAGGGTTGGGCTAGATGGGTCCGAGCGAGCGCCGCGAGCGAGCATTTATCGCGACCTTTCTCCTCGTTTTCGTCTCTCTCGAGAAGCGGGAAAAACGCGAATGAACGCGAATGAACGCGAATGAACGCGAATGAACGCGAATGAACGCGAATGAACGCGAATGAACGCGAAAGAACGCGAAAGAACGTGAAAGACGTTAGAAGGGCGCGCGCGCGCGCGCGCACGGCGCGTCGCGCCCCGCAGCGTGCCTTAAGAGAGTCATAGTTACTCCCGCCGTTTACCCGCTGAATTTGACGTGCGCGCGCAGCGGCGTATTGCTTTTTACTTGTACGCGGCCGAGATAAACCATTATTTCCGACGTATTTTATCGTGGTACGTCGATTTATGCAAAGATATTCCAACCTTGTAACGATTTTTAGCGGGTCAATTCGATGGGAACATCCGGCCTCTTCGTAGCGGGGCGACAACATTCCAAGTTCCAACCTCTCGGCCATTTTGGTCCGGCGGACGAAATTTTTCAAAAAAATAAAGTGAAATCGTTACTTTCGACCAGATTACGTCGTAACATAGCGATTACACGCAAAATTTCGATACATTATAACGCTATTCAGCGAGTTATTTCTACTCGAACGTTCGAACAGAGGCGGATGTTTCAAAGTCCATGCGATGCAACGATACGCTCTTACGCGTTGCTCGCTCGCTCCGCTCGCTCGAAAAAAAATAGCCCATCCCAAAACCAATAACTTTTGCGTTCGTTCTTCGATTTCATCGAAAACTTCGTTAGAACGCGCGGGATCGGTTTAGGGTTGGGCTAGATGGGTCCGAGCGAGCGCCGCGAGCGAGCATTTATCGCGACCTTTCTCCTAGTTTTCGTCTCTCTCGAGAAGCGGGAAAAACGCGAATGAACGCGAATGAACGCGAATGAACGCTAATGAACGCGAATGAACGCGAATGAACGCGAATGAACGCGAATGAACGCGAATGAACGCGAATGAACGCGAATGAACGCGAATGAACGCGAAAGAACGCGAAAGAACGTGAAAGACGTTAGAAGGGCGCGCGCGCGCGCGCGCACGGCGCGTCGCGCCCCGCAGCGTGCCTTAAGAGAGTCATAGTTACTCCCGCCGTTTACCCGCTGAATTTGACGTGCGCGCGCAGCGGCGTATTGCTTTTTACTTGTACGCGGCCGAGATAAACCATTATTTCCGACGTATTTTATCGTGGTACGTCGATTTATGCAAAGATATTCCAACCTTGTAACGATTTTTAGCGGGTCAATTCGATGGGAACATCCGGCCTCTTCGTAGCGGGGCGACAAAATTCCAAGTTCCAAACTCTCGGCCATTTTGGTCCGGCGGACGAAATTTTTCAAAAAAATAAAGTGAAATCGTTACTTTCGACCAGATTACGTCGTAACATAGCGATTTCACGCAAAATTTCGATACATTATAACGCTATTCAGCGAGTTATTTCTACTCGAACGTTCGAACAGAGGCGGATGTTTCAAAGTCCATGCGATGCAACGATACGCTCTTACGCGTTGCTCGCTCGCTCCGCTCGCTCGAAAAAAAATAGCCCAACCCAAAACCAATAACTTTTGCGTTCGTTCTTCGATTTCATCGAAAACTTCGTTAGAACTCGCGGGATCGGTTTAGGGTTGGGCTAGATGGGTCCGAGCGAGCGCCGCGAGCGAGCATTTATCGCGACCTTTCTCCTCGTTTTCGTCTCTCTCGAGAAGCGGAAAAAACGCGAATGAACGCGAATGAACGCGAATGAACGCGAATGAACGCGAATGAACGCGAAAGAACGCGAAAGAACGTGAAAGACGTTAGAAGGGCGCGCGCGCGCGCGCACGGCGCGTCGCGCCCCGCAGCGTGCCTTAAGAGAGTCATAGTTACTCCCGCCGTTTACCCGCTGAATTTGACGTGCGCGCGCAGCGGCGTATTGCTTTTTACTTGTACGCGGCCGAGATAAACCATTATTTCCGACGTATTTTATCGTGGTACGTCGATTTATGCAAAGATATTCCAACCTTGTAACGATTTTTAGCGGGTCAATTCGATGGGAACATCCGGCCTCTTCGTAGCGGGGCGACAAAATTCCAATTTCCAACCTCTCGGCCATTTTGGTCCGGCGGACGAAATTTTTCAAAAAAATAAACTGAAATCGTTACTTTCGACCAGATTGCGTCGTAACATAGCGATTACACGCAAAATTTCGATACATTATACCGCTTTTCAGCGAGTTACTTCTACTCGAACGTTCGAACAGAGGCGGATGTTTCAAAGTCCATCCGATGCAACGATACGCTCGTACGCGTTGCTCGCTCGCTCCGCTCGCTCGAAAAAAAATAGCCCAACCCAATACCAATAACTTTTGCGTTCGTTCTTCGATTTCATCGAAAACTTCGTTAGAACGCGCGGGATCGGTTTAGGGTTGGGCTAGATGGGTCCGAGCGAGCGCCGCGAGCGAGCATTTATCGCGACCTTTCTCCTCGTTTTCGTCTCTCTCGAGAAGCGGGAAAAACGCGAATGAACGCGAATGAACGCGAATGAACGCGAATGAACGCGAATGAACGCGAATGAACGCGAATGAACGCGAAAGAACGCGAAAGAACGTGAAAGACGTTAGAAGGGCGCGCGCGCGCGCACGGCGCGTCGCGCCCCGCAGCGTGCCTTAAGAGAGTCATAGTTACTCCCGCCGTTTACCCGCTGAATTTGACGTGCGCGCGCAGCGGCGTATTGCTTTTTACTTGTACGCGGCCGAGATAAACCATTATTTCCGACGTATTTTATCGTGGTACGTCGATTTATGCAAAGATATTCCAAACTTGTAACGATTTTTAGCGGGTCAATTCGATGGGAACATCCGGCCTCTTCGTAGCGGGGCGACAAAATTCCAAGTTCCAACCTCTCGGCCATTTTGGTCCGGCGGACGAAATTTTTCAAAAAAATAAAGTGAAATCGTTACTTTCGACCAGATTACGTCGTAACATAGCGATTAGACGCAAAATTTCGATACATTATAACGCTATTCAGCGAGTTATTTCTACTCGAACGTTCGAACAGAGGCGGATGTTTCAAAGTCCATGCGATGCAACGATACGCTCTTACGCGTTGCTCGCTCGCTCCGCTCGCTCGAAAAAAAATAGCCCAACCCAAAACCAATAACTTTTGCGTTCGTTCTTCGATTTCATCGAAAACTTCGTTAGAACGCGCGGGATCGGTTTAGGGTTGGGCTAGATGGGTCCGAGCGAGCGCCGCGAGCGAGCATTTATCGCGACCTTTCTCCTCGTTTTCGTCTCTCTCGAGAAGCGGGAAAAACGCGAATGAACGCGAATGAACGCGAATGAACGCGAATGAACGCGAATGAACGCGAATGAACGCGAATGAACGCGAATGAACGCGAATGAACGCGAAAGAACGCGAAAGAACGTGAAAGACGTTAGAAGGGCGCGCGCGCGCGCACGGCGCGTCGCGCCCCGCAGCGTGCCTTAAGAGAGTCATAGTTACTCCCGCCGTTTACCCGCTGAATTTGACGTGCGCGCGCAGCCGCGTATTGCTTTTTACTTGTACGCGGCCGAGATAAACCATTATTTCCGACGTATTTTATCGTGGTACGTCGATTTATGCAAAGATATTCCAAACTTGTAACGATTTTTAGCGGGTCAATTCGATGGGAACATCCGGCCTCTTCGTAGCGGGGCGACAAAATTCCAAGTTCCAACCTCTCGGCCATTTTGGTCCGGCGGACGAAATTTTTCAAAAAAATAAAGTGAAATCGTTACTTTCGACCAGATTACGTCGTAACATAGCGATTAGACGCAAAATTTCGATACATTATAACGCTATTCAGCGAGTTATTTCTACTCGAACGTTCGAACAGAGGCGGATGTTTCAAAGTCCATGCGATGCAACGATACGCTCTTACGCGTTGCTCGCTCGCTCCGCTCGCTCGAAAAAAAATAGCCCAACCCAAAACCAATAACTTTTGCGTTCGTTCTTCGATTTCATCGAAAACTTCGTTAGAACGCGCGGGATCGGTTTAGGGTTGGGCTAGATGGGTCCGAGCGAGCGCCGCGAGCGAGCATTTATCGCGACCTTTCTCCTCGTTTTCGTCTCTCTCGAGAAGCGGAAAAAACGCGAATGAACGCGAATGAACGCGAATGAACGCGAATGAACGCGAATGAACGCGAATGAACGCGAAAGAACGCGAAAGAACGTGAAAGACGTTAGAAGGGCGCGCGCGCGCGCGCACGGCGCGTCGCGCCCCGCAGCGTGCCTTAAGAGAGTCATAGTTACTCCCGCCGTTTACCCGCTGAATTTGACGTGCGCGCGCAGCGGCGTATTGCTTTTTACTTGTACGCGGCCGAGATAAACCATTATTTCCGACGTATTTTATCGTGGTACGTCGATTTATGCAAAGATATTCCAACCTTGTAACGATTTTTAGCGGGTCAATTCGATGGGAACATCCGGCCTCTTCGTAGCGGGGCGACAAAATTCCAAGTTCCAACCTCTCGGCCATTTTGGTCCGGCGGACGAAATTTTTCAAAAAAATAAAGTGAAATCGTTACTTTCGACCAGATTGCGTCGTAACATAGCGATTACACGCAAAATTTCGATACATTATACCGCTTTTCAGCGAGTTACTTCTACTCGAACGTTCGAACAGAGGCGGATGTTTCAAAGTCCATCCGATGCAACGATACGCTCGTACGCGTTGCTCGCTCGCTCCGCTCGCTCGAAAAAAAATAGCCCAACCCAATACCAATAACTTTTGCGTTCGTTCTTCGATTTCATCGAAAACTTCGTTAGAACGCGCGGGATCGGTTTAGGGTTGGGCTAGATGGGTCCGAGCGAGCGCCGCGAGCGAGCATTTATCGCGACCTTTCTCCTCGTTTTCGTCTCTCTCGAGAAGCGGGAAAAACGCGAATGAACGCGAATGAACGCGAGTGAACGCGAATGAACGCGAATGAACGCGAATGAACGCGAATGAACGCGAAAGAACGCGAAAGAACGTGAAAGACGTTAGAAGGGCGCGCGCGCGCGCGCGCACGGCGCGTCGCGCCCCGCAGCGTGCCTTAAGAGAGTCATAGTTACTCCCGCCGTTTACCCGCTGAATTTGACGTGCGCGCGCAGCGGCGTATTGCTTTTTACTTGTACGCGGCCGAGATAAACCATTATTTCCGACGTATTTTATCGTGGTACGTCGATTTATGCAAAGATATTCCAACCTTGTAACGATTTTTAGCGGGACAATTCGATGGGAACATCCGGCCTCTTCGTAGCGGGGCGACAAAATTCCAAGTTCCAAACTCTCGGCCATTTTGGTCCGGCGGACGAAATTTTTCAAAAAAATAAAGTGAAATCGTTACTTTCGACCAGATTACGTCGTAACATAGCGATTTCACGCAAAATTTCGATACATTATAACGCTATTCAGCGAGTTATTTCTACTCGAACGTTCGAACAGAGGCGGATGTTTCAAAGTCCATGCGATGCAACGATACGCTCTTACGCGTTGCTCGCTCGCTCCGCTCGCTCGAAAAAAAATAGCCCAACCCAAAACCAATAACTTTTGCGTTCGTTCTTCGATTTCATCGAAAACTTCGTTAGAACGCGCGGGATCGGTTTAGGGTTGGGCTAGATGGGTCCGAGCGAGCGCCGCGAGCGAGCATTTATCGCGACCTTTCTCCTCGTTTTCGTCTCTCTCGAGAAGCGGAAAAAACGCGAATGAACGCGAATGAACGCGAATGAACGCGAATGAACGCGAATGAACGCGAATGAACGCGAAAGAACGCGAAAGAACGTGAAAGACGTTAGAAGGGCGCGCGCGCGCGCGCACGGCGCGTCGCGCCCCGCAGCGTGCCTTAAGAGAGTCATAGTTACTCCCGCCGTTTACCCGCTGAATTTGACGTGCGCGCGCAGCGGCGTATTGCTTTTTACTTGTACGCGGCCGAGATAAACCATTATTTCCGACGTATTTTATCGTGGTACGTCGATTTATGCAAAGATATTCCAACCTTGTAACGATTTTTAGCGGGTCAATTCGATGGGAACATCCGGCCTCTTCGTAGCGGGGCGACAAAATTCCAAGTTCCAACCTCTCGGCCATTTTGGTCCGGCGGACGAAATTTTTCAAAAAAATAAAGTGAAATCGTTACTTTCGACCAGATTGCGTCGTAACATAGCGATTACACGCAAAATTTCGATACATTATACCGCTTTTCAGCGAGTTACTTCTACTCGAACGTTCGAACAGAGGCGGATGTTTCAAAGTCCATCCGATGCAACGATACGCTCGTACGCGTTGCTCGCTCGCTCCGCTCGCTCGAAAAAAAATAGCCCAACCCAATACCAATAACTTTTGCGTTCGTTCTTCGATTTCATCGAAAACTTCGTTAGAACGCGCGGGATCGGTTTAGGGTTGGGCTAGATGGGTCCGAGCGAGCGCCGCGAGCGAGCATTTATCGCGACCTTTCTCCTCGTTTTCGTCTCTCTCGAGAAGCGGAAAAAACGCGAATGAACGCGAATGAACGCGAATGAACGCGAATGAACGCGAATGAACGCGAATGAACGCGAAAGAACGCGAAAGAACGTGAAAGACGTTAGAAGGGCGCGCGCGCGCGCGCACGGCGCGTCGCGCCCCGCAGCGTGCCTTAAGAGAGTCATAGTTACTCCCGCCGTTTACCCGCTGAATTTGACGTGCGCGCGCAGCGGCGTATTGCTTTTTACTTGTACGCGGCCGAGATAAACCATTATTTCCGACGTATTTTATCGTGGTACGTCGATTTATGCAAAGATATTCCAACCTTGTAACGATTTTTAGCGGGTCAATTCGATGGGAACATCCGGCCTCTTCGTAGCGGGGCGACAAAATTCCAAGTTCCAACCTCTCGGCCATTTTGGTCCGGCGGACGAAATTTTTCAAAAAAATAAAGTGAAATCGTTACTTTCGACCAGATTACGTCGTAACATAGCGATTTCACGCAAAATTCCGATACATTATAACGCTATTCAGCGAGTTATTTCTACTCGAACGTTCGAACAGACGCGGATGTTTCAAAGTCCATGCGATGCAACGATACGCTCTTACGCGTTACTCGCTCGCTCCGCTCGCTCGAAAAAAAATAGCCCAACCCAAAACCAATAACTTTTGCGTTCGTTCTTCGATTTCATCGAAAACTTCGTTAGAACGCGCGGGATCGGTTTAGGGTTGGGCTAGCTGGGTCCGAGCGAGCGCCGCGAGCGAGCATTTATCGCGACCTTTCTCCTCGTTTTCGTCTCTCTCGAGAAGCGGGAAAAACGCGAATGAACGCGAATGAACGCGAATGAACGCGAATGAACGCGAATGAACGCGAATGAACGCGAATGAACGCGAAAGAACGCGAAAGAACGTGAAAGACGTTAGAAGGGCGCGCGCGCGCGCACGGCGCGTCGCGCCCCGCAGCGTGCCTTAAGAGAGTCATAGTTACTCCCGCCGTTTACCCGCTGAATTTGACGTGCGCGCGCAGCGGCGTATTGCTTTTTACTTGTACGCGGCCGAGATAAACCATTATTTCTGACGTATTTTATCGTGGTACGTCGATTTATGCAAAGATATTCCAACCTTGTAACGATTTTTAGCGGGTCAATTCGATGGGAACATCCGGCCTCTTCGTAGCGGGGCGACAACATTCCAAGTTCCAACCTCTCGGCCATTTTGGTCCGGCGGACGAAATTTTTCAAAAAAATAAAGTGAAATCGTTACTTTCGACCAGATTACGTCGTAACATAGCGATTACACGCAAAATTTCGATACATTATAACGCTATTCAGCGAGTTATTTCTACTCGAACGTTCGAACAGAGGCGGATGTTTCAAAGTCCATGCGATGCAACGATACGCTCTTACGCGTTGCTCGCTCGCTCCGCTCGCTCGAAAAAAAATAGCCCAACCCAAAACCAATAACTTTTGCGTTCGTTCTTCGATTTCATCGAAAACTTCGTTAGAACGCGCGGGATCGGTTTAGGGTTGGGCTAGATGGGTCCGAGCGAGCGCCGCGAGCGAGCATTTATCGCGACCTTTCTCCTAGTTTTCGTCTCTCTCGAGAAGCGGGAAAAACGCGAATGAACGCGAATGAACGCGAATGAACGCTAATGAACGCGAATGAACGCGAATGAACGCGAATGAACGCGAATGAACGCGAATGAACGCGAATGAACGCGAATGAACGCGAATGAACGCGAAAGAACGCGAAAGAACGTGAAAGACGTTAGAAGGGCGCGCGCGCGCGCGCGCACGGCGCGTCGCGCCCCGCAGCGTGCCTTAAGAGAGTCATAGTTACTCCCGCCGTTTACCCGCTGAATTTGACGTGCGCGCGCAGCGGCGTATTGCTTTTTACTTGTACGCGGCCGAGATAAACCATTATTTCCGACGTATTTTATCGTGGTACGTCGATTTATGCAAAGATATTCCAACCTTGTAACGATTTTTAGCGGGTCAATTCGATGGGAACATCCGGCCTCTTCGTAGCGGGGCGACAAAATTCCAAGTTCCAAACTCTCGGCCATTTTGGTCCGGCGGACGAAATTTTTCAAAAAAATAAAGTGAAATCGTTACTTTCGACCAGATTACGTCGTAACATAGCGATTTCACGCAAAATTTCGATACATTATAACGCTATTCAGCGAGTTATTTCTACTCGAACGTTCGAACAGAGGCGGATGTTTCAAAGTCCATGCGATGCAACGATACGCTCTTACGCGTTGCTCGCTCGCTCCGCTCGCTCGAAAAAAAATAGCCCAACCCAAAACCAATAACTTTTGCGTTCGTTCTTCGATTTCATCGAAAACTTCGTTAGAACTCGCGGGATCGGTTTAGGGTTGGGCTAGATGGGTCCGAACGAGCGCCGCGAGCGAGCATTTATCGCGACCTTTCTCCTCGTTTTCGTCTCTCTCGAGAAGCGGAAAAAACGCGAATGAACGCGAATGAACGCGAATGAACGCGAATGAACGCGAATGAACGCGAATGAACGCGAAAGAACGCGAAAGAACGTGAAAGACGTTAGAAGGGCGCGCGCGCGCGCGTACGGCGCGTCGCGCCCCGCAGCGTGCCTTAAGAGAGTCATAGTTACTCCCGCCGTTTACCCGCTGAATTTGACGTGCGCGCGCAGCGGCGTATTGCTTTTTACTTGTACGCGGCCGAGATAAACCATTATTTCCGACGTATTTTATCGTGGTACGTCGATTTATGCAAAGATATTCCAACCTTGTAACGATTTTTAGCGGGTCAATTCGATGGGAACATCCGGCCTCTTCGTAGCGGGGCGACAAAATTCCAATTTCCAACCTCTCGGCCATTTTGGTCCGGCGGACGAAATTTTTCAAAAAAATAAACTGAAATCGTTACTTTCGACCAGATTGCGTCGTAACATAGCGATTACACGCAAAATTTCGATACATTATACCGCTTTTCAGCGAGTTACTTCTACTCGAACGTTCGAACAGAGGCGGATGTTTCAAAGTCCATCCGATGCAACGATACGCTCGTACGCGTTGCTCGCTCGCTCCGCTCGCTCGAAAAAAAATAGCCCAACCCAATACCAATAACTTTTGCGTTCGTTCTTCGATTTCATCGAAAACTTCGTTAGAACGCGCGGGATCGGTTTAGGGTTGGGCTAGATGGGTCCGAGCGAGCGCCGCGAGCGAGCATTTATCGCGACCTTTCTCCTCGTTTTCGTCTCTCTCGAGAAGCGGGAAAAACGCGAATGAACGCGAATGAACGCGAATGAACGCGAATGAACGCGAATGAACGCGAATGAACGCGAATGAACGCGAAAGAACGCGAAAGAACGTGAAAGACGTTAGAAGGGCGCGCGCGCGCGCACGGCGCGTCGCGCCCCGCAGCGTGCCTTAAGAGAGTCATAGTTACTCCCGCCGTTTACCCGCTGAATTTGACGTGCGCGCGCAGCGGCGTATTGCTTTTTACTTGTACGCGGCCGAGATAAACCATTATTTCCGACGTATTTTATCGTGGTACGTCGATTTATGCAAAGATATTCCAAACTTGTAACGATTTTTAGCGGGTCAATTCGATGGGAACATCCGGCCTCTTCGTAGCGGGGCGACAAAATTCCAAGTTCCAACCTCTCGGCCATTTTGGTCCGGCGGACGAAATTTTTCAAAAAAATAAAGTGAAATCGTTACTTTCGACCAGATTACGTCGTAACATAGCGATTAGACGCAAAATTTCGATACATTATAACGCTATTCAGCGAGTTATTTCTACTCGAACGTTCGAACAGAGGCGGATGTTTCAAAGTCCATGCGATGCAACGATACGCTCTTACGCGTTGCTCGCTCGCTCCGCTCGCTCGAAAAAAAATAGCCCAACCCAAAACCAATAACTTTTGCGTTCGTTCTTCGATTTCATCGAAAACTTCGTTAGAACGCGCGGGATCGGTTTAGGGTTGGGCTAGATGGGTCCGAGCGAGCGCCGCGAGCGAGCATTTATCGCGACCTTTCTCCTCGTTTTCGTCTCTCTCGAGAAGCGGGAAAAACGCGAATGAACGCGAATGAACGCGAATGAACGCGAATGAACGCGAATGAACGCGAATGAACGCGAATGAACGCGAATGAACGCGAATGAACGCGAAAGAACGCGAAAGAACGTGAAAGACGTTAGAAGGGCGCGCGCGCGCGCACGGCGCGTCGCGCCCCGCAGCGTGCCTTAAGAGAGTCATAGTTACTCCCGCCGTTTACCCGCTGAATTTGACGTGCGCGCGCAGCCGCGTATTGCTTTTTACTTGTACGCGGCCGAGATAAACCATTATTTCCGACGTATTTTATCGTGGTACGTCGATTTATGCAAAGATATTCCAAACTTGTAACGATTTTTAGCGGGTCAATTCGATGGGAACATCCGGCCTCTTCGTAGCGGGGCGACAAAATTCCAAGTTCCAACCTCTCGGCCATTTTGGTCCGGCGGACGAAATTTTTCAAAAAAATAAAGTGAAATCGTTACTTTCGACCAGATTACGTCGTAACATAGCGATTAGACGCAAAATTTCGATACATTATAACGCTATTCAGCGAGTTATTTCTACTCGAACGTTCGAACAGAGGCGGATGTTTCAAAGTCCATGCGATGCAACGATACGCTCTTACGCGTTGCTCGCTCGCTCCGCTCGCTCGAAAAAAAATAGCCCAACCCAAAACCAATAACTTTTGCGTTCGTTCTTCGATTTCATCGAAAACTTCGTTAGAACGCGCGGGATCGGTTTAGGGTTGGGCTAGATGGGTCCGAGCGAGCGCCGCGAGCGAGCATTTATCGCGACCTTTCTCCTCGTTTTCGTCTCTCTCGAGAAGCGGAAAAAACGCGAATGAACGCGAATGAACGCGAATGAACGCGAATGAACGCGAATGAACGCGAATGAACGCGAAAGAACGCGAAAGAACGTGAAAGACGTTAGAAGGGCGCGCGCGCGCGCGCACGGCGCGTCGCGCCCCGCAGCGTGCCTTAAGAGAGTCATAGTTACTCCCGCCGTTTACCCGCTGAATTTGACGTGCGCGCGCAGCGGCGTATTGCTTTTTACTTGTACGCGGCCGAGATAAACCATTATTTCCGACGTATTTTATCGTGGTACGTCGATTTATGCAAAGATATTCCAACCTTGTAACGATTTTTAGCGGGTCAATTCGATGGGAACATCCGGCCTCTTCGTAGCGGGGCGACAAAATTCCAAGTTCCAACCTCTCGGCCATTTTGGTCCGGCGGACGAAATTTTTCAAAAAAATAAAGTGAAATCGTTACTTTCGACCAGATTGCGTCGTAACATAGCGATTACACGCAAAATTTCGATACATTATACCGCTTTTCAGCGAGTTACTTCTACTCGAACGTTCGAACAGAGGCGGATGTTTCAAAGTCCATCCGATGCAACGATACGCTCGTACGCGTTGCTCGCTCGCTCCGCTCGCTCGAAAAAAAATAGCCCAACCCAATACCAATAACTTTTGCGTTCGTTCTTCGATTTCATCGAAAACTTCGTTAGAACGCGCGGGATCGGTTTAGGGTTGGGCTAGATGGGTCCGAGCGAGCGCCGCGAGCGAGCATTTATCGCGACCTTTCTCCTCGTTTTCGTCTCTCTCGAGAAGCGGGAAAAACGCGAATGAACGCGAATGAACGCGAGTGAACGCGAATGAACGCGAATGAACGCGAATGAACGCGAATGAACGCGAAAGAACGCGAAAGAACGTGAAAGACGTTAGAAGGGCGCGCGCGCGCGCGCGCACGGCGCGTCGCGCCCCGCAGCGTGCCTTAAGAGAGTCATAGTTACTCCCGCCGTTTACCCGCTGAATTTGACGTGCGCGCGCAGCGGCGTATTGCTTTTTACTTGTACGCGGCCGAGATAAACCATTATTTCCGACGTATTTTATCGTGGTACGTCGATTTATGCAAAGATATTCCAACCTTGTAACGATTTTTAGCGGGTCAATTCGATGGGAACATCCGGCCTCTTCGTAGCGGGGCGACAAAATTCCAAGTTCCAAACTCTCGGCCATTTTGGTCCGGCGGACGAAATTTTTCAAAAAAATAAAGTGAAATCGTTACTTTCGACCAGATTACGTCGTAACATAGCGATTTCACGCAAAATTTCGATACATTATAACGCTATTCAGCGAGTTATTTCTACTCGAACGTTCGAACAGAGGCGGATGTTTCAAAGTCCATGCGATGCAACGATACGCTCTTACGCGTTGCTCGCTCGCTCCGCTCGCTCGAAAAAAAATAGCCCAACCCAAAACCAATAACTTTTGCGTTCGTTCTTCGATTTCATCGAAAACTTCGTTAGAACGCGCGGGATCGGTTTAGGGTTGGGCTAGATGGGTCCGAGCGAGCGCCGCGAGCGAGCATTTATCGCGACCTTTCTCCTCGTTTTCGTCTCTCTCGAGAAGCGGAAAAAACGCGAATGAACGCGAATGAACGCGAATGAACGCGAATGAACGCGAATGAACGCGAATGAACGCGAAAGAACGCGAAAGAACGTGAAAGACGTTAGAAGGGCGCGCGCGCGCGCGCACGGCGCGTCGCGCCCCGCAGCGTGCCTTAAGAGAGTCATAGTTACTCCCGCCGTTTACCCGCTGAATTTGACGTGCGCGCGCAGCGGCGTATTGCTTTTTACTTGTACGCGGCCGAGATAAACCATTATTTCCGACGTATTTTATCGTGGTACGTCGATTTATGCAAAGATATTCCAACCTTGTAACGATTTTTAGCGGGTCAATTCGATGGGAACATCCGGCCTCTTCGTAGCGGGGCGACAAAATTCCAAGTTCCAACCTCTCGGCCATTTTGGTCCGGCGGACGAAATTTTTCAAAAAAATAAAGTGAAATCGTTACTTTCGACCAGATTGCGTCGTAACATAGCGATTACACGCAAAATTTCGATACATTATACCGCTTTTCAGCGAGTTACTTCTACTCGAACGTTCGAACAGAGGCGGATGTTTCAAAGTCCATCCGATGCAACGATACGCTCGTACGCGTTGCTCGCTCGCTCCGCTCGCTCGAAAAAAAATAGCCCAACCCAATACCAATAACTTTTGCGTTCGTTCTTCGATTTCATCGAAAACTTCGTTAGAACGCGCGGGATCGGTTTAGGGTTGGGCTAGATGGGTCCGAGCGAGCGCCGCGAGCGAGCATTTATCGCGACCTTTCTCCTCGTTTTCGTCTCTCTCGAGAAGCGGGAAAAACGCGAATGAACGCGAATGAACGCGAATGAACGCGAATGAACGCGAATGAACGCGAATGAACGCGAATGAACGCGAAAGAACGCGAAAGAACGTGAAAGACGTTAGAAGGGCGCGCGCGCGCGCACGGCGCGTCGCGCCCCGCAGCGTGCCTTAAGAGAGTCATAGTTACTCCCGCCGTTTACCCGCTGAATTTGACGTGCGCGCGCAGCGGCGTATTGCTTTTTACTTGTACGCGGCCGAGATAAACCATTATTTCCGACGTATTTTATCGTGGTACGTCGATTTATGCAAAGATATTCCAAACTTGTAACGATTTTTAGCGGGTCAATTCGATGGGAACATCCGGCCTCTTCGTAGCGGGGCGACAAAATTCCAAGTTCCAACCTCTCGGCCATTTTGGTCCGGCGGACGAAATTTTTCAAAAAAATAAAGTGAAATCGTTACTTTCGACCAGATTACGTCGTAACATAGCGATTAGACGCAAAATTTCGATACATTATAACGCTATTCAGCGAGTTATTTCTACTCGAACGTTCGAACAGAGGCGGATGTTTCAAAGTCCATGCGATGCAACGATACGCTCTTACGCGTTGCTCGCTCGCTCCGCTCGCTCGAAAAAAAATAGCCCAACCCAAAACCAATAACTTTTGCGTTCGTTCTTCGATTTCATCGAAAACTTCGTTAGAACGCGCGGGATCGGTTTAGGGTTGGGCTAGATGGGTCCGAGCGAGCGCCGCGAGCGAGCATTTATCGCGACCTTTCTCCTCGTTTTCGTCTCTCTCGAGAAGCGGGAAAAACGCGAATGAACGCGAATGAACGCGAATGAACGCGAATGAACGCGAATGAACGCGAATGAACGCGAATGAACGCGAATGAACGCGAATGAACGCGAAAGAACGCGAAAGAACGTGAAAGACGTTAGAAGGGCGCGCGCGCGCGCACGGCGCGTCGCGCCCCGCAGCGTGCCTTAAGAGAGTCATAGTTACTCCCGCCGTTTACCCGCTGAATTTGACGTGCGCGCGCAGCGGCGTATTGCTTTTTACTTGTACGCGGCCGAGATAAACCATTATTTCCGACGTATTTTATCGTGGTACGTCGATTTATGCAAAGATATTCCAAACTTGTAACGATTTTTAGCGGGTCAATTCGATGGGAACATCCGGCCTCTTCGTAGCGGGGCGACAAAATTCCAAGTTCCAACCTCTCGGCCATTTTGGTCCGGCGGACGAAATTTTTCAAAAAAATAAAGTGAAATCGTTACTTTCGACCAGATTACGTCGTAACATAGCGATTAGACGCAAAATTTCGATACATTATAACGCTATTCAGCGAGTTATTTCTACTCGAACGTTCGAACAGAGGCGGATGTTTCAAAGTCCATGCGATGCAACGATACGCTCTTACGCGTTGCTCGCTCGCTCCGCTCGCTCGAAAAAAAATAGCCCAACCCAAAACCAATAACTTTTGCGTTCGTTCTTCGATTTCATCGAAAACTTCGTTAGAACGCGCGGGATCGGTTTAGGGTTGGGCTAGATGGGTCCGAGCGAGCGCCGCGAGCGAGCATTTATCGCGACCTTTCTCCTCGTTTTCGTCTCTCTCGAGAAGCGGAAAAAACGCGAATGAACGCGAATGAACGCGAATGAACGCGAATGAACGCGAATGAACGCGAATGAACGCGAAAGAACGCGAAAGAACGTGAAAGACGTTAGAAGGGCGCGCGCGCGCGCGCACGGCGCGTCGCGCCCCGCAGCGTGCCTTAAGAGAGTCATAGTTACTCCCGCCGTTTACCCGCTGAATTTGACGTGCGCGCGCAGCGGCGTATTGCTTTTTACTTGTACGCGGCCGAGATAAACCATTATTTCCGACGTATTTTATCGTGGTACGTCGATTTATGCAAAGATATTCCAACCTTGTAACGATTTTTAGCGGGTCAATTCGATGGGAACATCCGGCCTCTTCGTAGCGGGGCGACAAAATTCCAAGTTCCAACCTCTCGGCCATTTTGGTCCGGCGGACGAAATTTTTCAAAAAAATAAAGTGAAATCGTTACTTTCGACCAGATTGCGTCGTAACATAGCGATTACACGCAAAATTTCGATACATTATACCGCTTTTCAGCGAGTTACTTCTACTCGAACGTTCGAACAGAGGCGGATGTTTCAAAGTCCATCCGATGCAACGATACGCTCGTACGCGTTGCTCGCTCGCTCCGCTCGCTCGAAAAAAAATAGCCCAACCCAATACCAATAACTTTTGCGTTCGTTCTTCGATTTCATCGAAAACTTCGTTAGAACGCGCGGGATCGGTTTAGGGTTGGGCTAGATGGGTCCGAGCGAGCGCCGCGAGCGAGCATTTATCGCGACCTTTCTCCTCGTTTTCGTCTCTCTCGAGAAGCGGGAAAAACGCGAATGAACGCGAATGAACGCGAATGAACGCGAATGAACGCGAATGAACGCGAATGAACGCGAATGAACGCGAAAGAACGCGAAAGAACGTGAAAGACGTTAGAAGGGCGCGCGCGCGCGCACGGCGCGTCGCGCCCCGCAGCGTGCCTTAAGAGAGTCATAGTTACTCCCGCCGTTTACCCGCTGAATTTGACGTGCGCGCGCAGCGGCGTATTGCTTTTTACTTGTACGCGGCCGAGATAAACCATTATTTCCGACGTATTTTATCGTGGTACGTCGATTTATGCAAAGATATTCCAAACTTGTAACGATTTTTAGCGGGTCAATTCGATGGGAACATCCGGCCTCTTCGTAGCGGGGCGACAAAATTCCAAGTTCCAACCTCTCGGCCATTTTGGTCCGGCGGACGAAATTTTTCAAAAAAATAAAGTGAAATCGTTACTTTCGACCAGATTACGTCGTAACATAGCGATTAGACGCAAAATTTCGATACATTATAACGCTATTCAGCGAGTTATTTCTACTCGAACGTTCGAACAGAGGCGGATGTTTCAAAGTCCATGCGATGCAACGATACGCTCTTACGCGTTACTCGCTCGCTCCGCTCGCTCGAAAAAAAATAGCCCAACCCAAAACCAATAACTTTTGCGTTCGTTCTTCGATTTCATCGAAAACTTCGTTAGAACGCGCGGGATCGGTTTAGGGTTGGGCTAGATGGGTCCGAGCGAGCGCCGCGAGCGAGCATTTATCGCGACCTTTCTCCTCGTTTTCGTCTCTCTCGAGAAGCGGGAAAAACGCGAATGAACGCGAATGAACGCGAATGAACGCGAATGAACGCGAATGAACGCGAATGAACGCGAATGAACGCGAATGAACGCGAATGAACGCGAATGAACGCGAATGAACGCGAATGAACGCGAAAGAACGCGAAAGAACGTGAAAGACGTTAGAAGGGCGCGCGCGCGCGCACGGCGCGTCGCGCCCCGCAGCGTGCCTTAAGAGAGTCATAGTTACTCCCGCCGTTTACCCGCTGAATTTGACGTGCGCGCGCAGCGGCGTATTGCTTTTTACTTGTACGCGGCCGAGATAAACCATTATTTCCGACGTATTTTATCGTGGTACGTCGATTTATGCAAAGATATTCCAAACTTGTAACGATTTTTAGCGGGTCAATTCGATGGGAACATCCGGCCTCTTCGTAGCGGGGCGACAAAATTCCAAGTTCCAACCTCTCGGCCATTTTGGTCCGGCGGACGAAATTTTTCAAAAAAATAAAGTGAAATCGTTACTTTCGACCAGATTACGTCGTAACATAGCGATTAGACGCAAAATTTCGATACATTATAACGCTATTCAGCGAGTTATTTCTACTCGAACGTTCGAACAGAGGCGGATGTTTCAAAGTCCATGCGATGCAACGATACGCTCTTACGCGTTGCTCGCTCGCTCCGCTCGCTCGAAAAAAAATAGCCCAACCCAAAACCAATAACTTTTGCGTTCGTTCTTCGATTTCATCGAAAACTTCGTTAGAACGCGCGGGATCGGTTTAGGGTTGGGCTAGATGGGTCCGAGCGAGCGCCGCGAGCGAGCATTTATCGCGACCTTTCTCCTCGTTTTCGTCTCTCTCGAGAAGCGGAAAAAACGCGAATGAACGCGAATGAACGCGAATGAACGCGAATGAACGCGAATGAACGCGAATGAACGCGAAAGAACGCGAAAGAACGTGAAAGACGTTAGAAGGGCGCGCGCGCGCGCGCACGGCGCGTCGCGCCCCGCAGCGTGCCTTAAGAGAGTCATAGTTACTCCCGCCGTTTACCCGCTGAATTTGACGTGCGCGCGCAGCGGCGTATTGCTTTCTACTTGTACGCGGCCGAGATAAACCATTATTTCCGACGTATTTTATCGTGGTACGTCGATTTATGCAAAGATATTCCAACCTTGTAACGATTTTTAGCGGGTCAATTCGATGGGAACATCCGGCCTCTTCGTAGCGGGGCGACAAAATTCCAAGTTCCAACCTCTCGGCCATTTTGGTCCGGCGGACGAATTTTTTCAAAAAAATAAAGTGAAATCGTTACTTTCGACCAGATTACGTCGTAACATAGCGATTACACGCAAAATTTCGATACATTATAACGCTTTTCAGCGAGTTACTTCTACTCGAACGTTCGAACAGAGGCGGATGTTTCTAAGTCCATGCGATGCAACGATACGCTCTTACGCGTTGCTCGCTCGCTCCGCTCGCTCGAAAAAAAATAGCCCAACCCAATACCAATAACTTTTGCGTTCGTTCTTCGATTTCATCGAAAACTTCGTTAGAACGCGCGGGATCGGTTTAGGGTTGGGCTAGATGGGTCCGAGCGAGCGCCGCGAGCGAGCATTTATCGCGACCTTTCTCCTCGTTTTCGTCTCTCTCGAGAAGCGGGAAAAACGCGAATGAACGCGAATGAACGCGAATGAACGCGAATGAACGCGAATGAACGCGAATGAACGCGAATGAACGCGAATGAACGCGAATGAACGCGAATGAACGCGAAAGAACGCGAAAGAACGTGAAAGACGTTAGAAGGGCGCGCGCGCGCGCACGGCGCGTCGCGCCCCGCAGCGTGCCTTAAGAGAGTCATAGTTACTCCCGCCGTTTACCCGCTGAATTTGACGTGCGCGCGCAGCGGCGTATTGCTTTTTACTTGTACGCGGCCGAGATAAACCATTATTTCCGACGTATTTTATCGTGGTACGTCGATTTATGCAAAGATATTCCAAACTTGTAACGATTTTTAGCGGGTCAATTCGATGGGAACATCCGGCCTCTTCGTAGCGGGGCGACAAAATTCCAAGTTCCAACCTCTCGGCCATTTTGGTCCGGCGGACGAAATTTTTCAAAAAAATAAAGTGAAATCGTTACTTTCGACCAGATTACGTCGTAACATAGCGATTAGACGCAAAATTTCGATACATTATAACGCTATTCAGCGAGTTATTTCTACTCGAACGTTCGAACAGAGGCGGATGTTTCAAAGTCCATGCGATGCAACGATACGCTCTTACGCGTTGCTCGCTCGCTCCGCTCGCTCGAAAAAAAATAGCCCAACCCAAAACCAATAACTTTTGCGTTCGTTCTTCGATTTCATCGAAAACTTCGTTAGAACGCGCGGGATCGGTTTAGGGTTGGGCTAGATGGGTCCGAGCGAGCGCCGCGAGCGAGCATTTATCGCGACCTTTCTTCTCGTTTTCGTCTCTCTCGAGAAGCGGAAAAAACGCGAATGAACGCGAATGAACGCGAATGAACGCGAATGAACGCGAATGAACGCGAATGAACGCGAAAGAACGCGAAAGAACGTGAAAGACGTTAGAAGGGCGCGCGCGCGCGCGCACGGCGCGTCGCGCCCCGCAGCGTGCCTTAAGAGAGTCATAGTTACTCCCGCCGTTTACCCGCTGAATTTGACGTGCGCGCGCAGCGGCGTATTGCTTTTTACTTGTACGCGGCCGAGATAAACCATTATTTCCGACGTATTTTATCGTGGTACGTCGATTTATGCAAAGATATTCCAACCTTGTAACGATTTTTAGCGGGTCAATTCGATGGGAACATCCGGCCTCTTCGTAGCGGGGCGACAAAATTCCAAGTTCCAACCTCTCGGCCATTTTGGTCCGGCGGACGAAATTTTTCAAAAAAATAAAGTGAAATCGTTACTTTCGACCAGATTGCGTCGTAACATAGCGATTACACGCAAAATTTCGATACATTATACCGCTTTTCAGCGAGTTACTTCTACTCGAACGTTCGAACAGAGGCGGATGTTTCAAAGTCCATCCGATGCAACGATACGCTCGTACGCGTTGCTCGCTCGCTCCGCTCGCTCGAAAAAAAATAGCCCAACCCAATACCAATAACTTTTGCGTTCGTTCTTCGATTTCATCGAAAACTTCGTTAGAACGCGCGGGATCGGTTTAGGGTTGGGCTAGATGGGTCCGAGCGAGCGCCGCGAGCGAGCATTTATCGCGACCTTTCTCCTCGTTTTCGTCTCTCTCGAGAAGCGGGAAAAACGCGAATGAACGCGAATGAACGCGAGTGAACGCGAATGAACGCGAATGAACGCGAATGAACGCGAATGAACGCGAAAGAACGCGAAAGAACGTGAAAGACGTTAGAAGGGCGCGCGCGCGCGCGCGCACGGCGCGTCGCGCCCCGCAGCGTGCCTTAAGAGAGTCATAGTTACTCCCGCCGTTTACCCGCTGAATTTGACGTGCGCGCGCAGCGGCGTATTGCTTTTTACTTGTACGCGGCCGAGATAAACCATTATTTCCGACGTATTTTATCGTGGTACGTCGATTTATGCAAAGATATTCCAACCTTGTAACGATTTTTAGCGGGTCAATTCGATGGGAACAT
Source organism: Bombus vancouverensis nearcticus (assembly GCF_051014615.1). Taxonomy (NCBI): domain Eukaryota; kingdom Metazoa; phylum Arthropoda; class Insecta; order Hymenoptera; family Apidae; genus Bombus; species Bombus vancouverensis. The sequence goes on along the minus strand of NC_134926.1, from coordinate 2,338,409 downwards.
CCGGCCTCTTCGTAGCGGGGCGACAAAATTCCAAGTTCCAAACTCTCGGCCATTTTGGTCCGGCGGACGAAATTTTTCAAAAAAATAAAGTGAAATCGTTACTTTCGACCAGATTACGTCGTAACATAGCGATTTCACGCAAAATTTCGATACATTATAACGCTATTCAGCGAGTTATTTCTACTCGAACGTTCGAACAGAGGCGGATGTTTCAAAGTCCATGCGATGCAACGATACGCTCTTACGCGTTGCTCGCTCGCTCCGCTCGCTCGAAAAAAAATAGCCCAACCCAAAACCAATAACTTTTGCGTTCGTTCTTCGATTTCATCGAAAACTTCGTTAGAACGCGCGGGATCGGTTTAGGGTTGGGCTAGATGGGTCCGAGCGAGCGCCGCGAGCGAGCATTTATCGCGACCTTTCTCCTCGTTTTCGTCTCTCTCGAGAAGCGGAAAAAACGCGAATGAACGCGAATGAACGCGAATGAACGCGAATGAACGCGAATGAACGCGAATGAACGCGAATGAACGCGAAAGAACGCGAAAGAACGTGAAAGACGTTAGAAGGGCGCGCGCGCGCGCGCACGGCGCGTCGCGCCCCGCAGCGTGCCTTAAGAGAGTCATAGTTACTCCCGCCGTTTACCCGCTGAATTTGACGTGCGCGCGCAGCGGCGTATTGCTTTTTACTTGTACGCGGCCGAGATAAACCATTATTTCCGACGTATTTTATCGTGGTACGTCGATTTATGCAAAGATATTCCAACCTTGTAACGATTTTTAGCGGGTCAATTCGATGGGAACATCCGGCCTCTTCGTAGCGGGGCGACAAAATTCCAAGTTCCAACCTCTCGGCCATTTTGGTCCGGCGGACGAAATTTTTCAAAAAAATAAAGTGAAATCGTTACTTTCGACCAGATTGCGTCGTAACATAGCGATTACACGCAAAATTTCGATACATTATACCGCTTTTCAGCGAGTTACTTCTACTCGAACGTTCGAACAGAGGCGGATGTTTCAAAGTCCATCCGATGCAACGATACGCTCGTACGCATTGCTCGCTCGCTCCGCTCGCTCGAAAAAAATAGCCCAACCCAATACCAATAACTTTTGCGTTCGTTCTTCGATTTCATCGAAAACTTCGTTAGAACGCGCGGGATCGGTTTAGGGTTGGGCTAGATGGGTCCGAGCGAGCGCCGCGAGCGAGCATTTATCGCGACCTTTCTCCTCGTTTTCGTCTCTCTCGAGAAGCGGGAAAAACGCGAATGAACGCGAATGAACGCGAATGAACGCGAATGAACGCGAATGAACGCGAATGAACGCGAATGAACGCGAAAGAACGCGAAAGAACGTGAAAGACGTTAGAAGGGCGCGCGCGCGCGCACGGCGCGTCGCGCCCCGCAGCGTGCCTTAAGAGAGTCATAGTTACTCCCGCCGTTTACCCGCTGAATTTGATGTGCGCGCGCAGCGGCGTATTGCTTTTTACTTGTACGCGGCCGAGATAAACCATTATTTCCGACGTATTTTATCGTGGTACGTCGATTTATGCAAAGATATTCCAAACTTGTAACGATTTTTAGCGGGTCAATTCGATGGGAACATCCGGCCTCTTCGTAGCGGTTCGACAAAATTCCAAGTTCCAACCTCTCGGCCATTTTGGTCCGGCGGACGAAATTTTTCAAAAAAATAAAGTGAAATCGTTACTTTCGACCAGATTACGTCGTAACATAGCGATTAGACGCAAAATTTCGATACATTATAACGCTATTCAGCGAGTTATTTCTACTCGAACGTTCGAACAGAGGCGGATGTTTCAAAGTCCATGCGATGCAACGATACGCTCTTACGCGTTGCTCGCTCGCTCCGCTCGCTCGAAAAAAAATAGCCCAACCCAAAACCAATAACTTTTGCGTTCGTTCTTCGATTTCATCGAAAACTTCGTTAGAACGCGCGGGATCGGTTTAGGGTTGGGCTAGATGGGTTCGAGCGAGCGCCGCGAGCGAGCATTTATCGCGACCTTTCTCCTCGTTTTCGTCTCTCTCGAGAAGCGGGAAAAACGCGAATGAACGCGAATGAACGCGAATGAACGCGAATGAACGCGAATGAACGCGAATGAACGCGAATGAACGCGAATGAACGCGAATGAACGCGAAAGAACGCGAAAGAACGTGAAAGACGTTAGAAGGGCGCGCGCGCGCGCACGGCGCGTCGCGCCCCGCAGCGTGCCTTAAGAGAGTCATAGTTACTCCCGCCGTTTACCCGCTGAATTTGACGTGCGCGCGCAGCGGCGTATTGCTTTTTACTTGTACGCGTCCGAGATAAACCATTATTTCCGACGTATTTTATCGTGGTACGTCGATTTATGCAAAGATATTCCAAACTTGTAACGATTTTTAGCGGGTCAATTCGATGGGAACATCCGGCCTCTTCGTAGCGGGGCGACAAAATTCCAAGTTCCAACCTCTCGGCCATTTTGGTCCGGCGGACGAAATTTTTCAAAAAAATAAAGTGAAATCGTTACTTTCGACCAGATTACGTCGTAACATAGCGATTAGACGCAAAATTTCGATACATTATAACGCTATTCAGCGAGTTATTTCTACTCGAACGTTCGAACAGAGGCGGATGTTTCAAAGTCCATGCGATGCAACGATACGCTCTTACGCGTTGCTCGCTCGCTCCGCTCGCTCGAAAAAAAATAGCCCAACCCAAAACCAATAACTTTTGCGTTCGTTCTTCGATTTCATCGAAAACTTCGTTAGAACGCGCGGGATCGGTTTAGGGTTGGGCTAGATGGGTCCGAGCGAGCGCCGCGAGCGAGCATTTATCGCGACCTTTCTCCTCGTTTTCGTCTCTCTCGAGAAGCGGAAAAAACGCGAATGAACGCGAGTGAACGCGAATGAACGCGAATGAACGCGAATGAACGCGAATGAACGCGAAAGAACGCGAAAGAACGTGAAAGACGTTAGAAGGGCGCGCGCGCGCGCGCACGGCGCGTCGCGCCCCGCAGCGTGCCTTAAGAGAGTCATAGTTACTCCCGCCGTTTACCCGCTGAATTTGACGTGCGCGCGCAGCGGCGTATTGCTTTTTACTTGTACGCGGCCGAGATAAACCATTATTTCCGACGTATTTTATCGTGGTACGTCGATTTATGCAAAGATATTCCAACCTTGTAACGATTTTTAGCGGGTCAATTCGATGGGAACATCCGGCCTCTTCGTAGCGGGGCGACAAAATTCCAAGTTCCAACCTCTCTGCCATTTTGGTCCGGCGGACGAAATTTTTCAAAAAAATAAAGTGAAATCGTTACTTTCGACCAGATTGCGTCGTAACATAGCGATTACACGCAAAATTTCGATACATTATACCGCTTTTCAGCGAGTTACTTTTACTCGAACGTTCGAACAGAGGCGGATGTTTCAAAGTCCATCCGATGCAACGATACGCTCGTACGCGTTGCTCGCTCGCTCCGCTCGCTCGAAAAAAAATAGCCCAACCCAATACCAATAACTTTTGCGTTCGTTCTTCGATTTCATCGAAAACTTCGTTAGAACGCGCGGGATCGGTTTAGGGTTGGGCTAGATGGGTCCGAGCGAGCGCCGCGAGCGAGCATTTATCGCGACCTTTCTCCTCGTTTTCGTCTCTCTCGAGAAGCGGGAAAAACGCGAATGAACGCGAATGAACGCGAATGAACGCGAATGAACGCGAATGAACGCGAATGAACGCGAATGAACGCGAAAGAACGCGAAAGAACGTGAAAGACGTTAGAAGGGCGCGCGCGCGCACGGCGCGTCGCGCCCCGCAGCGTGCCTTAAGAGAGTCATAGTTACTCCCGCCGTTTACCCGCTGAATTTGACGTGCGCGCGCAGCGGCGTATTGCTTTTTACTTGTACGCGGCCGAGATAAACCATTATTTCCGACGTATTTTATCGTGGTACGTCGATTTATGCAAAGATATTCCAAACTTGTAACGATTTTTAGCGGGTCAATTCGATGGGAACATCCGGCCTCTTCGTAGCGGGGCGACAAAATTCCAAGTTCCAACCTCTCGGCCATTTTGGTCCGGCGGACGAAATTTTTCAAAAAAATAAAGTGAAATCGTTACTTTCGACCAGATTACGTCGTAACATAGCGATTAGACGCAAAATTTCGATACATTATAACGCTATTCAGCGAGTTATTTCTACTCGAACGTTCGAACAGAGGCGGATGTTTCAAAGTCCATGCGATGCAACGATACGCTCTTACGCGTTGCTCGCTCGCTCCGCTCGCTCGAAAAAAAATAGCCCAACCCAAAACCAATAACTTTTGCGTTCGTTCTTCGATTTCATCGAAAACTTCGTTAGAACGCGCGGGATCGGTTTAGGGTTGGGCTAGATGGGTCCGAGCGAGCGCCGCGAGCGAGCATTTATCGCGACCTTTCTCCTCGTTTTCGTCTCTCTCGAGAAGCGGGAAAAACGCGAATGAACGCGAATGAACGCGAATGAACGCGAATGAACGCGAATGAACGCGAATGAACGCGAATGAACGCGAATGAACGCGAATGAACGCGAAAGAACGCGAAAGAACGTGAAAGACGTTAGAAGGGCGCGCGCGCGCGCACGGCGCGTCGCGCCCCGCAGCGTGCCTTAAGAGAGTCATAGTTACTCCCGCCGTTTACCCGCTGAATTTGACGTGCGCGCGCAGCGGCGTATTGCTTTTTACTTGTACGCGGCCGAGATAAACCATTATTTCCGACGTATTTTATCGTGGTACGTCGATTTATGCAAAGATATTCCAAACTTGTAACGATTTTTAGCGGGTCAATTCGATGGGAACATCCGGCCTCTTCGTAGCGGGGCGACAAAATTCCAAGTTCCAACCTCTCGGCCATTTTGGTCCGGCGGACGAAATTTTTCAAAAAAATAAAGTGAAATCGTTACTTTCGACCAGATTACGTCGTAACATAGCGATTAGACGCAAAATTTCGATACATTATAACGCTATTCAGCGAGTTATTTCTACTCGAACGTTCGAACAGAGGCGGATGTTTCAAAGTCCATGCGATGCAACGATACGCTCTTACGCGTTGCTCGCTCGCTCCGCTCGCTCGAAAAAAAATAGCCCAACCCAAAACCAATAACTTTTGCGTTCGTTCTTCGATTTCATCGAAAACTTCGTTAGAACGCGCGGGATCGGTTTAGGGTTGGGCTAGATGGGTCCGAGCGAGCGCCGCGAGCGAGCATTTATCGCGACCTTTCTCCTCGTTTTCGTCTCTCTCGAGAAGCGGGAAAAACGCGAATGAACGCGAATGAACGCGAATGAACGCGAATGAACGCGAATGAACGCGAATGAACGCGAATGAACGCGAAAGAACGCGAAAGAACGTGAAAGACGTTAGAAGGGCGCGCGCGCGCACGGCGCGTCGCGCCCCGCAGCGTGCCTTAAGAGAGTCATAGTTACTCCCGCCGTTTACCCGCTGAATTTGACGTGCGCGCGCAGCGGCGTATTGCTTTTTACTTGTACGCGGCCGAGATAAACCATTATTTCCGACGTATTTTATCGTGGTACGTCGATTTATGCAAAGATATTCCAAACTTGTAACGATTTTTAGCGGGTCAATTCGATGGGAACATCCGGCCTCTTCGTAGCGGGGCGACAAAATTCCAAGTTCCAACCTCTCGGCCATTTTGGTCCGGCGGACGAAATTTTTCAAAAAAATAAAGTGAAATCGTTACTTTCGACCAGATTACGTCGTAACATAGCGATTAGACGCAAAATTTCGATACATTATAACGCTATTCAGCGAGTTATTTCTACTCGAACGTTCGAACAGAGGCGGATGTTTCAAAGTCCATGCGATGCAACGATACGCTCTTACGCGTTGCTCGCTCGCTCCGCTCGCTCGAAAAAAAATAGCCCAACCCAAAACCAATAACTTTTGCGTTCGTTCTTCGATTTCATCGAAAACTTCGTTAGAACGCGCGGGATCGGTTTAGGGTTGGGCTAGATGGGTCCGAGCGAGCGCCGCGAGCGAGCATTTATCGCGACCTTTCTCCTCGTTTTCGTCTCTCTCGAGAAGCGGGAAAAACGCGAATGAACGCGAATGAACGCGAATGAACGCGAATGAACGCGAATGAACGCGAATGAACGCGAATGAACGCGAATGAACGCGAATGAACGCGAAAGAACGCGAAAGAACGTGAAAGACGTTAGAAGGGCGCGCGCGCGCGCACGGCGCGTCGCGCCCCGCAGCGTGCCTTAAGAGAGTCATAGTTACTCCCGCCGTTTACCCGCTGAATTTGACGTGCGCGCGCAGCGGCGTATTGCTTTTTACTTGTACGCGGCCGAGATAAACCATTATTTCCGACGTATTTTATCGTGGTACGTCGATTTATGCAAAGATATTCCAAACTTGTAACGATTTTTAGCGGGTCAATTCGATGGGAACATCCGGCCTCTTCGTAGCGGGGCGACAAAATTCCAAGTTCCAACCTCTCGGCCATTTTGGTCCGGCGGACGAAATTTTTCAAAAAAATAAAGTGAAATCGTTACTTTCGACCAGATTACGTCGTAACATAGCGATTAGACGCAAAATTTCGATACATTATAACGCTATTCAGCGAGTTATTTCTACTCGAACGTTCGAACAGAGGCGGATGTTTCAAAGTCCATGCGATGCAACGATACGCTCTTACGCGTTGCTCGCTCGCTCCGCTCGCTCGAAAAAAAATAGCCCAACCCAAAACCAATAACTTTTGCGTTCGTTCTTCGATTTCATCGAAAACTTCGTTAGAACGCGCGGGATCGGTTTAGGGTTGGGCTAGATGGGTCCGAGCGAGCGCCGCGAGCGAGCATTTATCGCGACCTTTCTCCTCGTTTTCGTCTCTCTCGAGAAGCGGGAAAAACGCGAATGAACGCGAATGAACGCGAATGAACGCGAATGAACGCGAATGAACGCGAATGAACGCGAATGAACGCGAAAGAACGCGAAAGAACGTGAAAGACGTTAGAAGGGCGCGCGCGCGCGCGCACGGCGCGTCGCGCCCCGCAGCGTGCCTTAAGAGAGTCATAGTTACTCCCGCCGTTTACCCGCTGAATTTGACGTGCGCGCGCAGCGGCGTATTGCTTTTTACTTGTACGCGGCCGAGATAAACCATTATTTCCGTCGTATTTTATCGTGGTACGTCGATTTATGCAAAGATATTCCAACCTTGTAACGATTTTTAGCGGGTCAATTCGATGGGAACATCCGGCCTCTTCGTAGCGGGGCGACAAAATTCCAAGTTCCAACCTCTCGGCCATTTTGTCCGGCGGACGAAATTTTTCAAAAAAATAAAGTGAAATCGTTACTTTCGACCAGATTGCGTCGTAACATAGCGATTACACGCAAAATTTCGATACATTATACCGCTTTTCAGCGAGTTACTTCTACTCGAACGTTCGAACAGAGGCGGATGTTTCAAAGTCCATCCGATGCAACGATACGCTCGTACGCGTTGCTCGCTCGCTCCGCTCGCTCGAAAAAAAATAGCCCACCCAAAACCAATAACTTTTGCGTTCGTTCTTCGATTTCATCGAAAACTTCGTTAGAACGCGCGGGATCGGTTTAGGGTTGGGCTAGATGGGTCCGAGCGAGCGCCGCGAGCGAGCATTTATCGCGACCTTTCTCCTCGTTTTCGTCTCTCTCGAGAAGCGGGAAAAACGCGAATGAACGCGAATGAACGCGAATGAACGCGAATGAACGCGAATGAACGCGAATGAACGCGAATGAACGCGAATGAACGCGAATGAACGCGAAAGAACGCGAAAGAACGTGAAAGACGTTAGAAGGGCGCGCGCGCGCGCGCGCACGGCGCGTCGCGCCCCGCAGCGTGCCTTAAGAGAGTCATAGTTACTCCCGCCGTTTACCCGCTGAATTTGACGTGCGCGCGCAGCGGCGTATTGCTTTTTACTTGTACGCGGCCGAGATAAACCATTATTTCCGACGTATTTTATCGTGGTACGTCGATTTATGCAAAGATATTCCAACCTTGTAACGATTTTTAGCGGGTCAATTCGATGGGAACATCCGGCCTCTTCGTAGCGGGGCGACAAAATTCCAAGTTCCAACCTCTCGGCCATTTTGGTCCGGCGGACGAAATTTTTCAAAAAAATAAAGTGCTATCGTTACTTTCGACCAGATTACGCCGTAACATAGCGATTACACGCAAAATTTCGATACATTATAACGCTTTTCAGCGAGTTATTTCTACTCGAACGTTCGAACAGAGGCGGATGTTTCAAAGTCCATGCGATGCAACGATACGCTCTTACGCGTTGCTCGCTCGCTCCGCTCGCCCGAAAAAAAATAGCCCAACCCAAAACCAATAACTTTTGCGTTCGTTCTTCGATTTCATCGAAAACTTCGTTAGAACGCGCGGGATCGGTTTAGGGTTGGGCTAGATGGGTCCGAGCGAGCGCCGCGAGCGAGCATTTATCGCGACCTTTCTCCTCGTTTTCGTCTCTCTCGAGAAGCGGGAAAAACGCGAATGAACGCGAATGAACGCGAATGAACGCGAATGAACGCGAATGAACGCGAATGAACGCGAATGAACGCGAATGAACGCGAAAGAACGCGAAAGAACGTGAAAGACGTTAGAAGGGCGCGCGCGCGCGCGCACGGCGCGTCGCGCCCCGCAGCGTGCCTTAAGAGAGTCATAGTTACTCCCGCCGTTTACCCGCTGAATTTGACGTGCGCGCGCAGCGGCGTATTGCTTTTTACTTGTACGCGGCCGAGATAAACCATTATTTCCGTCGTATTTTATCGTGGTACGTCGATTTATGCAAAGATATTCCAACCTTGTAACGATTTTTAGCGGGTCAATTCGATGGGAACATCCGGCCTCTTCGTAGCGGGGCGACAAAATTCCAAGTTCCAACCTCTCGGCCATTTTGTCCGGCGGACGAAATTTTTCAAAAAAATAAAGTGAAATCGTTACTTTCGACCAGATTGCGTCGTAACATAGCGATTACACGCAAAATTTCGATACATTATACCGCTTTTCAGCGAGTTACTTCTACTCGAACGTTCGAACAGAGGCGGATGTTTCAAAGTCCATCCGATGCAACGATACGCTCGTACGCGTTGCTCGCTCGCTCCGCTCGCTCGAAAAAAAATAGCCCACCCAAAACCAATAACTTTTGCGTTCGTTCTTCGATTTCATCGAAAACTTCGTTAGAACGCGCGGGATCGGTTTAGGGTTGGGCTAGATGGGTCCGAGCGAGCGCCGCGAGCGAGCATTTATCGCGACCTTTCTCCTCGTTTTCGTCTCTCTCGAGAAGCGGGAAAAACGCGAATGAACGCGAATGAACGCGAATGAACGCGAATGAACGCGAATGAACGCGAATGAACGCGAATGAACGCGAATGAACGCGAATGAACGCGAATGAACGCGAAAGAACGCGAAAGAACGTGAAAGACGTTAGAAGGGCGCGCGCGCGCGCGCGCACGGCGCGTCGCGCCCCGCAGCGTGCCTTAAGAGAGTCATAGTTACTCCCGCCGTTTACCCGCTGAATTTGACGTGCGCGCGCAGCGGCGTATTGCTTTTTACTTGTACGCGGCCGAGATAAACCATTATTTCCGACGTATTTTATCGTGGTACGTCGATTTATGCAAAGATATTCCAACCTTTTAACGATTTTTAGCGGGTCAATTCGATGGGAACATCCGGCCTCTTCGTAGCGGGGCGACAAAATTCCAAGTTCCAACCTCTCGGCCATTTTGGTCCGGCGGACGAAATTTTTCAAAAAAATAAAGTGAAATCGTTACTTTCGACCAGATTGCGTCGTAACATAGCGATTACACGCAAAATTTCGATACATTATACCGCTTTTCAGCGAGTTACTTCTACTCGAACGTTCGAACAGAGGCGGATGTTTCAAAGTCCATCCGATGCAACGATACGCTCGTACGCGTTGCTCGCTCGCTCCGCTCGCTCGAAAAAAAATAGCCCAACCCAAAACCAATAACTTTTGCGTTCGTTCTTCGATTTCATCGAAAACTTCGTTAGAACGCGCGGGATCGGTTTAGGGTTGGGCTAGATGGGTCCGAGCGAGCGCCGCGAGCGAGCATTTATCGCGACCTTTCTCCTCGTTTTCGTCTCTCTCGAGAAGCGGGAAAAACGCGAATGAACGCGAATGAACGCGAATGAACGCGAATGAACGCGAATGAACGCGAATGAACGCGAATGAACGCGAATGAACGCGAAAGAACGCGAAAGAACGTGAAAGACGTTAGAAGGGCGCGCGCGCGCGCGCGCACGGCGCGTCGCGCCCCGCAGCGTGCCTTAAGAGAGTCATAGTTACTCCCGCCGTTTACCCGCTGAATTTGACGTGCGCGCGCAGCGGCGTATTGCTTTTTACTTGTACGCGGCCGAGATAAACCATTATTTCCGACGTATTTTATCGTGGTACGTCGATTTATGCAAAGATATTCCAACCTTGTAACGATTTTTAGCGGGTCAATTCGATGGGAACATCCGGCCTCTTCGTAGCGGGGCGACAAAATTCCAAGTTCCAACCTCTCGGCCATTTTGGTCCGGCGGACGAAATTTTTCAAAAAAATAAAGTGCTATCGTTACTTTCGACCAGATTACGCCGTAACATAGCGATTACACGCAAAATTTCGATACATTATAACGCTTTTCAGCGAGTTATTTCTACTCGAACGTTCGAACAGAGGCGGATGTTTCAAAGTCCATGCGATGCAACGATACGCTCTTACGCGTTGCTCGCTCGCTCCGCTCGCCCGAAAAAAAATAGCCCAACCCAAAACCAATAACTTTTGCGTTCGTTCTTCGATTTCATCGAAAACTTCGTTAGAACGCGCGGGATCGGTTTAGGGTTGGGCTAGATGGGTCCGAGCGAGCGCCGCGAGCGAGCATTTATCGCGACCTTTCTCCTCGTTTTCGTCTCTCTCGAGAAGCGGGAAAAACGCGAATGAACGCGAATGAACGCGAATGAACGCGAATGAACGCGAATGAACGCGAATGAACGCGAATGAACGCGAATGAACGCGAAAGAACGCGAAAGAACGTGAAAGACGTTAGAAGGGCGCGCGCGCGCGCGCGCACGGCGCGTCGCGCCCCGCAGCGTGCCTTAAGAGAGTCATAGTTACTCCCGCCGTTTACCCGCTGAATTTGACGTGCGCGCGCAGCGGCGTATTGCTTTTTACTTGTACGCGGCCGAGATAAACCATTATTTCCGACGTATTTTATCGTGGTACGTCGATTTATGCAAAGATATTCCAACCTTTTAACGATTTTTAGCGGGTCAATTCGATGGGAACATCCGGCCTCTTCGTAGCGGGGCGACAAAATTCCAAGTTCCAACCTCTCGGCCATTTTGGTCCGGCGGACGAAATTTTTCAAAAAAATAAAGTGAAATCGTTACTTTCGACCAGATTGCGTCGTAACATAGCGATTACACGCAAAATTTCGATACATTATACCGCTTTTCAGCGAGTTACTTCTACTCGAACGTTCGAACAGAGGCGGATGTTTCAAAGTCCATCCGATGCAACGATACGCTCGTACGCGTTGCTCGCTCGCTCCGCTCGCTCGAAAAAAAATAGCCCAACCCAAAACCAATAACTTTTGCGTTCGTTCTTCGATTTCATCGAAAACTTCGTTAGAACGCGCGGGATCGGTTTAGGGTTGGGCTAGATGAGTCCGAGCGAGCGCCGCGAGCGAGCATTTATCGCGACCTTTCTCCTCGTTTTCGTCTCTCTCGAGAAGCGGGAAAAACGCGAATGAACGCGAATGAACGCGAATGAACGCGAATGAACGCGAATGAACGCGAATGAACGCGAATGAACGCGAAAGAAGGCGAAAGAACGTGAAAGACGTTAGAAGGGCGCGCGCGCGCGCGCACGGCGCGTCGCGCCCCGCAGCGTGCCTTAAGAGAGTCATAGTTACTCCCGCCGTTTACCCGCTGAATTTGACGTGCGCGCGCAGCGGCGTATTGCTTTTTACTTGTACGCGGCCGAGATAAACCATTATTTCCGACGTATTTTATCGTGGTACGTCGATTTATGCAAAGATATTCCAACCTTGTAACGAATTTAGCGGGTCAATTCGATGGGAACATCCGGCCTCTTCGTAGCGGGGCGACAAAATTCCAAGTTCCAACCTCTCGGCCATTTTGGTCCGGCGGACGAAATTTTTCAAAAAAATAAAGTGAAATCGTTACTTTCGACCAGATTACGTCGTAGCGTAGCGATTACACGCAAAATTTCGATACATTATACCGCTTTTCAGTGAGTTACTTCTACTCGAACGTTCGAACAGAGGCGGATGTTTCAAAGTCCATCCGATGCAACGATACGCTCGTACGCGTTGCTCGCTCGCTCCGCTCGCTCGAAAAAAAAATAGCCCAACCCAAAACCAATAACTTTTGCGTTCGTTCTTCGATTTCATCGAAAACTTCGTTAGAACGCGCGGGATCGGTTTAGGGTTGGGCTAGATGGGTCCGAGCGAGCGCCGCGAGCGAGCATTTATCGCGACCTTTCTCCTCGTTTTCGTCTCTCTCGAGAAGCGGGAAAAACGCGAATGAACGCGAATGAACGCGAATGAACGCGAATGAACGCGAATGAACGCGAATGAACGCGAATGAACGCGAAAGAACGCGAAAGAACGCGAAAGAACGTGAAAGACGTTAGAAGGGCGCGCGCGCGCGTGCACGGCGCGTCGCGCCCCGCAGCGTGCCTTAAGAGAGTCATAGTTACTCCCGCCGTTTACCCGCTGAATTTGACGTGCGCGCGCAGCGGCGTATTGCTTTTTACTTGTACGCGGCCGAGATAAACCATTATTTCCGACGTATTTTATCGTGGTACGTCGATTTATGCAAAGATATTCCAACCTTGTAACGATTTTTAGCGGGTCAATTCGATGGGAACATCCGGCCTCTTCGTAGCGGGGCGACAAAATTCCAAGTTCCAACCTCTCGGCCATTTTGGTCCGGCGGACGAAATTTTTCAAAAAAATAAAGTGAAATCGTTACTTTCGACCAGATTGCGTCGTAACATAGCGATTACACGCAAAATTTCGATACATTATACCGCTTTTCAGCGAGTTACTTCTACTCGAACGTTCGAACAGAGGCGGATGTTTCAAAGTCCATCCGATGCAACGATACGCTCGTACGCGTTGCTCGCTCGCTCCGCTCGCTCGAAAAAAAATAGCCCAACCCAAAACCAATAACTTTTGCGTTCGTTCTTCGATTTCATCGAAAACTTCGTTAGAACGCGCGGGATCGGTTTAGGGTTGGGCTAGATGGGTCCGAGCGAGCGCCGCGAGCGAGCATTTATCGCGACCTTTCTCCTCGTTTTCGTCTCTCTCGAGAAGCGGGAAAAACGCGAATGAACGCGAATGAACGCGAATGAACGCGAATGAACGCGAATGAACGCGAATGAACGCGAATGAACGCGAAAGAACGCGAAAGAACGTGAAAGACGTTAGAAGGGCGCGCGCGCGCGCGCGCACGGCGCGTCGCGCCCCGCAGCGTGCCTTAAGAGAGTCATAGTTACTCCCGCCGTTTACCCGCTGAATTTGACGTGCGCGCGCAGCGGCGTATTGCTTTTTACTTGTACGCGGCCGAGATAAACCATTATTTCCGACGTATTTTATCGTGGTACGTCGATTTATGCAAAGATATTCCAACCTTGTAACGATTTTTAGCGGGTCAATTCGATGGGAACATCCGGCCTCTTCGTAGCGGGGCGACAAAATTCCAAGTTCCAACCTCTCGGCCATTTTGGTCCGGCGGACGAAATTTTTCAAAAAAATAAAGTGCTATCGTTACTTTCGACCAGATTACGCCGTAACATAGCGATTACACGCAAAATTTCGATACATTATAACGCTTTTCAGCGAGTTATTTCTACTCGAACGTTCGAACAGAGGCGGATGTTTCAAAGTCCATGCGATGCAACGATACGCTCTTACGCGTTGCTCGCTCGCTCCGCTCGCCCGAAAAAAAATAGCCCAACCCAAAACCAATAACTTTTGCGTTCGTTCTTCGATTTCATCGAAAACTTCGTTAGAACGCGCGGGATCGGTTTAGGGTTGGGCTAGATGGGTCCGAGCGAGCGCCGCGAGCGAGCATTTATCGCGACCTTTCTCCTCGTTTTCGTCTCTCTCGAGAAGCGGGAAAAACGCGAATGAACGCGAATGAACGCGAATGAACGCGAATGAACGCGAATGAACGCGAATGAACGCGAATGAACGCGAATGAACGCGAATGAACGCGAAAGAACGCGAAAGAACGTGAAAGACGTTAGAAGGGCGCGCGCGCGCGCGCGCACGGCGCGTCGCGCCCCGCAGCGTGCCTTAAGAGAGTCATAGTTACTCCCGCCGTTTACCCGCTGAATTTGACGTGCGCGCGCAGCGGCGTATTGCTCTTTACTTGTACGCGGCCGAGATAAACCATTATTTCCGACGTATTTTATCGTGGTACGTCGATTTATGCAAAGATATTCCAACCTTTTAACGATTTTTAGCGGGTCAATTCGATGGGAACATCCGGCCTCTTCGTAGCGGGGCGACAAAATTCCAAGTTCCAACCTCTCGGCCATTTTGGTCCGGCGGACGAAATTTTTCAAAAAAATAAAGTGAAATCGTTACTTTCGACCAGATTGCGTCGTAACATAGCGATTACACGCAAAATTTCGATACATTATACCGCTTTTCAGCGAGTTACTTCTACTCGAACGTTCGAACAGAGGCGGATGTTTCAAAGTCCATCCGATGCAACGATACGCTCGTACGCGTTGCTCGCTCGCTCCGCTCGCTCGAAAAAAAATAGCCCAACCCAAAACCAATAACTTTTGCGTTCGTTCTTCGATTTCATCGAAAACTTCGTTAGAACGCGCGGGATCGGTTTAGGGTTGGGCTAGATGGGTCCGAGCGAGCGCCGCGAGCGAGCATTTATCGCGACCTTTCTCCTCGTTTTCGTCTCTCTCGAGAAGCGGGAAAAACGCGAATGAACGCGAATGAACGCGAATGAACGCGAATGAACGCGAATGAACGCGAAAGAACGCGAAAGAACGTGAAAGACGTTAGAAGGGCGCGCGCGCGCGCGCACGGCGCGTCGCGCCCCGCAGCGTGCCTTAAGAGAGTCATAGTTACTCCCGCCGTTTACCCGCTGAATTTGACGTGCGCGCGCAGCGGCGTATTGCTTTTTACTTGTACGCGGCCGAGATAAACCATTATTTCCGACGTATTTTATCGTGGTACGTCGATTTATGCAAAGATATTCCAACCTTGTAACGAATTTAGCGGGTCAATTCGATGGGAACATCCGGCCTCTTCGTAGCGGGGCGACAAAATTCCAAGTTCCAACCTCTCGGCCATTTTGGTCCGGCGGACGAAATTTTTCAAAAAAATAAAGTGAAATCGTTACTTTCGACCAGATTACGTCGTAGCGTAGCGATTACACGCAAAATTTCGATACATTATACCGCTTTTCAGTGAGTTACTTCTACTCGAACGTTCGAACAGAGGCGGATGTTTCAAAGTCCATCCGATGCAACGATACGCTCGTACGCGTTGCTCGCTCGCTCCGCTCGCTCGAAAAAAAAATAGCCCAACCCAAAACCAATAACTTTTGCGTTCGTTCTTCGATTTCATCGAAAACTTCGTTAGAACGCGCGGGATCGGTTTAGGGTTGGGCTAGATGGGTCCGAGCGAGCGCCGCGAGCGAGCATTTATCGCGACCTTTCTCCTCGTTTTCGTCTCTCTCGAGAAGCGGGAAAAACGCGAATGAACGCGAATGAACGCGAATGAACGCGAATGAACGCGAATGAACGCGAATGAACGCGAATGAACGCGAAAGAACGCGAAAGAACGTGAAAGACGTTAGAAGGGCGCGCGCGCGCGTGCACGGCGCGTCGCGCCCCGCAGCGTGCCTTAAGAGAGTCATAGTTACTCCCGCCGTTCACCCGCTGAATTTGACGTGCGCGCGCAGCGGCGTATTGCTTTTTACTTGTACGCGGCCGAGATAAACCATTATTTCCGACGTATTTTATCGTGGTACGTCGATTTATGCAAAGATATTCCAACCTTGTAACGATTTTTAGCGGGTCAATTCGTTGGGAACATCCGGCCTCTTCGTAGCGGGGAGACAAAATTCCAAGTTCCAACCTCTCGGCCATTTTGGTCCGGCGGACGAAATTTTTCAAAAAAATAAAGTGAAATCGTTACTTTCGACCAGATTACGCCGTAACATAGCGATTACACGCAAAATTTCGATACATTATAACGCTTTTCAGCGAGTTATTTCTACTCGAACGTTCGAACAGAGGCGGATGTTTCAAAGTCCATGCGATGCAACGATACGCTCTTACGCGTTGCTCGCTCGCTCCGCTCGCCCGAAAAAAAATAGCCCAACCCAAAACCAATAACTTTTGCGTTCGTTCTTCGATTTCATCGAAAACTTCGTTAGAACGCGCGGGATCGGTTTAGGGTTGGGCTAGATGGGTCCGAGCGAGCGCCGCGAGCGAGCATTTATCGCGACCTTTCTCCTCGTTTTCGTCTCTCTCGAGAAGCGGGAAAAACGCGAATGAACGCGAATGAACGCGAATGAACGCGAATGAACGCGAATGAACGCGAATGAACGCGAATGAACGCGAATGAACGCGAATGAACGCGAATGAACGTGAAAGACGTTAGAAGGGCGCGCGCGCGCGTGCACGGCGCGTCGCGCCCCGCAGCGTGCCTTAAGAGAGTCATAGTTACTCCCGCCGTTTACCCGCTGAATTTGACGTGCGCGCGCAGCGGCGTATTGCTTTTTACTTGTACGCGGCCGAGATAAACCATTATTTCCGACGTATTTTATCGTGGTACGTCGATTTATGCAAAGATATTCCAACCTTGTAACGATTTTTAGCGGGTCAATTCGATGGGAACATCCGGCCTCTTCGTAGCGGGGCGACAAAATTCCAAGTTCCAACCTCTCGGCCATTTTGGTCCGGCGGACGAAATTTTTCAAAAAAATAAAGTGAAATCGTTACTTTCGACCAGATTGCGTCGTAACATAGCGATTACACGCAAAATTTCGATACATTATACCGCTTTTCAGCGAGTTACTTCTACTCGAACGTTCGAACAGAGGCGGATGTTTCAAAGTCCATCCGATGCAACGATACGCTCGTACGCGTTGCTCGCTCGCTCCGCTCGCTCGAAAAAAAATAGCCCAACCCAAAACCAATAACTTTTGCGTTCGTTCTTCGATTTCATCGAAAACTTCGTTAGATCGCGCGGGATCGGTTTAGGGTTGGGCTAGATGGGTCCGAGCGAGCGCCGCGAGCGAGCATTTATCGCGACCTTTCTCCTCGTTTTCGTCTCTCTCGAGAAGCGGGAAAAACGCGAATGAACGCGAATGAACGCGAATGAACGCGAATGAACGCGAATGAACGCGAATGAACTCGAATGAACGCGAATGAACGCGAATGAACGCGAAAGAACGCGAAAGAACGTGAAAGACGTTAGAAGGGGGCGCGCGCCCGCGCGCACGGCGCGTCGCGCCCCGCAGCGTGCCTTAAGAGAGTCATAGTTACTCCCGCCGTTTACCCGCTGAATTTGACGTGCGCGCGCAGCGGCGTATTGCTTTTTACTTGTACGCGGCCGAGATAAACCATTATTTCCGACGTATTTTATCGTGGTACGTCGATTTATGCAAAGATATTCCAACCTTGTAACGATTTTTAGCGGGTCAATTCGATGGGAACATCCGGCCTCTTCGTAGCGGGGCGACAAAATTCCAAGTTCCAACCTCTCGGCCATTTTGGTCCGGCGGACGAAATTTTTCAAAAAAATAAAGTGAAATCGTTACTTTCGACCAGATTACGTCGTAACATAGCGATTACACGCAAAATTTCGATACATTATAACGCTTTTCAGAGAGTTACTTCTACTCGAACGGTCGAACAGAGGCGGATGTTTCAAAGTCCATCCGATGCAACGATACGCTCTTACGCGTTGCTCGCTCGCTCCGCTCGCTCGAAAAAAAATAGCCCAACCCAAAACCAATAACTTTTGCGTTCGTTCTTCGATTTCATCGAAAACTTCGTTAGAACGCGCGGGATCGGTTTAGGGTTGGGCTAGATGGGTCCGAGCGAGCGCCGCGAGCGAGCATTTATCGCGACCTTTCTCCTCGTTTTCGTCTCTCTCGAGAAGCGGGAAAAACGCGAATGAACGCGAATGAACGCGAATGAACGCGAATGAACGCGAATGAACGCGAATGAACGCGAATGAACGCGAATGAACGCGAATGAACGCGAAAGAACGCGAAAGAACGTGAAAGACGTTAGAAGGGGGCGCGCGCCCGCGCGCACGGCGCGTCGCGCCCCGCAGCGTGCCTTAAGAGAGTCATAGTTACTCCCGCCGTTTACCCGCTGAATTTGACGTGCGCGCGCAGCGGCGTATTGCTTTTTACTTGTACGCGGCCGAGATAAACCATTATTTCCGACGTATTTTATCGTGGTACGTCGATTTATGCAAAGATATTCCAACCTTGTAACGATTTTTAGCGGGTCAATTCGATGGGAACATCCGGCCTCTTCGTAGCGGGGCGACAAAATTCCAAGTTCCAACCTCTCGGCCATTTTGGTCCGGCGGACGAAATTTTTCAAAAAAATAAAGTGAAATCGTTACTTTCGACCAGATTACGTCGTAACATAGCGATTACACGCAAAATTTCGATACATTATAACGCTTTTCAGAGAGTTACTTCTACTCGAACGGTCGAACAGAGGCGGATGTTTCAAAGTCCATCCGATGCAACGATACGCTCTTACGCGTTGCTCGCTCGCTCCGCTCGCTCGAAAAAAAATAGCCCAACCCAAAACCAATAACTTTTGCGTTCGTTCTTCGATTTCATCGAAAACTTCGTTAGAACGCGCGGGATCGGTTTAGGGTTGGGCTAGATGGGTCCGAGCGAGCGCCGCGAGCGAGCATTTATCGCGACCTTTCTCCTCGTTTTCGTCTCTCTCGAGAAGCGGGAAAAACGCGAATGAACGCGAATGAACGCGAAAGAACGCGAAAGAACGTGAAAGACGTTAGAAGGGCGCGCGCGCGCGCGCGCACGGCGCGTCGCGCCCCGCAGCGTGCCTTAAGAGAGTCATAGTTACTCCCGCCGTTTACCCGCTGAATTTGACGTGCGCGCGCAGCGGCGTATTGCTTTTTACTTGTACGCGGCCGAGATAAACCATTATTTCCGACGTATTTTATCGTGGTACGTCGATTTATGCAAAGATATTCCAACCTTGTAACGATTTTTAGCGGGCCAATTCGATGGGAACATCTGGCCTCTTCGTAGCGGGGCGACAAAATTCCAAGTACCAACCTCTCGGCCATTTTGGTCCGGCGAACGAAATTTTTCAAAAAAATAAAGTGCTATCGTTACTTTCGACCAGATTACGCCGTAACATAGCGATTACACGCAAAATTTCGATACATTATAACGCTTTTCAGCGAGATATTTCTACTCGAACGTTCGAACAGAGGCGGATGTTTCAAAGTCCATGCGATGCAACGATACGCTCTTACGCGTTGCTCGCTCGCTCCGCTCGCCCGAAAAAAAATAGCCCAACCCAAAACCAATAACTTTTGCGTTCGTTCTTCGATTTCATCGAAAACTTCGTTAGAACGCGCGGGATCGGTTTAGGGTTGGGCTAGATGGGTCCGAGCGAGCGCCGCGAGCGAGCATTTATCGCGACCTTTCTCCTCGTTTTCGTCTCTCTCGAGAAGCGGGAAAAACGCGAATGAACGCGAATGAACGCGAATGAACGCGAATGAACGCGAATGAACGCGAATGAACGCGAATGAACGCGAAAGAACGCGAAAGAACGTGAAAGACGTTAGAAGGGCGCGCGCGCGCGTGCACGGCGCGTCGCGCCCCGCAGCGTGCCTTAAGAGAGTCATAGTTACTCCCGCCGTTTACCCGCTGAATTTGACGTGCGCGCGCAGCGGCGTATTGCTTTTTACTTGTACGCGGCCGAGATAAACCATTATTTCCGACGTATTTTATCGTGGTACGTCGATTTATGCAAAGATATTCCAACCTTGTAACGATTTTTAGCGGGTCAATTCGATGGGAACATCCGGCCTCTTCGTAGCGGGGCGACAAAATTCCAAGTTCCAACCTCTCGGCCATTTTGGTCCGGCGGACGAAATTTTTCAAAAAAATAAAGTGAAATCGTTACTTTCGACCAGATTACGTCGTAGCGTAGCGATTACACGCAAAATTTCGATACATTATAACGCTTTTCAGCGAGTTACTTCTACTCGAACGTTCGAACAGAGGCGGATGTTTCAAAGTCCATCCGATGCAACGATACGCTCTTGCGCGTTGCTCGCTCGCTCCGCTCGCTCGAAAAAAAATAGCCCAACCCAAAACCAATAACTTTTGCGTTCGTTCTTCGATTTCATCGAAAACTTCGTTAGAACGCGCGGGATCGGTTTAGGGTTGCGCTAGATGGGTCCGAGCGAGCGCCGCGAGCGAGCATTTATCGCGACCTTTCTCCTCGTTTTCGTCTCTCTCGAGAAGCGGGAAAAACGCGAATGAACGCGAATGAACGCGAATGAACGCGAATGAACGCGAATGAACGCGAATGAACGCGAATGAACGCGAATGAACGCGAATGAACGCGAAAGAACGCGAAAGAACGTGAAAGACGTTAGAAGGGCGCGCGCGCGCGCGCGCACGGCGCGTCGCGCCCCGCAGCGTGCCTTAAGAGAGTCATAGTTACTCCCGCCGTTCACCCGCTGAATTTGACGTGCGCGCGCAGCGGCGTATTGCTTTTTACTTGTATGCGGCCGAGATAAACCATTATTTCCGACGTATTTTATCGTGGTACGTCGATTTATGCAAAGATATTCCAACCTTGTAACGATTTTTAGCGGGTCAATTCGATGGGAACATCCGGCCTCTTCGTAGCGGGGAGACAAAATTCCAAGTTCCAACCTCTCGGCCATTTTGGTCCGGCGGACGAAATTTTTCAAAAAAATAAAGTGAAATCGTTACTTTCGACCAGATTACGCCGTAACATAGCGATTACACGCAAAATTTCGATACATTATAACGCTTTTCAGCGAGTTATTTCTACTCGAACGTTCGAACAGAGGCGGATGTTTCAAAGTCCATGCGATGCAACGATACGCTCTTACGCGTTGCTCGCTCGCTCCGCTCGCCCGAAAAAAAATAGCCCAACCCAAAACCAATAACTTTTGCGTTCGTTCTTCGATTTCATCGAAAACTTCGTTAGAACGCGCGGGATCGGTTTAGGGTTGGGCTAGATGGGTCCGAGCGAGCGCCGCGAGCGAGCATTTATCGCAACCTTTCTCCTCGTTTTCGTCTCTCTCGAGAAGCGGGAAAAACGCGAATGAACGCGAATGAACGCGAATGAACGCGAATGAACGCGAATGAACGCGAATGAACGCGAATGAACGCGAATGAACGCGAATGAACGCGAATGAACGCGAATGAACGCGAATGAACGCGAATGAACGCGAATGAACGCGAATGAACGCGAATGAACGCGAATGAACGCGAAAGAACGCGAAAGAACGTGAAAGACGTTAGAAGGGCGCGCGCGCGCGCGCGCACGGCGCGTCGCGCCCCGCAGCGTGCCTTAAGAGAGTCATAGTTACTCCCGCCGTTCACCCGCTGAATTTGACGTGCGCGCGCAGCGGCGTATTGCTTTTTACTTGTATGCGGCCGAGATAAACCATTATTTCCGACGTATTTTATCGTGGTACGTCGATTTATGCAAAGATATTCCAACCTTGTAACGATTTTTAGCGGGTCAATTCGATGGGAACATCCGGCCTCTTCGTAGCGGGGAGACAAAATTCCAAGTTCCAAACTCTCGGCCATTTTGGTCCGGCGGACGAAATTTTTCAAAAAAATAAAGTGAAATCGTTACTTTCGACCAGATTACGCCGTAACATAGCGATTACACGCAAAATTTCGATACATTATAACGCTTTTCAGCGAGTTATTTCTACTCGAACGTTCGAACAGAGGCGGATGTTTCAAAGTCCATGCGATGCAACGATACGCTCTTACGCGTTGCTCGCTCGCTCCGCTCGCCCGAAAAAAAATAGCCCAACCCAAAACCAATAACTTTTGCGTTCGTTCTTCGATTTCATCGAAAACTTCGTTAGAACGCGCGGGATCGGTTTAGGGTTGGGCTAGATGGGTCCGAGCGTGCGCCGCGAGCGAGCATTTATCGCGACCTTTCTCCTCGTTTTCGTCTCTCTCGAGAAGCGGGAAAAACGCGAATGAACGCGAATGAACGCGAATGAACGCGAATGAACGCGAATGAACGCGAATGAACGCGAATGAACGCGAATGAACGCGAATGAACGCGAATGAACGCGAATGAACGCGAAAGAACGCGAAAGAACGTGAAAGACGTTAGAAGGGCGCGCGCGCGCGCGCACGGCGCGTCGCGCCCCGCAGCGTGCCTTAAGAGAGTCATAGTTACTCCCGCCGTTTACCCGCTGAATTTGACGTGCGCGCGCAGCGGCGTATTGCTTTTTACTTGTACGCGGCCGAGATAAACCATTATTTCCGACGTATTTTATCGTGGTACGTCGATTTATGCAAAGATATTCCAACCTTGTAACGATTTTTAGCGGGTCAATTCGATGGGAACATCCGGCCTCTTCGTAGCGGGGCGACAAAATTCCAAGTTCCAACCTCTCGGCCATTTTGGTCCGGCGGACGAAATTTTTCAAAAAAATAAAGTGAAATCGTTACTCTCGACCAGATTACGTCGTAACATAGCGATTTCACGCAAAATTTCGATACATTATAACGCTATTCAGCGAGTTATTTCTACTCGAACGTTCGAACAGAGGCGGATGTTTCAAAGTCCATGCGATGCAACGATACGCTCTTACGCGTTGCTCGCTCGCTCCGCTCGCTCGAAAAAAAATAGCCCAACCCAAAACCAATAACTTTTGCGTTCGTTCTTCGATTTCATCGAAAACTTCGTTAGAACGCGCGGGATCGGTTTAGGGTTGGGCTAGATGGGTCCGAGCGAGCGCCGCGAGCGAGCATTTATCGCGACCTTTCTCCTCGTTTTCGTCTCTCTCGAGAAGCGGGAAAAACGCGAATGAACGCGAATGAACGCGAATGAACGCGAATGAACGCGAATGAACGCGAATGAACGCGAATGAACGCGAATGAACGCGAAAGAACGCGAAAGAACGTGAAAGACGTTAGAAGGGGGCGCGCGCCCGCGCGCACGGCGCGTCGCGCCCCGCAGCGTGCCTTAAGAGAGTCATAGTTACTCCCGCCGTTTACCCGCTGAATTTGACGTGCGCGCGCAGCGGCGTATTGCTTTTTACTTGTACGCGGCCGAGATAAAGCATTATTTCCGACGTATTTTATCGTGGTACGTCGATTTATGCAAAGATATTCCAACCTTGTAACGATTTTTAGCGGGTCAATTCGATGGGAACATCCGGCCTCTTCGTAGCGGGGCGACAAAATTCCAAGTTCCAACCTCTCGGCCATTTTGGTCCGGCGGACGAAATTTTTCAAAAAAATAAAGTGAAATCGTTACTTTCGACCAGATTACGTCGTAACATAGCGATTTCACGCAAAATTTCGATACATTATAACGCTATTCAGCGAGTTATTTCTACTCGAACGTTCGAACAGAGGCGGATGTTTCAAAGTCCATGCGATGCAACGATACTCTCTTACGCGTTGCTCGCTCGCTCCGCTCGCCCGAAAAAAATAGCCCAACCCAAAACCAATAACTTTTGCGTTCGTTCTTCGATTTCATCGAAAACTTCGTTAGAACGCGCGGGATCGGTTTAGGGTTGGGCTAGATGGGTCCGAGCGAGCGCCGCGAGCGAGCATTTATCGCGACCTTTCTCCTCGTTTTCGTCTCTCTCGAGAAGCGGGAAAAACGCGAATGAACGCGAATGAACGCGAATGAACGCGAATGAACGCGAATGAACGCGAATGAACGCGAATGAACGCGAATGAACGCGAATGAACGCGAATGAACGCGAATGAACGCGAATGAACGCGAAAGAACGCGAAAGAACGTGAAAGACGTTAGAAGGGCGCGCGCGCGCGCGCGCACGGCGCGTCGCGCCCCGCAGCGTGCCTTAAGAGAGTCATAGTTACTCCCGCCGTTTACCCGCTGAATTTGACGTGCGCGCGCTGCGGCGTATTGCTTTTTACTTGTACGCGGCCGAGATAAACCATTATTTCCGACGTATTTTATCGTGGTACGTCGATTTATGCAAAGATATTCCAACTTTGTAACGATTTTTAGCGGGTCAATTCGATGGGAACATCCGGCCTCTTCGTAGCGGGGCGACAAAATTCCAAGTTCCAACCTCTCGGCCATTTTGGTCCGGCGGACGAAATTTTTCAAAAAAATAAAGTGAAATCGTTACTTTCGACCAGATTACGTCGTAACATAGCGATTACACGCAAAATTTCGATACATTATAACGCTTTTCAGAGAGTTACTTCTACTCGAACGGTCGAACAGAGGCGGATGTTTCAAAGTCCATCCGATGCAACGATACGCTCTTACGCGTTGCTCGCTCGCTCCGCTCGCTCGAAAAAAAATAGCCCAACCCAAAACCAATAACTTTTGCGTTCGTTCTTCGATTTCATCGAAAACTTCGTTAGAACGCGCGGGATCGGTTTAGGGTTGGGCTAGATGGGTCCGAGCGAGCGCCGCGAGCGAGCATTTATCGCGACCTTTCTCCTCGTTTTCGTCTCTCTCGAGAAGCGGGAAAAACGCGAATGAACGCGAATGAACGCGAATGAACGCGAATGAACGCGAATGAACGCGAATGAACGCGAATGAACGCGAATGAACGCGAAAGAACGCGAAAGAACGTGAAAGACGTTAGAAGGGGGCGCGCGCCCGCGCGCACGGCGCGTCGCGCCCCGCAGCGTGCCTTAAGAGAGTCATAGTTACTCCCGCCGTTTACCCGCTGAATTTGACGTGCGCGCGCAGCGGCGTATTGCTTTTTACTTGTACGCGGCCGAGATAAACCATTATTTCCGACGTATTTTATCGTGGTACGTCGATTTATGCAAAGATATTCCAACCTTGTAACGATTTTTAGCGGGTCAATTCGATGGGAACATCCGGCCTCTTCGTAGCGGGGCGACAAAATTCCAAGTTCCAACCTCTCGGCCATTTTGGTCCGGCGGACGAAATTTTTCAAAAAAATAAAGTGAAATCGTTACTTTCGACCAGATTACGTCGTAACATAGCGATTACACGCAAAATTTCGATACATTATAACGCTTTTCAGCGAGTTACTTCTACTCGAACGTTCGAACAGAGGCGGATGTTTCAAAGTCCATGCGATGCAACGATACGCTCTTACGCGTTGCTCGCTCGCTCCGCTCGCTCGAAAAAAAATAGCCCAACCCAAAACCAATAACTTTTGCGTTCGTTCTTCGATTTCATCGAAAACTTCGTTAGAACTCGCGGGATCGGTTTAGGGTTGGGCTAGATGGGTCCGAGCGAGCGCCGCGAGCGAGCATTTATCGCGACCTTTCTCCTCGTTTTCGTCTCTCTCGAGAAGCGGAAAAAACGCGAATGAACGCGAATGAACGCGAATGAACGCGAATGAACGCGAATGAACGCGAATGAACGCGAATGAACGCGAAAGAACGCGAAAGAACGTGAAAGACGTTAGAAGGGCGCGCGCGCGCGCGCACGGCGCGTCGCGCCCCGCAGCGTGCCTTAAGAGAGTCATAGTTACTCCCGCCGTTTACCCGCTGAATTTGACGTGCGCGCGCAGCGGCGTATTGCTTTTTACTTGTACGCGGCCGAGATAAACCATTATTTCCGACGTATTTTATCGTGGAACGTCGATTTATGCAAAGATATTCCAACCTTGTAACGATTTTTAGCGGGTCAATTCGATGGGAACATCCGGCCTCTTCGTAGCGGGGCGACAAAATTCCAAGTTCCAACCTCTCGGCCATTTTGGTCCGGCGGACGAAATTTTTCAAAAAAATAAAGTGAAATCGTTACTTTCGACCAGATTACGTCGTAACATAGCGATTTCACGCAAAATTTCGATACATTATAACGCTATGCAGCGAGTTATTTCTACTCGAACGTTCGAACAGAGGCGGATGTTTCAAAGTCCATGCGATGCAACGATACGCTCTTACGCGTTGCTCGCTCGCTCCGCTCGCTCGAAAAAAAATAGCCCAACCCAAAACCAATAACTTTTGCGTTCGTTCTTCGATTTCATCGAAAACTTCGTTAGAACGCGCGGGATCGGTTTAGGGTTGGGCTAGATGGGTCCGAGCGAGCGCCGCGAGCGAGCATTTATCGCGACCTTTCTCCTCGTTTTCGTCTCTCTCGAGAAGCGGGAAAAACGCGAATGAACGCGAATGAACGCGAATGAACGCGAATGAACGCGAATGAACGCGAATGAACGCGAATGAACGCGAATGAACGCGAATGAACGCGAAAGAACGCGAAATAACGTGAAAGACGTTAGAAGGGCACGCGCGCGCGCGCGCGCACGGCGCGTCGCGCCCCGCAGCGTGCCTTAAGAGAGTCATAGTTACTCCCGCCGTTTACCCGCTGAATTTGACGTGCGCGCGCAGCGGCGTATTGCTTTTTACTTGTACGCGGCCGAGATAAACCATTATTTCCGACGTATTTTATCGTGGTACGTCGATTTATGCAAAGATATTCCAACCTTGTAACGATTTTTAGCGGGTCAATTTGATGGGAACATCCGGCCTCTTCGTAGCGGGGCGACAAAATTCCAAGTTCCAACCTCTCGGCCATTTTGGTCCGGCGGACGAAATTTTTCAAAAAAATAAAGTGAAATCGTTACTTTCGACCAGATTACGTCGTAACATAGCGATTTCACGCAAAATTTCGATACATTATAACGCT
This sequence comes from Bombus vancouverensis nearcticus, assembly GCF_051014615.1. Classification (NCBI taxonomy): domain Eukaryota; kingdom Metazoa; phylum Arthropoda; class Insecta; order Hymenoptera; family Apidae; genus Bombus; species Bombus vancouverensis. Next base: position 2,311,478 of record NC_134926.1, on the reverse strand, counting down.
ATTCAGCGAGTTATTTCTACTCGAACGTTCGAACAGAGGCGGATGTTTCAAAGTCCATGCGATGCAGCGATACGCTCTTACGCGTTGCTCGCTCGCTCCGCTCGCTCGAAAAAAAATAGCCCAACCCAAAACCAATAACTTTTGCGTTCGTTCTTCGATTTCATCGAAAACTTCGTTAGAACGCGCGGGATCGGTTTAGGGTTGGGCTAGATGGGTCCGAGCGAGCGCCGCGAGCGAGCATTTATCGCGACCTTTCTCCTCGTTTTCGTCTCTCTCGAGAAGCGGGAAAAACGCGAATGAACGCGAATGAACGCGAATGAACGCGAATGAACGCGAATGAACGCGAATGAACGCGAATGAACGCGAAAGAACGCGAAAGAACGTGAAAGACGTTAGAAGGGCGCGCGCGCGCGCGCACGGCGCGTCGCGCCCCGCAGCGTGCCTTAAGAGAGTCATAGTTACTCCCGCCGTTTACCCGCTGAATTTGACGTGCGCGCGCAGCGGCGTATTGCTTTTTACTTGTACGCGGCCGAGATAAACCATTATTTCCGACGTATTTTATCGTGCAACGTCGATTTATGCAAAGATATTCCAACCTTGTAACGATATTTAGCGGGTCAATTCGATGGGAACATCCGGCCTCTTCGTAGCGGGGCGACAAAATTCCAAGTTCCAACCTCTCGGCCATTTTGGTCCGGCGGACGAAATTTTTCAAAAAAATAAAGTGAAATCGTTACTTTCGACCAGATTACGTCGTAACATAGCGATTTCACGCAAAATTTCGATACATTATAACGCTATTCAGCGAGTTATTTCTACTCGAACGTTCGAACAGAGGCGGATGTTTCAAAGTCCATGCGATGCAACGATACGCTCTTACGCGTTGCTCGCTCGCTCCGCTCGCTCGAAAAAAAATAGCCCAACCCAAAACCAATAACTTTTGCGTTCGTTCTTCGATTTCATCGAAAACTTCGTTAGAACGCGCGGGATCGGTTTAGGGTTGGGCTAGATGGGTCCGAGCGAGCGCCGCGAGCGAGCATTTATCGCGACCTTTCTCCTCGTTTTCGTCTCTCTCGAGAAGCGGGAAAAACGCGAATGAACGCGAATGAACGCGAATGAACGCGAATGAACGCGAATGAACGCGAATGAACGCGAATGAACGCGAATGAACGCGAATGAACGCGAAAGAACGCGAAATAACGTGAAAGACGTTAGAAGGGCACGCGCGCGCGCGCGCGCACGGCGCGTCGCGCCCCGCAGCGTGCCTTAAGAGAGTCATAGTTACTCCCGCCGTTTACCCGCTGAATTTGACGTGCGCGCGCAGCGGCGTATTGCTTTTTACTTGTACGCGGCCGAGATAAACCATTATTTCCGACGTATTTTATCGTGGTACGTCGATTTATGCAAAGATATTCCAACCTTGTAACGATTTTTAGCGGGTCAATTCGATGGGAACATCCGGCCTCTTCGTAGCGGGGCGACAAAATTCCAAGTTCCAACCTCTCGGCCATTTTGGTCCGGCGGACGAAATTTTTCAAAAAAATAAAGTGAAATCGTTACTTTCGACCAGATTACGTCGTAACATAGCGATTACACGCAAAATTTCGATACATTATAACGCTTTTCAGCGAGTTATTTCTACTCGAACGTTCGAACAGAGGCGGATGTTTCAAAGTCCATGCGATGCAACGATACGCTCTTACGCGTTGCTCGCTCGCTCCGCTCGCTCGAAAAAAAATAGCCCAACCCAAAACCAATAACTTTTGCGTTCGTTCTTCGATTTCATCGAAAACTTCGTTAGAACGCGCGGGATCGGTTTAGGGTTGGGCTAGATGGGTCCGAGCGAGCGCCGCGAGCGAGCATTTATCGCGACCTTTCTCCTCGTTTTCGTCTCTCTCGAGAAGCGGGAAAAACGCGAATGAACGCGAATGAACGCGAATGAACGCGAATGAACGCGAATGAACGCGAATGAACGCGAATGAACGCGAAAGAACGCGAAAGAACGTGAAAGACGTTAGAAGGGCGTGCGCGCGCGCGCGCACGGCGCGTCGCGCCCCGCAGCGTGCCTTAAGAGAGTCATAGTTACTCCCGCCGTTTACCCGCTGAATTTGACGTGCGCGCGCAGCGGCGTATTGCTTTTTACTTGTACGCGGCCGAGATAAACCATTATTTCCGACGTATTTTATCGTGGTACGTCGATTTATGCAAAGATATTCCAACCTTGTAACGATTTTTAGCGGGTCAATTCGATGGGAACATCCGGCCTCTTCGTAGCGGGGCGACAAAATTCCAAGTTCCAACCTCTCGGCTATTTTGGTCCGGCGGACGAAATTTTTCAAAAAAATAAAGTGAAATCGTTACTTTCGACCAGATTACGTCGTAACATAGCGATTACGCGCAAAATTTCGATACATTATAACGCTATTCAGCGAGTTATTTCTACTCGAACGTTCGAACAGAGGCGGATGTTTCAAAGTCCATGCGATGCAACGATACGCTCTTACGCGTTGCTCGCTCGCTCCGCTCGCTCGAAAAAAAATAGCCCAACCCAAAACCAATAACTTTTGCGTTCGTTCTTCGATTTCATCGAAAACTTCGTTAGAACGCGCGGGATCGGTTTAGGGTTGGGCTAGATGGGTCCGAGCGAGAGCCGCGAGCGAGCATTTATCGCGACCTTTCTCCTCGTTTTCGTCTCTCTCGAGAAGCGGGAAAAACGCGAATGAACGCGAATGAACGCGAATGAACGCGAATGAACGCGAATGAACGCGAATGAACGCGAATGAACGCGAATGAACGCGAAAGAACGTGAAAGACGTTAGAAGGGAGCGCGCATGCGCGCACGGCGCGTCGCGCCCCGCAGCGTGCCTTAAGAGAGTCATAGTTACTCCCGCCGTTTACCCGCTGAATTTGACGTGCGCGCGCAGCGGCGTATTGCTTTTTACTTGTACGCGGCCGAGATAAACCATTATTTCCGACGTATTTTATCGTGGTACGTCGATTTATGCAAAGATATTCCAACCTTGTAACGATTTTTAGCGGGTCAATTCGATGGGAACATCCGGCCTCTTCGTAGCGGGGCGACAAAATTCCAAGTTCCAACCTCTCGGCCATTTTGGTCCGGCGGACGAAATTTTTCAAAAAAATAAAGTGAAATCGTTACTTTCGACCAGATTACGTCGTAACATAGCGATTACACGCAAAATTTCGATACATTATAACGCTTTTCAGCGAGTTACTTCTACTCGAACGTTCGAACAGAGGCGGATGTTTCAAAGTCCATCCGATGCAACGATACGCTCTTACGCGTTGCTCGCTCGCTCCGCTCGCTCGAAAAAAAATAGCCCAACCCAAAACCAATAACTTTTGCGTTCGTTCTTCGATTTCATCGAAAACTTCGTTAGAACGCGCGGGATCGGTTTAGGGTTGGGCTAGATGGGTCCGAGCGAGCGCCGCGAGCGAGCATTTATCGCGACCTTTCTCCTCGTTTTCGTCTCTCTCGAGAAGCGGGAAAAACGCGAATGAACGCGAATGAACGCGAATGAACGCGAATGAACGCGAATGAACGCGAATGAACGCGAATGAACGCGAATGAACGCGAATGAACGCGAATGAACGCGAATGAACGCGAATGAACGCGAATGAACGCGAATGAACGCGAAAGAACGCGAAAGAACGTGAAAGACGTTAGAAGGGCGCGCGCGCGCGCACGGCGCGTCGCGCCCCGCAGCGTGCCTTAAGAGAGTCATAGTTACTCCCGCCGTTTACCCGCTGAATTTGACGTGCGCGCGCAGCGGCGTATTGCTTTTTACTTGTACGCGGCCGAGATAAACCATTATTTCCGACGTATTTTATCGTGGTACGTCGATTTATGCAAAGATATTCCAACCTTGTAACGATTTTTAGCGGGTCAATTCGATGGGAACATCCGGCCTCTTCGTAGCGGGGCGACAAAATTCCAAGTTCCAACCTCTCGGCCATTTTGGTCCGGCGGACGAAATTTTTCAAAAAAATAAAGTGAAATCGTTACTTTCGACCAGATTACGTCGTAACATAGCGATTTCACGCAAAATTTCGATACATTATAACGCTATTCAGCGAGTTATTTCTACTCGAACGTTCGAACAGAGGCGGATGTTTCAAAGTCCATGCGATGCAACGATACGCTCTTACCCGTTGCTCGCTCGCTCCGCTCGCTCGAAAAAAAAATAGCCCAACCCAAAACCAATAACTTTTGCGTTCGTTCTTCTATTTCATCGAAAACTTCGTTAGAACGCGCGGGATCGGTTTAGGGTTGGGCTAGATGGGTCCGAGCGAGCGCCGCGAGCGAGCATTTATCGCGACCTTTCTCCTCGTTTTCGTCTCTCTCGAGAAGCGGGAAAAACGCGAATGAACGCGAACGAACGCGAATGAACGCGAATGAACGCGAATGAACGCCAATGAACGCGAATGAACGCGAAAGAACGCGAAAGAACGTGAAAGACGTTAGAAGGGCGCGCGCGCGCGCGCGCACGGCGCGTCGCGCCCCGCAGCGTGCCTTAAGAGAGTCATAGTTACTCCCGCCGTTTACCCGCTGAATTTGACGTGCGCGAGCAGCGGCGTATTGCTTTTTACTTGTATGCGGCCGAGATAAACCATTATTTCCGACGTATTTTATCATGGTACGTCGATTTATGCAAAGATATTCCAACCTTGTAACGATTTTTAGCGGGTCAATTCGATGGGAACATCCGGCCTCTTCGTAGCGGGGCGACAAAATTCCAAGTTCCAACCTCTCGGCCATTTTGGTCCGGCGGACGAAATTTTTCAAAAAAATATCGTGAAATCGTTACTTTGGCCAGATTACGTCGTAACATAGCGATTTCACGCAAAATTTCGATACATTATAACGCTATTCAGCGAGTTATTTCTACTCGAACGTTCGAACAGAGGCGGATGTTTCAAAGTCCATGCGATGCAACGATACGCTCTTACGCGTTGCTCGCTCGCTCCGCACGCTCGAAAAAAAATAGCCCAACCCAAAACCAATAACTTTTGCGTTCGTTCTTCGATTTCATCGAAAACTTCGTTAGAACGCGCGGGATCGGTTTAGGGTTGGGCTAGATGGGTCCGAGCGAGCGCCGCGAGCGAGCATTTATCGCGACCTTTCTCCTCGTTTTCGTCTCTCTCGAGAAGCGGGAAAAACGCGAATGAACGCGAATGAACGCGAATGAACGCGAATGAACGCGAAAGAACGCGAAAGAACGTGAAAGACGTAAGAAGGGCGCGCGCACGGCGCGTCGCGCCCCGCAGCGTGCCTTAAGAGAGTCATAGTTACTCCCGCCGTTTACCCGCTGAATTTGACGTGCGCGCGCTGCAGCGTATTGCTTTTTACTTGTACGCGGCCGAGATAAACCATTATTTCCGACGTATTTTATCGTGGTACGTCGATTTATGCAAAGATATTCCAACCTTGTAACGATTTTTAGCGGGTCAATTCGATGGGAACATCCGGCCTCTTCGTAGCGGGGCGACAAAATTCCAAGTTCCAACCTCTCGGCCATTTTGGTCCGGCGGACGAAATTTTTCAAAAAAATAAAGTGAAATCGTTACTTTCGAACAGATTACGTCGTAACATAGCGATTACACGCAAAATTTCGATACATTATAACGCTTTTCAGCGAGTTACTTCTACTCGAACGTTCGAACAGAGGCGGATGTTTCAAAGTCCATCCGATGCAACGATACGCTCTTACGCGTTGCTCGCTCGCTCCGCTCGCTCGAAAAAAATAGCCCAACCCAAAACCAATAACTTTTGCGTTCGTTCTTCTATTTCATCGAAAACTTCGTTAGAACGCGCGGGATCGGTTTAGGGTTGGGCTAGATGGGTCCGAGCGAACGCCGCGAGCGAGCATTTATCGCGACCTTTCTCCTCGTTTTCGTCTCTCTCGAGAAGCGGGAAAAACGCGAATGAACGCGAATGAACGCGAATGAACGCGAATGAACGCGAATGAACGCGAATGAACGCGAATGAACGCGAAAGAACGCGAAAGAACGTGAAAGACGCTAGAAGGGCGCGCGCGCGCGCGCGCACGGCGCGTCGCGCCCCGCAGCGTGCCTTAAGAGAGTCATAGTTACTCCCGCCGTTTACCCGCTGAATTTGACGTGCGCGCGCAGCGGCGTATTGCTTTTTACTTGTACGCGGCCGAGATAAACCATTATTTCCGACGTATTTTATCGTGGTACGTCGATTTATGCAAAGATATTCCAACCTTGTAACGATTTTTAGCGGGTCAATTCGATGGGAACATCCGGCCTCTTCGTAGCGGGGCGACAAAATTCCAAGTTCCAACCTCTTGGCCATTTTGGTCCGGCGGACGAAATTTTTCAAAAAAATAAAGTGAAATCGTTACTTTCGACCAGATTACGTCGTAACATAGCGATTACACGCAAAATTTCGATACATTATAACGCTATTCAGCGAGTTACTTCTACTCGAACGTTCGAACAGAGGCGGATGTTTCAAAGTCCATGCGATGCAACGATACGCTCTTACGCGTTGCTCGCTCGCTCCGCTCGCTCGAAAAAAAATATCCCAACCCAAAACCAATAAATTTTGCGTTCGTTCTTCGATTTCATCGAAAACTTCGTTAGAACGCGCGGGATCGGTTTAGGGTTGGGCTAGATGGGTCCGAGCGAGCGCCGCGAGCGAGCATTTATCGCGACCTTTCTCCTCGTTTTCGTCTCTCTCGAGAAGCGGGAAAAACGCGAATGAACGCGAATGAACGCGAATGAACGCGAATGAACGCGAATGAACGCGAATGAACGCGAATGAACGCGAATGAACGCGAATGAACGCGAATGAACGCGAAAGAACGCGAAAGAACGTGAAAGACGTTAGAAGGGCGCGCGCGCGCGCGCGCACGGCGCGTCGCACCCCGCAGCGTGCCTTAAGAGGGTCATTGTTACTCCCGCCGTTTACCCGCTGAATTTGACGTGCGCGCGCAGCGGCGTATTGCTTTTTACTTGTACGCGGCCGAGATAAACCATTATTTCCGACGTATTTTATCGTGGTACGTCGATTTATGCAAAGATATTCCAAACTTGTAACGATTTTTAGCGGGTCAATTCGATGGGAACATCCGGCCTCTTCGTAGCGGGGCGACAAAATTCCAAGTTCCAACCTCTCGGCCATTTTGGTCCGGCGGACGAAATTTTTCAAAAAAATAAAGTGAAATCGTTACTTTCGACCAGATTACGTCGTAACATAGCGATTACACGCAAAATTTCGATACATTATAACGCTATTCAGCGAGTTATTTCTACTCGAACGTTCGAACAGAGGCGGATGTTTCAAAGTCCATGCGATGCAACGATACGCTCTTACGCGTTGCTCGCTCGCTCCGCTCGCTCGAAAAAAAATAGCCCAACCCAAAACCAATAAATTTTGCGTTCGTTCTTCGATTTCATCGAAAACTTCGTTAGAACGCGCGGGATCGGTTTAGGGTTGGGCTAGATGGGTCCGAGCGAGCGCCGCGAGCGAGCATTTATCGCGACCTTTCTCCTCGTTTTCGTCTCTCTCGAGAAGCGGGAAAAACGCGAATGAACGCGAATGAACGCGAATGAACGCGAATGAACGCGAATGAACGCGAATGAACGCGAATGAACGCGAAAGAACGCGAAAGAACGTGAAAGACGTTAGAAGGGCGCACGCGCGCGCGCGCACGGCGCGTCGCGCCCCGCAGCGTGCCTTAAGAGAGTCATAGTTACTCCCGCCGTTTACCCGCTGAATTTGACGTGCGCGCGCAGCGGCGTATTGCTTTTTACTTGTACGCGGCCGAGATAAACCATTATTTCCGACGTATTTTATCGTGGTACGTCGATTTATGCAAAGATATTCCAAACTTGTAACGATTTTTAGCGGGTCAATTCGATGGGAACATCCGGCCTCTTCGTAGCGGGGCGACAAAATTCCAAGTTCCAACCTCTCGGCCATTTTGGTCCGGCGGACGAAGTTTTTCAAAAAAATAAAGTGAAATCGTTACTTTCGACCAGATTACGTCGTAACATAGCGATTACACGCAAAATTTCGATACATTATAACGCTTTTCAGCGAGTTACTTCTACTCGAACGTTCGTACAGAGGCGGATGTTTCAAAGTCCATCCGATGCAACGATACGCTCTTACGCGTTGCTCGCTCGCTCCGCTCGCTCGAAAAGAAATAGCCCAACCCAAAACCAATAACTTTTGCGTTCGTTCTTCGATTTCATCGAAAACTTCGTTAGAACGCGCGGGATCGGTTTAGGGTTGGGCTAGATGGGTCCGAGCGAGCGCCGCGAGCGAGCATTTATCGCGACCTTTCTCCTCGTTTTCGTCTCTCTCGAGAAGCGGGAAAAACGCGAATGAACGCGAATGAACGCGAATGAACGCGAATGAACGCGAATGAACGCGAATGAACGCGAATGAACGCGAATGAACGCGAATGAACGCGAATGAACGCGAAAGAACGCGAAATAACGTGAAAGACGTTAGAAGGGCACGCGCGCGCGCGCGCGCACGGCGCGTCGCGCCCCGCAGCGTGCCTTAAGAGAGTCATAGTTACTCCCGCCGTTTACCCGCTGAATTTGACGTGCGCGCGCAGCGGCGTATTGCTTTTTACTTGTACGCGGCCGAGATAAACCATTATTTCCGACGTATTTTATCGTGGTACGTCGATTTATGCAAAGATATTCCAACCTTGTAACGATTTTTAGCGGGTCAATTCGATGGGAACATCCGGCCTCTTCGTAGCGGGGCGACAAAATTCCAAGTTCCAACCTCTCGGCCATTTTGGTCCGGCGGACGAAATTTTTCAAAAAAATAAAGTGAAATCGTTACTTTCGACCAGATTACGTCGTAACATAGCGATTACACGCAAAATTTCGATACATTATAACGCTTTTCAGCGAGTTACTTCTACTCGAACGTTCGAACAGAGGCGGATGTTTCAAAGTCCATCCGATGCAACGATACGCTCTTACGCGTTGCTCGCTCGCTCCGCTCGCTCGAAAAAAAATAGCCCAACCCAAAACCAATAACTTTTGCGTTCGTTCTTCGATTTCATCGAAAACTTCGTTAGAACGCGCGGGATCGGTTTAGGGTTGGGCTAGATGGGTCCGAGCGAGCGCCGCGAGCGAGCATTTATCGCGACCTTTCTCCTCGTTTTCGTCTCTCTCGAGAAGCGGGAAAAACGCGAATGAACGCGAATGAACGCGAATGAACGCGACTGAACGCGAATGAACGCGAATGAACGCGAATGAACGCGAAAGAACGCGAAAGAACGTGAAAGACGTTAGAAGGGCGCGCGCGCGCGCGCGCACGGCGCGTCGCGCCCCGCAGCGTGCCTTAAGAGAGTCATAGTTACTCCCGCCGTTTACCCGCTGAATTTGACGTGCGCGCGCAGCGGCGTATTGCTTTTTACTTGTACGCGGCCGAGATAAACCATTATTTCCGACGTATTTTATCGTGGTACGTCGATTTATGCAAAGATATTCCAAACTTGTAACGATTTTTAGCGGGTCAATTCGATGGGAACATCCGGCCTCTTCGTAGCGGGGCGACAAAATTCCAAGTTCCAACCTCTCGGCCATTTTGGTCCGGCGGACGAAATTTTTCAAAAAAATAAAGTGAAATCGTTACTTTCGACCAGATTACGTCGTAACATAGCGATTACACGCAAAATTTCGATACATTATAACGCTTTTCAGCGAGTTACTTCTACTCGAACGTTCGAACAGAGGCGGATGTTTCAAAGTCCATCCGATGCAACGATACGCTCTTACGCGTTGCTCGCTCGCTCCGCTCGCTCGAAAAAAAATAGCCCAACCCAAAACCAATAACTTTTGCGTTCGTTCTTCGATTTCATCGAAAACTTCGTTAGAACGCGCGGGATCGGTTTAGGGTTGGGCTAGATGGGTCCGAGCGAGCGCCGCGAGCGAGCATTTATCGCGACCTTTCTCCTCGTTTTCGTCTCTCTCGAGAAGCGGGAAAAACGCGAATGAACGCGAATGAACGCGAATGAACGCGACTGAACGCGAATGAACGCGAATGAACGCGAATGAACGCGAAAGAACGCGAAAGAACGTGAAAGACGTTAGAAGGGCGCGCGCGCGCGCGCGCACGGCGCGTCGCGCCCCGCAGCGTGCCTTAAGAGAGTCATAGTTACTCCCGCCGTTTACCCGCTGAATTTGACGTGCGCGCGCAGCGGCGTATTGCTTTTTACTTGTACGCGGCCGAGATAAACCATTATTTCCGACGTATTTTATCGTGGTACGTCGATTTATGCAAAGATATTCCAAACTTGTAACGATTTTTAGCGGGTCAATTCGATGGGAACATCCGGCCTCTTCGTAGCGGGGCGACAAAATTCCAAGTTCCAACCTCTCGGCCATTTTGGTCCGGCGGACGAAATTTTTCAAAAAAATAAAGTGAAATCGTTACTTTCGACCAGATTACGTCGTAACATAGCGATTACACGCAAAATTTCGATACATTATAACGCTTTTCAGCGAGTTACTTCTACTCGAACGTTCGAACAGAGGCGGATGTTTCAAAGTCCATCCGATGCAACGATACGCTCTTACGCGTTGCTCGCTCGCTCCGCTCGCTGGAAAAAAAATAGCCCAACCCAAAACCAATAACTTTTGCGTTCGTTCTTCGATTTCATCGAAAACTTCGTTAGAACGCGCGGGATCGGTTTAGGGTTGGGCTAGATGGGTCCGAGCGAGCGCCGCGAGCGAGCATTTATCGCGACCTTTCTCCTCGTTTTCGTCTCTCTCGAGAAGCGGGAAAAACGCGAATGAACGCGAATGAACGCGAATGAACGCGAATGAACGCGAATGAACGCGAATGAACGCGAATGAACGCGAATGAACGCGAATGAACGCGAATGAACGCGAATGAACGCGAATGAACGCGAAAGAACGCGAAAGAACGTGAAAGACGTTAGAAGGGCGCGCGCGCGCGCACGGCGCGTCGCGCCCCGCAGCGTGCCTTAAGAGAGTCATAGTTACTCCCGCCGTTTACCCGCTGAATTTGACGTGCGCGCGCAGCGGCGTATTGCTTTTTACTTGTACGCGGCCGAGATAAACCATTATTTCCGACGTATTTTATCGTGGTACGTCGATTTATGCAAAGATATTCCAACCTTGTAACGATTTTTAGCGGGTCAATTCGATGGGAACATCCGGCCTCTTCGTAGCGGGGCGACAAAATTCCAAGTTCCAACCTCTCGGCCATTTTGGTCCGGCGGACGAAATTTTTCAAAAAAATAAAGTGAAATCGTTACTTTCGACCAGATTACGTCGTAACATAGCGATTTCACGCAAAATTTCGATACATTATAACGCTATTCAGCGAGTTATTTCTACTCGAACGTTCGAACAGAGGCGGATGTTTCAAAGTCCATGCGATGCAACGATACGCTCTTACGCGTTGCTCGCTCGCTCCGCTCGCTCGAAAAAAAATAGCCCAACCCAAAACCAATAACTTTTGCGTTCGTTCTTCGATTTCATCGAAAACTTCGTTAGAACGCGCGGGATCGGTTTAGGGTTGGGCTAGATGGGTCCGAGCGAGCGCCGCGAGCGAGCATTTATCGCGACCTTTCTCCTCGTTTTCGTCTCTCTCGAGAAGCGGGAAAAACGCGAATGAACGCGAATGAACGCGAATGAACGCGAATGAACGCGAATGAACGCGAATGAACGCGAATGAACGCGAAAGAACGCGAAAGAACGTGAAAGACGTTAGAAGGGCGCGCGCGCGCGCGCGCACGGCGCGTCGCGCCCCGCAGCGTGCCTTAAGAGAGTCATAGTTACTCCCGCCGTTTACCCGCTGAATTTGACGTGCGCGAGCAGCGGCGTATTGCTTTTTACTTGTATGCGGCCGAGATAAACCATTATTTCCGACGTATTTTATCGTGGTACGTCGATTTATGCAAAGATATTCCAACCTTGTAACGATTTTTAGCGGGTCAATTCGATGGGAACATCCGGCCTCTTCGTAGCGGGGCGACAAAATTCCAAGTTCCAACCTCTCGGCCATTTTGGTCCGGCGGACGAAATTTTTCAAAAAAATATCGTGAAATCGTTACTTTGGCCAGATTACGTCGTAACATAGCGATTTCACGCAAAATTTCGATACATTATAACGCTATTCAGCGAGTTATTTCTACTCGAACGTTCGAACAGAGGCGGATGTTTCAAAGTCCATGCGATGCAACGATACGCTCTTACGCGTTGCTCGCTCGCTCCGCTCGCTCGAAAAAAAATAGCCCAACCCAAAACCAATAACTTTTGCGTTCGTTCTTCGATTTCATCGAAAACTTCGTTAGAACGCGCGGGATCGGTTTAGGGTTGGGCTAGATGGGTCCGAGCGAGCGCCGCGAGCGAGCATTTATCGCGACCTTTCTCCTCGTTTTCGTCTCTCTCGAGAAGCGGGAAAAACGCGAATGAACGCGAATGAACGCGAGTGAACGCGAATGAACGCGAATGAACGCGAATGAACGCGAATGAACGCGAAAGAACGCGAAAGAACGTGAAAGACGTTAGAAGGGCGCGCGCGCGCGCGCGCACTGCGCGTCGCGCCCCGCAGCGTGCCTTAAGAGAGTCATAGTTACTCCCGCCGTTTACCCGCTGAATTTGACGTGCGCGCGCAGCGGCGTATTGCTTTTTACTTGTACGCGGCCGAGATAAACCATTATTTCCGACGTATTTTATCGTGGTACGTCGATTTATGCAAAGATATTCCAACCTTGTAACGATTTTTAGCGGGTCAATTCGATGGGAACATCCGGCCTCTTCGTAGCGGGGCGACAAAATTCCAAGTTCCAACCTCTCGGCCATTTTGGTCCGGCGGACGAAATTTTTCAAAAAAATAAAGTGAAATCGTTACTTTCGACCAGATTACGTCGTAACATAGCGATTTCACGCAAAATTTCGATACATTATAACGCTATTCAGCGAGTTATTTCTACTCGAACGTTCGAACAGAGGCGGATGTTTCAAAGTCCATGCGATGCAACGATACGCTCTTACGCGTTGCTCGCTCGCTCCGCTCGCTCGAAAAAAAATAGCCCAACCCAAAACCAATAACTTTTGCGTTCGTTCTTCGATTTCATCGAAAACTTCGTTAGAACGCGCGGGATCGGTTTAGGGTTGGGCTAGATGGGTCCGAGCGAGCGCCGCGAGCGAGCATTTATCGCGACCTTTCTCCTCGTTTTCGTCTCTCTCGAGAAGCGGGAAAAACGCGAATGAACGCGAATGAACGCGAGTGAACGCGAATGAACGCGAATGAACGCGAATGAACGCGAATGAACGCGAAAGAACGCGAAAGAACGTGAAAGACGTTAGAAGGGCGCGCGCGCGCGCGCGCACGGCGCGTCGCGCCCCGCAGCGTGCCTTAAGAGAGTCATAGTTACTCCCGCCGTTTACCCGCTGAATTTGACGTGCGCGAGCAGCGGCGTATTGCTTTTTACTTGTACGCGGCCGAGATAAACCATTATTTCCGACGTATTTTATCGTGGTACGTCGATTTATGCAAAGATATTCCAACCTTGTAACGATTTTTAGCGGGTCAATTCGATGGGAACATCCGGCCTCTTCGTAGCGGGGCGACAAAATTCCAAGTTCCAACCTCTCGGCCATTTTGGTCCGGCGGACGAAATTTTTCAAAAAAATATCGTGAAATCGTTACTTTGGCCAGATTACGTCGTAACATAGCGATTTCACGCAAAATTTCGATACATTATAACGCTATTCAGCGAGTTATTTCTACTCGAACGTTCGAACAGAGGCGGATGTTTCAAAGTCCATGCGATGCAACGATACGCTCTTACGCGTTGCTCGCTCGCTCCGCTCGCTCGAAAAAAAATAGCCCAACCCAAAACCAATAACTTTTGCGTTCGTTCTTCGATTTCATCGAAAACTTCGTTAGAACGCGCGGGATCGGTTTAGGGTTGGGCTAGATGGGTCCGAGCGAGCGCCGCGAGCGAGCATTTATCGCGACCTTTCTCCTCGTTTTCGTCTCTCTCGAGAAGCGGGAAAAACGCGAATGAACGCGAATGAACGCGAATGAACGCGAATGAACGCGAATGAACGCGAATGAACGCGAATGAACGCGAATGAACGCGAATGAACGCGAATGAACGCGAATGAACGCGAATGAACGCGAAAGAACGCGAAAGAACGTGAAAGACGTTAGAAGGGCGCGCGCGCGCGCACGGCGCGTCGCGCCTCGCAGCGTGCCTTAAGAGAGTCATAGTTACTCCCGCCGTATACCCGCTGAATTTGACGTGCGCGCGCAGCGGCGTATTGCTTTTTACTTGTACGCGGCCGAGATAAACCATTATTTCCGACGTATTTTATCGTGGTACGTCGATTTATGCAAAGATATTCCAACCTTGTAACGATTTTTAGCGGGTCAATTCGATGGGAACATCCGGCCTCTTCGTAGCGGGGCGACAAAATTCCAAGTTCCAACCTCTCGGCCATTTTGGTCCGGCGGACGAAATTTTTCAAAAAAATAAAGTGAAATCGTTACTTTCGACCAGATTACGTCGTAACATAGCGATTTCACGCAAAATTTCGATACGTTATAACGCTATTCAGCGAGTTATTTCTACTCGAACGTTCGAACAGAGGCGGATGTTTCAAAGTCCATGCGATGCAACGATACGCTCTTACGCGTTGCTCGCTCGCTCCGCTCGCTCGAAAAGAAATAGCCCAACCCAAAACCAATAACTTTTGCGTTCGTTCTTCGATTTCATCGAAAACTTCGTTAGAACGCGCGGGATCGGTTTAGGGTTGGGCTAGATGGGTCCGAGCGAGCGCCGCGAGCGAGCATTTATCGCGACCTTTCTCCTCGTTTTCGTCTCTCTCGAGAAGCGGGAAAAACGCGAATGAACGCGAATGAACGCGAGTGAACGCGAATGAACGCGAATGAACGCGAATGAACGCGAATGAACGCGAAAGAACGCGAAAGAACGTGAAAGACGTTAGAAGGGCGCGCGCGCGCGCGCGCACGGCGCGTCGCGCCCCGCAGCGTGCCTTAAGAGAGTCATAGTTACTCCCGCCGTTTACCCGCTGAATTTGACGTGCGCGAGCAGCGGCGTATTGCTTTTTACTTGTACGCGGCCGAGATAAACCATTATTTCCGACGTATTTTATCGTGGTACGTCGATTTATGCAAAGATATTCCAACCTTGTAACGATTTTTAGCGGGTCAATTCGATGGGAACATCCGGCCTCTTCGTAGCGGGGCGACAAAATTCCAAGTTCCAACCTCTCGGCCATTTTGGTCCGGCGGACGAAATTTTTCAAAAAAATATCGTGAAATCGTTACTTTGGCCAGATTACGTCGTAACATAGCGATTTCACGCAAAATTTCGATACATTATAACGCTATTCAGCGAGTTATTTCTACTCGAACGTTCGAACAGAGGCGGATGTTTCAAAGTCCATGCGATGCAACGATACGCTCTTACGCGTTGCTCGCTCGCTCCGCTCGCTCGAAAAAAAATAGCCCAACCCAAAACCAATAACTTTTGCGTTCGTTCTTCGATTTCATCGAAAACTTCGTTAGAACGCGCGGGATCGGTTTAGGGTTGGGCTAGATGGGTCCGAGCGAGCGCCGCGAGCGAGCATTTATCGCGACCTTTCTCCTCGTTTTCGTCTCTCTCGAGAAGCGGGAAAAACGCGAATGAACGCGAATGAACGCGAATGAACGCGAATGAACGCGAATGAACGCGAATGAACGCGAATGAACGCGAATGAACGCGAATGAACGCGAATGAACGCGAATGAACGCGAAAGAACGCGAAAGAACGTGAAAGACGTTAGAAGGGCGCGCGCGCGCGCACGGCGCGTCGCGCCCCGCAGCGTGCCTTAAGAGAGTCATAGTTACTCCCGCCGTATACCCGCTGAATTTGACGTGCGCGCGCAGCGGCGTATTGCTTTTTACTTGTACGCGGCCGAGATAAACCATTATTTCCGACGTATTTTATCGTGGTACGTCGATTTATGCAAAGATATTCCAACCTTGTAACGATTTTTAGCGGGTCAATTCGATGGGAACATCCGGCCTCTTCGTAGCGGGGCGACAAAATTCCAAGTTCCAACCTCTCGGCCATTTTGGTCCGGCGGACGAAATTTTTCAAAAAAATAAAGTGAAATCGTTACTTTCGACCAGATTACGTCGTAACATAGCGATTTCACGCAAAATTTCGATACGTTATAACGCTATTCAGCGAGTTATTTCTACTCGAACGTTCGAACAGAGGCGGATGTTTCAAAGTCCATGCGATGCAACGATACGCTCTTACGCGTTGCTCGCTCGCTCCGCTCGCTCGAAAAGAAATAGCCCAACCCAAAACCAATAACTTTTGCGTTCGTTCTTCGATTTCATCGAAAACTTCGTTAGAACGCGCGGGATCGGTTTAGGGTTGGGCTAGATGGGTCCGAGCGAGCGCCGCGAGCGAGCATTTATCGCGACCTTTCTCCTCGTTTTCGTCTCTCTCGAGAAGCGGGAAAAACGCGAATGAACGCGAATGAACGCGAGTGAACGCGAATGAACGCGAATGAACGCGAATGAACGCGAATGAACGCGAAAGAACGCGAAAGAACGTGAAAGACGTTAGAAGGGCGCGCGCGCGCGCGCGCACGGCGCGTCGCGCCCCGCAGCGTGCCTTAAGAGAGTCATAGTTACTCCCGCCGTTTACCCGCTGAATTTGACGTGCGCGAGCAGCGGCGTATTGCTTTTTACTTGTACGCGGCCGAGATAAACCATTATTTCCGACGTATTTTATCGTGGTACGTCGATTTATGCAAAGATATTCCAACCTTGTAACGATTTTTAGCGGGTCAATTCGATGGGAACATCCGGCCTCTTCGTAGCGGGGCGACAAAATTCCAAGTTCCAACCTCTCGGCCATTTTGGTCCGGCGGACGAAATTTTTCAAAAAAATAAAGTGAAATCGTTACTTTCGACCAGATTACGTCGTAACATAGCGATTACACGCAAAATTTCGATACATTATAACGCTTTTCAGCGAGTTACTTCTACTCGAACGTTCGAACAGAGGCGGATGTTTCAAAGTCCATCCGATGCAACGATACGCTCTTACGCGTTGCTCGCTCGCTCCGCTCGCTCGAAAGAAAATAGCCCAACCCAAAACCAATAACTTTTGCGTTCGTTCTTCGATTTCATCGAAAACTTCGTTAGAACGCGCGGGATCGGTTTAGGGTTGGGCTAGATGGGTCCGAGCGAGCGCCGCGAGCGAGCATTTATCGCGACCTTTCTCCTCGTTTTCGTCTCTCTCGAGAAGCGGGAAAAACGCGAATGAACGCGAATGAACGCGAATGAACGCGAATGAACGCGAATGAACGCGAATGAACGCGAATGAACGCGAATGAACGCGAATGAACGCGAATGAACGCGAATGAACGCGAATGAACGCGAAAGAACGCGAAAGAACGTGAAAGACGTTAGAAGGGCGCGCGCGCGCGCACGGCGCGTCGCGCCCCGCAGCGTGCCTTAAGAGAGTCATAGTTACTCCCGCCGTTTACCCGCTGAATTTGACGTGCGCGCGCAGCGGCGTATTGCTTTTTACTTGTACGCGGCCGAGATAAACCATTATTTCCGACGTATTTTATCGTGGTACGTCGATTTATGCAAAGATATTCCAACCTTGTAACGATTTTTAGCGGGTCAATTCGATGGGAACATCCGGCCTCTTCGTAGCGGGGCGACAAAATTCCAAGTTCCAACCTCTCGGCCATTTTGGTCCGGCGGACGAAATTTTTCAAAAAAATAAAGTGAAATCGTTACTTTCGACCAGATTACGTCGTAACATAGCGATTTCACGCAAAATTTCGATACATTATAACGCCATTCAGCGAGTTATTTCTACTCGAACGTTCGAACAGAGGCGGATGTTTCAAAGTCCATGCGATGCAACGATACGCTCTTACGCGTTGCTCGCTCGCTCCGCTCGCTCGATAAAAAATAGCCCAACCCAAAACCAATAACTTTTGCGTTCGTTCTTCGATTTCATCGAAAACTTCGTTAGAACGCGCGGGATCGGTTTAGGGTTGGGCTAGATGGGTCCGAGCGAGCGCCGCGAGCGAGCATTTATCGCGACCTTTCTCCTCGTTTTCGTCTCTCTCGAGAAGCGGGAAAAACGCGAATGAACGCGAATGAACGCGAATGAACGCGAATGAACGCGAATGAACGCGAATGAACGCGAATGAACGCGAAAGAACGCGAAAGAACGTGAAAGACGTTAGAAGGGCGCGCGCGCGCGCGCGCACGGCGCGTCGCGCCCCGCAGCGTGCCTTAAGAGAGTCATAGTTACTCCCGCCGTTTACCCGCTGAATTTGACGTGCGCGAGCAGCGGCGTATTGCTTTTTACTTGTATGCGGCCGAGATAAACCATTATTTCCGACGTATTTTATCGTGGTACGTCGATTTATGCAAAGATATTCCAACCTTGTAACGATTTTTAGCGGGTCAATTCGATGGGAACATCCGGCCTCTTCGTAGCGGGGCGACAAAATTCCAAGTTCCAACCTCTCGGCCATTTTGGTCCGGCGGACGAAATTTTTCAAAAAAATATCGTGAAATCGTTACTTTGGCCAGATTACGTCGTAACATAGCGATTTCACGCAAAATTTCGATACATTATAACGCTATTCAGCGAGTTATTTCTACTCGAACGTTCGAACAGAGGCGGATGTTTCAAAGTCCATGCGATGCAACGATACGCTCTTACGCGTTGCTCGCTCGCTCCGCTCGCTCGAAAAAAAATAGCCCAACCCAAAACCAATAACTTTTGCGTTCGTTCTTCGATTTCATCGAAAACTTCGTTAGAACGCGCGGGATCGGTTTAGGGTTGGGCTAGATGGGTCCGAGCGAGCGCCGCGAGCGAGCATTTATCGCGACCTTTCTCCTCGTTTTCGTCTCTCTCGAGAAGCGGGAAAAACGCGAATGAACGCGAATGAACGCGAGTGAACGCGAATGAACGCGAATGAACGCGAATGAACGCGAATGAACGCGAAAGAACGCGAAAGAACGTGAAAGACGTTAGAAGGGCGCGCGCGCGCGCGCGCACTGCGCGTCGCGCCCCGCAGCGTGCCTTAAGAGAGTCATAGTTACTCCCGCCGTTTACCCGCTGAATTTGACGTGCGCGCGCTGCAGCGTATTGCTTTTTACTTGTACGCGGCCGAGATAAACCATTATTTCCGACGTATTTTATCGTGGTACGTCGATTTATGCAAAGATATTCCAACCTTGTAACGATTTTTAGCGGGTCAATTCGATGGGAACATCCGGCCTCTTCGTAGCGGGGCGACAAAATTCCTAGTTCCAACCTCTCGGCCATTTTGGTCCGGCGGACGAAATTTTTCAAAAAAATATCGTGAAATCGTTACTTTGGCCAGATTACGTCGTAACATAGCGATTTCACGCAAAATTTCGATACATTATAACGCTATTCAGCGAGTTATTTCTACTCGAACGTTCGAACAGAGGCGGATGTTTCAAAGTCCATGCGATGCAACGATACGCTCTTACGCGTTGCTCGCTCGCTCCGCTCGCTCGAAAAAAAATAGCCCAACCCAAAACCAATAACTTTTGCGTTCGTTCTTCGATTTCATCGAAAACTTCGTTAGAACGCGCGGGATCGGTTTAGGGTTGGGCTAGATGGGTCCGAGCGAGCGCCGCGAGCGAGCATTTATCGCGACCTTTCTCCTCGTTTTCGTCTCTCTCGAGAAGCGGGAAAAACGCGAATGAACGCGAATGAACGCGAATGAACGCGAATGAACGCGAATGAACGCGAATGAACGCGAATGAACGCGAATGAACGCGAATGAACGCGAATGAACGCGAATGAACGCGAATGAACGCGAAAGAACGCGAAAGAACGTGAAAGACGTTAGAAGGGCGCGCGCGCGCACGGCGCGTCGCGCCCCGCAGCGTGCCTTAAGAGAGTCATAGTTACTCCCGCCGTTTACCCGCTGAACTTGACGTGCGCGCGCAGCGGCGTATTGCTTTTTACTTGTACGCGGCCGAGATAAACCATTATTTCCGACGTATTTTATCGTGGTACGTCGATTTATGCAAAGATATTCCAACCTTGTAACGATTTTTAGCGGGTCAATTCGATGGGAACATCCGGCCTCTTCGTAGCGGGGCGACAAAATTCCAAGTTCCAACCTCTCGGCCATTTTGGTCCGGCGGACGAAATTTTTCAAAAAAATAAAGTGAAATCGTTACTTTCGACCAGATTACGTCGTAACATAGCGATTTCACGCAAAATTTCGATACATTATAACGCTATTCAGCGAGTTATTTCTACTCGAACGTTCGAACAGAGGCGGATGTTTCAAAGTCCATGCGATGCAACGATACGCTCTTACGCGTTGCTCGCTCGCTCCGCTCGCTCGAAAAAAAATAGCCCAACCCAAAACCAATAACTTTTGCGTTCGTTCTTCGATTTCATCGAAAACTTCGTTAGAACGCGCGGGATCGGTTTAGGGTTGGGCTAGATGGGTCCGAGCGAGCGCCGCGAGCGAGCATTTATCGCGACCTTTCTCCTCGTTTTCGTCTCTCTCGAGAAGCGGGAAAAACGCGAATGAAAGCGAATGAACGCGAATGAACGCGAATGAACGCGAATGAACGCGAATGAACGCGAATGAACGCGAAAGAACGCGAAAGAACGTGAAAGATGTTAGAAGGGCGCGCGCGCGCGCGCGCACGGCGCGTCGCGCCCCGCAGCGTGCCTTAAGAGAGTCATAGTTACTCCCGCCGTTTACCCGCTGAATTTGACGTGCGCGAGCAGCGGCGTATTGCTTTTTACTTGTACGCGGCCGAGATAAACCATTATTTCCGACGTATTTTATCGTGGTACGTCGATTTATGCAAAGATATTCCAACCTTGTAACGATTTTTAGCGGGTCAATTCGATGGGAACATCCGGCCTCTTCGTAGCGGGGCGACAAAATTCCAAGTTCCAACCTCTCGGCCATTTTGGTCCGGCGGACGAAATTTTTCAAAAAAATAAAGTGAAATCGTTACTTTGGCCAGATTACGTCGTAACATAGCGATTTCACGCAAAATTTCGATACATTATAACGCTATTCAGCGAGTTATTTCTACTCGAACGTTCGAACAGAGGCGGATGTTTCAAAGTCCATGCGATGCAACGATACGCTCTTACGCGTTGCTCGCTCGCTCCGCTCGCTCGAAAAAAAATAGCCCAACCCAAAACCAATAACTTTTGCGTTCGTTCTTCGATTTCATCGAAAACTTCGTTAGAACGCGCGGGATCGGTTTAGGGTTGGGCTAGATGGGTCCGAGCGAGCGCCGCGAGCGAGCATTTATCGCGACCTTTCTCCTCGTTTTCGTCTCTCTCGAGAAGCGGGAAAAACGCGAATGAACGCGAATGAACGCGAATGAACGCGAATGAACGCGAAAGAACGCGAAAGAACGTGAAAGACGTTAGAAGGGCGCGCGCACGGCGCGTCGCGCCCCGCAGCGTGCCTTAAGAGAGTCATAGTTACTCCCGCCGTTTACCCGCTGAATTTGACGTGCGCGCGCTGCAGCGTATTGCTTTTTACTTGTACGCGGCCGAGATAAACCATTATTTCCGACGTATTTTATCGTGGTACGTCGATTTATGCAAAGATATTCCAACCTTGTAACGATTTTTAGCGGGTCAATTCGATGGGAACATCCGGCCTCTTCGTAGCGGGGCGACAAAATTCCAAGTTCCAACCTCTCGGCCATTTTGGTCCGGCGGACGAAATTTTTCAAAAAAATAAAGTGAAATCGTTACTTTCGACCAGATTACGTCGTAACATAGCGATTTCACGCAAAATTTCGATACGTTATAACGCTATTCAGCGAGTTATTTCTACTCGAACGTTCGAACAGAGGCGGATGTTTCAAAGTCCATGCGATGCAACGATACGCTCTTACGCGTTGCTCGCTCGCTCCGCTCGCTCGAAAAGAAATAGCCCAACCCAAAACCAATAACTTTTGCGTTCGTTCTTCGATTTCATCGAAAACTTCGTTAGAACGCGCGGGATCGGTTTAGGGTTGGGCTAGATGGGTCCGAGCGAGCGCCGCGAGCGAGCATTTATCGCGACCTTTCTCCTCGTTTTCGTCTCTCTCGAGAAGCGGGAAAAACGCGAATGAACGCGAATGAACGCGAATGAACGCGAATGAACGCGAATGAACGCGAATGAACGCGAATGAACGCGAATGAACGCGAATGAACGCGAATGAACGCGAATGAACGCGAATGAACGCGAAAGAACGCGAAAGAACGTGAAAGACGTTAGAAGGGCGCGCGCGCGCACGGCGCGTCGCGCCCCGCAGCGTGCCTTAAGAGAGTCATAGTTACTCCCGCCGTTTACCCGCTGAACTTGACGTGCGCGCGCAGCGGCGTATTGCTTTTTACTTGTACGCGGCCGAGATAAACCATTATTTCCGACGTATTTTATCGTGGTACGTCGATTTATGCAAAGATATTCCAACCTTGTAACGATTTTTAGCGGGTCAATTCGATGGGAACATCCGGCCTCTTCGTAGCGGGGCGACAAAATTCCAAGTTCCAACCTCTCGGCCATTTTGGTCCGGCGGACGAAATTTTTCAAAAAAATAAAGTGAAATCGTTACTTTCGACCAGATTACGTCGTAACATAGCGATTTCACGCAAAATTTCGATACATTATAACGCTATTCAGCGAGTTATTTCTACTCGAACGTTCGAACAGAGGCGGATGTTTCAAAGTCCATGCGATGCAACGATACGCTCTTACGCGTTGCTCGCTCGCTCCGCTCGCTCGAAAAAAAATAGCCCAACCCAAAACCAATAACTTTTGCGTTCGTTCTTCGATTTCATCGAAAACTTCGTTAGAACGCGCGGGATCGGTTTAGGGTTGGGCTAGATGGGTCCGAGCGAGCGCCGCGAGCGAGCATTTATCGCGACCTTTCTCCTCGTTTTCGTCTCTCTCGAGAAGCGGGAAAAACGCGAATGAAAGCGAATGAACGCGAATGAACGCGAATGAACGCGAATGAACGCGAATGAACGCGAATGAACGCGAAAGAACGCGAAAGAACGTGAAAGATGTTAGAAGGGCGCGCGCGCGCGCGCGCACGGCGCGTCGCGCCCCGCAGCGTGCCTTAAGAGAGTCATAGTTACTCCCGCCGTTTACCCGCTGAATTTGACGTGCGCGAGCAGCGGCGTATTGCTTTTTACTTGTACGCGGCCGAGATAAACCATTATTTCCGACGTATTTTATCGTGGTACGTCGATTTATGCAAAGATATTCCAACCTTGTAACGATTTTTAGCGGGTCAATTCGATGGGAACATCCGGCCTCTTCGTAGCGGGGCGACAAAATTCCAAGTTCCAACCTCTCGGCCATTTTGGTCCGGCGGACGAAATTTTTCAAAAAAATAAAGTGAAATCGTTACTTTGGCCAGATTACGTCGTAACATAGCGATTTCACGCAAAATTTCGATACATTATAACGCTATTCAGCGAGTTATTTCTACTCGAACGTTCGAACAGAGGCGGATGTTTCAAAGTCCATGCGATGCAACGATACGCTCTTACGCGTTGCTCGCTCGCTCCGCTCGCTCGAAAAAAAATAGCCCAACCCAAAACCAATAACTTTTGCGTTCGTTCTTCGATTTCATCGAAAACTTCGTTAGAACGCGCGGGATCGGTTTAGGGTTGGGCTAGATGGGTCCGAGCGAGCGCCGCGAGCGAGCATTTATCGCGACCTTTCTCCTCGTTTTCGTCTCTCTCGAGAAGCGGGAAAAACGCGAATGAACGCGAATGAACGCGAATGAACGCGAATGAACGCGAAAGAACGCGAAAGAACGTGAAAGACGTTAGAAGGGCGCGCGCACGGCGCGTCGCGCCCCGCAGCGTGCCTTAAGAGAGTCATAGTTACTCCCGCCGTTTACCCGCTGATTTTGACGTGCGCGCGCTGCAGCGTATTGCTTTTTACTTGTACGCGGCCGAGATAAACCATTATTTCCGACGTATTTTATCGTGGTACGTCGATTTATGCAAAGATATTCCAACCTTGTAACGATTTTTAGCGGGTCAATTCGATGGGAACATCCGGCCTCTTCGTAGCGGGGCGACAAAATTCCAAGTTCCAACCTCTCGGCCATTTTGGTCCGGCGGACGAAATTTTTCAAAAAAATAAAGTGAAATCGTTACTTTCGACCAGATTACGTCATAACATAGCGATTTCACGCAAAATTTCGATACGTTATAACGCTATTCAGCGAGTTATTTCTACTCGAACGTTCGAACAGAGGCGGATGTTTCAAAGTCCATGCGATGCAACGATACGCTCTTACGCGTTGCTCGCTCGCTCCGCTCGCTCGAAAAGAAATAGCCCAACCCAAAACCAATAACTTTTGCGTTCGTTCTTCGATTTCATCGAAAACTTCGTTAGAACGCGCGGGATCGGTTTAGGGTTGGGCTAGATGGGTCCGAGCGAGCTCCGCGAGCGAGCATTTATCGCGACCTTTCTCCTCGTTTTCGTCTCTCTCGAGAAGCGGGAAAAACGCGAATGAACGCGAATGAACGCGAGTGAACGCGAATGAACGCGAATGAACGCGAATGAACGCGAATGAACGCGAAAGAACGCGAAAGAACGTGAAAGACGTTAGAAGGGCGCGCGCGCGCGCGCGCACGGCGCGTCGCGCCCCGCAGCGTGCCTTAAGAGAGTCATAGTTACTCCCGCCGTTTACCCGCTGAATTTGACGTGCGCGCGCTGCAGCGTATTGCTTTTTACTTGTACGCGGCCGAGATAAACCATTATTTCCGACGTATTTTATCGTGGTACGTCGATTTATGCAAAGATATTCCAACCTTGTAACGATTTTTAGCGGGTCAATTCGATGGGAACATCCGGCCTCTTCGTAGCGGGGCGACAAAATTCCAAGTTCCAACCTCTCGGCCATTTTGGTCCGGCGGACGAAATTTTTCAAAAAAATATCGTGAAATCGTTACTTTGGCCAGATTACGTCGTAACATAGCGATTTCACGCAAAATTTCGATACATTATAACGCTATTCAGCGAGTTATTTCTACTCGAACGTTCGAACAGAGGCGGATGTTTCAAAGTCCATGCGATGCAACGATACGCTCTTACGCGTTGCTCGCTCGCTCCGCTCGCTCGAAAAAAAATAGCCCAACCCAAAACCAATAACTTTTGCGTTCGTTCTTCGATTTCATCGAAAACTTCGTTAGAACGCGCGGGATCGGTTTAGGGTTGGGCTAGATGGGTCCGAGCGAGCGCCGCGAGCGAGCATTTATCGCGACCTTTCTCCTCGTTTTCGTCTCTCTCGAGAAGCGGGAAAAACGCGAATGAACGCGAATGAACGCGAATGAACGCGAATGAACGCGAATGAACGCGAATGAACGCGAATGAACGCGAATGAACGCGAATGAACGCGAATGAACGCGAATGAACGCGAAAGAACGCGAAAGAACGTGAAAGACGTTAGAAGGGCGCGCGCGCGCGCACGGCGCGTCGCGCCCCGCAGCGTGCCTTAAGAGAGTCATAGTTACTCCCGCCGTATACCCGCTGAATTTGACGTGCGCGCGCAGCGGCGTATTGCTTTTTACTTGTACGCGGCCGAGATAAACCATTATTTCCGACGTATTTTATCGTGGTACGTCGATTTATGCAAAGATATTCCAACCTTGTAACGATTTTTAGCGGGTCAATTCGATGGGAACATCCGGCCTCTTCGTAGCGGGGCGACAAAATTCCAAGTTCCAACCTCTCGGCCATTTTGGTCCGGCGGACGAAATTTTTCAAAAAAATAAAGTGAAATCGTTACTTTCGACCAGATTACGTCGTAACATAGCGATTTCACGCAAAATTTCGATACGTTATAACGCTATTCAGCGAGTTATTTCTACTCGAACGTTCGAACAGAGGCGGATGTTTCAAAGTCCATGCGATGCAACGATACGCTCTTACGCGTTGCTCGCTCGCTCCGCTCGCTCGAAAAGAAATAGCCCAACCCAAAACCAATAACTTTTGCGTTCGTTCTTCGATTTCATCGAAAACTTCGTTAGAACGCGCGGGATCGGTTTAGGGTTGGGCTAGATGGGTCCGAGCGAGCGCCGCGAGCGAGCATTTATCGCGACCTTTCTCCTCGTTTTCGTCTCTCTCGAGAAGCGGGAAAAACGCGAATGAACGCGAATGAACGCGAGTGAACGCGAATGAACGCGAATGAACGCGAATGAACGCGAATGAACGCGAAAGAACGCGAAAGAACGTGAAAGACGTTAGAAGGGCGCGCGCGCGCGCGCGCACGGCGCGTCGCGCCCCGCAGCGTGCCTTAAGAGAGTCATAGTTACTCCCGCCGTTTACCCGCTGAATTTGACGTGCGCGAGCAGCGGCGTATTGCTTTTTACTTGTACGCGGCCGAGATAAACCATTATTTCCGACGTATTTTATCGTGGTACGTCGATTTATGCAAAGATATTCCAACCTTGTAACGATTTTTAGCGGGTCAATTCGATGGGAACATCCGGCCTCTTCGTAGCGGGGCGACAAAATTCCAAGTTCCAACCTCTCGGCCATTTTGGTCCGGCGGACGAAATTTTTCAAAAAAATAAAGTGAAATCGTTACTTTCGACCAGATTACGTCGTAACATAGCGATTACACGCAAAATTTCGATACATTATAACGCTTTTCAGCGAGTTACTTCTACTCGAACGTTCGAACAGAGGCGGATGTTTCAAAGTCCATCCGATGCAACGATACGCTCTTACGCGTTGCTCGCTCGCTCCGCTCGCTCGAAAGAAAATAGCCCAACCCAAAACCAATAACTTTTGCGTTCGTTCTTCGATTTCATCGAAAACTTCGTTAGAACGCGCGGGATCGGTTTAGGGTTGGGCTAGATGGGTCCGAGCGAGCGCCGCGAGCGAGCATTTATCGCGACCTTTCTCCTCGTTTTCGTCTCTCTCCAGAAGCGGGAAAAACGCGAATGAACGCGAATGAACGCGAATGAACGCGAATGAACGCGAATGAACGCGAATGAACGCGAATGAACGCGAATGAACGCGAATGAACGCGAATGAACGCGAATGAACGCGAATGAACGCGAAAGAACGCGAAAGAACGTGAAAGACGTTAGAAGGGCGCGCGCGCGCGCACGGCGCGTCGCGCCCCGCAGCGTGCCTTAAGAGAGTCATAGTTACTCCCGCCGTTTACCCGCTGAATTTGACGTGCGCGCGCAGCGGCGTATTGCTTTTTACTTGTACGCGGCCGAGATAAACCATTATTTCCGACGTATTTTATCGTGGTACGTCGATTTATGCAAAGATATTCCAACCTTGTAACGATTTTTAGCGGGTCAATTCGATGGGAACATCCGGCCTCTTCGTAGCGGGGCGACAAAATTCCAAGTTCCAACCTCTCGGCCATTTTGGTCCGGCGGACGAAATTTTTCAAAAAAATAAAGTGAAATCGTTACTTTCGACCAGATTACGTCGTAACATAGCGATTTCACGCAAAATTTCGATACATTATAACGCTATTCAGCGAGTTATTTCTACTCGAACGTTCGAACAGAGGCGGATGTTTCAAAGTCCATGCGATGCAACGATACGCTCTTACGCGTTGCTCGCTCGCTCCGCTCGCTCGATAAAAAATAGCCCAACCCAAAACCAATAACTTTTGCGTTCGTTCTTCGATTTCATCGAAAACTTCGTTAGAACGCGCGGGATCGGTTTAGGGTTGGGCTAGATGGGTCCGAGCGAGCGCCGCGAGCGAGCATTTATCGCGACCTTTCTCCTCGTTTTCGTCTCTCTCGAGAAGCGGGAAAAACGCGAATGAACGCGAATGAACGCGAATGAACGCGAATGAACGCGAATGAACGCGAATGAACGCGAATGAACGCGAAAGAACGCGAAAGAACGTGAAAGACGTTAGAAGGGCGCGCGCGCGCGCGCGCACGGCGCGTCGCGCCCCGCAGCGTGCCTTAAGAGAGTCATAGTTACTCCCGCCGTTTACCCGCTGAATTTGACGTGCGCGAGCAGCGGCGTATTGCTTTTTACTTGTATGCGGCCGAGATAAACCATTATTTCCGACGTATTTTATCGTGGTACGTCGATTTATGTAAAGATATTCCAACCTTGTAACGATTTTTAGCGGGTCAATTCGATGGGAACATCCGGCCTCTTCGTAGCGGGGCGACAAAATTCCAAGTTCCAACCTCTCGGCCATTTTGGTCCGGCGGACGAAATTTTTCAAAAAAATATCGTGAAATCGTTACTTTGGCCAGATTACGTCGTAACATAGCGATTTCACGCAAAATTTCGATACATTATAACGCTATTCAGCGAGTTATTTCTACTCGAACGTTCGAACAGAGGCGGATGTTTCAAAGTCCATGCGATGCAACGATACGCTCTTACGCGTTGCTCGCTCGCTCCGCTCGCTCGAAAAAAAATAGCCCAACCCAAAACCAATAACTTTTGCGTTCGTTCTTCGATTTCATCGAAAACTTCGTTAGAACGCGCGGGATCGGTTTAGGGTTGGGCTAGATGGGTCCGAGCGAGCGCCGCGAGCGAGCATTTATCGCGACCTTTCTCCTCGTTTTCGTCTCTCTCGAGAAGCGGGAAAAACGCGAATGAACGCGAATGAACGCGAATGAACGCGAATGAACGCGAATGAACGCGAATGAACGCGAATGAACGCGAATGAACGCGAATGAACGCGAATGAACGCGAATGAACGCGAATGAACGCGAAAGAACGCGAAAGAACGTGAAAGACGTTAGAAGGGCGCGCGCGCGCACGGCGCGTCGCGCCCCGCAGCGTGCCTTAAGAGAGTCATAGTTACTCCCGCCGTTTACCCGCTGAACTTGACGTGCGCGCGCAGCGGCGTATTGCTTTTTACTTGTACGCGGCCGAGATAAACCATTATTTCCGACGTATTTTATCGTGGTACGTCGATTTATGCAAAGATATTCCAACCTTGTAACGATTTTTAGCGGGTCAATTCGATGGGAACATCCGGCCTCTTCGTAGCGGGGCGACAAAATTCCAAGTTCCAACCTCTCGGCCATTTTGGTCCGGCGGACGAAATTTTTCAAAAAAATAAAGTGAAATCGTTACTTTCGACCAGATTACGTCGTAACATAGCGATTTCACGCAAAATTTCGATACATTATAACGCTATTCAGCGAGTTATTTCTACTCGAACGTTCGAACAGAGGCGGATGTTTCAAAGTCCATGCGATGCAACGATACGCTCTTACGCGTTGCTCGCTCGCTCCGCTCGCTCGAAAAAAAATAGCCCAACCCAAAACCAATAACTTTTGCGTTCGTTCTTCGATTTCATCGAAAACTTCGTTAGAACGCGCGGGATCGGTTTAGGGTTGGGCTAGATGGGTCCGAGCGAGCGCCGCGAGCGAGCATTTATCGCGACCTTTCTCCTCGTTTTCGTCTCTCTCGAGAAGCGGGAAAAACGCGAATGAAAGCGAATGAACGCGAATGAACGCGAATGAACGCGAATGAACGCGAATGAACGCGAATGAACGCGAAAGAACGCGAAAGAACGTGAAAGATGTTAGAAGGGCGCGCGCGCGCGCGCGCACGGCGCGTCGCGCCCCGCAGCGTGCCTTAAGAGAGTCATAGTTACTCCCGCCGTTTACCCGCTGAATTTGACGTGCGCGAGCAGCGGCGTATTGCTTTTTACTTGTACGCGGCCGAGATAAACCATTATTTCCGACGTATTTTATCGTGGTACGTCGATTTATGCAAAGATATTCCAACCTTGTAACGATTTTTAGCGGGTCAATTCGATGGGAACATCCGGCCTCTTCGTAGCGGGGCGACAAAATTCCAAGTTCCAACCTCTCGGCCATTTTGGTCCGGCGGACGAAATTTTTCAAAAAAATAAAGTGAAATCGTTACTTTGGCCAGATTACGTCGTAACATAGCGATTTCACGCAAAATTTCGATACATTATAACGCTATTCAGCGAGTTATTTCTACTCGAACGTTCGAACAGAGGCGGATGTTTCAAAGTCCATGCGATGCAACGATACGCTCTTACGCGTTGCTCGCTCGCTCCGCTCGCTCGAAAAAAAATAGCCCAACCCAAAACCAATAACTTTTGCGTTCGTTCTTCGATTTCATCGAAAACTTCGTTAGAACGCGCGGGATCGGTTTAGGGTTGGGCTAGATGGGTCCGAGCGAGCGCCGCGAGCGAGCATTTATCGCGACCTTTCTCCTCGTTTTCGTCTCTCTCGAGAAGCGGGAAAAACGCGAATGAACGCGAATGAACGCGAATGAACGCGAATGAACGCGAAAGAACGCGAAAGAACGTGAAAGACGTTAGAAGGGCGCGCGCACGGCGCGTCGCGCCCCGCAGCGTGCCTTAAGAGAGTCATAGTTACTCCCGCCGTTTACCCGCTGAATTTGACGTGCGCGCGCAGCGGCGTATTGCTTTTTACTTGTACGCGGCCGAGATAAACCATTATTTCCGACGTATTTTATCGTGGTACGTCGATTTATGCAAAGATATTCCAACCTTGTAACGATTTTTAGCGGGTCAATTCGATGGGAACATCCGGCCTCTTCGTAGCGGGGCGACAAAATTCCAAGTTCCAACCTCTCGGCCATTTTGGTCCGGCGGACGAAATTTTTCAAAAAAATAAAGTGAAATCGTTACTTTCGACCAGATTACGTCGTAACATAGCGATTACACGCAAAATTTCGATACATTATAACGCTATTCAGCGAGTTACTTCTACTCGAACGTTCGAACAGAGGCGGATGTTTCAAAGTCCATGCGATGCAACGATACGCTCTTACGCGTTGCTCGCTCGCTCCGCTCGCTCGAAAAAAAATAGCCCAACCCAAAACCAATAAATTTTGCGTTCGTTCTTCGATTTCATCGAAAACTTCGTTAGAACGCGCGGGATCGGTTTAGGGTTGGGCTAGATGGGTCCGAGCGAGCGCCGCGAGCGAGCATTTATCGCGACCTTTCTCCTCGTTTTCGTCTCTCTCGAGAAGCGGGAAAAACGCGAATGAACGCGAATGAACGCGAATGAACGCGAATGAACGCGAATGAACGCGAAAGAACGCGAAAGAACGTGAAAGACGTTAGAAGGGCGCGCGCGCGCGCGCGCACGGCGCGTCGCGCCCCGCAGCGTGCCTTAAGAGAGTCATAGTTACTCCCGCCGTTTACCCGCTGAATTTGACGTGCGCGCGCAGCGGCGTATTGCTTTTTACTTGTACGCGGCCGAGATAAACCATTATTTCCGACGTATTTTATCGTGGTACGTCGATTTATGCAAAGATATTCCAACCTTGTAACGATTTTTAGCGGGTCAATTCGATGGGAACATCCGGCCTCTTCGTAGCGGGACGACAAAATTCCAAGTTCCAACCTCTCGGCCATTTTGGTCCGGCGGACGAAATTTTTCAAAAAAATAAAGTGAAATCGTTACTTTCGACCAGATTACGTCGTAACATAGCGATTACACGCAAAATTTCGATACATTATAACGCTATTCAGCGAGTTATTTCTACTCGAACGTTCGAACAGAGGCGGATGTTTCAAAGTCCATGCGATGCAACGATACGCTCTTACGCGTTGCTCGCTCGCTCCGCTCGCTCGAAAAAAAATAGCCCAACCCAAAACCAATAACTTTTGCGTTCGTTCTTCGATTTCATCGAAAACTTCGTTAGAACGCGCGGGATCGGTTTAGGGTTGGGCTAGATGGGTCCGAGCGAGCGCCGCGAGCGAGCATTTATCGCGACCTTTCTCCTCGTTTTCGTCTCTCTCGAGAAGCGGGAAAAACGCGAATGAACGCGAATGAACGCGAATGAACGCGAATGAACGCGAATGAACGCGAATGAACGCGAATGAACGTGAAAGAACGCGAAAGAACGTGAAAGACGTTAGAAGGGCGCGCGCACGGCGCGTCGCGCCCCGCAGCGTGCCTTAAGAGAGTCATAGTTACTCCCGCCGTTTACCCGCTGAATTTGACGTGCGCGCGCAGCGGCGTATTGCTTTTTACTTGTACGCGGCCGAGATAAACCATTATTTCCGACGTATTTTATCGTGGTACGTCGATTTATGCAAAGATATTCCAACCTTGTAACGATTTTTAGCGGGTCAATTCGATGGGAACATCCGGCCTCTTCGTAGCGGGGCGACAAAATTCCAAGTTCCAACCTCTCGGCCATTTTGGTCCGGCGGACGAAATTTTTCAAAAAAATAAAGTGAAATCGTTACTTTCGACCAGATTACGTCGTAACATAGCGATTACACGCAAAATTTCGATACATTATAACGCTATTCAGCGAGTTACTTCTACTCGAACGTTCGAACAGAGGCGGATGTTTCAAAGTCCATGCGATGCAACGATACGCTCTTACGCGTTGCTCGCTCGCTCCGCTCGCTCGAAAAAAAATAGCCCAACCCAAAACCAATAAATTTTGCGTTCGTTCTTCGATTTCATCGAAAACTTCGTTAGAACGCGCGGGATCGGTTTAGGGTTGGGCTAGATGGGTCCGAGCGAGCGCCGCGAGCGAGCATTTATCGCGACCTTTCTCCTCGTTTTCGTCTCTCTCGAGAAGCGGGAAAAACGCGAATGAACGCGAATGAACGCGAATGAACGCGAATGAACGCGAATGAACGCGAATGAACGCGAATGAACGCGAATGAACGCGAATGAACGCGAATGAACGCGAATGAACGCGAATGAACGTGAATGAACGCGAAAGACGTTAGAAGGGCGCGCGCGCGCGCGCGCACGGCGCGTCGCGCCCCGCAGCGTGCCTTAAGAGAGTCATAGTTACTCCCGCCGTTTACCCGCTGAATTTGACGTGCGCGCGCAGCGGCGTATTGCTTTTTACTTGTACGCGGCCGAGATAAACCATTATTTCCGACGTATTTTATCGTGGTACGTCGATTTATGCAAAGATATTCCAAACTTGTAACGATTTTTAGCGGGTCAATTCGATGGGAACATCCGGCCTCTTCGTAGCGGGGCGACAAAATTCCAAGTTCCAACCTCTCGGCCATTTTGGTCCGGCGGACGAAATTTTTCAAAAAAATAAAGTGAAATCGTTACTTTCGACCAGATTACGTCGTAACATAGCGATTACACGCAAAATTTCGATACATTATAACGCTTTTCAGCGAGTTACTTCTACTCGAACGTTCGAACAGAGGCGGATGTTTCAAAGTCCATGCGATGCAACGATACGCTCTTACGCGTTGCTCGCTCGCTCCGCTCGCTCGAAAAAAAATAGCCCAACCCAAAACCAATAAATTTTGCGTTCGTTCTTCGATTTCATCGAAAACTTCGTTAGAACGCGCGGGATCGGTTTAGGGTTGGGCTAGATGGGTCCGAGCGAGCGCCGCGAGCGAGCATTTATCGCGACCTTTCTCCTCGTTTTCGTCTCTCTCGAGAAGCGGGAAAAACGCGAATGAACGCGAATGAACGCGAATGAACGCGAATGAACGCGAATGAACGCGAATGAACGCGAATGAACGCGAATGAACGCGAATGAACGCGAATGAACGCGAATGAACGCGAATGAACGCGAATGAACGCGAAAGAACGCGAAAGAACGTGAAAGACGTTAGAAGGGCGCGCGCGCGCGCGCGCACGGCGCGTCGCGCCCCGCAGCGTGCCTTAAGAGAGTCATAGTTACTCCCGCCGTTTACCCGCTGAATTTGACGTGCGCGCGCAGCGGCGTATTGCTTTTTACTTGTACGCGGCCGAGATAAACCATTATTTCCGACGTATTTTATCGTGGTACGTCGATTTATGCAAAGATATTCCAACCTTGTAACGATTTTTAGCGGGTCAATTCGATGGGAACATCCGGCCTCTTCGTAGCGGGGCGACAAAATTCCAAGTTCCAACCTCTCGGCCATTTTGGTCCGGCGGACGAAATTTTTCAAAAAAATAAAGTGAAATCGTTACTTTCGACCAGATTACGTCGTAACATAGCGATTACACGCAAAATTTCGATACATTATAACGCTATTCAGCGAGTTATTTCTACTCGAACGTTCGAACAGAGGCGGATGTTTCAAAGTCCATGCGATGCAACGATACGCTCTTACGAGTTGCTCGCTCGCTCCGCTCGCTCGAAAAAAAATAGCCCAACCCAAAACCAATAACTTTTGCGTTCGTTCTTCGATTTCATCGAAAACTTCGTTAGAACGCGCGGGATCGGTTTAGGGTTGGGCTAGATGGGTCCGAGCGAGCGCCGCGAGCGAGCATTTATCGCGACCTTTCTCCTCGTTTTCGTCTCTCTCGAGAAGCGGGAAAAACGCGAATGAACGCGAATGAACGCGAATGAACGCGAATGAACGCGAATGAACGCGAATGAACGCGAATGAACGCGAAAGAACGCGAAAGAACGTGAAAGACGTTAGAAGGGCGCGCGCGCGCGCGCGCACGGCGCGTCGCGCCCCGCAGCGTGCCTTAAGAGAGTCATAGTTACTCCCGCCGTTTACCCGCTGAATTTGACGTGCGCGCGCAGCGGCGTATTGCTTTTTACTTGTACGCGGCCGAGATAAACCATTATTTCCGACGTATTTTATCGTGGTACGTCGATTTATGCAAAGATATTCCAACCTTGTAACGATTTTTAGCGGGTCAATTCGATGGGAACATCCGGCCTCTTCGTAGCGGGGCGACAAAATTCCAAGTTCCAACCTCTCGGCCATTTTGGTCCGGCGGACGAAATTTTTCAAAAAAATAAAGTGAAATCGTTACTTTCGACCAGATTACGTCGTAACATAGCGATTACACGCAAAATTTCGATACATTATAACGCTATTCAGCGAGTTATTTCTACTCGAACGTTCGAACAGAGGCGGATGTTTCAAAGTCCATGCGATGCAACGATACGCTCTTACGCGTTGCTCGCTCGCTCCGCTCGCTCGAAAAAAAATAGCCCAACCCAAGACCAATAACTTTTGCGTTCGTTCTTCGATTTCATCGAAAACTTCGTTAGAACGCGCGGGATCGGTTTAGGGTTGGGCTAGATGGGTCCGAGCGAGCGCCGCGAGCGAGTATTTATCGCGACCTTTCTCCCCGTTTTCGTCTCTCTCGAGAAGCGGGAAAAACGCGAATGAACGCGAATGAACGCGAATGAACGCGAATGAACGCGAATGAACGCGAATGAACGCGAATGAACGCGAATGAACGCGAATGAACGCGAATGAACGCGAAAGAACGCGAAAGAACGTGAAAGACGTTAGAAGGGCGCGCGCGCGCGCGCGCACGGCGCGTCGCGCCCCGCGGCGTGCCTTAAGAGAGTCATAGTTACTCCCGCCGTTTACCCGCTGAATTTGACGTGCGCGCGCAGCGGCGTATTGCTTTTTACATGTACGCGGCCGAGATAAACCATTATTTCCGACGTATTTTATCGTGGTACGTCGATTTATGCAAAGATATTCCAACCTTGTAACGATTTTTAGCGGGTCAATTCGATGGGAACATCCGGCCTCTTCGTAGCGGGGCGACAAAATTCCAAGTTCCAACCTCTCGGCCGTTTTGGTCCGGCGGACGAAATTTTTCAAAAAAATAAAGTGAAATCGTTACTTTCGACCAGATTACGTCGTAACATAGCGATTACACGCAAAATTTCGATACATTATAACGCTATTCAGCGAGTTATTTCTACTCGAACGTTCGAACAGAGGCGGATGTTTCAAAGTCCATGCGATGCAACGATACGCTCTTACGCGTTGCTCGCTCGCTCCGCTCGCTCGAAAAAAAATAGCCCAACCCAAAACCAATAAATTTTGCGTTCGTTCTTCGATTTCATCGAAAACTTCGTTAGAACGCGCGGGATCGGTTTAGGGTTGGGCTAGATGGGTCCGAGCGAGCGCCGCGAGCGAGCATTTATCGCGACCTTTCTCCTCGTTTTCGTCTCTCTCGAGAAGCGGGAAAAACGCGAATGAACGCGAATGAACGCGAATGAACGCGAATGAACGCGAATGAACGCGAATGAACGCGAATGAACGCGAATGAACGCGAATGAACGCGAATGAACGCGAATGAACGCGAATGAACGCGAATGAACGCGAAAGAACGCGAAAGAACGTGAAAGACGTTAGAAGGGCGCGCGCGCGCGCGCGCACGGCGCGTCGCGCCCCGCAGCGTGCCTTAAGAGAGTCATAGTTACTCCCGCCGTTTACCCGCTGAATTTGACGTGCGCGCGCAGCGGCGTATTGCTTTTTACTTGTACGCGGCCGAGATAAACCATTATTTCCGACGTATTTTATCGTGGTACGTCGATTTATGCAAAGATATTCCAACCTTGTAACGATTTTTAGCGGGTCAATTCGATGGGAACATCCGGCCTCTTCGTAGCGGGGCGACAAAATTCCAAGTTCCAACCTCTCGGCCATTTTGGTCCGGCGGACGAAATTTTTCAAAAAAATAAAGTGAAATCGTTACTTTCGACCAGATTACGTCGTAACATAGCGATTACACGCAAAATTTCGATACATTATAACGCTATTCAGCGAGTTATTTCTACTCGAACGTTCGAACAGAGGCGGATGTTTCAAAGTCCATGCGATGCAACGATACGCTCTTACGAGTTGCTCGCTCGCTCCGCTCGCTCGAAAAAAAATAGCCCAACCCAAAACCAATAACTTTTGCGTTCGTTCTTCGATTTCATCGAAAACTTCGTTAGAACGCGCGGGATCGGTTTAGGGTTGGGCTAGATGGGTCCGAGCGAGCGCCGCGAGCGAGCATTTATCGCGACCTTTCTCCTCGTTTTCGTCTCTCTCGAGAAGCGGGAAAAACGCGAATGAACGCGAATGAACGCGAATGAACGCGAATGAACGCGAATGAACGCGAATGAACGCGAATGAACGCGAAAGAACGCGAAAGAACGTGAAAGACGTTAGAAGGGCGCGCGCGCGCGCGCGCACGGCGCGTCGCGCCCCGCAGCGTGCCTTAAGAGAGTCATAGTTACTCCCGCCGTTTACCCGCTGAATTTGACGTGCGCGCGCAGCGGCGTATTGCTTTTTACTTGTACGCGGCCGAGATAAACCATTATTTCCGACGTATTTTATCGTGGTACGTCGATTTATGCAAAGATATTCCAACCTTGTAACGATTTTTAGCGGGTCAATTCGATGGGAACATCCGGCCTCTTCGTAGCGGGGCGACAAAATTCCAAGTTCCAACCTCTCGGCCATTTTGGTCCGGCGGACGAAATTTTTCAAAAAAATAAAGTGAAATCGTTACTTTCGACCAGATTACGTCGTAACATAGCGATTACACGCAAAATTTCGATACATTATAACGCTATTCAGCGAGTTATTTCTACTCGAACGTTCGAACAGAGGCGGATGTTTCAAAGTCCATGCGATGCAACGATACGCTCTTACGCGTTGCTCGCTCGCTCCGCTCGCTCGAAAAAAAATAGCCCAACCCAAGACCAATAACTTTTGCGTTCGTTCTTCGATTTCATCGAAAACTTCGTTAGAACGCGCGGGATCGGTTTAGGGTTGGGCTAGATGGGTCCGAGCGAGCGCCGCGAGCGAGTATTTATCGCGACCTTTCTCCCCGTTTTCGTCTCTCTCGAGAAGCGGGAAAAACGCGAATGAACGCGAATGAACGCGAATGAACGCGAATGAACGCGAATGAACGCGAATGAACGCGAATGAACGCGAATGAACGCGAATGAACGCGAATGAACGCGAAAGAACGCGAAAGAACGTGAAAGACGTTAGAAGGGCGCGCGCGCGCGCGCGCACGGCGCGTCGCGCCCCGCGGCGTGCCTTAAGAGAGTCATAGTTACTCCCGCCGTTTACCCGCTGAATTTGACGTGCGCGCGCAGCGGCGTATTGCTTTTTACATGTACGCGGCCGAGATAAACCATTATTTCCGACGTATTTTATCGTGGTACGTCGATTTATGCAAAGATATTCCAACCTTGTAACGATTTTTAGCGGGTCAATTCGATGGGAACATCCGGCCTCTTCGTAGCGGGGCGACAAAATTCCAAGTTCCAACCTCTCGGCCGTTTTGGTCCGGCGGACGAAATTTTTCAAAAAAATAAAGTGAAATCGTTACTTTCGACCAGATTACGTCGTAACATAGCGATTACACGCAAAATTTCGATACATTATAACGCTATTCAGCGAGTTATTTCTACTCGAACGTTCGAACAGAGGCGGATGTTTCAAAGTCCATGCGATGCAACGATACGCTCTTACGCGTTGCTCGCTCGCTCCGCTCGCTCGAAAAAAAATAGCCCAACCCAAAACCAATAACTTTTGCGTTCGTTCTTCGATTTCATCGAAAACTTCGTTAGAACGCGCGGGATCGGTTTAGGGTTTGGCTAGATGGGTCCGAGCGAGCGCCGCGAGCGGGCATTTATCGCGACCTTTCTCCTCGTTTTCGTCTCTCTCGAGAAGCGGGAAAAACGCGAATGAACGCGAATGAACGCGAATGAACGCGAATGAACGCGAAAGAACGCGAAAGAACGTGAAAGACGTTAGAAGGGCGCGCGCGCGCGCGCGCACGGCGCGTCGCGCCCCGCAGCGTGCCTTAAGAGAGTCATAGTTACTCCCGCCGTTTACCCGCTGAATTTGACGTGCGCGCGCAGCGGCGTATTGCTTTTTACTTGTACGCGGCCGAGATAAACCATTATTTCCGACGTATTTTATCGTGGTACGTCGATTTATGCAAAGATATTCCAACCTTGTAACGATTTTTAGCGGGTCAATTCGATGGGAACATCCGGCCTCTTCGTAGCGGGGCG
The DNA here is from genome assembly GCF_051014615.1 of Bombus vancouverensis nearcticus. NCBI lineage: Eukaryota > Metazoa > Arthropoda > Insecta > Hymenoptera > Apidae > Bombus > Bombus vancouverensis. Next base: position 2,272,649 of record NC_134926.1, on the reverse strand, counting down.
ACAAAATTCCAAGTTCCAACCTCTCGGCCATTTTGGTCCGGCGGACGAAATTTTTCAAAAAAATAAAGTGAAATCGTTACTTTCGACCAGATTACGTCGTAACATAGCGATTACACGCAAAATTTCGATACATTATAACGCTATTCAGCGAGTTATTTCTACTCGAACGTTCGAACAGAGGCGGATGTTTCAAAGTCCATGCGATGCAACGATACGCTCTTACGCGTTGCTCGCTCGCTCCGCTCGCTCGAAAAAAAATAGCCCAACCCAAAACCAATAACTTTTGCGTTCGTTCTTCGATTTCATCGAAAACTTCGTTAGAACGCGCGGGATCGGTTTAGGGTTGGGCTAGATGGGTCCGAGCGAGCGCCGCGAGCGAGTATTTATCGCGACCTTTCTCCCCGTTTTCGTCTCTCTCGAGAAGCGGGAAAAACGCGAATGAACGCGAATGAACGCGAATGAACGCGAATGAACGCGAATGAACGCGAATGAACGCGAATGAACGCGAATGAACGCGAATGAACGCGAAAGAACGCGAAAGAACGTGAAAGACGTTAGAAGGGCGCGCGCGCGCGCGCGCACGGCGCGTCGCGCCCCGCGGCGTGCCTTAAGAGAGTCATAGTTACTCCCGCCGTTTACCCGCTGAATTTGACGTGCGCGCGCAGCGGCGTATTGCTTTTTACATGTACGCGGCCGAGATAAACCATTATTTCCGACGTATTTTATCGTGGTACGTCGATTTATGCAAAGATATTCCAACCTTGTAACGATTTTTAGCGGGTCAATTCGAAGGGAACATCCGGCCTCTTCGTAGCGGGGCGACAAAATTCCAAGTTCCAACCTCTCGGCCGTTTTGGTCCGGCGGACGAAATTTTTCAAAAAAATAAAGTGAAATCGTTACTTTCGACCAGATTACGTCGTAACATAGCGATTACACGCAAAATTTCGATACATTATAACGCTATTCAGCGAGTTATTTCTACTCGAACGTTCGAACAGAGGCGGATGTTTCAAAGTCCATGCGATGCAACGATACGCTCTTACGCGTTGCTCGCTCGCTCCGCTCGCTCGAAAAAAAATAGCCCAACCCAAAACCAATAACTTTTGCGTTCGTTCTTCGATTTCATCGAAAACTTCGTTAGAACGCGCGGGATCGGTTTAGGGTTGGGCTAGATGGGTCCGAGCGAGCGCCGCGAGCGGGCATTTATCGCGACCTTTCTCCTCGTTTTCGTCTCTCTCGAGAAGCGGGAAAAACGCGAATGAACGCGAATGAACGCGAATGAACGCGAATGAACGCGAAAGAACGCGAAAGAACGTGAAAGACGTTAGAAGGGCGCGCGCGCGCGCGCGCACGGCGCGTCGCGCCCCGCAGCGTGCCTTAAGAGAGTCATAGTTACTCCCGCCGTTTACCCGCTGAATTTGACGTGCGCGCGCAGCGGCGTATTGCTTTTTACTTGTACGCGGCCGAGATAAACCATTATTTCCGACGTATTTTATCGTGGTACGTCGATTTATGCAAAGATATTCCAACCTTGTAACGATTTTTAGCGGGTCAATTCGATGGGAACATCCGGCCTCTTCGTAGCTGGGCGACAAAATTCCAAGTTCCAACCTCTCGGCCATTTTGGTCCGGCGGACGAAATTTTTCAAAAAAATAAAGTGAAATCGTTACTTTCGACCAGATTACGTCGTAACATAGCGATTACACGCAAAATTTCGATACATTATAACACTTTTCAGCGAGTTACTTCTACTCGAACGTTCGAACAGAGGCGGATGTTTCAAAGTCCATCCGATGCAACGATACGCTCTTACGCGTTGCTCGCTCGCTCCGCTCGCTCGAAAAAAAATAGCCCAACCCAAAACCAATAACTTTTGCGTTCGTTCTTCGATTTCATCGAAAACTTCGTTAGAACGCGCGGGATCGGTTTAGGGTTGGGCTAGATGGGTCCGAGCGAGCGCCGCGAGCGAGCATTTATCGCGACCTTTCTCCTCGTTTTCGTCTCTCTCGAGAAGCGGGAAAAACGCGAATGAACGCGAATGAACGCGAATGAACGCGAATGAACGCGAATGAACGCGAATGAACGCGAAAGAACGCGAAAGAACGTGAAAGACGTTAGAAGGGCGCGCGCGCGCGCGCGCACGGCGCGTCACGCCCCGCAGCGTGCCTTAAGAGAGTCATAGTTACTCCCGCCGTTTACCCGCTGAATTTGACGTGCGCGCGCAGCGGCGTATTGCTTTTTACATGTACGCGGCCGAGATAAACCATTATTTCCGACGTATTTTATCGTGGTACGTCGATTTATGCAAAGATATTCCAACCTTGTAACGATTTTTAGCGGGTCAATTCGATGGGAACATCCGGCCTCTTCGTAGCGGGGCGACAAAATTCCAAGTTCCAACCTCTCGGCCATTTTGGTCCGGCGGACGAAATTTTTCAAAAAAATAAAGTGAAATCGTTACTTTCGACCAGATTACGTCGTAACATAGCGATTACACGCAAAATTTCGATACATTATAACGCTATTCAGCGAGTTATTTCTACTCGAACGTTCGAACAGAGGCGGATGTTTCAAAGTCCATGCGATGCAACGATACGCTCTTACGCGTTGCTCGCTCGCTCCGCTCGCTCGAAAAAAAATAGCCCAACCCAAAACCAATAACTTTTGCGTTCGTTCTTCGATTTCATCGAAAACTTCGTTAGAACGCGCGGGATCGGTTTTGGGTTGGGCTAGATGGGTCCGAGTGAGCGCCGCGAGCGAGCATTTATCGCGACCTTTCTCCTCGTTTTCGTCTCTCTCGAGAAGCGGGAAAAACGCGAATGAACGCGAATGAACGCGAATGAACGCGAATGAACGCGAATGAACGCGAATGAACGCGAAAGAACGTGAAAGACGTTAGAAGGGAGCGCGCATGCGCGCACGGCGCGTCGCGCCCCGCAGCGTGCCTTAAGAGAGTCATAGTTACTCCCGCCGTTTACCCGCTGAATTTGACGTGCGCGCGCAGCGGCGTATTGCTTTTTACTTGTACGCGGCCGAGATAAACCATTATTTCCGACGTATTTTATCGTGGTACGTCGATTTATGCAAAGATATTCCAACCTTGTAACGATATTTAGCGGGTCAATTCGATGGGAACATCCGGCCTCTTCGTAGCGGGGCGACAAAATTCCAAGTTCCAACCTCTCGGCCATTTTGGTCCGGCGGACGAAATTTTTCAAAAAAATAAAGTGAAATCGTTACTTTCGACCAGATTACGTCGTAACATAGCGATTTCACGCAAAATTTCGATACATTATAACGCTATTCAGCGAGTTATTTCTACTCGAACGTTCGAGCAGAGGCGGATGTTTCAAAGTCCATGCGATGCAACGATACGCTCTTACGCGTTGCTCGTTCGCTCCTCTCGCTCGAAAAAGAATAGCCCAACCCAAAACCAATAACTTTTGCGTTCGTTCTTCGATTTCATCGAAAACTTCGTTAGAACGCGCGGGATCGGTTTAGGGTTGGGCTAGATGGGTCCGAGCGAGCGCCGCGAGCGAGCATTTATCGCGACCTTTCTCCTCGTTTTCGTCTCTCTCGAGAAGCGGGAAAAACGCGAATGAACGCGAATGAACGCGAATGAACGCGAATGAACGCGAAAGAACGCGAATGAACGCGAATGAACGCGAAAGAACGCGAAAGAACGTGAAAGACGTTAGAAGGGCGCGCGCGCGCGCGCACGGCGCGTCGCGCCCCGCAGCGTGCCTTAAGAGAGTCATAGTTACTCCCGCCGTTTACCCGCTGAATTTGACGTGCGCGCGCAGCGGCGTATTGCTTTTTACTTGTACGCGGCCGAGATAAACCATTATTTCCGACGTATTTTATCGTGGTACGTCGATTTATGCAAAGATATTCCAACCTTGTAACGATTTTTAGCGGGTCAATTCGATGGGAACATCCGGCCTCTTCGTAGCGGGGCGACAAAATTCCAAGTTCCAACCTCTCGGCCATTTTGGTCCGGCGGACGAAATTTTTCAAAAAAATAAAGTGAAATCGTTACTTTCTACCAGATTACGTCGTAACATAGCGATTACACGCAAAATTTCGATACATTATAACGCTTTTCAGCGAGTTATTTCTACTCGAACGTTCGAACAGAGGCGGATGTTTCAAAGTCCATGCGATGCAACGATACGCTCTTACGCGTTGCTCGCTCGCTCCGCACGCTCGAAAAAAAATAGCACAACCCAAAACCAATAACTTTTGCGTTCGTTCTTCGATTTCATCGAAAACTTCGTTAGAACGCGCGGGATCGGTTTAGGGTTGGGCTAGATGGGTCCGAGCGAGCGCCGCGAGCGAGCATTTATCGCGACCTTTCTCCTCGTTTTCGTCTCTCTCGAGAAGCGGGAAAAACGCGAATGAACGCGAATGAACGCAAATGAACGCGAATGAACGCGAATGAACGCGAATGAACGCGAATGAACGCGAATGAACGCGAAAGAACGCGAAAGAACGTGAAAGACGTTAGAAGGGCGCGCGCGCGCGCGCGCACGGCGCGTCGCGCCCCGCAGCGTGCCTTAAGAGAGTCATAGTTACTCCCGCCGTTTACCCGCTGAATTTGACGTGCGCGCGCAGCGGCGTATTGCTTTTTACTTGTACGCGGCCGAGATAAACCATTATTTCCGACGTATTTTATCGTGGTATGTCGATTTATGCAAAGATATTCCAACCTTGTAACGATTTTTAGCGGGTCAATTCGATGGGAACATCCGGCCTCGTCGTAGCGGGGCGACAAAATTCCAAGTTCCAACCTCTCGGCCATTTTGGTCCGGCGGACGAAATTTTTCAAAAAAATAAAGTGAAATCGTTACTTTCGACCAGATTACGTCGTAACATAGCGATATCACGCAAAATTTCGATACATTATAACGCTATTCAGCGAGTTATTTCTACTCGAACGTTCGAACAGAGGCGGATGTTTCAAAGTCCATGCGATGCAACGATACGCTCTTACGCGGTGCTCGCTCGCTCCGCTCGCTCGAAAAAAAATAGCCCAACCCAAAACCAATAACTTTTGCGTTCGTTCTTCGATTTCATCGAATACTTCGTTAGAACGCGCGGGATCGGTTTAGGGTTGGGCTAGATGGGTCCGAGCGAGCGCCGCGAGCGAGCATTTATCGCGACCTTTCTCCTCGTTTTCGTCTCTCTCGAGAAGCGGGAAAAACGCGAATGAACGCGAATGAACGCGAATGAACGCGAATGAACGCGAATGAACGCGAATGAACGCGAATGAACGCGAATGAACGCGAATGAACGCGAAAGAACGTGAAAGACGTTAGAAGGGCGCGCGCGCGCGCGCGCACGGCGCGTCGCGCCCCGCAGCGTGCCTTAAGAGAGTCATAGTTACTCCCGCCGTTTACCCGCTGAATTTGACGTGCGCGCGCAGCGGCGTATTGCTTTTTACTTGCACGCGGCCGAGATAAACCATTATTTCCGACGTATTTTATCGTGGTACGTCGATTTATGCAAAGATATTCCAACCTTGTAACGATTTTTAGCGGTTTATTCGATGGGAACATCCGGCCTCTTCGTAGCGGGGCGACAAAATTCCAAGTTCCAACCTCTCGGCCATTTTGGTCCGGCGGACGAAATTTTTCAAAAAAATAAAGTGAAATCGTTACTTTCGACCAGATTACGTCGTAACATAGCGATTTCACGCAAAATTTCGATACATTATAACGCTATTCAGCGAGTTATTTCTACTCGAACGTTCGAACAGAGGCGGATGTTTCAAAGTCCATGCGATGCAACGATACGCTCTTACGAGTTGCTCGCTCGCTCCGCTCGCTCGAAAAAAAATAGCCCAACCCAAAACCAATAACTTTTGCGTTCGTTCTTCGATTTCATCGAAAACTTCGTTAGAACGCGCGGGATCGGTTTAGGGTTGGGCTAGATGGGTCCGAGCGAGCGCCGCGAGCGAGAATTTATCGCGACCTTTCTCCTCGTTTTCGTCTCTCTCGAGAAGCGGGAAAAACGCGAATGAACGCGAATGAACGCGAATGAACGCGAATGAACGCGAATGAACGCGAATGAACGCGAAAGAACGCGAAAGAACGTGAAAGACGTTAGAAGGGCGCGCGCGCGCGCGCGCACGGCGCGTCGCGCCCCGCAGCGTGCCTTAAGAGAGTCATAGTTACTCCCGCCGTTTACCCGCTGTATTTGACGTGCGCGCGCAGCGGCGTATTGCTTTTTACTTGTACGCGGCCGAGATAAACCATTATTTCCGACGTATTTTATCGTGGTACGTCGATTTATGCAAAGATATTCCAACCTTGTAACGATTTTTAGCGGGTCAATTCGATGGGAACATCCGGCCTCTTCGTAGCGGGGCGACAAAATTCCAAGTTCCAACCTCTCGGCCATTTTGGTCCGGCGGACGAAATTTTTCAAAAAAATAAAGTGAAATCGTTACTTTCGACCAGATTACGTCGTAACATAGCGATTACACGCAAAATTTCGATACATTATAACGCTATTCAGCGAGTTATTTCTACTCGAACGTTCGAACAGAGGCGGATGTTTCAAAGTCCATGCGATGCAACGATACGCTCTTACGAGTTGCTCGCTCGCTCCGCTCGCTCGAAAAAAAATAGCCCAACCCAAAACCAATAACTTTTGCGTTCGTTCTTCGATTTCATCGAAAACTTCGTTAGAACGCGCGGGATCGGTTTAGGGTTGGGCTAGATGGGTCCGAGCGAGCGCCGCGAGCGAGCATTTATCGCGACCTTTCTCCTCGTTTTCGTCTCTCTCGAGAAGCGGGAAAAACGCGAATGAACGCGAATGAACGCGAATGAACGCGAATGAACGCGAATGAACGCGAATGAACGCGAATGAACGCGAATAAACGCGAATGAACGCGAAAGAACGTGAAAGACGTTAGAAGGGCGCGCGCGCGCGCGCGCGCACGGCGCGTCGCGCCCCGCAGCGTGCCTTAAGAGAGTCGTAGTTACTCCCGCCGTTTACCCGCTGAATTTGACGTGCGCGCGCAGCGGCGTATTGCTTTTTACTTGTACGCGGCCGAGATAAACCATTATTTCCGACGTATTTTATCGTGGTACGTCGATTTATGCAAAGATATTCCAACCTTGTAACGATTTTTAGCGGTTTATTCGATGGGAACATCCGGCCTCTTCGTAGCGAGGCGACAAAATACCAAGTTCCAACCTCTCGGCCATTTTGGTCCGGCGGACGAAATTTTTCAAAAAAATAAAGTGAAATCGTTACTTTCGACCAGATTACGTCGTAACATAGCGATTTCACGCAAAATTTCGATACATTATAACGCTATTCAGCGAGTTATTTCTACTCGAACGTTCGAACAGAGGCGGATGTTTCAAAGTCCATGCGATGCAACGATACGCTCTTACGCGTTGCTCGCTCGCTCCGCTCGCTCGAAAAAAAATAGCCCAACCCAAAACCAATAACTTTTGCGTTCGTTCTTCGATTTCATCGAAAACTTCGTTAGAACGCGCGGGATCGGTTTAGGGTTGGGCTAGATGGGTCCGAGCGAGCGCCGCGAGCGAGAATTTATCGCGACCTTTCTCCTCGTTTTCGTCTCTCTCGAGAAGCGGGAAAAACGCGAATGAACGCGAATGAACGCGAATGAACGCGAATGAACGCGAATGAACGCGAATGAACGCGAAAGAACGCGAAAGAACGTGAAAGACGTTAGAAGGGCGCGCGCGCGCGCGCGCACGGCGCGTCGCGCCCCGCAGCGTGCCTTAAGAGAGTCATAGTTACTCCCGCCGTTTACCCGCTGAATTTGACGTGCGCGCGCAGCGGCGTATTGCTTTTTACTTGTACGCGGCCGAGATAAACCATTATTTCCGACGTATTTTATCGTGGTACGTCGATTTATGCAAAGATATTCCAACCTTGTAACGATTTTTAGCGGGTCAATTCGATGGGAACATCCGGCCTCTTCGTAGCGGGGCGACAAAATTCCAAGTTCCAACCTCTCGGCCATTTTGGTCCGGCGGACGAAATTTTTCAAAAAAATAAAGTGAAATCGTTACTTTCGACCAGATTACGTCGTAACATAGCGATTACACGCAAAATTTCGATACATTATAACGCTTTTCAGCGAGTTACTTCTACTCGAACGTTCGAACAGAGGCGGATGTTTCAAAGTCCATGCGATGCAACGATACGCTCTTACGCGTTGCTCGCTCGCTCCGCTCGCTCGAAAAAAAATAGCACAACCCAAAACCAATAACTTTTGCGTTCGTTCTTCGATTTCATCGAAAACTTCGTTAGAACGCGCGGGATCGGTTTAGGGTTGGGCTAGATGGGTCCGAGCGAGCGCCGCGAGCGAGCATTTATCGCGACCTTTCTCCTCGTTTTCGTCTCTCTCGAGAAGCGGGAAAAACGCGAATGAACGCGAATGAACGCGAATGAACGCGAATGAACGCGAATGAACGCGAATGAACGCGAAAGAACGCGAAAGAACGTGAAAGACGTTAGAAGGGCGCGCGCGCGCGCGCGCACGGCGCGTCGCGCCCCGCAGCGTGCCTTAAGAGAGTCATAGTTACTCCCGCCGTTTACCCGCTGAATTTGACGTGCGCGCGCAGCGGCGTATTGCTTTTTACTTGTACGCGGCCGAGATAAACCATTATTTCCGACGTATTTTATCGTGGTACGTCGATTTATGCAAAGATATTCCAACCTTGTAACGATTTTTAGCGGGTCAATTCGATGGGAACATCCGGCCTCTTCGTAGCGGGGCGACAAAATTCCAAGTTCCAACCTCTCGGCCATTTTGGTCCGGCGGACGAAATTTTTCAAAAAAATAAAGTGAAATCGTTACTTTCGACCAGATTACGTCGTAACATAGCGATTTCACGCAAAATTTCGATACATTATAACGCTATTCAGCGAGTTATTTCTACTCGAACGTTCGAACAGAGGCGGATGTTTCAAAGTCCATGCGATGCAACGATACGCTCTTACGCGTTGCTCGCTCGCTCCGCTCGCTCGAAAAAAAATAGCCCAACCCAAAACCAATAACTTTTGCGTTCGTTCTTCGATTTCATCGAAAACTTCGTTAGAACGCGCGGGATCGGTTTAGGGTTGGGCTAGATGGGTGCGAGCGAGCGCCGCGAGCGAGCATTTATCGCGACCTTTCTCCTCGTTTTCGTCTCTCTCGAGAAGCGGGAAAAACGCGAATGAACGCGAATGAACGCGAATGAACGCGAATGAACGCGAATGAACGCGAATGAACGCGAATGAACGCGAATGAACGCGAATGAACGCGAATGAACGCGAAAGAACGCGAAAGAACGTGAAAGACGTTAGAAGGGCGCGCGCGCACGGCGCGTCGCGCCCCGCAGCGTGCCTTAAGAGAGTCATAGTTACTCCCGCCGTTTACCCGCTGAATTTGACGTGCGCGCGCAGCGGCGTATTGCTTTTTACTTGTACGCGGCCGAGATAAACCATTATTTCCGACGTATTTTATCGTGGTACGTCGATTTATGCAAAGATATTCCAACCTTGTAACGATTTTTAGCGGGTCAATTCGATGGGAACATCCGGCCTCTCCGTAGCGGGGCGACAAAATTCCAAGTTCCAACCTCTCGGCCATTTGGTCCGGCGGACGAAATTTTTCAAAAAAATAAAGTGAAATCGTTACTTTCGACCAGATTACGTCGTAACATAGCGATTACACGCAAAATTTCGATACATTATAACGCTATTCAGCGAGTTACTTCTACTCGAACGTTCGAACAGAGGCGGATGTTTCAAAGTCCATCCGATGCAACGATACGCTCTTACGCGTTGCTCGCTCGCTCCGCTCGCTCGAAAAAAAATAGCCCAACCCAAAACCAATAACTTTTGCGTTCGTTCTTCGATTTCATCGAAAACTTCGTTAGAACGCGCGGGATCGGTTTAGGGTTGGGCTAGATGGGTCCGAGCGAGCGCCGCGAGCGAGCATTTATCGCGACCTTTCTCCTCGTTTTCGTCTCTCTCGAGAAGCGGGAAAAACGCGAATGAACGCGAATGAACGCGAATGAACGCGAATGAACGCGAATGAACGCGAATGAACGCGAATGAACGCGAATGAACGCGAAAGAACGCGAAAGAACGTGAAAGACGTTAGAAGGGCGCGCACGGCGCGTCGCGCCCCGTAGCGTGCCTTAAGAGAGTCATAGTTACTCCCGCCGTTTACCCGCTGAATTTGACGTGCGCGCGCAGCGACGTATTGCTTTTTACTTGTACGCGGCCGAGATAAACCATTATTTCCGACGTATTTTATCGTGGTACGTCGATTTATGCAAAGATATTCCAACCTTGTAACGATTTTTAGCGGGTCAATTCGATGGGAACATCCGGCCTCTTCGTAGCTGGGCGACAAAATTCCAAGTTCCAACCTCTCGGCCATTTTGGTCCGGCGGACGAAATTTTTCAAAAAAATAAAGTGAAATCGTTACTTTCGACCAGATTACGTCGTAACATAGCGATTACACGCAAAATTTCGATACATTATAACGCTATTCAGCGAGTTATTTCTACTCGAACGTTCGAACAGAGGCGGATGTTTCAAAGTCCATGCGATGCAACGATACGCTCTTACGCGTTGCTCGCTCGCTCCGCTCGCTCGAAAAAAAATAGCCCAACCCAAAACCAATAACTTTTGCGTTCGTTCTTCGATTTCATCGAAAACTTCGTTAGAACGCGCGGGATCGGTTTAGGGTTGGGCTAGATGGGTCCGAGCGAGCGCCGCGAGCGAGCATTTATCGCGACCTTTCTCCTCGTTTTCGTCTCTCTCGAGAAGCGGGAAAAACGCGAATGAACGCGAATGAACGCGAATGAACGCGAATGAACGCGAATGAACGCGAAAGAACGCGAAGGAACGTGAAAGACGTTAGAAGGGCGCGCGCGCGCGCGCACGGCGCGTCGCGCCCCGCAGCGTGCCTTAAGAGAGTCATAGTTACTCCCGCCGTTTACCCGCTGAATTTGACGTGCGCGCGCAGCGGCGTATTGCTTTTTACTTGTACGCGGCCGAGATAAACCATTATTTCCGACGTATTTTATCGTGGTACGTCGATTTATGCAAAGATATTCCAACCTTGTAACGATTTTTAGCGGGTCAATTCGATGGGAACATCCGGCCTCTTCGTAGCGGGGCGACAAAATTCCAAGTTCCAACCTCTCGGCCATTTTGGTCCGGCGGACGAAATTTTTCATAAAAATAAAGTGAAATCGTTACTTTCGACCAGATTACGTCGTAACATAGCGATTTCACGCAAAATTTCGATACATTATAACGCTATTCAGCGAGTTATTTCTACTCGAACGTTCGAACAGAGGCGGATGTATCAAAGTCCATGCGATGCAACGATACGCTCTTACGCGTTGCTCGCTCGCTCCGCTCGCTCGAAAAAAAATAGCACAACCCAAAACCAATAACTTTTGCGTTCGTTCTTCGATTTCATCGAAAACTTCGTTAGAACGCGCGGGATCGGTTTAGGGTTGGGCTAGATGGGTCCGAGCGAGCGCCGCGAGCGAGCATTTATCGCGACCTTTCTCCTCGTTTTCGTCTCTCTCGAGAAGCGGGAAAAACGCGAATGAACGCGAATGAACGCGAATGAACGCGAATGAACGCGAATGAACGCGAATGAACGCGAAAGAACGCGAAAGAACGTGAAAGACGTTAGAAGGGCGCGCGCGCGCGCGCGCACGGCGCGTCGCGCCCCGCAGCGTGCCTTAAGAGAGTCATAGTTACTCCCGCCGTTTACCCGCTGAATTTGACGTGCGCGCGCAGCGGCGTATTGCTTTTTACTTGTACGCGGCCGAGATAAACCATTATTTCCGACGTATTTTATCGTGGTACGTCGATTTATGCAAAGATATTCCAACCTTGTAACGATTTTTAGCGGGTCAATTCGATGGGAACATCCGGCCTCTTCGTAGCGGGGCGACAAAATTCCAAGTTCCAACCTCTCGGCCATTTTGGTCCGGCGGACGAAATTTTTCAAAAAAATAAAGTGAAATCGTTACTTTCGACCAGATTACGTCGTAACATAGCGATTTCACGCAAAATTTCGATACATTATAACGCTATTCAGCGAGTTATTTCTACTCGAACGTTCGAACAGAGGCGGATGTTTCAAAGTCCATGCGATGCAACGATACGCTCTTACGCGTTGCTCGCTCGCTCCGCTCGCTCGAAAAAAAATAGCCCAACCCAAAACCAATAACTTTTGCGTTCGTTCTTCGATTTCATCGAAAACTTCGTTAGAACGCGCGGGATCGGTTTAGGGTTGGGCTAGATGGGTGCGAGCGAGCGCCGCGAGCGAGCATTTATCGCGACCTTTCTCCTCGTTTTCGTCTCTCTCGAGAAGCGGGAAAAACGCGAATGAACGCGAATGAACGCGAATGAACGCGAATGAACGCGAATGAACGCGAATGAACGCGAATGAACGCGAATGAACGCGAATGAACGCGAATGAACGCGAAAGAACGCGAAAGAACGTGAAAGACGTTAGAAGGGCGCGCGCGCACGGCGCGTCGCGCCCCGCAGCGTGCCTTAAGAGAGTCATAGTTACTCCCGCCGTTTACCCGCTGAATTTGACGTGCGCGCGCAGCGGCGTATTGCTTTTTACTTGTACGCGGCCGAGATAAACCATTATTTCCGACGTATTTTATCGTGGTACGTCGATTTATGCAAAGATATTCCAACCTTGTAACGATTTTTAGCGGGTCAATTCGATGGGAACATCCGGCCTCTCCGTAGCGGGGCGACAAAATTCCAAGTTCCAACCTCTCGGCCATTTGGTCCGGCGGACGAAATTTTTCAAAAAAATAAAGTGAAATCGTTACTTTCGACCAGATTACGTCGTAACATAGCGATTACACGCAAAATTTCGATACATTATAACGCTATTCAGCGAGTTACTTCTACTCGAACGTTCGAACAGAGGCGGATGTTTCAAAGTCCATCCGATGCAACGATACGCTCTTACGCGTTGCTCGCTCGCTCCGCTCGCTCGAAAAAAAATAGCCCAACCCAAAACCAATAACTTTTGCGTTCGTTCTTCGATTTCATCGAAAACTTCGTTAGAACGCGCGGGATCGGTTTAGGGTTGGGCTAGATGGGTCCGAGCGAGCGCCGCGAGCGAGCATTTATCGCGACCTTTCTCCTCGTTTTCGTCTCTCTCGAGAAGCGGGAAAAACGCGAATGAACGCGAATGAACGCGAATGAACGCGAATGAACGCGAATGAACGCGAATGAACGCGAATGAACGCGAATGAACGCGAAAGAACGCGAAAGAACGTGAAAGACGTTAGAAGGGCGCGCACGGCGCGTCGCGCCCCGCAGCGTGCCTTAAGAGAGTCATAGTTACTCCCGCCGTTTACCCGCTGAATTTGACGTGCGCGCGCAGCGACGTATTGCTTTTTACTTGTACGCGGCCGAGATAAACCATTATTTCCGACGTATTTTATCGTGGTACGTCGATTTATGCAAAGATATTCCAACCTTGTAACGATTTTTAGCGGGTCAATTCGATGGGAACATCCGGCCTCTTCGTAGCTGGGCGACAAAATTCCAAGTTCCAACCTCTCGGCCATTTTGGTCCGGCGGACGAAATTTTTCAAAAAAATAAAGTGAAATCGTTACTTTCGACCAGATTACGTCGTAACATAGCGATTACACGCAAAATTTCGATACATTATAACGCTATTCAGCGAGTTATTTCTACTCGAACGTTCGAACAGAGGCGGATGTTTCAAAGTCCATGCGATGCAACGATACGCTCTTACGCGTTGCTCGCTCGCTCCGCTCGCTCGAAAAAAAATAGCCCAACCCAAAACCAATAACTTTTGCGTTCGTTCTTCGATTTCATCGAAAACTTCGTTAGAACGCGCGGGATCGGTTTAGGGTTGGGCTAGATGGGTCCGAGCGAGCGCCGCGAGCGAGCATTTATCGCGACCTTTCTCCTCGTTTTCGTCTCTCTCGAGAAGCGGGAAAAACGCGAATGAACGCGAATGAACGCGAATGAACGCGAATGAACGCGAATGAACGCGAAAGAACGCGAAGGAACGTGAAAGACGTTAGAAGGGCGCGCGCGCGCGCGCACGGCGCGTCGCGCCCCGCAGCGTGCCTTAAGAGAGTCATAGTTACTCCCGCCGTTTACCCGCTGAATTTGACGTGCGCGCGCAGCGGCGTATTGCTTTTTACTTGTACGCGGCCGAGATAAACCATTATTTCCGACGTATTTTATCGTGGTACGTCGATTTATGCAAAGATATTCCAACCTTGTAACGATTTTTAGCGGGTCAATTCGATGGGAACATCCGGCCTCTTCGTAGCGGGGCGACAAAATTCCAAGTTCCAACCTCTCGGCCATTTTGGTCCGGCGGACGAAATTTTTCATAAAAATAAAGTGAAATCGTTACTTTCGACCAGATTACGTCGTAACATAGCGATTTCACGCAAAATTTCGATACATTATAACGCTATTCAGCGAGTTATTTCTACTCGAACGTTCGAACAGAGGCGGATGTATCAAAGTCCATGCGATGCAACGATACGCTCTTACGCGTTGCTCGCTCGCTCCGCTCGCTCGAAAAAAAATAGCCCAACCCAAAAACAATAACTTTTGCTTTCGTTCTTCGATTTCATCGAAAACTTCGTTAGAACGCGCGGGATCGGTTTAGGGTTGGGCTAGATGGGTCCGAGCGAGCGCCGCGAGCGAGCATTTATCGCGACCTTTCTCCTCGTTTTCGTCTCTCTCGAGAAGCGGGAAAAACGCGAATGAACCCGAATGAACGCGAATGAACGCGAATGAACGCGAATGAACGCGAATGAACGCGAAAGAACGCGAAAGAACGTGAAAGACGTTAGAAGGGCGCGCGCGCGCGCGCGCACGGCGCGTCGCGCCCCGCAGCGTGCCTTAAGAGAGTCATAGTTACTCCCGCCGTTTACCCGCTGAATTTGACGTGCGCGCGCAGCGGCGTATTGCTTTTTACTTGTACGCGGCCGAGATAAACCATTATTTCCGACGTATTTTATCGTGGTACGTCGATTTATGCAAAGATATTCCAACCTTGTAACGATTTTTAGCGGGTCAATTCGATGGGAACATCCGGCCTCTCCGTAGCGGGGCGACAAAATTCCAAGTTCCAACCTCTCGGCCATTTTGGTCCGGCGGACGAAATTTTTCAAAAAAATAAAGTGAAATCGTTACTTTCGACCAGATTACGTCGTAACATAGCGATTACGCGCAAAATTTCGATACATTATAACGCTATTCAGCGAGTTACTTCTACTCGAACGTTCGAACAGAGGCGGATGTTTCAAAGTCCATCCGATGCAACGATACGCTCTTACGCGTTGCTCGCTCGCTCCGCTCGCTCGAAAAAAAATAGCCCAACCCAAAACCAATAACTTTTGCGTTCGTTCTTCGATTTCATCGAAAACTTCGTTAGAACGCGCGGGATCGGTTTAGGGTTGGGCTAGATGGGTCCGAGCGAGCGCCGCGAGCGAGCATTTATCGCGACCTTTCTCCTCGTTTTCGTCTCTCTCGAGAAGCGGGAAAAACGCGAATGAACGCGAATGAACGCGAATGAACGCGAATGAACGCGAATGAACGCGTAAGAACGCGAAAGAACGTGAAAGACGTTAGAAGGGCGCGCGCGCGCGCGCACGGCGCGTCGCGCCCCGCAGCGTGCCTTAAGAGAGTCATAGTTACTCCCGCCGTTTACCCGCTGAATTTGACGTGCGCGCGCAGCGGCGTATTGCTTTTTACTTGTACGCGGCCGAGATAAACCATTATTTCCGACGTATTTTATCGTGGTACGTCGATTTATGCAAAGATATTCCAACCTTGTAACGATTTTTAGCGGGTCAATTCGATGGGAACATCCGGCCTCTTCGTAGCGGGGCGACAAAATTCCAAGTTCCAACCTCTCGGCCATTTTGGTCCGGCGGACGAAATTTTTCAAAAAAATAAAGTGAAATCGTTACTTTCGACCAGATTACGTCGTAACATAGCGATTACACGCAAAATTTCGATACATTATAACGCTTTTCAGCGAGTTACTTCTACTCGAACGTTCGAACAGAGGCGGATGTTTCAAAGTCCATGCGATGCAACGATACGCTCTTACGCGTTGCTCGCTCGCTCCGCTCGCTCGAAAAAAAATAGCACATCCCAAAACCAATAACTTTTGCGTTCGTTCTTCGATTTCATCGAAAACTTCGTTAGAACGCGCGGGATCGGTTTAGGGTTGGGCTAGATGGGTCCGAGCGAGCGCCGCGAGCGAGCATTTATCGCGACCTTTCTCCTCGTTTTCGTCTCTCTCGAGAAGCGGGAAAAACGCGAATGAACGCGAATGAACGCGAATGAACGCGAATGAACGCGAATGAACGCGAATGAACGCGAATGAACGCGAAAGAACGCGAAAGAACGTGAAAGACGTTAGAAGGGCGCGCGCGCGCGCGCGCACGGCGCGTCGCGCCCTGCAGCGTGCCTTAAGAGAGTCATAGTTACTCCCGCCGTTTACCCGCTGAATTTGACGTGCGCGCGCAGCGGCGTATTGCTTTTTACTTGTACGCGGCCGAGATAAACCATTATTTCCGACGTATTTTATCGTGGTACGTCGATTTATGCAAAGATATTCCAACCTTGTAACGATTTTTAGCGGGTCAATTCGATGGGAACATCCGGCCTCTTCGTAGCGGGGCGACAAAATTCCAAGTTCCAACCTCTCGGCCATTTTGGTCCGGCGGACGAAATTTTTCAAAAAAATAAAGTGAAATCGTTACTTTCGACCAGATTACGTCGTAACATAGCGATTACACGCAAAATTTCGATACATTATAACGCTTTTCAGCGAGTTACTTCTACTCGAACGTTCGAACAGAGGCGGATGTTTCAAAGTCCATGCGATGCAACGATACGCTCTTACGCGTTGCTCGCTCGCTCCGCTCGCTCGAAAAAAAATAGCCCAACCCAAAACCAATAACTTTTGCGTTCGTTCTTCGATTTCATCGAAAACTTCGTTAGAACGCGCGGGATCGGTTTAGGGTTGGGCTAGATGGGTGCGAGCGAGCGCCGCGAGCGAGCATTTATCGCGACCTTTCTCCTCGTTTTCGTCTCTCTCGAGAAGCGGGAAAAACGCGAATGAACGCGAATGAACGCGAATGAACGCGAATGAACGCGAATGAACGCGAATGAACGCGAATGAACGCGAATGAACGCGAATGAACGCGAATGAACGCGAAAGAACGCGAAAGAACGTGAAAGACGTTAGAAGGGCGCGCGCGCACGGCGCGTCGCGCCCCGCAGCGTGCCTTAAGAGAGTCATAGTTACTCCCGCCGCTAACCCGCTGAATTTGACGTGCGCGCGCAGCGGCGTATTGCTTTTTACTTGTACGCGGCCGAGATAAACCATTATTTCCGACGTATTTTATCGTGGTACGTCGATTTATGCAAAGATATTCCAACCTTGTAACGATTTTTAGCGGGTCAATTCGATGGGAACATCCGGCCTCTCCGTAGCGGGGCGACAAAATTCCAAGTTCCAACCTCTCGGCCATTTGGTCCGGCGGACGAAATTTTTCAAAAAAATAAAGTGAAATCGTTACTTTCGACCAGATTACGTCGTAACATAGCGATTACACGCAAAATTTCGATACATTATAACGCTATTCAGCGAGTTACTTCTACTCGAACGTTCGAACAGAGGCGGATGTTTCAAAGTCCATCCGATGCAACGATACGCTCTTACGCGTTGCTCGCTCGCTCCGCTCGCTCGAAAAAAAATAGCCCAACCCAAAAACAATAACTTTTGCTTTCGTTCTTCGATTTCATCGAAAACTTCGTTAGAACGCGCGGGATCGGTTTAGGGTTGGGCTAGATGGGTCCGAGCGAGCGCCGCGAGCGAGCATTTATCGCGACCTTTCTCCTCGTTTTCGTCTCTCTCGAGAAGCGGGAAAAACGCGAATGAACCCGAATGAACGCGAATGAACGCGAATGAACGCGAATGAACGCGAATGAACGCGAAAGAACGCGAAAGAACGTGAAAGACGTTAGAAGGGCGCGCGCGCGCGCGCGCACGGCGCGTCGCGCCCCGCAGCGTGCCTTAAGAGAGTCATAGTTACTCCCGCCGTTTACCCGCTGAATTTGACGTGCGCGCGCAGCGGCGTATTGCTTTTTACTTGTACGCGGCCGAGATAAACCATTATTTCCGACGTATTTTATCGTGGTACGTCGATTTATGCAAAGATATTCCAACCTTGTAACGATTTTTAGCGGGTCAATTCGATGGGAACATCCGGCCTCTCCGTAGCGGGGCGACAAAATTCCAAGTTCCAACCTCTCGGCCATTTTGGTCCGGCGGACGAAATTTTTCAAAAAAATAAAGTGAAATCGTTACTTTCGACCAGATTACGTCGTAACATAGCGATTACACGCAAAATTTCGATACATTATAACGCTATTCAGCGAGTTATTTCTACTCGAACGTTCGAACAGAGGCGGATGTTTCAAAGTCCATGCGATGCAACGATACGCTCTTACGCGTTGCTCGCTCGCTCCGCTCGCTCGAAAAAAAATAGCCCAACCCAAAACCAATAACTTTTGCGTTCGTTCTTCGATTTCATCGAAAACTTCGTTAGAACGCGCGGGATCGGTTTAGGGTTGGGCTAGATGGGTCCGAGCGAGCGCCGCGAGCGAGCATTTATCGCGACCTTTCTCCTCGTTTTCGTCTCTCTCGAGAAGCGGGAAAAACGCGAATGAACGCGAATGAACGCGAATGAACGCGAATGAACGCGAATGAACGCGAAAGAACGCGAAGGAACGTGAAAGACGTTAGAAGGGCGCGCGCGCGCGCGCACGGCGCGTCGCGCCCCGCAGCGTGCCTTAAGAGAGTCATAGTTACTCCCGCCGTTTACCCGCTGAATTTGACGTGCGCGCGCAGCGGCGTATTGCTTTTTACTTGTACGCGGCCGAGATAAACCATTATTTCCGACGTATTTTATCGTGGTACGTCGATTTATGCAAAGATATTCCAACCTTGTAACGATTTTTAGCGGGTCAATTCGATGGGAACATCCGGCCTCTTCGTAGCGGGGCGACAAAATTCCAAGTTCCAACCTCTCGGCCATTTTGGTCCGGCGGACGAAATTTTTCATAAAAATAAAGTGAAATCGTTACTTTCGACCAGATTACGTCGTAACATAGCGATTTCACGCAAAATTTCGATACATTATAACGCTATTCAGCGAGTTATTTCTACTCGAACGTTCGAACAGAGGCGGATGTATCAAAGTCCATGCGATGCAACGATACGCTCTTACGCGTTGCTCGCTCGCTCCGCTCGCTCGAAAAAAAATAGCCCAACCCAAAAACAATAACTTTTGCTTTCGTTCTTCGATTTCATCGAAAACTTCGTTAGAACGCGCGGGATCGGTTTAGGGTTGGGCTAGATGGGTCCGAGCGAGCGCCGCGAGCGAGCATTTATCGCGACCTTTCTCCTCGTTTTCGTCTCTCTCGAGAAGCGGGAAAAACGCGAATGAACCCGAATGAACGCGAATGAACGCGAATGAACGCGAATGAACGCGAATGAACGCGAAAGAACGCGAAAGAACGTGAAAGACGTTAGAAGGGCGCGCGCGCGCGCGCGCACGGCGCGTCGCGCCCCGCAGCGTGCCTTAAGAGAGTCATAGTTACTCCCGCCGTTTACCCGCTGAATTTGACGTGCGCGCGCAGCGGCGTATTGCTTTTTACTTGTACGCGGCCGAGATAAACCATTATTTCCGACGTATTTTATCGTGGTACGTCGATTTATGCAAAGATATTCCAACCTTGTAACGATTTTTAGCGGGTCAATTCGATGGGAACATCCGGCCTCTCCGTAGCGGGGCGACAAAATTCCAAGTTCCAACCTCTCGGCCATTTTGGTCCGGCGGACGAAATTTTTCAAAAAAATAAAGTGAAATCGTTACTTTCGACCAGATTACGTCGTAACATAGCGATTACACGCAAAATTTCGATACATTATAACGCTATTCAGCGAGTTATTTCTACTCGAACGTTCGAACAGAGGCGGATGTTTCAAAGTCCATGCGATGCAACGATACGCTCTTACGCGTTGCTCGCTCGCTCCGCTCGCTCGAAAAAAAATAGCCCAACCCAAAACCAATAACTTTTGCGTTCGTTCTTCGATTTCATCGAAAACTTCGTTAGAACGCGCGGGATCGGTTTAGGGTTGGGCTAGATGGGTCCGAGCGAGCGCCGCGAGCGAGCATTTATCGCGACCTTTCTCCTCGTTTTCGTCTCTCTCGAGAAGCGGGAAAAACGCGAATGAACGCGAATGAACGCGAATGAACGCGAATGAACGCGAATGAACGCGAAAGAACGCGAAGGAACGTGAAAGACGTTAGAAGGGCGCGCGCGCGCGCGCACGGCGCGTCGCGCCCCGCAGCGTGCCTTAAGAGAGTCATAGTTACTCCCGCCGTTTACCCGCTGAATTTGACGTGCGCGCGCAGCGGCGTATTGCTTTTTACTTGTACGCGGCCGAGATAAACCATTATTTCCGACGTATTTTATCGTGGTACGTCGATTTATGCAAAGATATTCCAACCTTGTAACGATTTTTAGCGGGTCAATTCGATGGGAACATCCGGCCTCTTCGTAGCGGGGCGACAAAATTCCAAGTTCCAACCTCTCGGCCATTTTGGTCCGGCGGACGAAATTTTTCAAAAAAATAAAGTGAAATCGTTACTTTCGACCAGATTACGTCGTAACATAGCGATTACACGCAAAATTTCGATACATTATAACGCTTTTCAGCGAGTTACTTCTACTCGAACGTTCGAACAGAGGCGGATGTTTCAAAGTCCATGCGATGCAACGATACGCTCTTACGCGTTGCTCGCTCGCTCCGCTCGCTCGAAAAAAAATAGCACATCCCAAAACCAATAACTTTTGCGTTCGTTCTTCGATTTCATCGAAAACTTCGTTAGAACGCGCGGGATCGGTTTAGGGTTGGGCTAGATGGGTCCGAGCGAGCGCCGCGAGCGAGCATTTATCGCGACCTTTCTCCTCGTTTTCGTCTCTCTCGAGAAGCGGGAAAAACGCGAATGAACGCGAATGAACGCGAATGAACGCGAATGAACGCGAATGAACGCGAATGAACGCGAATGAACGCGAAAGAACGCGAAAGAACGTGAAAGACGTTAGAAGGGCGCGCGCGCGCGCGCGCACGGCGCGTCGCGCCCTGCAGCGTGCCTTAAGAGAGTCATAGTTACTCCCGCCGTTTACCCGCTGAATTTGACGTGCGCGCGCAGCGGCGTATTGCTTTTTACTTGTACGCGGCCGAGATAAACCATTATTTCCGACGTATTTTATCGTGGTACGTCGATTTATGCAAAGATATTCCAACCTTGTAACGATTTTTAGCGGGTCAATTCGATGGGAACATCCGGCCTCTTCGTAGCGGGGCGACAAAATTCCAAGTTCCAACCTCTCGGCCATTTTGGTCCGGCGGACGAAATTTTTCAAAAAAATAAAGTGAAATCGTTACTTTCGACCAGATTACGTCGTAACATAGCGATTACACGCAAAATTTCGATACATTATAACGCTTTTCAGCGAGTTACTTCTACTCGAACGTTCGAACAGAGGCGGATGTTTCAAAGTCCATGCGATGCAACGATACGCTCTTACGCGTTGCTCGCTCGCTCCGCTCGCTCGAAAAAAAATAGCACAACCCAAAACCAATAACTTTTGCGTTCGTTCTTCGATTTCATCGAAAACTTCGTTAGAACGCGCGGGATCGGTTTAGGGTTGGGCTAGATGGGTCCGAGCGAGCGCCGCGAGCGAGCATTTATCGCGACCTTTCTCCTCGTTTTCGTCTCTCTCGAGAAGCGGGAAAAACGCGAATGAACGCGAATGAACGCGAATGAACGCGAATGAACGCGAATGAACGCGAAAGAACGCGAAAGAACGTGAAAGACGTTAGAAGGGCGCGCGCGCGCGCGCGCACGGCGCGTCGCGCCCTGCAGCGTGCCTTAAGAGAGTCATAGTTACTCCCGCCGTTTACCCGCTGAATTTGACGTGCGCGCGCAGCGGCGTATTGCTTTTTACTTGTACGCGGCCGAGATAAACCATTATTTCCGACGTATTTTATCGTGGTACGTCGATTTATGCAAAGATATTCCAACCTTGTAACGATTTTTAGCGGGTCAATTCGATGGGAACATCCGGCCTCTTCGTAGCGGGGCGACAAAATTCCAAGCTCCAACCTCTCGGCCATTTTGGTCCGGCGGACGAAATTTTTCAAAAAAATAAAGTGAAATCGTTACTTTCGACCAGATTACGTCGTAACATAGCGATTACACGCAAAATTTCGATACATTATAACGCTATTCAGCGAGTTACTTCTACTCGAACGTTCGAACAGAGGCGGATGTTTCAAAGTCAATGCGATGCAACGATACGCTCTTACGCGTTGCTCGCTCGCTCCGCTCGCTCGAAAAAAAATAGCACAACCCAAAACCAATAACTTTTGCGTTCGTTCTTCGATTTCATCGAAAACTTCGTTAGAACGCGCGGGATCGGTTTAGGGTTGGGCTAGATGGGTCCGAGCGAGCGCCGCGAGCGAGCATTTATCGCGACCTTTCTCCTCGTTTTCGTCTCTCTCGAGAAGCGGGAAAAACGCGAATGAACGCGAATGAACGCGAATGAACGCGAATGAACGCGAATGAACGCGAATGAACGCGAATGAACGCGAAAGAACGCGAAAGAACGTGAAAGACGTTAGAAGGGCGCGCGCGCGCGCGCACGGCGCGTCGCGCCCCGCAGCGTGCCTTAAGAGAGTCATAGTTACTCCCGCCGTTTACCCGCTGAATTTGACGTGCGCGCGCAGCGGCGTATTGCTTTTTACTTGTACGCGGCCGAGATAAACCATTATTTCCGACGTATTTTATCGTGGTACGTCGATTTATGCAAAGATATTCCAACCTTGTAACGATTTTTAGCGGGTCAATTCGATGGGAACATCCGGCCTCTTCGTAGCGGGGCGACAAAATTCCAAGTTCCAACCTCTCGGCCATTTTGGTCCGGCGGACGAAATTTTTCAAAAAAATAAAGTGAAATCGTTACTTTCGACCAGATTACGTCGTAACATAGCGATTTCACGCAAAATTTCGATAGATTATAACGCTATTCAGCGAGTTATTTCTACTCGAACGTTCGAACAGAGGCGGATGTTTCAAAGTCCATGCGATGCAACGATACGCTCTTACGCGTTGCTCGCTCGCTCCGCTCGCTCGAAAAAAAATAGCCCAACCTAAAACCAATAACTTTTGCGTTCGTTCTTCGATTTCATCGAAAACTTCGTTAGAACGCGCGGGATCGGTTTAGGGTTGGGCTAGATGGGTCCGAGCGAGCGCCGCGAGCGAGCATTTATCGCGACCTTTCTCCTCGTTTTCGTCTCTCTCGAGAAGCGGGAAAAACGCGAATGAACGCGAATGAACGCGAATGAACGCGAATGAACGCGAATGAACGCGAAAGAACGCGAAAGAACGTGAAAGACGTTAGAAGGGCGCGCGCGCGCGCGCACGGCGCGTCGCGCCCTGCAGCGTGCCTTAAGAGAGTCATAGTTACTCCCGCCGTTTACCCGCTGAATTTGACGTGCGCGCGCAGCGGCGTATTGCTTTTTACTTGTACGCGGCCGAGATAAACCATTATTTCCGACGTATTTTATCGTGGTACGTCGATTTATGCAAAGATATTCCAACCTTGTAACGATTTTTAGCGGGTCAATTCGATGGGAACATCCGGCCTCTTCGTAGCGGGGCGACAAAATTCCAAGTTCCAACCTCTCGGCCATTTTGGTCCGGCGGACGAAATTTTTCAAAAAAATAAAGTGAAATCGTTACTTTCGACCAGATTACGTCGTAACATAGCGATTGCACGCAAAATTTCGATACATTATAACGCTTTTCAGCGAGTTACTTCTACTCGAACGTTCGAACAGAGGCGGATGTTTCAAAGTCCATGCGATGCAACGATACGCTCTTACGCGTTGCTCGCTCGCTCCGCTCGCTCGAAAAAAAATAGCGCAACCCAAAACCAATAACTTTTGCGTTCGTTCTTCGATTTCATCGAAAACTTCGTTAGAACGCGCGGGATCGGTTTAGGGTTGGGCTAGATGGGTCCGAGCGAGCGCCGCGAGCGAGCATTTATCGCGACCTTTCTCCTCGTTTTCGTCTCTCTCGAGAAGCGGGAAAAACGCGAATGAACGCGAATGAACGCGAATGAACGCGAATGAACGCGAATGAACGCGATGAACGCGAAAGATCGTGAAAGACGTTAGAAGGGCGCGCGCGCGCGCGCACGGCGCGTCGCGCCCCGCAGCGTGCCTTAAGAGAGTCATAGTTACTCCCGCCGTTTACCCGCTGAATTTGACGTGCGCGCGCAGCGGCGTATTGCTTTTTACTTGTACGCGGCCGAGATAAACCATTATTTCCGACGTATTTTATCGTGGTACGTCGATTTATGCAAAGATATTCCAACCTTGCAACGATTTTTAGCGGGTCAATTCGATGGGAACATCCGGCCTCTTCGTAGCGGGGCGACAAAATTCCAAGTTCCAACCTCTCGGCCATTTTGGTCCGGCGGACGAAATTTTTCAAAAAAATAAAGTGAAATCGTTACTTTCGACCAGATTACGTCGTAACATAGCGATTACACGCAAAATTTCGATACATTATAACGCTTTTCAGCGAGTTACTTCTACTCGAACGTTCGAACAGAGGCGGATGTTTCAAAGTCCATGCGATGCAACGATACGCTCTTACGCGTTGCTCGCTCGCTCCGCTCGCTCGAAAAAAAATAGCACAACCCAAAACCAATAACTTTTGCGTTCGTTCTTCGATTTCATCGAAAACTTCGTTAGAACGCGCGGGATCGGTTTAGGGTTGGGCTAGATGGGTCCGAGCGAGCGCCGCGAGCGAGCATTTATCGCGACCTTTCTCCTCGTTTTCGTCTCTCTCGAGAAGCGGGAAAAACGCGAATGAACGCGAATGAACGCGAATGAACGCGAATGAACGCGAATGAACGCGAATGAACGCGAATGAACGCGAATGAACGCGAATGAACGCGAAAGAACGCGAAAGAACGTGAAAGACGTTAGAAGGGCGCGCGCGCGCGCGCGCACGGCGCGTCGCGCCCTGCAGCGTGCCTTAAGAGAGTCATAGTTACTCCCGCCGTTTACCCGCTGAATTTGACGTGCGCGCGCAGCGGCGTATTGCTTTTTACTTGTACGCGGCCGAGATAAACCATTATTTCCGACGTA
Source organism: Bombus vancouverensis nearcticus (assembly GCF_051014615.1). Taxonomy (NCBI): domain Eukaryota; kingdom Metazoa; phylum Arthropoda; class Insecta; order Hymenoptera; family Apidae; genus Bombus; species Bombus vancouverensis. The sequence goes on along the minus strand of NC_134926.1, from coordinate 2,247,300 downwards.
TTTTATCGTGGTACGTCGATTTATGCAAAGATATTCCAACCTTGTAACGATTTTTAGCGGGTCAATTCGATCGGAACATCCGGCCTCTTCGTAGCGGGGCGACAAAATTCCAAGTTCCAACCTCTCGGCCATTTTGGTCTTGCGGACGAAATTTTTCAAAAAAATGAAGTGAAATCGTTACTTTCGACCAGATTACGTCGTAACATAGCGATTACACGCAAAATTTCGATACATTATAACGCTTTTCAGCGAGTTATTTCTACTCGAACGTCCGAACAGAGGCGGATGTTTCAAAGTCCATGCGATGCAACGATACGCTCTTACGCGCTGCTCGCTCGCTCCGCTCGCTCGAAAAAAAATAGCCCAACCCAAAACCAATAACTTTTGCGTTCGTTCTTCGATTTCATCGAAAACTTCGTTAGAACGCGCGGGATCGGTTTAGGGTTGGGCTAGATGGGTCCGAGCGAGCGCCGCGAGCGAGCATTTATCGCGACCTTTCTCCTCGTTTTCGTCTCTCTCGAGAAGCGGGAAAAACGCGAATGAACGCGAATGAACGCGAATGAACGCGAATGAACGCGAATGAACGCGAAAGAACGCGAAAGAACGTGAAAGACGTTAGAAGGGCGCGCGCGCGCGCGCACGGCGCGTCGCGCCCCGCAGCGTGCCTTAAGAGAGTCATAGTTACTCCCGCCGTTTACCCGCTGAATTTGACGTGCGCGCGCAGCGGCGTATTGGTTTTTACTTGTACGCGGCCGAGATAAACCATTATTTCCGACGTATTTTATCGTGGTACGTCGATTTATGCAAAGATATTCCAACCTTGTAACGATTTTTAGCGGGTCAATTCGATGGGAACATCCGGCCTCTACGTAGCGGGGCGACAAAATTCCAAGTTCCAACCTCTCGGCCATTTTGGTCCGGCGGACGAAATTTTTCAAAAAAATAAAGTGAAATCGTTACTTTCGACCAGATTACGTCGTAACATAGCGATTACACGCAAAACTTCGATACATTATAACGCTTTTCAGCGAGTTACTTCTACTCGAACGTTCGAACAGAGGCGGATGTTTCAAAGTCCATGCGATGCAACGATACGCTCTTACGCGTTGCTCGCTCGCTCCGCTCGCTCGAAAAAAAATAGCACAACCCAAAACCAATAACTTTTGCGTTCGTTCTTCGATTTCATCGAAAACTTCGTTAGAACGCGCGGGATCGGTTTAGGGTTGGGCTAGATGGGTCCGAGCGAGCGCCGCGAGCGAGCATTTATCGCGACCTTTCTCCTCGTTTTCGTCTCTCTCGAGAAGCGGGAAAAACGCGAATGAACGCGAATGAACGCGAATGAACGCGAATGAACGCGAATGAACGCGAATGAACGCGAATGAACGCGAAAGAACGCGAAAGAACGTGAAAGACGTTAGAAGGGCGCGCGCGCGCGCGCGCACGGCCCGTCGCGCCCCGCAGCGTGCCTTAAGAGAGTCATAGTTACTCCCGCCGTTTACCCGCTGAATTTGACGTGCGCGCGCAGCGGCGTATTGCTTTTTACTTGTACGCGGCCGAGATAAACCATTATTTCCGACGTATTTTATCGTGGTACGTCGATTTATGCAAAGATATTCCAACCTTGTAACGATTTTTAGCGGGTCAATTCGATGGGAACATCCGGCCTCTTCGTAGCGAGGCGACAAAATACCAAGTTCCAACCTCTCGGCCATTTTGGTCCGGCGGACGAAATTTTTCAAAAAAATAAAGTGAAATCGTTACTTTCGACCAGATTACGTCGTAACATAGCGATTACACGCAAAATTTCGATACATTATAACGCTATTCAGCGAGTTACTTCTACTCGAACGTTCGAACAGAGGCGGATGTTTCAAAGTCCATCCGATGCAACGATACGCTCTTACGCGTTGCTCGCTCGCTCCGCTCGCTCGAAAAAAAATAGCCCAACCCAAAACCAATAACTTTTGCGTTCGTTCTTCGAATTCATCGAAAACTTCGTTAGAACGCGCGGGATCGGTTTAGGGTTGGGCTAGATGGGTCCGAGCGAGCGCCGCGAGCGAGCATTTATCGCGACCTTTCTCCTCGTTTTCGTCTCTCTCGAGAAGCGGGAAAAACGCGAATGAACGCGAATGAACGCGAATGAACGCGAATGAACGCGAATGAACGCGAATGAACGCGAATGAACGCGAAAGAACGCGAAAGAACGTGAAAGACGTTAGAAGGGCGCGCGCGCGCGCGCGCACGGCTCGTCGCGCCCCGCAGCGTGCCTTAAGAGAGTCATAGTTACTCCCGCCGTTTACCCGCTGAATTTGACGTGCGCGCGCAGCGGCGTATTGCTTTTTACTTGTACGCGGCCGAGATAAACCATTATTTCCGACGTATTTTATCGTGGTACGTCGATTTATGCAAAGATATTACAACCTTGTAACGATTTTTAGCGGGTCAATTCGATGGGAACATCCGGCCTCTTCGTAGCGGGGCGACAAAATTCCAAGTTCCAACCTCTCGGCCATTTTGGTCCGGCGGACGAAATTTTTCAAAAAAATAAAGTGAAATCGTTACTTTCGACCAGATTACGTCGTAACATAGCGATTACACGCAAAATTTCGATACATTATAACGCTATTCAGCGAGTTACTTCTACTCGAACGTTCGAACAGAGGCGGATGTTTCAAAGTCCATCCGATGCAACGATACGCTCTTACGCGTTGCTCGCTCGCTCCGCTCGCTCGAAAAAAAATAGCCCAACCCAAAACCAATAACTTTTGCGTTCGTTCTTCGATTTCATCGAAAACTTCGTTAGAACGCGCGGGATCGGTTTAGGGTTGGGCTAGATGGGTCCGAGCGAGCGCCGCGAGCGAGCATTTATCGCGACCTTTCTCCTCGTTTTCGTCTCTCTCGAGAAGCGGGAAAAACGCGAATGAACGCGAATGAACGCGAATGAACGCGAATGAACGCGAATGAACGCGAATGAACGCGAATGAACGCGAAAGAACGCGAAAGAACGTGAAAGACGTTAGAAGGGCGCGCGCGCGCGCGCGCACGGCCCGTCGCGCCCCGCAGCGTGCCTTAAGAGAGTCATAGTTACTCCCGCCGTTTACCCGCTGAATTTGACGTGCGCGCGCAGCGGCGTATTGCTTTTTACTTGTACGCGGCCGAGATAAACCATTATTTCCGACGTATTTTATCGTGGTACGTCGATTTATGCAAAGATATTCCAACCTTGTAACGATTTTTAGCGGGTCAATTCGATGGGAACATCCGGCCTCTTCGTAGCGAGGCGACAAAATACCAAGTTCCAACCTCTCGGCCATTTTGGTCCGGCGGACGAAATTTTTCAAAAAAATAAAGTGAAATCGTTACTTTCGACCAGATTACGTCGTAACATAGCGATTACACGCAAAATTTCGATACATTATAACGCTATTCAGCGAGTTACTTCTACTCGAACGTTCGAACAGAGGCGGATGTTTCAAAGTCCATCCGATGCAACGATACGCTCTTACGCGTTGCTCGCTCGCTCCGCTCGCTCGAAAAAAAATAGCCCAACCCAAAACCAATAACTTTTGCGTTCGTTCTTCGAATTCATCGAAAACTTCGTTAGAACGCGCGGGATCGGTTTAGGGTTGGGCTAGATGGGTCCGAGCGAGCGCCGCGAGCGAGCATTTATCGCGACCTTTCTCCTCGTTTTCGTCTCTCTCGAGAAGCGGGAAAAACGCGAATGAACGCGAATGAACGCGAATGAACGCGAATGAACGCGAATGAACGCGAATGAACGCGAATGAACGCGAAAGAACGCGAAAGAACGTGAAAGACGTTAGAAGGGCGCGCGCGCGCGCGCGCACGGCTCGTCGCGCCCCGCAGCGTGCCTTAAGAGAGTCATAGTTACTCCCGCCGTTTACCCGCTGAATTTGACGTGCGCGCGCAGCGGCGTATTGCTTTTTACTTGTACGCGGCCGAGATAAACCATTATTTCCGACGTATTTTATCGTGGTACGTCGATTTATGCAAAGATATTACAACCTTGTAACGATTTTTAGCGGGTCAATTCGATGGGAACATCCGGCCTCTTCGTAGCGGGGCGACAAAATTCCAAGTTCCAACCTCTCGGCCATTTTGGTCCGGCGGACGAAATTTTTCAAAAAAATAAAGTGAAATCGTTACTTTCGACCAGATTACGTCGTAACATAGCGATTACACGCAAAATTTCGATACATTATAACGCTATTCAGCGAGTTACTTCTACTCGAACGTTCGAACAGAGGCGGATGTTTCAAAGTCCATCCGATGCAACGATACGCTCTTACGCGTTGCTCGCTCGCTCCGCTCGCTCGAAAAAAAATAGCCCAACCCAAAACCAATAACTTTTGCGTTCGTTCTTCGATTTCATCGAAAACTTCGTTAGAACGCGCGGGATCGGTTTAGGGTTGGGCTAGATGGGTCCGAGCGAGCGCCGCGAGCGAGCATTTATCGCGACCTTTCTCCTCGTTTTCGTCTCTCTCGAGAAGCGGGAAAAACGCGAATGAACGCGAATGAACGCGAATGAACGCGAATGAACGCGAATGAACGCGAATGAACGCGAATGAACGCGAAAGAACGCGAAAGAACGTGAAAGACGTTAGAAGGGCGCGCGCGCGCGCGCGCACGGCCCGTCGCGCCCCGCAGCGTGCCTTAAGAGAGTCATAGTTACTCCCGCCGTTTACCCGCTGAATTTGACGTGCGCGCGCAGCGGCGTATTGCTTTTTACTTGTACGCGGCCGAGATAAACCATTATTTCCGACGTATTTTATCGTGGTACGTCGATTTATGCAAAGATATTCCAACCTTGTAACGATTTTTAGCGGGTCAATTCGATGGGAACATCCGGCCTCTTCGTAGCGAGGCGACAAAATACCAAGTTCCAACCTCTCGGCCATTTTGGTCCGGCGGACGAAATTTTTCAAAAAAATAAAGTGAAATCGTTACTTTCGACCAGATTACGTCGTAACATAGCGATTACACGCAAAATTTCGATACATTATAACGCTATTCAGCGAGTTACTTCTACTCGAACGTTCGAACAGAGGCGGATGTTTCAAAGTCCATCCGATGCAACGATACGCTCTTACGCGTTGCTCGCTCGCTCCGCTCGCTCGAAAAAAAATAGCCCAACCCAAAACCAATAACTTTTGCGTTCGTTCTTCGATTTCATCGAAAACTTCGTTAGAACGCGCGGGATCGGTTTAGGGTTGGGCTAGATGGGTCCGAGCGAGCGCCGCGAGCGAGCATTTATCGCGACCTTTCTCCTCGTTTTCGTCTCTCTCGAGAAGCGGGAAAAACGCGAATGAACGCGAATGAACGCGAATGAACGCGAATGAACGCGAATGAACGCGAATGAACGCGAATGAACGCGAATGAACGCGAAAGAACGCGAAAGAACGTGAAAGACGTTAGAAGGGCGCGCGCGCGCGCGCGCACGGCCCGTCGCGCCCCGCAGCGTGCCTTAAGAGAGTCATAGTTACTCCCGCCGTTTACCCGCTGAATTTGACGTGCGCGCGCAGCGGCGTATTGCTTTTTACTTGTACGCGGCCGAGATAAACCATTATTTCCGACGTATTTTATCGTGGTACGTCGATTTATGCAAAGATATTCCAACCTTGTAACGATTTTTAGCGGGTCAATTCGATGGGAACATCCGGCCTCTTCGTAGCGGGGCGACAAAATTCCAAGTTCCAACCTCTCGGCCATTTTGGTCCGGCGGACGAAATTTTTCAAAAAAATAAAGTGAAATCGTTACTTTCGACCAGATTACGTCGTAACATAGCGATTTCACGCAAAATTTCGATAGATTATAACGCTATTCAGCGAGTTATTTCTACTCGAACGTTCGAACAGAGGCGGATGTTTCAAAGTCCATGCGATGCAACGATACGCTCTTACGCGTTGCTCGCTCGCTCCGCTCGCTCGAAAAAAAATAGCCCAACCTAAAACCAACAACTTTTGCGTTCGTTCTTCGATTTCATCGAAAACTTCGTTAGAACGCGCGGGATCGGTTTAGGGTTGGGCTAGATGGGTCCGAGCGAGCGCCGCGAGCGAGCATTTATCGCGACCTTTCTCCTCGTTTTCGTCTCTCTCGAGAAGCGGGAAAAACGCGAATGAACGCGAATGAACGCGAATGAACGCGAATGAACGCGAATGAACGCGAAAGAACGCGAAAGAACGTGAAAGACGTTAGAAGGGCGCGCGCGCGCGCGCGCACGGCGCGTCGCGCCCTGCAGCGTGCCTTAAGAGAGTCATAGTTACTCCCGCCGTTTACCCGCTGAATTTGACGTGCGCGCGCAGCGGCGTATTGCTTTTTACTTGTACGCGGCCGAGATAAACCATTATTTCCGACGTATTTTATCGTGGTACGTCGATTTATGCAAAGATATTCCAACCTTGTAACGATTTTTAGCGGGTCAATTCGATGGGAACATCCGGCCTCTTCGTAGCGGGGCGACAAAATTCCAAGTTCCAACCTCTCGGCCATTTTGGTCCGGCGGACGAAATTTTTCAAAAAAATAAAGTGAAATCGTTACTTTCGACCAGATTACGTCGTAACATAGCGATTGCACGCAAAATTTCGATACATTATAACGCTTTTCAGCGAGTTACTTCTACTCGAACGTTCGAACAGAGGCGGATGTTTCAAAGTCCATGCGATGCAACGATACGCTCTTACGCGTTGCTCGCTCGCTCCGCTCGCTCGAAAAAAAATAGCACAACCCAAAACCAATAACTTTTGCGTTCGTTCTTCGATTTCATCGAAAACTTCGTTAGAACGCGCGGGATCGGTTTAGGGTTGGGCTAGATGGGTCCGAGCGAGCGCCGCGAGCGAGCATTTATCGCGACCTTTCTCCTCGTTTTCGTCTCTCTCGAGAAGCGGGAAAAACGCGAATGAACGCGAATGAACGCGAATGAACGCGAATGAACGCGAATGAACGCGATGAACGCGAAAGATCGTGAAAGACGTTAGAAGGGCGCGCGCGCGCGCGCACGGCGCGTCGCGCCCCGCAGCGTGCCTTAAGAGAGTCATAGTTACTCCCGCCGTTTACCCGCTGAATTTGACGTGCGCGCGCAGCGGCGTATTGCTTTTTACTTGTACGCGGCCGAGATAAACCATTATTTCCGACGTATTTTATCGTGGTACGTCGATTTATGCAAAGATATTCCAACCTTGCAACGATTTTTAGCGGGTCAATTCGATGGGAACATCCGGCCTCTTCGTAGCGGGGCGACAAAATTCCAAGTTCCAACCTCTCGGCCATTTTGGTCCGGCGGACGAAATTTTTCAAAAAAATAAAGTGAAATCGTTACTTTCGACCAGATTACGTCGTAACATAGCGATTACACGCAAAATTTCGATACATTATAACGCTTTTCAGCGAGTTACTTCTACTCGAACGTTCGAACAGAGGCGGATGTTTCAAAGTCCATGCGATGCAACGATACGCTCTTACGCGTTGCTCGCTCGCTCCGCTCGCTCGAAAAAAAATAGCACAACCCAAAACCAATAACTTTTGCGTTCGTTCTTCGATTTCATCGAAAACTTCGTTAGAACGCGCGGGATCGGTTTAGGGTTGGGCTAGATGGGTCCGAGCGAGCGCCGCGTGCGAGCATTTATCGCGACCTTTCTCCTCGTTTTCGTCTCTCTCGAGAAGCGGGAAAAACGCGAATGAACGCGAATGAACGCGAATGAACGCGAATGAACGCGAATGAACGCGAAAGAACGCGAAAGAACGTGAAAGACGTTAGAAGGGCGCGCGCGCGCGCGCGCACGGCTCGTCGCGCCCCGCAGCGTGCCTTAAGAGAGTCATAGTTACTCCCGCCGTTTACCCGCTGAATTTGACGTGCGCGCGCAGCGGCGTATTGCTTTTTACTTGTACGCGGCCGAGATAAACCATTATTTCCGACGTATTTTATCGTGGTACGTCGATTTATGCAAAGATATTACAACCTTGTAACGATTTTTAGCGGGTCAATTCGATGGGAACATCCGGCCTCTTCGTAGCGGGGCGACAAAATTCCAAGTTCCAACCTCTCGGCCATTTTGGTCCGGCGGACGAAATTTTTCAAAAAAATAAAGTGAAATCGTTACTTTCGACCAGATTACGTCGTAACATAGCGATTACACGCAAAATTTCGATACATTATAACGCTATTCAGCGAGTTACTTCTACTCGAACGTTCGAACAGAGGCGGATGTTTCAAAGTCCATCCGATGCAACGATACGCTCTTACGCGTTGCTCGCTCGCTCCGCTCGCTCGAAAAAAAATAGCCCAACCCAAAACCAATAACTTTTGCGTTCGTTCTTCGATTTCATCGAAAACTTCGTTAGAACGCGCGGGATCGGTTTAGGGTTGGGCTAGATGGGTCCGAGCGAGCGCCGCGAGCGAGCATTTATCGCGACCTTTCTCCTCGTTTTCGTCTCTCTCGAGAAGCGGGAAAAACGCGAATGAACGCGAATGAACGCGAATGAACGCGAATGAACGCGAATGAACGCGAATGAACGCGAATGAACGCGAAAGAACGCGAAAGAACGTGAAAGACGTTAGACGTGCGCGCGCGCACGGCCCGTCGCGCCCCGCAGCGTGCCTTAAGAGAGTCATAGTTACTCCCGCCGTTTACCCGCTGAATTTGACGTGCGCGCGCAGCGGCGTATTGCTTTTTACTTGTACGCGGCCGAGATAAACCATTATTTCCGACGTATTTTATCGTGGTACGTCGATTTATGCAAAGATATTCCAACCTTGTAACGATTTTTAGCGGGTCAATTCGATGGGAACATCCGGCCTCTTCGTAGCGAGGCGACAAAATACCAAGTTCCAACCTCTCGGCCATTTTGGTCCGGCGGACGAAATTTTTCAAAAAAATAAAGTGAAATCGTTACTTTCGACCAGATTACGTCGTAACATAGCGATTACACGCAAAATTTCGATACATTATAACGCTATTCAGCGAGTTACTTCTACTCGAACGTTCGAACAGAGGCGGATGTTTCAAAGTCCATCCGATGCAACGATACGCTCTTACGCGTTGCTCGCTCGCTCCGCTCGCTCGAAAAAAAATAGCCCAACCCAAAACCAATAACTTTTGCGTTCGTTCTTCGATTTCATCGAAAACTTCGTTAGAACGCGCGGGATCGGTTTAGGGTTGGGCTAGATGGGTCCGAGCGAGCGCCGCGAGCGAGCATTTATCGCGACCTTTCTCCTCGTTTTCGTCTCTCTCGAGAAGCGGGAAAAACGCGAATGAACGCGAATGAACGCGAATGAACGCGAATGAACGCGAATGAACGCGAATGAACGCGAATGAACGCGAAAGAACGCGAAAGAACGTGAAAGACGTTAGAAGGGCGCGCGCGCGCGCGCGCACGGCTCGTCGCGCCCCGCAGCGTGCCTTAAGAGAGTCATAGTTACTCCCGCCGTTTACCCGCTGAATTTGACGTGCGCGCGCAGCGGCGTATTGCTTTTTACTTGTACGCGGCCGAGATAAACCATTATTTCCGACGTATTTTATCGTGGTACGTCGATTTATGCAAAGATATTACAACCTTGTAACGATTTTTAGCGGGTCAATTCGATGGGAACATCCGGCCTCTTCGTAGCGGGGCGACAAAATTCCAAGTTCCAACCTCTCGGCCATTTTGGTCCGGCGGACGAAATTTTTCAAAAAAATAAAGTGAAATCGTTACTTTCGACCAGATTACGTCGTAACATAGCGATTACACGCAAAATTTCGATACATTATAACGCTATTCAGCGAGTTACTCCTACTCGAACGTTCGAACAGAGGCGGATGTTTCAAAGTCCATCCGATGCAACGATACGCTCTTACGCGTTGCTCGCTCGCTCCGCTCGCTCGAAAAAAAATAGCCCAACCCAAAACCAATAACTTTTGCGTTCGTTCTTCGATTTCATCGAAAACTTCGTTAGAACGCGCGGGATCGGTTTAGGGTTGGGCTAGATGGGTCCGAGCGAGCGCCGCGAGCGAGCATTTATCGCGACCTTTCTCCTCGTTTTCGTCTCTCTCGAGAAGCGGGAAAAACGCGAATGAACGCGAATGAACGCGAATGAACGCGAATGAACGCGAATGAACGCGAATGAACGCGAATGAACGCGAATGAACGCGAAAGAACGCGAAAGAACGTGAAAGACGTTAGAAGGGCGCGCGCGCGCGCGCGCACGGCCCGTCGCGCCCCGCAGCGTGCCTTAAGAGAGTCATAGTTACTCCCGCCGTTTACCCGCTGAATTTGACGTGCGCGCGCAGCGGCGTATTGCTTTTTACTTGTACGCGGCCGAGATAAACCATTATTTCCGACGTATTTTATCGTGGTACGTCGATTTATGCAAAGATATTCCAACCTTGTAACGATTTTTAGCGGGTCAATTCGATGGGAACATCCGGCCTCTTCGTAGCGGGGCGACAAAATTCCAAGTTCCAACCTCTCGGCCATTTTGGTCCGGCGGACGAAATTTTTCAAAAAAATAAAGTGAAATCGTTACTTTCGACCAGATTACGTCGTAACATAGCGATTTCACGCAAAATTTCGATAGATTATAACGCTATTCAGCGAGTTATTTCTACTCGAACGTTCGAACAGAGGCGGATGTTTCAAAGTCCATGCGATGCAACGATACGCTCTTACGCGTTGCTCGCTCGCTCCGCTCGCTCGAAAAAAAATAGCCCAACCTAAAACCAATAACTTTTGCGTTCGTTCTTCGATTTCATCGAAAACTTCGTTAGAACGCGCGGGATCGGTTTAGGGTTGGGCTAGATGGGTCCGAGCGAGCGCCGCGAGCGAGCATTTATCGCGACCTTTCTCCTCGTTTTCGTCTCTCTCGAGAAGCGGGAAAAACGCGAATGAACGCGAATGAACGCGAATGAACGCGAATGAACGCGAATGAACGCGAAAGAACGCGAAAGAACGTGAAAGACGTTAGAAGGGCGCGCGCGCGCGCGCGCACGGCGCGTCGCGCCCTGCAGCGTGCCTTAAGAGAGTCATAGTTACTCCCGCCGTTTACCCGCTGAATTTGACGTGCGCGCGCAGCGGCGTATTGCTTTTTACTTGTACGCGGCCGAGATAAACCATTATTTCCGACGTATTTTATCGTGGTACGTCGATTTATGCAAAGATATTCCAACCTTGTAACGATTTTTAGCGGGTCAATTCGATGGGAACATCCGGCCTCTTCGTAGCGGGGCGACAAAATTCCAAGTTCCAACCTCTCGGCCATTTTGGTCCGGCGGACGAAATTTTTCAAAAAAATAAAGTGAAATCGTTACTTTCGACCAGATTACGTCGTAACATAGCGATTGCACGCAAAATTTCGATACATTATAACGCTTTTCAGCGAGTTACTTCTACTCGAACGTTCGAACAGAGGCGGATGTTTCAAAGTCCATGCGATGCAACGATACGCTCTTACGCGTTGCTCGCTCGCTCCGCTCGCTCGAAAAAAAATAGCACAACCCAAAACCAATAACTTTTGCGTTCGTTCTTCGATTTCATCGAAAACTTCGTTAGAACGCGCGGGATCGGTTTAGGGTTGGGCTAGATGGGTCCGAGCGAGCGCCGCGAGCGAGCATTTATCGCGACCTTTCTCCTCGTTTTCGTCTCTCTCGAGAAGCGGGAAAAACGCGAATGAACGCGAATGAACGCGAATGAACGCGAATGAACGCGAATGAACGCGATGAACGCGAAAGATCGTGAAAGACGTTAGAAGGGCGCGCGCGCGCGCGCACGGCGCGTCGCGCCCCGCAGCGTGCCTTAAGAGAGTCATAGTTACTCCCGCCGTTTACCCGCTGAATTTGACGTGCGCGCGCAGCGGCGTATTGCTTTTTACTTGTACGCGGCCGAGATAAACCATTATTTCCGACGTATTTTATCGTGGTACGTCGATTTATGCAAAGATATTCCAACCTTGCAACGATTTTTAGCGGGTCAATTCGATGGGAACATCCGGCCTCTTCGTAGCGGGGCGACAAAATTCCAAGTTCCAACCTCTCGGCCATTTTGGTCCGGCGGACGAAATTTTTCAAAAAAATAAAGTGAAATCGTTACTTTCGACCAGATTACGTCGTAACATAGCGATTACACGCAAAATTTCGATACATTATAACGCTTTTCAGCGAGTTACTTCTACTCGAACGTTCGAACAGAGGCGGATGTTTCAAAGTCCATGCGATGCAACGATACGCTCTTACGCGTTGCTCGCTCGCTCCGCTCGCTCGAAAAAAAATAGCACAACCCAAAACCAATAACTTTTGCGTTCGTTCTTCGATTTCATCGAAAACTTCGTTAGAACGCGCGGGATCGGTTTAGGGTTGGGCTAGATGGGTCCGAGCGAGCGCCGCGAGCGAGCATTTATCGCGACCTTTCTCCTCGTTTTCGTCTCTCTCGAGAAGCGGGAAAAACGCGAATGAACGCGAATGAACGCGAATGAACGCGAATGAACGCGAATGAACGCGAAAGAACGCGAAAGAACGTGAAAGACGTTAGAAGGGCGCGCGCGCGCGCGCGCACGGCGCGTCGCGCCCTGCAGCGTGCCTTAAGAGAGTCATAGTTACTCCCGCCGTTTACCCGCTGAATTTGACGTGCGCGCGCAGCGGCGTATTGCTTTTTACTTGTACGCGGCCGAGATAAACCATTATTTCCGACGTATTTTATCGTGGTACGTCGATTTATGCAAAGATATTCCAACCTTGTAACGATTTTTAGCGGGTCAATTCGATCGGAACATCCGGCCTCTTCGTAGCGGGGCGACAAAATTCCAAGTTCCAACCTCTCGGCCATTTTGGTCTTGCGGACGAAATTTTTCAAAAAAATGAAGTGAAATCGTTACTTTCGACCAGATTACGTCGTAACATAGCGATTACACGCAAAATTTCGATACATTATAACGCTTTTCAGCGAGTTATTTCTACTCGAACGTCCGAACAGAGGCGGATGTTTCAAAGTCCATGCGATGCAACGATACGCTCTTACGCGCTGCTCGCTCGCTCCGCTCGCTCGAAAAAAAATAGCCCAACCCAAAACCAATAACTTTTGCGTTCGTTCTTCGATTTCATCGAAAACTTCGTTAGAACGCGCGGGATCGGTTTAGGGTTGGGCTAGATGGGTCCGAGCGAGCGCCGCGAGCGAGCATTTATCGCGACCTTTCTCCTCGTTTTCGTCTCTCTCGAGAAGCGGGAAAAACGCGAATGAACGCGAATGAACGCGAATGAACGCGAATGAACGCGAATGAACGCGAAAGAACGCGAAAGAACGTGAAAGACGTTAGAAGGGCGCGCGCGCGCGCGCACGGCGCGTCGCGCCCCGCAGCGTGCCTTAAGAGAGTCATAGTTACTCCCGCCGTTTACCCGCTGAATTTGACGTGCGCGCGCAGCGGCGTATTGGTTTTTACTTGTACGCGGCCGAGATAAACCATTATTTCCGACGTATTTTATCGTGGTACGTCGATTTATGCAAAGATATTCCAACCTTGTAACGATTTTTAGCGGGTCAATTCGATGGGAACATCCGGCCTCTACGTAGCGGGGCGACAAAATTCCAAGTTCCAACCTCTCGGCCATTTTGGTCCGGCGGACGAAATTTTTCAAAAAAATAAAGTGAAATCGTTACTTTCGACCAGATTACGTCGTAACATAGCGATTACACGCAAAACTTCGATACATTATAACGCTTTTCAGCGAGTTACTTCTACTCGAACGTTCGAACAGAGGCGGATGTTTCAAAGTCCATGCGATGCAACAATACGCTCTTACGCGTTGCTCGCTCGCTCCGCTCGCTCGAAAAAAAATAGCACAACCCAAAACCAATAACTTTTGCGTTCGTTCTTCGATTTCATCGAAAACTTCGTTAGAACGCGCGGGATCGGTTTAGGGTTGGGCTAGATGGGTCCGAGCGAGCGCCGCGAGCGAGCATTTATCGCGACCTTTCTCCTCGTTTTCGTCTCTCTCGAGAAGCGGGAAAAACGCGAATGAACGCGAATGAACGCGAATGAACGCGAATGAACGCGAATGAACGCGAATGAACGCGAATGAACGCGAATGAACGCGAAAGAACGCGAAAGAACGTGAAAGACGTTAGAAGGGCGCGCGCGCGCGCGCGCACGGCCCGTCGCGCCCCGCAGCGTGCCTTAAGAGAGTCATAGTTACTCCCGCCGTTTACCCGCTGAATTTGACGTGCGCGCGCAGCGGCGTATTGCTTTTTACTTGTACGCGGCCGAGATAAACCATTATTTCCGACGTATTTTATCGTGGTACGTCGATTTATGCAAAGATATTCCAACCTTGTAACGATTTTTAGCGGGTCAATTCGATGGGAACATCCGGCCTCTTCGTAGCGAGGCGACAAAATACCAAGTTCCAACCTCTCGGCCATTTTGGTCCGGCGGACGAAATTTTTCAAAAAAATAAAGTGAAATCGTTACTTTCGACCAGATTACGTCGTAACATAGCGATTACACGCAAAATTTCGATACATTATAACGCTATTCAGCGAGTTACTTCTACTCGAACGTTCGAACAGAGGCGGATGTTTCAAAGTCCATCCGATGCAACGATACGCTCTTACGCGTTGCTCGCTCGCTCCGCTCGCTCGAAAAAAAGTAGCCCAACCCAAAACCAATAACTTTTGCGTTCGTTCTTCGAATTCATCGAAAACTTCGTTAGAACGCGCGGGATCGGTTTAGGGTTGGGCTAGATGGGTCCGAGCGAGCGCCGCGAGCGAGCATTTATCGCGACCTTTCTCCTCGTTTTCGTCTCTCTCGAGAAGCGGGAAAAACGCGAATGAACGCGAATGAACGCGAATGAACGCGAATGAACGCGAATGAACGCGAATGAACGCGAATGAACGCGAAAGAACGCGAAAGAACGTGAAAGACGTTAGAAGGGCGCGCGCGCGCGCGCGCACGGCTCGTCGCGCCCCGCAGCGTGCCTTAAGAGAGTCATAGTTACTCCCGCCGTTTACCCGCTGAATTTGACGTGCGCGCGCAGCGGCGTATTGCTTTTTACTTGTACGCGGCCGAGATAAACCATTATTTCCGACGTATTTTATCGTGGTACGTCGATTTATGCAAAGATATTACAACCTTGTAACGATTTTTAGCGGGTCAATTCGATGGGAACATCCGGCCTCTTCGTAGCGGGGCGACAAAATTCCAAGTTCCAACCTCTCGGCCATTTTGGTCCGGCGGACGAAATTTTTCAAAAAAATAAAGTGAAATCGTTACTTTCGACCAGATTACGTCGTAACATAGCGATTACACGCAAAATTTCGATACATTATAACGCTATTCAGCGAGTTACTTCTACTCGAACGTTCGAACAGAGGCGGATGTTTCAAAGTCCATCCGATGCAACGATACGCTCTTACGCGTTGCTCGCTCGCTCCGCTCGCTCGAAAAAAAATAGCCCAACCCAAAACCAATAACTTTTGCGTTCGTTCTTCGATTTCATCGAAAACTTCGTTAGAACGCGCGGGATCGGTTTAGGGTTGGGCTAGATGGGTCCGAGCGAGCGCCGCGAGCGAGCATTTATCGCGACCTTTCTCCTCGTTTTCGTCTCTCTCGAGAAGCGGGAAAAACGCGAATGAACGCGAATGAACGCGAATGAACGCGAATGAACGCGAATGAACGCGAATGAACGCGAATGAACGCGAAAGAACGCGAAAGAACGTGAAAGACGTTAGAAGGGCGCGCGCGCGCGCGCGCACGGCCCGTCGCGCCCCGCAGCGTGCCTTAAGAGAGTCATAGTTACTCCCGCCGTTTACCCGCTGAATTTGACGTGCGCGCGCAGCGGCGTATTGCTTTTTACTTGTACGCGGCCGAGATAAACCATTATTTCCGACGTATTTTATCGTGGTACGTCGATTTATGCAAAGATATTCCAACCTTGTAACGATTTTTAGCGGGTCAATTCGATGGGAACATCCGGCCTCTTCGTAGCGAGGCGACAAAATACCAAGTTCCAACCTCTCGGCCATTTTGGTCCGGCGGACGAAATTTTTCAAAAAAATAAAGTGAAATCGTTACTTTCGACCAGATTACGTCGTAACATAGCGATTACACGCAAAATTTCGATACATTATAACGCTATTCAGCGAGTTACTTCTACTCGAACGTTCGAACAGAGGCGGATGTTTCAAAGTCCATCCGATGCAACGATACGCTCTTACGCGTTGCTCGCTCGCTCCGCTCGCTCGAAAAAAAATAGCCCAACCCAAAACCAATAACTTTTGCGTTCGTTCTTCGATTTCATCGAAAACTTCGTTAGAACGCGCGGGATCGGTTTAGGGTTGGGCTAGATGGGTCCGAGCGAGCGCCGCGAGCGAGCATTTATCGCGACCTTTCTCCTCGTTTTCGTCTCTCTCGAGAAGCGGGAAAAACGCGAATGAACGCGAATGAACGCGAATGAACGCGAATGAACGCGAATGAACGCGAATGAACGCGAATGAACGCGAAAGAACGCGAAAGAACGTGAAAGACGTTAGAAGGGCGCGCGCGCGCGCGCGCACGGCTCGTCGCGCCCCGCAGCGTGCCTTAAGAGAGTCATAGTTACTCCCGCCGTTTACCCGCTGAATTTGACGTGCGCGCGCAGCGGCGTATTGCTTTTTACTTGTACGCGGCCGAGATAAACCATTATTTCCGACGTATTTTATCGTGGTACGTCGATTTATGCAAAGATATTACAACCTTGTAACGATTTTTAGCGGGTCAATTCGATGGGAACATCCGGCCTCTTCGTAGCGGGGCGACAAAATTCCAAGTTCCAACCTCTCGGCCATTTTGGTCCGGCGGACGAAATTTTTCAAAAAAATAAATTGAAATCGTTACTTTCGACCAGATTACGTCGTAACATAGCGATTACACGCAAAATTTCGATACATTATAACGCTATTCAGCGAGTTACTTCTACTCGAACGTTCGAACAGAGGCGGATGTTTCAAAGTCCATCCGATGCAACGATACGCTCTTACGCGTTGCTCGCTCGCTCCGCTCGCTCGAAAAAAAATAGCCCAACCCAAAACCAATAACTTTTGCGTTCGTTCTTCGATTTCATCGAAAACTTCGTTAGAACGCGCGGGATCGGTTTAGGGTTGGGCTAGATGGGTCCGAGCGAGCGCCGCGAGCGAGCATTTATCGCGACCTTTCTCCTCGTTTTCGTCTCTCTCGAGAAGCGGGAAAAACGCGAATGAACGCGAATGAACGCGAATGAACGCGAATGAACGCGAATGAACGCGAATGAACGCGAATGAACGCGAATGAACGCGAAAGAACGCGAAAGAACGTGAAAGACGTTAGAAGGGCGCGCGCGCGCGCGCGCACGGCCCGTCGCGCCCCGCAGCGTGCCTTAAGAGAGTCATAGTTACTCCCGCCGTTTACCCGCTGAATTTGACGTGCGCGCGCAGCGGCGTATTGCTTTTTACTTGTACGCGGCCGAGATAAACCATTATTTCCGACGTATTTTATCGTGGTACGTCGATTTATGCAAAGATATTCCAACCTTGTAACGATTTTTAGCGGGTCAATTCGATGGGAACATCCGGCCTCTTCGTAGCGAGGCGACAAAATACCAAGTTCCAACCTCTCGGCCATTTTGGTCCGGCGGACGAAATTTTTCAAAAAAATAAAGTGAAATCGTTACTTTCGACCAGATTACGTCGTAACATAGCGATTACACGCAAAATTTCGATACATTATAACGCTATTCAGCGAGTTACTTCTACTCGAACGTTCGAACAGAGGCGGATGTTTCAAAGTCCATCCGATGCAACGATACGCTCTTACGCGTTGCTCGCTCGCTCCGCTCGCTCGAAAAAAAATAGCCCAACCCAAAACCAATAACTTTTGCGTTCGTTCTTCGATTTCATCGAAAACTTCGTTAGAACGCGCGGGATCGGTTTAGGGTTGGGCTAGATGGGTCCGAGCGAGCGCCGCGAGCGAGCATTTATCGCGACCTTTCTCCTCGTTTTCGTCTCTCTCGAGAAGCGGGAAAAACGCGAATGAACGCGAATGAACGCGAATGAACGCGAATGAACGCGAATGAACGCGAATGAACGCGAATGAACGCGAAAGAACGCGAAAGAACGTGAAAGACGTTAGAAGGGCGCGCGCGCGCGCGCGCACGGCTCGTCGCGCCCCGCAGCGTGCCTTAAGAGAGTCATAGTTACTCCCGCCGTTTACCCGCTGAATTTGACGTGCGCGCGCAGCGGCGTATTGCTTTTTACTTGTACGCGGCCGAGATAAACCATTATTTCCGACGTATTTTATCGTGGTACGTCGATTTATGCAAAGATATTACAACCTTGTAACGATTTTTAGCGGGTCAATTCGATGGGAACATCCGGCCTCTTCGTAGCGGGGCGACAAAATTCCAAGTTCCAACCTCTCGGCCATTTTGGTCCGGCGGACGAAATTTTTCAAAAAAATAAAGTGAAATCGTTACTTTCGACCAGATTACGTCGTAACATAGCGATTACACGCAAAATTTCGATACATTATAACGCTATTCAGCGAGTTACTTCTACTCGAACGTTCGAACAGAGGCGGATGTTTCAAAGTCCATCCGATGCAACGATACGCTCTTACGCGTTGCTCGCTCGCTCCGCTCGCTCGAAAAAAAATAGCCCAACCCAAAACCAATAACTTTTGCGTTCGTTCTTCGATTTCATCGAAAACTTCGTTAGAACGCGCGGGATCGGTTTAGGGTTGGGCTAGATGGGTCCGAGCGAGCGCCGCGAGCGAGTATTTATCGCGACCTTTCTCCTCGTTTTCGTCTCTCTCGAGAAGAGGGAAAAACGCGAATGAACGCGAATGAACGCGAATGAACGCGAATGAACGCGAAAGAACGCGAAAGAACGTGAAAGACGTTAGAAGGGCGCGCGCGCGCGCGCGCGCACGGCGCGTCGCGCCCCGCAGCGTGCCTTAAGAGAGTCATAGTTACTCCCGCCGTTTACCCGCTGAATTTGACGTGCGCGCGCAGCGGCGTATTGCTTTTTACTTGTACGCGGCCGAGATAAACCATTATTTCCGACGTATTTTATCGTGGTACGTCGATTTATGCAAAGATATTCCAACCTTGTAACGATTTTTAGCGGGTCAATTCGATGGGAACATCCGGCCTCTTCGTAGCGGGGCGACAAAATTCCAAGTTCCAACCTCTCGGCCATTTTGGTCCGGCGGACGAAATTTTTCAAAAAAATAAAGTGAAATCGTTACTTTCGACCAGATTACGTCGTAACATAGCGATTACACGCAAAATTTCGATACATTATAACGCTTTTCAGCGAGTTACTTCTACTCGAACGTTCGAACAGAGGCGGATGTTTCAAAGTCCATGCGATGCAACGATACGCTCTTACGCGTTGCTCGCTCGCTCCGCTCGCTCGAAAAAAAATAGCACAACCCAAAACCAATAACTTTTGCGTTCGTTCTTCGATTTCATCGAAAACTTCGTTAGAACGCGCGGGATCGGTTTAGGGTTGGGCTAGATGGGTCCGAGCGAGCGCCGCGAGCGAGCATTTATCGCGACCTTTCTCCTCGTTTTCGTCTCTCTCGAGAAGCGGGAAAAACGCGAATGAACGCGAATGAACGCGAATGAACGCGAATGAACGCGAATGAACGCGAATGAACGCGAATGAACGCGAAAGAACGCGAAAGAACGTGAAAGACGTTAGAAGGGCGCGCGCGCGCGCGCGCACGGCGCGTCGCGCCCTGCAGCGTGCCTTAAGAGAGTCATAGTTACTCCCGCCGTTTACCCGCTGAATTTGACGTGCGCGCGCAGCGGCGTATTGCTTTTTACTTGTACGCGGCCGAGATAAACCATTATTTCCGACGTATTTTATCGTGGTACGTCGATTTATGCAAAGATATTCCAACCTTGTAACGATTTTTAGCGGGTCAATTCGATGGGAACATCCGGCCTCTTCGTAGCGGGGCGACAAAATTCCAAGTTCCAACCTCTCGGCCATTTTGGTCGGGCGGACGAAATTTTTCAAAAAAATAAAGTGAAATCGTTACTTTCGACCAGATTACGTCGTAACATAGCGATTACACGCAAAATTTCGATACATTATAACGCTTTTCAGCGAGTTATTTCTACTCGAACGTTCGAACAGAGGCGGATGTTTCAAAGTCCATGCGATGCAACGATACGCTCTTACGCGTTGCTCGCTCGCTCCGCTCGCTCGAAAAAAAATAGCCCAACCCAAAACCAATAACTTTTGCGTTCGTTCTTCGATTTCATCGAAAACTTCGTTAGAACGCGCGGGATCGGTTTAGGGTTGGGCTAGATGGGTCCGAGCGAGCGCCGCGAGCGAGCATTTATCGCGACCTTTCTCCTCGTTTTCGTCTCTCTCGAGAAGCGGGAAAAACGCGAATGAACGCGAATGAACGCGAATGAACGCGAATGAACGCGAATGAACGCGAAAGAACGCGAAAGAACGTGAAAGACGTTAGGAGGGCGCGCGCGCGCGCGCACGGCGCGTCGCGCCCCGCAGCGTGCCTTAAGAGAGTCATAGTTACTCCCGCCGTTTACCCGCTGAATTTGACGTGCGCGCGCAGCGGCGTATTGCTTTTTACTTGTACGCGGCCGAGATAAACCATTATTTCCGACGTATTTTATCGTGGTACGTCGATTTATGCAAAGATATTCCAACCTTGTAACGATTTTTAGCGGGTCAATTCGATGGGAACATCCGGCCTCTTCGTAGCGGGGCGACAAAATTCCAAGTTCCAACCTCTCGGCCATTTTGGTCCGGCGGACGAAATTTTTCAAAAAAATAAAGTGAAATCGTTACTTTCGACCAGATTACGTCGTAACATAGCGATTACACGCAAAATTTCGATACATTATAACGCTTTTCAGCGAGTTACTTCTACTCGAACGTTCGAACAGAGGCGGATGTTTCAAAGTCCATGCGATGCAACGATACGCTCTTACGCGTTGCTCGCCCGCTCCGCTCGCTCGAAAAAAAATAGCACAACCCAAAACCAATAACTTTTGCGTTCGTTCTTCGATTTCACCGAAAACTTCGTTAGAACGCGCGGGATCGGTTTAGGGTTGGGCTAGATGGGTCCGAGCGAGCGCCGCGAGCGAGCATTTATCGCGACCTTTCTCCTCGTTTTCGTCTCTCTCGAGAAGCGGGAAAAACGCGAATGAACGCGAATGAACGCGAATGAACGCGAATGAACGCGAATGAACGCGAATGAACGCGAAAGAACGCGAAAGAACGTGAAAGACGTTAGAAGGGCGCGCGCGCGCGCGCGCACGGCCCGTCGCGCCCCGCAGCGTGCCTTAAGAGAGTCATAGTTACTCCCGCCGTTTACCCGCTGAATTTGACGTGCGCGCGCAGCGGCGTATTGCTTTTTACTTGTACGCGGCCGAGATAAACCATTATTTCCGACGTATTTTATCGTGGTACGTCGATTTATGCAAAGATATTCCAACCTTGTAACGATTTTTAGCGGGTCAATTCGATGGGAACATCCGGCCTCTTCGTAGCGAGGCGACAAAATACCAAGTTCCAACCTCTCGGCCATTTTGGTCCGGCGGACGAAATTTTTCAAAAAAATAAAGTGAAATCGTTACTTTCGACCAGATTACGTCGTAACATAGCGATTACACGCAAAATTTCGATACATTATAACGCTATTCAGCGAGTTACTTCTACTCGAACGTTCGAACAGAGGCGGATGTTTCAAAGTCCATCCGATGCAACGATACGCTCTTACGCGTTGCTCGCTCGCTCCGCTCGCTCGAAAAAAAATAGCCCAACCCAAAACCAATAACTTTTGCGTTCGTTCTTCGATTTCATCGAAAACTTCGTTAGAACGCGCGGGATCGGTTTAGGGTTGGGCTAGATGGGTCCGAGCGAGCGCCGCGAGCGAGCATTTATCGCGACCTTTCTCCTCGTTTTCGTCTCTCTCGAGAAGCGGGAAAAACGCGAATGAACGCGAATGAACGCGAATGAACGCGAATGAACGCGAATGAACGCGAATGAACGCGAATGAACGCGAAAGAACGCGAAAGAACGTGAAAGACGTTAGAAGGGCGCGCGCGCGCGCGCGCACGGCTCGTCGCGCCCCGCAGCGTGCCTTAAGAGAGTCATAGTTACTCCCGCCGTTTACCCGCTGAATTTGACGTGCGCGCGCAGCGGCGTATTGCTTTTTACTTGTACGCGGCCGAGATAAACCATTATTTCCGACGTATTTTATCGTGGTACGTCGATTTATGCAAAGATATTACAACCTTGTAACGATTTTTAGCGGGTCAATTCGATGGGAACATCCGGCCTCTTCGTAGCGGGGCGACAAAATTCCAAGTTCCAACCTCTCGGCCATTTTGGTCCGGCGGACGAAATTTTTCAAAAAAATAAAGTGAAATCGTTACTTTCGACCAGATTACGTCGTAACATAGCGATTACACGCAAAATTTCGATACATTATAACGCTATTCAGCGAGTTACTTCTACTCGAACGTTCGAACAGAGGCGGATGTTTCAAAGTCCATCCGATGCAACGATACGCTCTTACGCGTTGCTCGCTCGCTCCGCTCGCTCGAAAAAAAATAGCCCAACCCAAAACCAATAACTTTTGCGTTCGTTCTTCGATTTCATCGAAAACTTCGTTAGAACGCGCGGGATCGGTTTAGGGTTGGGCTAGATGGGTCCGAGCGAGCGCCGCGAGCGAGCATTTATCGCGACCTTTCTCCTCGTTTTCGTCTCTCTCGAGAAGCGGGAAAAACGCGAATGAACGCGAATGAACGCGAATGAACGCGAATGAACGCGAATGAACGCGAATGAACGCGAATGAACGCGAAAGAACGCGAAAGAACGTGAAAGACGTTAGAAGGGCGCGCGCGCGCGCGCGCACGGCTCGTCGTGCCCCGCAGCGTGCCTTAAGAGAGTCATAGTTACTCCCGCCGTTTACCCGCTGAATTTGACGTGCGCGCGCAGCGGCGTATTGCTTTTTACTTGTACGCGGCCGAGATAAACCATTATTTCCGACGTATTTTATCGTGGTACGTCGGTTTATGCAAAGATATTACAACCTTGTAACGATTTTTAGCGGGTCAATTCGATGGGAACATCCGGCCTCTTCGTAGCGGGGCGACAAAATTCCAAGTTCCAACCTCTCGGCCATTTTGGTCCGGCGGACGAAATTTTTCAAAAAAATAAAGTGAAATCGTTACTTTCGACCAGATTACGTCGTAACATAGCGATTACACGCAAAATTTCGATACATTATAACGCTTTTCAGCGAGTTACTTCTACTCGAACGTTCGAACAGAGGCGGATGTTTCAAAGTCCATCCGATGCAACGATACGCTCTTACGAGTTGCTCGCTCGCTCCGCTCGCTCGAAAAAAAATAGCCCAACCCAAAACCAATAACTTTTGCGTTCGTTCTTCGATTTCATCGAAAACTTCGTTAGAACGCGCGGGATCGGTTTAGGGTTGGGCTAGATGGGTCCGAGCGAGCGCCGCGAGCGAGCATTTATCGCGACCTTTCTCCTCGTTTTCGTCTCTCTCGAGAAGCGGGAAAAACGCGAATGAACGCGAATGAACGCGAATGAACGCGAATGAACGCGAATGAACGCGAAAGAACGCGAAAGAACGTGAAAGACGTTAGAAGGGCGCGCGCGCGCGCGCACGGCGCGTCGCGCCCCGCAGCGTGCCTTAAGAGAGTCATAGTTACTCCCGCCGTTTACCCGCTGAATTTGACGTGCGCGCGCAGCGGCGTATTGCTTTTTACTTGTACGCGGCCGAGATAAACCATTATTTCCGACGTATTTTATCGTGGTACGTCGATTTATGCAAAGATATTCCAACCTTGTAACGATTTTTAGCGGGTCAATTCGATGGGAACATCCGGCCTCTTCGTAGCGGGGCGACAAAATTCCAAGTTCCAACCTCTCGGCCATTTTGGTCCGGCGGACGAAATTTTTCAAAAAAATAAAGTGAAATCGTTACTTTCGACCAGATTACGTCGTAACATAGCGATTACACGCAAAATTTCGATACATTATAACGCTTTTCAGCGAGTTACTTCTACTCGAACGTTCGAACAGAGGCGGATGTTTCAAAGTCCATGCGATGCAACGATACGCTCTTACGCGTTGCTCGCCCGCTCCGCTCGCTCGAAAAAAAATAGCACAACCCAAAACCAATAACTTTTGCGTTCGTTCTTCGATTTCACCGAAAACTTCGTTAGAACGCGCGGGATCGGTTTAGGGTTGGGCTAGATGGGTCCGAGCGAGCGCCGCGAGCGAGCATTTATCGCGACCTTTCTCCTCGTTTTCGTCTCTCTCGAGAAGCGGGAAAAACGCGAATGAACGCGAATGAACGCGAATGAACGCGAATGAACGCGAATGAACGCGAATGAACGCGAATGAACGCGAAAGAACGCGAAAGAACGTGAAAGACGTCAGAAGGGCGCGCGCGCGCGCGCGCACGGCCCGTCGCGCCCCGCAGCGTGCCTTAAGAGAGTCATAGTTACTCCCGCCGTTTGCCCGCTGAATTTGACGTGCGCGCGCAGCGGCGTATTGCTTTTTACTTGTACGCGGCCGAGATAAACCATTATTTCCGACGTATTTTATCGTGGTACGTCGATTTATGCAAAGATATTCCAACCTTGTAACGATTTTTAGCGGGTCAATTCGATGGGAACATCCGGCCTCTTCGTAGCGAGGCGACAAAATACCAAGTTCCAACCTCTCGGCCATTTTGGTCCGGCGGACGAAATTTTTCAAAAAAATAAAGTGAAATCGTTACTTTCGACCAGATTACGTCGTAACATAGCGATTACACGCAAAATTTCGATACATTATAACGCTATTCAGCGAGTTACTTCTACTCGAACGTTCGAACAGAGGCGGATGTTTCAAAGTCCATCCGATGCAACGATACGCTCTTACGCGTTGCTCGCTCGCTCCGCTCGCTCGAAAAAAAATAGCCCAACCCAAAACCAATAACTTTTGCGTTCGTTCTTCGATTTCATCGAAAACTTCGTTAGAACGCGCGGGATCGGTTTAGGGTTGGGCTAGATGGGTCCGAGCGAGCGCCGCGAGCGAGCATTTATCGCGACCTTTCTCCTCGTTTTCGTCTCTCTCGAGAAGCGGGAAAAACGCGAATGAACGCGAATGAACGCGAATGAACGCGAATGAACGCGAATGAACGCGAATGAACGCGAATGAACGCGAATGAACGCGAAAGAACGCGAAAGAACGTGAAAGACGTTAGAAGGGCGCGCGCGCGCGCGCGCACGGCTCGTCGCGCCCCGCAGCGTGCCTTAAGAGAGTCATAGTTACTCCCGCCGTTTACCCGCTGAATTTGACGTGCGCGCGCAGCGGCGTATTGCTTTTTACTTGTACGCGGCCGAGATAAACCATTATTTCCGACGTATTTTATCGTGGTACGTCGATTTATGCAAAGATATTACAACCTTGTAACGATTTTTAGCGGGTCAATTCGATGGGAACATCCGGCCTCTTCGTAGCGGGGCGACAAAATTCCAAGTTCCAACCTCTCGGCCATTTTGGTCCGGCGGACGAAATTTTTCAAAAAAATAAAGTGAAATCGTTACTTTCGACCAGATTACGTCGTAACATAGCGATTACACGCAAAATTTCGATACATTATAACGCTATTCAGCGAGTTACTTCTACTCGAACGTTCGAACAGAGGCGGATGTTTCAAAGTCCATCCGATGCAACGATACGCTCTTACGAGTTGCTCGCTCGCTCCGCTCGCTCGAAAAAAAATAGCCCAACCCAAAACCAATAACTTTTGCGTTCGTTCTTCGATTTCATCGAAAACTTCGTTAGAACGCGCGGGATCGGTTTAGGGTTGGGCTAGATGGGTCCGAGCGAGCGCCGCGAGCGAGTATTTATCGCGACCTTTCTCCTCGTTTTCGTCTCTCTCGAGAAGCGGGAAAAACGCGAATGAACGCGAATGAACGCGAATGAACGCGAATGAACGCGAATGAACGCGAAAGAACGCGAAAGAACGTGAAAGACGTTAGAAGGGCGCGCGCGCGCGCGCACGGCGCGTCGCGCCCCGCAGCGTGCCTTAAGAGAGTCATAGTTACTCCCGCCGTTTACCCGCTGAATTTGACGTGCGCGCGCAGCGGCGTATTGCTTTTTACTTGTACGCGGCCGAGATAAACCATTATTTCCGACGTATTTTATCGTGGTACGTCGATTTATGCAAAGATATTCCAACCTTGTAACGATTTTTAGCGGGTCAATTCGATGGGAACATCCGGCCTCTTCGTAGCGGGGCGACAAAATTCCAAGTTCCAACCTCTCGGCCATTTTGGTCCGGCGGACGAAATTTTTCAAAAAAATAAAGTGAAATCGTTACTTTCGACCAGATTACGTCGTAACATAGCGATTACACGCAAAATTTCGATACATTATAACGCTTTTCAGCGAGTTACTTCTACTCGAACGTTCGCACAGAGGCGGATGTTTCAAAGTCCATGCGATGCAACGATACGCTCTTACGCGTTGCTCGCTCGCTCCGCTCGCTCGAAAAAAAATAGCACAACCCAAAACCAATAACTTTTGCGTTCGTTCTTCGATTTCATCGAAAACTTCGTTAGAACGCGCGGGATCGGTTTAGGGTTGGGCTAGATGGGTCCGAGCGAGCGCCGCGAGCGAGCATTTATCGCGACCTTTCTCCTCGTTTTCGTCTCTCTCGAGAAGCGGGAAAAACGCGAATGAACGCGAATGAACGCGAATGAACGCGAATGAACGCGAATGAACGCGAATGAACGCGAATGAACGCGAATGAACGCGAATGAACGCGAAAGAACGCGAAAGAACGTGAAAGACGTTAGAAGGGCGCGCGCGCGCGCGCGCACGGCGCGTCGCGCCCTGCAGCGTGCCTTAAGAGAGTCATAGTTACTCCCGCCGTTTACCCGCTGAATTTGACGTGCGCGCGCAGCGGCGTATTGCTTTTTACTTGTACGCGGCCGAGATAAACCATTATTTCCGACGTATTTTATCGTGGTACGTCGATTTATGCAAAGATATTCCAACCTTGTAACGATT
Organism: Bombus vancouverensis nearcticus; assembly: GCF_051014615.1. NCBI lineage: Eukaryota > Metazoa > Arthropoda > Insecta > Hymenoptera > Apidae > Bombus > Bombus vancouverensis. The sequence goes on along the minus strand of NC_134926.1, from coordinate 2,220,226 downwards.
TTTAGCGGGTCAATTCGATGGGAACATCCGGCCTCTTCGTAGCGGGGCGACAAAATTCCAAGTTCCAACCTCTCGGCCATTTTGGTCGGGCGGACGAAATTTTTCAAAAAAATAAAGTGAAATCGTTACTTTCGACCAGATTACGTCGTAACATAGCGATTACACGCAAAATTTCGATACATTATAACGCTTTTCAGCGAGTTATTTCTACTCGAACGTTCGAACAGAGGCGGATGTTTCAAAGTCCATGCGATGCAACGATACGCTCTTACGCGTTGCTCGCTCGCTCCGCTCGCTCGAAAAAAAATAGCCCAACCCAAAACCAATAACTTTTGCGTTCGTTCTTCGATTTCATCGAAAACTTCGTTAGAACGCGCGGGATCGGTTTAGGGTTGGGCTAGATGGGTCCGAGCGAGCGCCGCGAGCGAGCATTTATCGCGACCTTTCTCCTCGTTTTCGTCTCTCTCGAGAAGCGGGAAAAACGCGAATGAACGCGAATGAACGCGAATGAACGCGAATGAACGCGAATGAACGCGAAAGAACGCGAAAGAACGTGAAAGACGTTAGAAGGGCGCGCGCGTGCGCGCACGGCGCGTCGCGCCCCGCAGCGTGCCTTAAGAGAGTCATAGTTACTCCCGCCGTTTACCCGCTGAATTTGACGTGCGCGCGCAGCGGCGTATTGCTTTTTACTTGTACGCGGCCGAGATAAACCATTATTTCCGACGTATTTTATCGTGGTACGTCGATTTATGCAAAGATATTCCAACCTTGTAACGATTTTTAGCGGGTCAATTCGATGGGAACATCCGGCCTCTTCGTAGCGGGGCGACAAAATTCCAAGTTCCAACCTCTCGGCCATTTTGGTCCGGCGGACGAAATTTTTCAAAAAAATAAAGTGAAATCGTTACTTTCGACCATATTACGTCGTAACATAGCGATTACACGCAAAATTTCGATACATTATAACGCTTTTCAGCGAGTTACTTCTACTCGAACGTTCGAACAGAGGCGGATGTTTCAAAGTCCATGCGATGCAACGATACGCTCTTACGCGTTGCTCGCTCGCTCCGCTCGCTCGAAAAAAAATAGCACAACCCAAAACCAATAACTTTTGCGTTCGTTCTTCGATTTCATCGAAAACTTCGTTAGAACGCGCGGGATCGGTTTAGGGTTGGGCTAGATGGGTCCGAGCGAGCGCCGCGAGCGAGCATTTATCGCGACCTTTCTCCTCGTTTTCGTCTCTCTCGAGAAGCGGGAAAAACGCGAATGAACGCGAATGAACGCGAATGAACGCGAATGAACGCGAATGAACGCGAATGAACGCGAATGAACGCGAATGAACGCGAATGAACGCGAAAGAACGCGAAAGAACGTGAAAGACGTTAGAAGGGCGCGCGCGCGCGCGCGCACGGCGCGTCGCGCCCCGCAGCGTGCCTTAAGAGAGTCATAGTTACTCCCGCCGTTTACCCGCTGAATTTGACGTGCGCGCGCAGCGGCGTATTGCTTTTTACTTGTACGCGGCCGAGATAAACCATTATTTCCGACGTATTTTATCGTGGTACGTCGATTTATGCAAAGATATTCCAACCTTGTAACGATTTTTAGCGGGTCAATTCGATGGGAACATCCGGCCTCTTCGTAGCGGGGCGACAAAATTCCAAGTTCCAACCTCTCGGCCATTTTGGTCCGGCGGACGAAATTTTTCAAAAAAATAAAGTGAAATCGTTACTTTCGACCAGATTACGTCGTAACATAGCGATTACACGCAAAATTTCGATACATTATAACGCTATTCAGCGAGTTACTTCTACTCGAACGTTCGAACAGAGGCGGATGTTTCAAAGTCCATCCGATGCAACGATACGCTCTTACGAGTTGCTCGCTCGCTCCGCTCGCTCGAAAAAAAATAGCCCAACCCAAAACCAATAACTTTTGCGTTCGTTCTTCGATTTCATCGAAAACTTCGTTAGAACGCGCGGGATCGGTTTAGGCTTGGGCTAGATGGGTCCGAGCGAGCGCCGCGAGCGAGTATTTATCGCGACCTTTCTCCTCGTTTTCGTCTCTCTCGAGAAGCGGGAAAAACGCGAATGAACGCGAATGAACGCGAATGAACGCGAATGAACGCGAATGAACGCGAAAGAACGCGAAAGAACGTGAAAGACGTTAGAAGGGCGCGCGCGCGCGCGCACGGCGCGTCGCGCCCCGCAGCGTGCCTTAAGAGAGTCATAGTTACTCCCGCCGTTTACCCGCTGAATTTGACGTGCGCGCGCAGCGGCGTATTGCTTTTTACTTGTACGCGGCCGAGATAAACCATTATTTCCGACGTATTTTATCGTGGTACGTCGATTTATGCAAAGATATTCCAACCTTGTAACGATTTTTAGCGGGTCAATTCGATGGGAACATCCGGCCTCTTCGTAGCGGGGCGACAAAATTCCAAGTTCCAACCTCTCGGCCATTTTGGTCCGGCGGACGAAATTTTTCAAAAAAATAAAGTGAAATCGTTACTTTCGACCAGATTACGTCGTAACATAGCGATTACACGCAAAATTTCGATACATTATAACGCTTTTCAGCGAGTTACTTCTACTCGAACGTTCGAACAGAGGCGGATGTTTCAAAGTCCATGCGATGCAACGATACGCTCTTACGCGTTGCTCGCTCGCTCCGCTCGCTCGAAAAAAAATAGCACAACCCAAAACCAATAACTTTTGCGTTCGTTCTTCGATTTCATCGAAAACTTCGTTAGAACGCGCGGGATCGGTTTAGGGTTGGGCTAGATGGGTCCGAGCGAGCGCCGCGAGCGAGCATTTATCGCGACCTTTCTCCTCGTTTTCGTCTCTCTCGAGAAGCGGGAAAAACGCGAATGAAAGCGAATGAACGCGAATGAACGCGAATGAACGCGAATGAACGCGAATGAACGCGAAAGAACGTGAAAGACGTTAGAAGGGCGCGCGCGCGCGCGCGCACGGCGCGTCGCGCCCCGCAGCGTGCCTTAAGAGAGTCATAGTTACTCCCGCCGTTTACCCGCTGAATTTGACGTGCGCGCGCAGCGGCGTATTGCTTTTTACTTGTACGCGGCCGAGATAAACCATTATTTCCGACGTATTTTATCGTGGTACGTCGATTTATGCAAAGATATTCCAACCTTGTAACGATTTTTAGCGGGTCAATTCGATGGGAACATCCGGCCTCTTCGTAGCGGGGCGACAAAATTCCAAGTTCCAACCTCTCGGCCATTTTGGTCCGGCGGACGAAATTTTTCAAAAAAATAAAGTGAAATCGTTACTTTCGACCAGATTACGTCGTAACATAGCGATTACACGCAAAATTTCGATACATTATAACGCTTTTCAGCGAGTTACTTCTACTCGAACGTTCGAACAGAGGCGGATGTTTCAAAGTCCATGCGATGCAACGATACGCTCTTACGCGTTGCTCGCCCGCTCCGCTCGCTCGAAAAAAAATAGCACAACCCAAAACCAATAACTTTTGCGTTCGTTCTTCGATTTCACCGAAAACTTCGTTAGAACGCGCGGGATCGGTTTAGGGTTGGGCTAGATGGGTCCGAGCGAGCGCCGCGAGCGAGCATTTATCGCGACCTTTCTCCTCGTTTTCGTCTCTCTCGAGAAGCGGGAAAAACGCGAATGAACGCGAATGAACGCGAATGAACGCGAATGAACGCGAATGAACGCGAATGAACGCGAATGAACGCGAAAGAACGCGAAAGAACGTGAAAGACGTCAGAAGGGCGCGCGCGCGCGCGCACGGCCCGTCGCGCCCCGCAGCGTGCCTTAAGAGAGTCATAGTTACTCCCGCCGTTTGCCCGCTGAATTTGACGTGCGCGCGCAGCGGCGTATTGCTTTTTACTTGTACGCGGCCGAGATAAACCATTATTTCCGACGTATTTTATCGTGGTACGTCGATTTATGCAAAGATATTCCAACCTTGTAACGATTTTTAGCGGGTCAATTCGATGGGAACATCCGGCCTCTTCGTAGCGAGGCGACAAAATACCAAGTTCCAACCTCTCGGCCATTTTGGTCCGGCGGACGAAATTTTTCAAAAAAATAAAGTGAAATCGTTACTTTCGACCAGATTACGTCGTAACATAGCGATTACACGCAAAATTTCGATACATTATAACGCTATTCAGCGAGTTACTTCTACTCGAACGTTCGAACAGAGGCGGATGTTTCAAAGTCCATCCGATGCAACGATACGCTCTTACGCGTTGCTCGCTCGCTCCGCTCGCTCGAAAAAAAATAGCCCAACCCAAAACCAATAACTTTTGCGTTCGTTCTTCGATTTCATCGAAAACTTCGTTAGAACGCGCGGGATCGGTTTAGGGTTGGGCTAGATGGGTCCGAGCGAGCGCCGCGAGCGAGCATTTATCGCGACCTTTCTCCTCGTTTTCGTCTCTCTCGAGAAGCGGGAAAAACGCGAATGAACGCGAATGAACGCGAATGAACGCGAATGAACGCGAATGAACGCGAATGAACGCGAATGAACGCGAATGAACGCGAAAGAACGCGAAAGAACGTGAAAGACGTTAGAAGGGCGCGCGCGCGCGCGCGCACGGCTCGTCGCGCCCCGCAGCGTGCCTTAAGAGAGTCATAGTTACTCCCGCCGTTTACCCGCTGAATTTGACGTGCGCGCGCAGCGGCGTATTGCTTTTTACTTGTACGCGGCCGAGATAAACCATTATTTCCGACGTATTTTATCGTGGTACGTCGATTTATGCAAAGATATTACAACCTTGTAACGATTTTTAGCGGGTCAATTCGATGGGAACATCCGGCCTCTTCGTAGCGGGGCGACAAAATTCCAAGTTCCAACCTCTCGGCCATTTTGGTCCGGCGGACGAAATTTTTCAAAAAAATAAAGTGAAATCGTTACTTTCGACCAGATTACGTCGTAACATAGCGATTACACGCAAAATTTCGATACATTATAACGCTATTCAGCGAGTTACTTCTACTCGAACGTTCGAACAGAGGCGGATGTTTCAAAGTCCATCCGATGCAACGATACGCTCTTACGAGTTGCTCGCTCGCTCCGCTCGCTCGAAAAAAAATAGCCCAACCCAAAACCAATAACTTTTGCGTTCGTTCTTCGATTTCATCGAAAACTTCGTTAGAACGCGCGGGATCGGTTTAGGGTTGGGCTAGATGGGTCCGAGCGAGCGCCGCGAGCGAGTATTTATCGCGACCTTTCTCCTCGTTTTCGTCTCTCTCGAGAAGCGGGAAAAACGCGAATGAACGCGAATGAACGCGAATGAACGCGAATGAACGCGAATGAACGCGAAAGAACGCGAAAGAACGTGAAAGACGTTAGAAGGGCGCGCGCGCGCGCGCACGGCGCGTCGCGCCCCGCAGCGTGCCTTAAGAGAGTCATAGTTACTCCCGCCGTTTACCCGCTGAATTTGACGTGCGCGCGCAGCGGCGTATTGCTTTTTACTTGTACGCGGCCGAGATAAACCATTATTTCCGACGTATTTTATCGTGGTACGTCGATTTATGCAAAGATATTCCAACCTTGTAACGATTTTTAGCGGGTCAATTCGATGGGAACATCCGGCCTCTTCGTAGCGGGGCGACAAAATTCCAAGTTCCAACCTCTCGGCCATTTTGGTCCGGCGGACGAAATTTTTCAAAAAAATAAAGTGAAATCGTTACTTTCGACCAGATTACGTCGTAACATAGCGATTACACGCAAAATTTCGATACATTATAACGCTTTTCAGCGAGTTACTTCTACTCGAACGTTCGCACAGAGGCGGATGTTTCAAAGTCCATGCGATGCAACGATACGCTCTTACGCGTTGCTCGCTCGCTCCGCTCGCTCGAAAAAAAATAGCACAACCCAAAACCAATAACTTTTGCGTTCGTTCTTCGATTTCATCGAAAACTTCGTTAGAACGCGCGGGATCGGTTTAGGGTTGGGCTAGATGGGTCCGAGCGAGCGCCGCGAGCGAGCATTTATCGCGACCTTTCTCCTCGTTTTCGTCTCTCTCGAGAAGCGGGAAAAACGCGAATGAACGCGAATGAACGCGAATGAACGCGAATGAACGCGAATGAACGCGAATGAACGCGAATGAACGCGAATGAACGCGAATGAACGCGAAAGAACGCGAAAGAACGTGAAAGACGTTAGAAGGGCGCGCGCGCGCGCGCGCACGGCGCGTCGCGCCCTGCAGCGTGCCTTAAGAGAGTCATAGTTACTCCCGCCGTTTACCCGCTGAATTTGACGTGCGCGCGCAGCGGCGTATTGCTTTTTACTTGTACGCGGCCGAGATAAACCATTATTTCCGACGTATTTTATCGTGGTACGTCGATTTATGCAAAGATATTCCAACCTTGTAACGATTTTTAGCGGGTCAATTCGATGGGAACATCCGGCCTCTTCGTAGCGGGGCGACAAAATTCCAAGTTCCAACCTCTCGGCCATTTTGGTCGGGCGGACGAAATTTTTCAAAAAAATAAAGTGAAATCGTTACTTTCGACCAGATTACGTCGTAACATAGCGATTACACGCAAAATTTCGATACATTATAACGCTTTTCAGCGAGTTATTTCTACTCGAACGTTCGAACAGAGGCGGATGTTTCAAAGTCCATGCGATGCAACGATACGCTCTTACGCGTTGCTCGCTCGCTCCGCTCGCTCGAAAAAAAATAGCCCAACCCAAAACCAATAACTTTTGCGTTCGTTCTTCGATTTCATCGAAAACTTCGTTAGAACGCGCGGGATCGGTTTAGGGTTGGGCTAGATGGGTCCGAGCGAGCGCCGCGAGCGAGCATTTATCGCGACCTTTCTCCTCGTTTTCGTCTCTCTCGAGAAGCGGGAAAAACGCGAATGAACGCGAATGAACGCGAATGAACGCGAATGAACGCGAATGAACGCGAAAGAACGCGAAAGAACGTGAAAGACGTTAGAAGGGCGCGCGCGTGCGCGCACGGCGCGTCGCGCCCCGCAGCGTGCCTTAAGAGAGTCATAGTTACTCCCGCCGTTTACCCGCTGAATTTGACGTGCGCGCGCAGCGGCGTATTGCTTTTTACTTGTACGCGGCCGAGATAAACCATTATTTCCGACGTATTTTATCGTGGTACGTCGATTTATGCAAAGATATTCCAACCTTGTAACGATTTTTAGCGGGTCAATTCGATGGGAACATCCGGCCTCTTCGTAGCGGGGCGACAAAATTCCAAGTTCCAACCTCTCGGCCATTTTGGTCCGGCGGACGAAATTTTTCAAAAAAATAAAGTGAAATCGTTACTTTCGACCATATTACGTCGTAACATAGCGATTACACGCAAAATTTCGATACATTATAACGCTTTTCAGCGAGTTACTTCTACTCGAACGTTCGAACAGAGGCGGATGTTTCAAAGTCCATGCGATGCAACGATACGCTCTTACGCGTTGCTCGCTCGCTCCGCTCGCTCGAAAAAAAATAGCACAACCCAAAACCAATAACTTTTGCGTTCGTTCTTCGATTTCATCGAAAACTTCGTTAGAACGCGCGGGATCGGTTTAGGGTTGGGCTAGATGGGTCCGAGCGAGCGCCGCGAGCGAGCATTTATCGCGACCTTTCTCCTCGTTTTCGTCTCTCTCGAGAAGCGGGAAAAACGCGAATGAACGCGAATGAACGCGAATGAACGCGAATGAACGCGAATGAACGCGAATGAACGCGAATGAACGCGAATGAACGCGAATGAACGCGAAAGAACGCGAAAGAACGTGAAAGACGTTAGAAGGGCGCGCGCGCGCGCGCGCACGGCGCGTCGCGCCCCGCAGCGTGCCTTAAGAGAGTCATAGTTACTCCCGCCGTTTACCCGCTGAATTTGACGTGCGCGCGCAGCGGCGTATTGCTTTTTACTTGTACGCGGCCGAGATAAACCATTATTTCCGACGTATTTTATCGTGGTACGTCGATTTATGCAAAGATATTCCAACCTTGTAACGATTTTTAGCGGGTCAATTCGATGGGAACATCCGGCCTCTTCGTAGCGGGGCGACAAAATTCCAAGTTCCAACCTCTCGGCCATTTTGTTCCGGCGGACGAAATTTTTCAAAAAAATAAAGTGAAATCGTTACTTTCGACCAGATTACGTCGTAACATAGCGATTACACGCAAAATTTCGATACATTATAACGCTATTCAGCGAGTTACTTCTACTCGAACGTTCGAACAGAGGCGGATGTTTCAAAGTCCATCCGATGCAACGATACGCTCTTACGAGTTGCTCGCTCGCTCCGCTCGCTCGAAAAAAAATAGCCCAACCCAAAACCAATAACTTTTGCGTTCGTTCTTCGATTTCATCGAAAACTTCGTTAGAACGCGCGGGATCGGTTTAGGGTTGGGCTAGATGGGTCCGAGCGAGCGCCGCGAGCGAGTATTTATCGCGACCTTTCTCCTCGTTTTCGTCTCTCTCGAGAAGCGGGAAAAACGCGAATGAACGCGAATGAACGCGAATGAACGCGAATGAACGCGAATGAACGCGAAAGAACGCGAAAGAACGTGAAAGACGTTAGAAGGGCGCGCGCGCGCGCGCACGGCGCGTCGCGCCCCGCAGCGTGCCTTAAGAGAGTCATAGTTACTCCCGCCGTTTACCCGCTGAATTTGACGTGCGCGCGCAGCGGCGTATTGCTTTTTACTTGTACGCGGCCGAGATAAACCATTATTTCCGACGTATTTTATCGTGGTACGTCGATTTATGCAAAGATATTCCAACCTTGTAACGATTTTTAGCGGGTCAATTCGATGGGAACATCCGGCCTCTTCGTAGCGGGGCGACAAAATTCCAAGTTCCAACCTCTCGGCCATTTTGGTCCGGCGGACGAAATTTTTCAAAAAAATAAAGTGAAATCGTTACTTTCGACCAGATTACGTCGTAACATAGCGATTACACGCAAAATTTCGATACATTATAACGCTTTTCAGCGAGTTACTTCTACTCGAACGTTCGCACAGAGGCGGATGTTTCAAAGTCCATGCGATGCAACGATACGCTCTTACGCGTTGCTCGCTCGCTCCGCTCGCTCGAAAAAAAATAGCACAACCCAAAACCAATAACTTTTGCGTTCGTTCTTCGATTTCATCGAAAACTTCGTTAGAACGCGCGGGATCGGTTTAGGGTTGGGCTAGATGGGTCCGAGCGAGCGCCGCGAGCGAGCATTTATCGCGACCTTTCTCCTCGTTTTCGTCTCTCTCGAGAAGCGGGAAAAACGCGAATGAACGCGAATGAACGCGAATGAACGCGAATGAACGCGAATGAACGCGAATGAACGCGAATGAACGCGAATGAACGCGAATGAACGCGAAAGAACGCGAAAGAACGTGAAAGACGTTAGAAGGGCGCGCGCGCGCGCGCGCACGGCGCGTCGCGCCCTGCAGCGTGCCTTAAGAGAGTCATAGTTACTCCCGCCGTTTACCCGCTGAATTTGACGTGCGCGCGCAGCGGCGTATTGCTTTTTACTTGTACGCGGCCGAGATAAACCATTATTTCCGACGTATTTTATCGTGGTACGTCGATTTATGCAAAGATATTCCAACCTTGTAACGATTTTTAGCGGGTCAATTCGATGGGAACATCCGGCCTCTTCGTAGCGGGGCGACAAAATTCCAAGTTCCAACCTCTCGGCCATTTTGGTCGGGCGGACGAAATTTTTCAAAAAAATAAAGTGAAATCGTTACTTTCGACCAGATTACGTCGTAACATAGCGATTACACGCAAAATTTCGATACATTATAACGCTTTTCAGCGAGTTATTTCTACTCGAACGTTCGAACAGAGGCGGATGTTTCAAAGTCCATGCGATGCAACGATACGCTCTTACGCGTTGCTCGCTCGCTCCGCTCGCTCGAAAAAAAATAGCCCAACCCAAAACCAATAACTTTTGCGTTCGTTCTTCGATTTCATCGAAAACTTCGTTAGAACGCGCGGGATCGGTTTAGGGTTGGGCTAGATGGGTCCGAGCGAGCGCCGCGAGCGAGCATTTATCGCGACCTTTCTCCTCGTTTTCGTCTCTCTCGAGAAGCGGGAAAAACGCGAATGAACGCGAATGAACGCGAATGAACGCGAATGAACGCGAATGAACGCGAAAGAACGCGAAAGAACGTGAAAGACGTTAGAAGGGCGCGCGCGCGCGCGCACGGCGCGTCGCGCCCCGCAGCGTGCCTTAAGAGAGTCATAGTTACTCCCGCCGTTTACCCGCTGAATTTGACGTGCGCGCGCTGCGGCGTATTGCTTTTTACTTGTACGCGGCCGAGATAAACCATTATTTCCGACGTATTTTATCGTGGTACGTCGATTTATGCAAAGATATTCCAACCTTGTAACGATTTTTAGCGGGTCAATTCGATGGGAACATCCGGCCTCTTCGTAGCGGGGCGACAAAATTCCAAGTTCCAACCTCTCGGCCATTTTGGTCCGGCGGACGAAATTTTTCAAAAAAATAAAGTGAAATCGTTACTTTCGACCAGATTACGTCGTAACATAGCGATTACACGCAATATTTCGATACATTATAACGCTTTTCAGCGAGTTACTTCTACTCGAACGTTCGAACAGAGGCGGATGTTTCAAAGTCCATGCGATGCAACGATACGCTCTTACGCGTTGCCCGCCCGCTCCGCTCGCTCGAAAAAAAATAGCACAACCCAAAACCAATAACTTTTGCGTTCGTTCTTCGATTTCATCGAAAACTTCGTTAGAACGCGCGGGATCGGTTTAGGGTTGGGCTAGATGGGTCCGAGCGAGCGCCGCGAGCGAGCATTTATCGCGACCTTTCTCCTCGTTTTCGTCTCTCTCGAGAAGCGGGAAAAACGCGAATGAACGCGAATGAACGCGAATGAACGCGAATGAACGCGAATGAACGCGAATGAACGCGAATGAACGCGAATGAACGCGAATGAACGCGAAAGAACGCGAAAGAACGTGAAAGACGTTAGAAGGGCGCGCGCGCGCGCGCGCACGGCGCGTCGCGCCCCGCAGCGTGCCTTAAGAGAGTCATAGTTACTCCCGCCGTTTACCCGCTGAATTTGACGTGCGCGCGCAGCGGCGTATTGCTTTTTACTTGTACGCGGCCGAGATAAACCATTATTTCCGACGTATTTTATCGTGGTACGTCGATTTATGCAAAGATATTCCAACCTTGTAACGATTTTTAGCGGGTCAATTCGATGGGAACATCCGGCCTCTTCGTAGCGGGGCGACAAAATTCCAAGTTCCAACCTCTCGGCCATTTTGGTCCGGCGGACGAAATTTTTCAAAAAAATAAAGTGAAATCGTTACTTTCGACCAGATTACGTCGTAACATAGCGATTACACGCAAAATTTCGATACATTATAACGCTATTCAGCGAGTTACTTCTACTCGAACGTTCGAACAGAGGCGGATGTTTCAAAGTCCATGCGATGCAACGATACGCTCTTACGCGTTGCTCGCTCGCTCCGCTCGCTCGAAAAAAAATAGCCCAACCCAAAACCAATAACTTTTGCGTTCGTTCTTCGATTTCATCGAAAACTTCGTTAGAACGCGCGGGATCGGTTTAGGGTTGGGCTAGATGGGTCCGAGCGAGCGCCGCGAGCGAGCATTTATCGCGACCTTTCTCCTCGTTTTCGTCTCTCTCGAGAAGCGGGAAAAACGCGAATGAACGCGAATGAACGCGAATGAACGCGAATGAACGCGAATGAACGCGAAAGAACGCGAAAGAACGTGAAAGACGTTAGAAGGGCGCGCCCGCGCGCGCGCACGGCGCGTCGCGCCCTGCAGCGTGCCTTAAGAGAGTCATAGTTACTCCCGCCGTTTACCCGCTGAATTTGACGTGCGCGCGCAGCGGCGTATTGCTTTTTACTTGTACGCGGCCGAGATAAACCATTATTTCCGACGTATTTTATCGTGGTACGTCGATTTATGCAAAGATATTCCAACCTTGTAACGATTTTTAGCGGGTCAATTCGATGGGAACATCCGGCCTCTTCGTAGCGGGGCGACAAAATTCCAAGTTCCAACCTCTCGGCCATTTTGGTCCGGCGGACGAAATTTTTCAAAAAAATAAAGTGAAATCGTTACTTTCGACCAGATTACGTCGTAACATAGCGATTACACGCAAAATTTCGATACATTATAACGCTTTTCAGCGAGTTACTTCTACTCGAACGTTCGAACAGGGGCGGATGTTTCAAAGTCCATGCGATGCAACGATACGCTCTTACGCGTTGATCGCTCGCTCCGCTCGCTCGAAAAAAAATAGCCCAACCCAAAACCAATAACTTTTGCGTTCGTTCTTCGATTTCATCGAAAACTTCGTTAGAACGCGCGGGATCGGTTTAGGGTTGGGCTAGATGGGTCCGAGCGAGCGCCGCGAGCGAGCATTTATCGCGACCTTTCTCCTCGTTTTCGTCTCTCTCGAGAAGCGGGAAAAACGCGAATGAACGCGAATGAACGCGAATGAACGCGAATGAACGCGAATGAACGCGAAAGAACGCGAAAGAACGTGAAAGACGTTAGAAGGGCGCGCGCGCGCGCGCACGGCGCGTCGCGCCCCGCAGCGTGCCTTAAGAGAGTCATAGTTACTCCCGCCGTTTACCCGCTGAATTTGACGTGCGCGCGCAGCGGCGTATTGCTTTTTACTTGTACGCGGCCGAGATAAACCATTATTTCCGACGTATTTTATCGTGGTACGTCGATTTATGCAAAGATATTCCAACCTTGTAACGATTTTTAGCGGGTCAATTCGATGGGAACATCCGGCCTCTTCGTAGCGGGGCGACAAAATTCCAAGTTCCAACCTCTCGGCCATTTTGGTCCGGCGGACGAAATTTTTCAAAAAAATAAAGTGAAGTCGTTACTTTCGACCAGATTACGTCGTAACATAGCGATTACACGCAAAATTTCGATACATTATAACGCTTTTCAGCGAGTTATTTCTACTCGAACGTGCGAACAGAGGCGGATGTTTCAAAGTCCATGCGATGCAACGATACGCTCTTACGCGTTGCTCGCTCGCTCCGCTCGCTCGAAAAAAAATAGCCCAACCCAAAACCAATAACTTTTTCGTTCGTTCTTCGATTTCATCGAAAACTTCGTTAGAACGCGCGGGATCGGTTTAGGGTTGGGCTAGATGGGTCCGAGCGAGCGCCGCGAGCGAGCATTTATCGCGACCTTTCTCCTCGTTTTCGTCTCTCTCGAGAAGCGGGAAAAACGCGAATGAACGCGAATGAACGCGAATGAACGCGAATGAACGCGAATGAACGCGAATGAACGCGAATGAACGCGAAAGAACGCGAAAGAACGTGAAAGACGTTAGAAGGGCGCGCGCGCGCGCGCGCACGGCGCGTCGCGCCCCGCAGCGTGCCTTAAGAGAGTCATAGTTACTCCCGCCGTTTACCCGCTGAATTTGACGTGCGCGCGCAGCGGCGTATTGCTTTTTACTTGTACGCGGCCGAGATAAACCATTATTTCCGACGTATTTTATCGTGGTACGTCGATTTATGCAAAGATATTCCAACCTTGTAACGATTTTTAGCGGGTCAATTCGATGGGAACATCCGGCCTCTTCGTAGCGGGGCGACAAAATTCCAAGTTCCAACCTCTCGGCCATTTTGGTCCGGCGGACGAAATTTTTCAAAAAAATAAAGTGAAATCGTTACTTTCGACCAGATTACGTCGTAACATAGCGATTACACGCAAAATTTCGATACATTATAACGCTATTCAGCGAGTTACTTCTACTCGAACGTTCGAACAGAGGCGGATGTTTCAAAGTCCATCCGATGCAACGATACGCTCTTACGCGTTGCTCGCTCGCTCCGCTCGCTCGAAAAAAAATAGCCCAACCCAAAACCAATAACTTTTGCGTTCGTTCTTCGATTTCATCGAAAACTTCGTTAGAACGCGCGGGATCGGTTTAGGGTTGGGCTAGATGGGTCCGAGCGAGCGCCGCGAGCGAGCATTTATCGCGACCTTTCTCCTCGTTTTCGTCTCTCTCGAGAAGCGGGAAAAACGCGAATGAACGCGAATGAACGCGAATGAACGCGAATGAACGCGAATGAACGCGAATGAACGCGAATGAACGCGAATGAACGCGAATGAACGCGAATGAACGCGAAAGAACGCGAAAGAACGTGAAAGACGTTAGAAGGGCGCGCGCGCGCGCGCGCACGGCGCGTCGCGCCCTGCAGCGTGCCTTAAGAGAGTCATAGTTACTCCCGCCGTTTACCCGCTGAATTTGACGTGCGCGCGCAGCGGCGTATTGCTTTTTACTTGTACGCGGCCGAGATAAACCATTATTCCCGACGTATTTTATCGTGGTACGTCGATTTATGCAAAGATATTCCAACCTTGTAACGATTTTTAGCGGGTCAATTCGATGGGAACATCCGGCCTCCTCGTAGCGGGGCGACAAAATTCCAAGTTCCAACCTCTCGGCCATTTTGGTCCGGCGGACGAAATTTTTCAAAAAAATAAAGTGAAATCGTTACTTTCGACCAGATTACGTCGTAACATAGCGATTACACGCAAAATTTCGATACATTATAACGCTATTCAGCGAGTTACTTCTACTCGAACGTTCGAACAGAGGCGGATGTTTCAAAGTCCATCCGATGCAACGATACGCTCTTACGCGTTGCTCGCTCGCTCCGCTCGCTCGAAAAAAAATAGCCCAACCCAAAACCAATAACTTTTGCGTTCGTTCTTCGATTTCATCGAAAACTTCGTTAGAACGCGCGGGATCGGTTTAGGGTTGGGCTAGATGGGTCCGAGCGAGCGCCGCGAGCGAGCATTTATCGCGACCTTTCTCCTCGTTTTCGTCTCTCTCGAGAAGCGGGAAAAACGCGAATGAACGCGAATGAACGCGAATGAACGCGAATGAACGCGAATGAACGCGAATGAACGCGAATGAACGCGAATGAACGCGAATGAACGCGAAAGAACGCGAAAGAACGTGAAAGACGTTAGAAGGGCGCGCGCGCGCGCGCGCACGGCGCGTCGCGCCCCGCAGCGTGCCTTAAGAGAGTCATAGTTACTCCCGCCGCTTACCCGCTGAATTTGACGTGCGCGCGCAGCGGCGTATTGCTTTTTACTTGTACGCGGCCGAGATAAACCATTATTTCCGACGTATTTTATCGTGGTACGTCGATTTATGCAAAGATATTCCAACCTTGTAACGATTTTTAGCGGGTCAATTCGATGGGAACATCCGGCCTCTTCGTAGCGGGGCGACAAAATTCCAAGTTCCAACCTCTCGGCCATTTTGGTCCGGCGGACGAAATTTTTCAAAAAAATAAAGTGAAATCGTTACTTTCGACCAGATTACGTCGTAACATAGCGATTACACGCAAAATTTCGATACATTATAACGCTTTTCAGCGAGTTACTTCTACTCGAACGTTCGAACAGGGGCGGATGTTTCAAAGTCCATGCGATGCAACGATACGCTCTTACGCGTTGATCGCTCGCTCCGCTCGCTCGAAAAAAAATAGCCCAACCCAAAACCAATAACTTTTGCGTTCGTTCTTCGATTTCATCGAAAACTTCGTTAGAACGCGCGGGATCGGTTTAGGGTTGGGCTAGATGGGTCCGAGCGAGCGCCGCGAGCGAGCATTTATCGCGACCTTTCTCCTCGTTTTCGTCTCTCTCGAGAAGCGGGAAAAACGCGAATGAACGCGAATGAACGCGAATGAACGCGAATGAACGCGAATGAACGCGAATGAACGCGAATGAACGCGAAAGAACGCGAATGAACGCGAAAGAACGCGAAAGAACGTGAAAGACGTTAGAAGGGCGCGCGCGCGCGCGCGCACGGCGCGTCGCGCCCCGCAGCGTGCCTTAAGAGAGTCATAGTTACTCCCGCCGTTTACCCGCTGAATTTGACGTGCGCGCGCAGCGGCGTATTGCTTTTTACTTGTACGCGGCCGAGATAAACCATTATTTCCGACGTATTTTATCGTGGTACGTCGATTTATGCAAAGATATTCCAACCTTGTAACGATTTTTAGCGGGTCAATTCGATGGGAACATCCGGCCTCTTCGTAGCGGGGCGACAAAATTCCAAGTTCCAACCTCTCGGCCATTTTGGTCCGGCGGACGAAATTTTTCAAAAAAATAAAGTGAAATCGTTACTTTCGACCAGATTACGTCGTAACATAGCGATTACACGCAAAATTTCGATACATTATAACGCTATTCAGCGAGTTACTTCTACTCGAACGTTCGAACAGAGGCGGATGTTTCAAAGTCCATCCGATGCAACGATACGCTCTTACGCGTTGCTCGCTCGCTCCGCTCGCTCGAAAAAAAATAGCCCAACCCAAAACCAATAACTTTTGCGTTCGTTCTTCGATTTCATCGAAAACTTCGTTAGAACGCGCGGGATCGGTTTAGGGTTGGGCTAGATGGGTCCGAGCGAGCGCCGCGAGCGAGCATTTATCGCGACCTTTCTCCTCGTTTTCGTCTCTCTCGAGAAGCGGGAAAAACGCGAATGAACGCGAATGAACGCGAATGAACGCGAATGAACGCGAATGAACGCGAAAGAACGCGAAAGAACGTGAAAGACGTTAGAAGGGCGCGCCCGCGCGCGCGCACGGCGCGTCGCGCCCTGCAGCGTGCCTTAAGAGAGTCATAGTTACTCCCGCCGTTTACCCGCTGAATTTGACGTGCGCGCGCAGCGGCGTATTGCTTTTTACTTGTACGCGGCCGAGATAAACCATTATTTCCGACGTATTTTATCGTGGTACGTCGATTTATGCAAAGATATTCCAACCTTGTAACGATTTTTAGCGGGTCAATTCGATGGGAACATCCGGCCTCTTCGTAGCGGGGCGACAAAATTCCAAGTTCCAACCTCTCGGCCATTTTGGTCCGGCGGACGAAATTTTTCAAAAAAATAAAGTGAAATCGTTACTTTCGACCAGATTACGTCGTAACATAGCGATTACACGCAAAATTTCGATACATTATAACGCTTTTCAGCGAGTTATTTCTACTCGAACGTTCGAACAGAATCGGATGTTTCAAAGTCCATGCGATGCAACGATACGCTCTTACGCGTTGATCGCTCGCTCCGCTCGCTCGAAAAAAAACAGCCCAACCCAAAACCAATAACTTTTGCGTTCGTTCTTCGATTTCATCGAAAACTTCGTTAGAACGCGCGGGATCGGTTTAGGGTTGGGCTAGATGGGTCCGAGCGAGCGCCGCGAGCGAGCATTTATCGCGACCTTTCTCCTCGTTTTCGTCTCTCTCGAGAAGCGGGAAAAACGCGAATGAACGCGAATGAACGCGAATGAACGCGAATGAACGCGAATGAACGCGAAAGAACGCGAAAGAACGTGAAAGACGTTAGAAGGGCGCGCGCGCGCGCGCACGGCGCGTCGCGCCCCGCAGCGTGCCTTAAGAGAGTCATAGTTACTCCCGCCGTTTACCCGCTGAATTTGACGTGCGCGCGCAGCGGCGTATTGCTTTTTACTTGTACGCGGCCGAGATAAACCATTATTTCCGACGTATTTTATCGTGGTACGTCGATTTATGCAAAGATATTCCAACCTTGTAACGATTTTTAGCGGGTCAATTCGATGGGAACATCCGGCCTCTTCGTAGCGGGGCGACAAAATTCCAAGTTCCAACCTCTCGGCCATTTTGGTCCGGCGGACGAAATTTTTCAAAAAAATAAAGTGAAGTCGTTACTTTCGACCAGATTACGTCGTAACATAGCGATTACACGCAAAATTTCGATACATTATAACGCTTTTCAGCGAGTTATTTCTACTCGAACGTGCGAACAGAGGCGGATGTTTCAAAGTCCATGCGATGCAACGATACGCTCTTACGCGTTGCTCGCTCGCTCCGCTCGCTCGAAAAAAAATAGCCCAACCCAAAACCAATAACTTTTTCGTTCGTTCTTCGATTTCATCGAAAACTTCGTTAGAACGCGCGGGATCGGTTTAGGGTTGGGCTAGATGGGTCCGAGCGAGCGCCGCGAGCGAGCATTTATCGCGACCTTTCTCCTCGTTTTCGTCTCTCTCGAGAAGCGGGAAAAACGCGAATGAACGCGAATGAACGCGAATGAACGCGAATGAACGCGAATGAACGCGAATGAACGCGAATGAACGCGAAAGAACGCGAAAGAACGTGAAAGACGTTAGAAGGGCGCGCGCGCGCGCGCACGGCGCGTCGCGCCCCGCAGCGTGCCTTAAGAGAGTCATAGTTACTCCCGCCGTTTACCCGCTGAATCTGACGTGCGCGCGCAGCGGCGTATTGCTTTTTACTTGTACGCGGCCGAGATAAACCATTATTTCCGACGTATTTTATCGTGGTACGTCGATTTATGCAAAGATATTCCAACCTTGTAACGATTTTTAGCGGGTCAATTCGATGGGAACATCCGGCCTCTTCGTAGCGGGGCGACAAAATTCCAAGTTCCAACCTCTCGGCCATTTTGGTCCGGCGGACGAAATTTTTCAAAAAAATAAAGTGAAATCGTTACTTTCGACCAGATTACGTCGTAACATAGCGATTACACGCAAAATTTCGATACATTATAACGCTATTCAGCGAGTTACTTCTACTCGAACGTTCGAACAGAGGCGGATGTTTCAAAGTCCATCCGATGCAACGATACGCTCTTACGCGTTGCTCGCTCGCTCCGCTCGCTCGAAAAAAAATAGCCCAACCCAAAACCAATAACTTTTGCGTTCGTTCTTCGATTTCATCGAAAACTTCGTTAGAACGCGCGGGATCGGTTTAGGGTTGGGCTAGATGGGTCCGAGCGAGCGCCGCGAGCGAGCATTTATCGCGACCTTTCTCCTCGTTTTCGTCTCTCTCGAGAAGCGGGAAAAACGCGAATGAACGCGAATGAACGCGAATGAACGCGAATGAACGCGAATGAACGCGAATGAACGCGAATGAACGCGAATGAACGCGAATGAACGCGAATGAACGCGAAAGAACGCGAAAGAACGTGAAAGACGTTAGAAGGGCGCGCGCGCGCGCGCGCACGGCGCGTCGCGCCCTGCAGCGTGCCGTAAGAGAGTCATAGTTACTCCCGCCGTTTACCCGCTGAATTTGACGTGCGCGCGCAGCGGCGTATTGCTTTTTACTTGTACGCGGCCGAGATAAACCATTATTCCCGACGTATTTTATCGTGGTACGTCGATTTATGCAAAGATATTCCAACCTTGTAACGATTTTTAGCGGGTCAATTCGATGGGAACATCCGGCCTCCTCGTAGCGGGGCGACAAAATTCCAAGTTCCAACCTCTCGGCCATTTTGGTCCGGCGGACGAAATTTTTCAAAAAAATAAAGTGAAATCGTTACTTTCGACCAGATTACGTCGTAACATAGCGATTACACGCAAAATTTCGATACATTATAACGCTATTCAGCGAGTTACTTCTACTCGAACGTTCGAACAGAGGCGGATGTTTCAAAGTCCATCCGATGCAACGATACGCTCTTACGCGTTGCTCGCTCGCTCCGCTCGCTCGAAAAAAAATAGCCCAACCCAAAACCAATAACTTTTGCGTTCGTTCTTCGATTTCATCGAAAACTTCGTTAGAACGCGCGGGATCGGTTTAGGGTTGGGCTAGATGGGTCCGAGCGAGCGCCGCGAGCGAGCATTTATCGCGACCTTTCTCCTCGTTTTCGTCTCTCTCGAGAAGCGGGAAAAACGCGAATGAACGCGAATGAACGCGAATGAACGCGAATGAACGCGAATGAACGCGAATGAACGCGAATGAACGCGAATGAACGCGAATGAACGCGAAAGAACGCGAAAGAACGTGAAAGACGTTAGAAGGGCGCGCGCGCGCGCGCGCACGGCGCGTCGCGCCCCGCAGCGTGCCTTAAGAGAGTCATAGTTACTCCCGCCGCTTACCCGCTGAATTTGACGTGCGCGCGCAGCGGCGTATTGCTTTTTACTTGTACGCGGCCGAGATAAACCATTATTTCCGACGTATTTTATCGTGGTACGTCGATTTATGCAAAGATATTCCAACCTTGTAACGATTTTTAGCGGGTCAATTCGATGGGAACATCCGGCCTCTTCGTAGCGGGGCGACAAAATTCCAAGTTCCAACCTCTCGGCCATTTTGGTCCGGCGGACGAAATTTTTCAAAAAAATAAAGTGAAATCGTTACTTTCGACCAGATTACGTCGTAACATAGCGATTACACGCAAAATTTCGATACATTATAACGCTTTTCAGCGAGTTACTTCTACTCGAACGTTCGAACAGGGGCGGATGTTTCAAAGTCCATGCGATGCAACGATACGCTCTTACGCGTTGATCGCTCGCTCCGCTCGCTCGAAAAAAAATAGCCCAACCCAAAACCAATAACTTTTGCGTTCGTTCTTCGATTTCATCGAAAACTTCGTTAGAACGCGCGGGATCGGTTTAGGGTTGGGCTAGATGGGTCCGAGCGAGCGCCGCGAGCGAGCATTTATCGCGACCTTTCTCCTCGTTTTCGTCTCTCTCGAGAAGCGGGAAAAACGCGAATGAACGCGAATGAACGCGAATGAACGCGAATGAACGCGAATGAACGCGAATGAACGCGAATGAACGCGAAAGAACGCGAAAGAACGTGAAAGACGTTAGAAGGGCGCGCGCGCGCGCGCGCACGGCGCGTCGCGCCCCGCAGCGTGCCTTAAGAGAGTCATAGTTACTCCCGCCGTTTACCCGCTGAATTTGACGTGCGCGCGCAGCGGCGTATTGCTTTTTACTTGTACGCGGCCGAGATAAACCATTATTTCCGACGTATTTTATCGTGGTACGTCGATTTATGCAAAGATATTCCAACCTTGTAACGATTTTTAGCGGGTCAATTCGATGGAAACATCCGGCCTCTTCGTAGCGGGGCGACAAAATTCCAAGTTCCAACCTCTCGGCCATTTTGGTCCGGCGGACGAAATTTTTCAAAAAAATAAAGTGAAATCGTTACTTTCGACCAGATTACGTCGTAACATAGCGATTACACGCAAAATTTCGATACATTATAACGCTATTCAGCGAGTTACTTCTACTCGAACGTTCGAACAGAGGCGGATGTTTCAAAGTCCATGCGATGCAACGATACGCTCTTACGCGTTGCTCGCTCGCTCCGCTCGCTCGAAAAAAAATAGCCCAACCCAAAACCAATAACTTTTGCGTTCGTTCTTCGATTTCATCGAAAACTTCGTTAGAACGCGCGGGATCGGTTTAGGGTTGGGCTAGATGGGTCCGAGCGAGCGCCGCGAGCGAGCATTTATCGCGACCTTTCTCCTCGTTTTCGTCTCTCTCGAGAAGCGGGAAAAACGCGAATGAACGCGAATGAACGCGAATGAACGCGAATGAACGCGAATGAACGCGAATGAACGCGAATGAACGCGAATGAACGCGAAAGAACGCGAAAGAACGTGAAAGACGTTAGAAGGGCGCGCGCGCGCGCGCGCACGGCGCGTCGCGCCCCGCAGCGTGCCTTAAGAGAGTCATAGTTACTCCCGCCGTTTACCCGCTGAATTTGACGTGCGCGCGCAGCGGCGTATTGCTTTTTACTTGTACGCGGCCGAGATAAACCATTATTTCCGGCGTATTTTATCGTGGTACGTCGATTTATGCAAAGATATTCCAACCTTGTAACGATTTTTAGCGGGTCAATTCGATGGGAACATCCGGCCTCTTCGTAGCGGGGCGACAAAATTCCAAGTTCCAACCTCTCGGCCATTTTGGTCCGGCGGACGAAATTTTTCAAAAAAATAAAGTGAAATC
The DNA here is from genome assembly GCF_051014615.1 of Bombus vancouverensis nearcticus. Classification (NCBI taxonomy): domain Eukaryota; kingdom Metazoa; phylum Arthropoda; class Insecta; order Hymenoptera; family Apidae; genus Bombus; species Bombus vancouverensis. Next base: position 2,198,475 of record NC_134926.1, on the reverse strand, counting down.
GTTACTTTCGACCAGATTACGTCGTAACATAGCGATTACACGCAAAATTTCGATACATTATAACGCTTTTCAGCGAGTTATTTCTACTCGAACGTTCGAACAGAGGCGGATGTTTCAAAGTCCATGCGATGCAACGATACGCTCTTACGCGTTGCTCGCTCGCTCCGCTCGCTCGAAAAAAAATAGCCCAACCCAAAACCAATAACTTTTGCGTTCGTTCTTCGATTTCATCGAAAACTTCGTTAGAACGCGCGGGATCGGTTTAGGGTTGGGCTAGATGGGTCCGAGCGAGCGCCGCGAGCGAGCATTTATCGCGACCTTTCTCCTCGTTTTCGTCTCTCTCGAGAAGCGGGAAAAACGCGAATGAACGCGAATGAACGCGAATGAACGCGAATGAACGCGAATGAACGCGAAAGAACGCGAAAGAACGTGAAAGACGTTAGAAGGGCGCGCGCGCGCGCGCACGGCGCGTCGCGCCCCGCAGCGTGCCTTAAGAGAGTCATAGTTACTCCCGCCGTTTACCCGCTGAATTTGACGTGCGCGCGCAGCGGCGTATTGCTTTTTACTTGTACGCGGCCGAGATAAACCATTATTTCCGGCGTATTTTATCGTGGTACGTCGATTTATGCAAAGATATTCCAACCTTGTAACGATTTTTAGCGGGTCAATTCGATGGGAACAACCGGCCTCTTCGTAGCGGGGCGACAAAATTCCAAGTTCCAACCTCTCGGCCATTTTGGTCCGGCGGACGAAATTTTTCAAAAAAATAAAGTGAAATCGTTACTTTCGACCAGATTACGTCGTAACATAGCGATTACACGCAAAATTTCGATACATTATAACGCTATTCAGCGAGTTACTTCTACTCGAACGTTCGAACAGAGGCGGATGTTTCAAAGTCCATCCGATGCAACGATACGCTCTTACGCGTTGCTCGCTCGCTCCGCTCGCTCGAAAAAAAATAGCCCAACCCAAAACCAATAACTTTTGCGTTCGTTCTTCGATTTCATCGAAAACTTCGTTAGAACGCGCGGGATCGGTTTAGGGTTGGGCTAGATGGGTCCGAGCGAGCGCCGCGAGCGAGCATTTATCGCGACCTTTCTCCTCGTTTTCGTCTCTCTCGAGAAGCGGGAAAAACGCGAATGAACGCGAATGAACGCGAATGAACGCGAATGAACGCGAATGAACGCGAAAGAACGCGAAAGAACGTGAAAGACGTTAGAAGGGCGCGCGCGCGCGCGCACGGCGCGTCGCGCCCCGCAGCGTGCCTTAAGAGAGTCATAGTTACTCCCGCCGTTTACCCGCTGAATTTGACGTGCGCGCGCAGCGGCGTATTGCTTTTTACTTGTACGCGGCCGAGATAAACCATTATTTCCGACGTATTTTATCGTGGTACGTCGATTTATGCAAAGATATTCCAACCTTGTAACGATTTTTAGCGGGTCAATTCGATGGGAACATCCGGCCTCTTCGTAGCGGGGCGACAAAATTCCAAGTTCCAACCTCTCGGCCATTTTGGTCCGGCGGACGAAATTTTTCAAAAAAATAAAGTGAAATCGTTACTTTCGACCAGATTACGTCGTAACATAGCGATTACACGCAAAATTTCGATACATTATAACGCTTTTCAGCGAGTTACTTCTACTCGAACGTTCGAACAGAGGCGGATGTTTCAAAGTCCATGCGATGCAACGATACGCTCTTACGCGTTGCTCGCTCGCTCCGCTCGCTCGAAAAAAAATAGCACAACCCAAAACCAATAACTTTTGCGTTCGTTCTTCGATTTCATCGAAAACTTCGTTAGAACGCGCGGGATCGGTTTAGGGTTGGGCTAGATGGGTCCGAGCGAGCGCCGCGAGCGAGCATTTATCGCGACCTTTCTCCTCGTTTTCGTCTCTCTCGAGAAGCGGGAAAAACGCGAATGAACGCGAATGAACGCGAATGAACGCGAATGAACGCGAATGAACGCGAATGAACGCGAATGAACGCGAAAGAACGCGAAAGAACGTGAAAGACGTTAGAAGGGCGCGCGCGCGCGCGCGCACGGCGCGTCGCGCCCTGCAGCGTGCCTTAAGAGAGTCATAGTTACTCCCGCCGTTTACCCGCTGAATTTGACGTGCGCGCGCAGCGGCGTATTGCTTTTTACTTGTACGCGGCCGAGATAAACCATTATTTCAGACGTATTTTATCGTGGTACGTCGATTTATGCAAAGATATTCCAACCTTGTAACGATTTTTAGCGGGTCAATTCGATGGGAACATCCGGCCTCTTCGTAGCGGGGCGACAAAATTCCAAGTTCCAACCTCTCGGCCATTTTGGTCCGGCGGACGAAATTTTTCAAAAAAATAAAGTGAAATCGTTACTTTCGACCAGATTACGTCGTAACATAGCGATTACACGCAAAATTTCGATACATTATAACGCTTTTCAGCGAGTTACTTCTACTCGAACGTTCGAACAGAGGCGGATGTTTCAAAGTCCATGCGATGCAACGATACGCTCTTACGCGTTGCTCGCTCGCTCCGCTCGCTCGAAAAAAAATAGCACAACCCAAAACCAATAACTTTTGCGTTCGTTCTTCGATTTCATCGAAAACTTCGTTAGAACGCGCGGGATCGGTTTAGGGTTGGGCTAGATGGGTCCGAGCGAGCGCCGCGAGCGAGCATTTATCGCGACCTTTCTCCTCGTTTTCGTCTCTCTCGAGAAGCGGGAAAAACGCGAATGAAAGCGAATGAACGCGAATGAACGCGAATGAACGCGAATGAACGCGAATGAACGCGAAAGAACGTGAAAGACGTTAGAAGGGCGCGCGCGCGCGCGCGCACGGCGCGTCGCGCCCCGCAGCGTGCCTTAAGAGAGTCATAGTTACTCCCGCCGTTTACCCGCTGAATTTGACGTGCGCGCGCAGCGGCGTATTGCTTTTTACTTGTACGCGGCCGAGATAAACCATTATTTCCGACGTATTTTATCGTGGTACGTCGATTTATGCAAAGATATTCCAACCTTGTAACGATTTTTAGCGGGTCAATTCGATGGGAACATCCGGCCTCTTCGTAGCGGGGCGACAAAATTCCAAGTTCCAACCTCTCGGCCATTTTGGTCCGGCGGACGAAATTTTTCAAAAAAATAAAGTGAAATCGTTACTTTCGACCAGATTACGTCGTAACATAGCGATTACACGCAAAATTTCGATACATTATAACGCTTTTCAGCGAGTTACTTCTACTCGAACGTTCGAACAGAGGCGGATGTTTCAAAGTCCATGCGATGCAACGATACGCTCTTACGCGTTGCTCGCTCGCTCCGCTCGCTCGAAAAAAAATAGCACAACCCAAAACCAATAACTTTTGCGTTCGTTCTTCGATTTCATCGAAAACTTCGTTAGAACGCGCGGGATCGGTTTAGGGTTGGGCTAGATGGGTCCGAGCGAGCGCCGCGAGCGAGCATTTATCGCGACCTTTCTCCTCGTTTTCGTCTCTCTCGAGAAGCGGGAAAAACGCGAATGAACGCGAATGAACGCGAATGAACGCGAATGAACGCGAATGAACGCGAATGAACGCGAATGAACGCGAATGAACGCGAATGAACGCGAAAGAACGCGAAAGAACGTGAAAGACGTTAGAAGGGCGCGCGCGCGCGCGCGCACGGCGCATCGCGCCCTGCAGCGTGCCTTAAGAGAGTCATAGTTACTCCCGCCGTTTACCCGCTGAATTTGACGTGCGCGCGCAGCGGCGTATTGCTTTTTACTTGTACGCGGCCGAGATAAACCATTATTTCCGACGTATTTTATCGTGGTACGTCGATTTATGCAAAGATATTCCAACCTTGTAACGATTTTTAGCGGGTCAATTCGATGGGAACATCCGGCCTCTTCGTAGCGGGGCGACAAAATTCCAAGTTCCAACCTCTCGGCCATTTTGGTCCGGCGGACGAAATTTTTCAAAAAAATAAAGTGAAATCGTTACTTTCGACCAGATTACGTCGTAACATAGCGATTACACGCAAAATTTCGATACATTATAACGCTTTTCAGCGAGTTACTTCTACTCGAACGTTCGAACAGAGGCGGATGTTTCAAAGTCCATGCGATGCAACGATACGCTCTTACGCGTTGCTCGCTCGCTCCGCTCGCTCGAAAAAAAATAGCACAACCCAAAACCAATAACTTTTGCGTTCGTTCTTCGATTTCATCGAAAACTTCGTTAGAACGCGCGGGATCGGTTTAGGGTTGGGCTAGATGGGTCCGAGCGAGCGCCGCGAGCGAGCATTTATCGCGACCTTTCTCCTCGTTTTCGTCTCTCTCGAGAAGCGGGAAAAACGCGAATGAACGCGAATGAACGCGAATGAACGCGAATGAACGCGAATGAACGCGAATGAATGCAAATGAACGCGAATGAACGCGAATGAACGCGAAAGAACGCGAAAGAACGTGAAAGACGTTAGAAGGGCGCGCGCGCGCGCGCGCGCGCACGGCGCGTCGCGCCCCGCAGCGTGCCTTAAGAGAGTCATAGTTACTCCCGCCGTTTACCCGCTGAATTTGACGTGCGCGCGCAGCGGCGTATTGCTTTTTACTTGTACGCGGCCGAGATAAACCATTATTTCCGACGTATTTTATCGTGGTACGTCGATTTATGCAAAGATATTCCAACCTTGTAACGATTTTTAGCGGGTCAATTCGATGGGAACATCCGGCCTCTTCGTAGCGGGGCGGCAAAATTCCAAGTTCCAACCTCTTGGCCATTTTGGTCCGGCGGACGAAATTTTTCAAAAAAATAAAGTGAAATCGTTACTTTCGACCAGATTACGTCGTAACATAGCGATTACACGCAAAATTTCGATACATTATAACGCTTTTCAGCGAGTTACTTCTACTCGAACGTTCGAACAGGGGCGGATGTTTCAAAGTCCATGCGATGCAACGATACGCTCTTACGCGTTGCTCGCTCGCTCCGCTCGCTCGAAAAAAAATAGCCCAACCCAAAACCAATAACTTTTGCGTTCGTTCTTCGATTTCATCGAAAACTTCGTTAGAACGCGCGGGATCGGTTTAGGGTTGGGCTAGATGGGTCCGAGCGAGCGCCGCGAGCGAGCATTTATCGCGACCTTTCTCCTCGTTTTCGTCTCTCTCGAAAAGCGGGAAAAACGCGAATGAACGCGAATGAACGCGAATGAACGCGAATGAACGCGAATGAACGCGAATGAACGCGAATGAACGCGAATGAACGCGAAAGAACGCGAAAGAACGTGAAAGACGTTAGAAGGGCGCGCGCGCGCGCGCGCACGGCGCGTCGCGCCCTGCAGCGTGCCTTAAGAGAGTCATAGTTACTCCCGCCGTTTACCCGCTGAATTTGACGTGCGCGCGCAGCGGCGTATTGCTTTTTACTTGTACGCGGCCGAGATAAACCATTATTTCCGACGTATTTTATCGTGGTACGTCGATTTATGCAAAGATATTCCAACCTTGTAACGATTTTTAGCGGGTCAATTCGATGGGAACATCCGGCCTCTTCGTAGCGGGGCGACAAAATTCCAAGTTCCAACCTCTCGGCCATTTTGGTCCGGCGGACGAAATTTTTCAAAAAAATAAAGTGAAATCGTTACTTTCGACCAGATTACGTCGTAACATAGCGATTACACGCAAAATTTCGATACATTATAACGCTTTTCAGCGAGTTACTTCTACTCGAACGTTCGAACAGAGGCGGATGTTTCAAAGTCCATGCGATGCAACGATACGCTCTTACGCGTTGCTCGCTCGCTCCGCTCGCTCGAAAAAAAATAGCACAACCCAAAACCAATAACTTTTGCGTTCGTTCTTCGATTTCATCGAAAACTTCGTTAGAACGCGCGGGATCGGTTTAGGGTTGGGCTAGATGGGTCCGAGCGAGCGCCGCGAGCGAGCATTTATCGCGACTTTTCTCCTCGGTTTCGTCTCTCTCGAGAAGCGGGAAAAACGCGAATGAACGCGAATGAACGCGAATGAACGCGAATGAACGCGAATGAACGCGAATGAACGCGAATGAACGCGAATGAACGCGAATGAACGCGAAAGAACGCGAAAGAACGTGAAAGACGTTAGAAGGGCGCGCGCGCGCGCGCGCACGGCGCGTCGCGCCCCGCAGCGTGCCTTAAGAGAGTCATAGTTACTCCCGCCGTTTACCCGCTGAATTTGACGTGCGCGCGCAGCGGCGTATTGCTTTTTACTTGTACGCGGCCGAGATAAACCATTATTTCCGACGTATTTTATCGTGGTACGTCGATTTATGCAAAGATATTCCAACCTTGTAACGATTTTTAGCGGGTCAATTCGATGGAAACATCCGGCCTCTTCGTAGCGGGGCGACAAAATTCCAAGTTCCAACCTCTCGGCCATTTTGGTCCGGCGGACGAAATTTTTCAAAAAAATAAAGTGAAATCGTTACTTTCGACCAGATTACGTCGTAACATAGCGATTACACGCAAAATTTCGATACATTATAACGCTATTCAGCGAGTTACTTCTACTCGAACGTTCGAACAGAGGCGGATGTTTCAAAGTCCATCCGATGCAACGATACGCTCTTACGCGTTGCTCGCTCGCTCCGCTCGCTCGAAAAAAAATAGCCCAACCCAAAACCAATAACTTTTGCGTTCGTTCTTCGATTTCATCGAAAACTTCGTTAGAACGCGCGGGATCGGTTTAGGGTTGGGCTAGATGGGTCCGAGCGAGCGCCGCGAGCGAGCATTTATCGCGACCTTTCTCCTCGTTTTCGTCTCTCTCGAGAAGCGGGAAAAACGCGAATGAACGCGAATGAACGCGAATGAACGCGAATGAACGCGAATGAACGCGAATGAACGCGAATGAACGCGAATGAACGCGAAAGAACGCGAAAGAACGTGAAAGACGTTAGAAGGGCGCGCGCGCGCGCGCGCACGGCGCGTCGCGCCCTGCAGCGTGCCTTAAGAGAGTCATAGTTACTCCCGCCGTTTACCCGCTGAATTTGACGTGCGCGCGCAGCGGCGTATTGCTTTTCACTTGTACGCGGCCGAGATAAACCATTATTTCCGACGTATTTTATCGTGGTACGTCGATTTATGCAAAGATATTCCAACCTTGTAACGATTTTTAGCGGGTCAATTCGATGGGAACATCCGGCCTCTTCGTAGCGGGGCGACAAAATTCCAAGTTCCAACCTCTCGGCCATTTTGGTCCGCCGGACGAAATTTTTCAAAAAAATAAAGTGAAATCGTTACTTTCGACCAGATTACGTCGTAACATAGCGATTACACGCAAAATTTCGATACATTATAACGCTTTTCAGCGAGTTACTTCTACTCGAACGTTCGAACCGAGGCGGATGTTTCAAAGTCCATGCGATGCAACGATACGCTCTTACGCGTTGCTCGCTCGCTCCGCTCGCTCGAAAAAAAATAGCACAACTGAAAACCAATAACTTTTGCGTTCGTTCTTCGATTTCATCGAAAACTTCGTTAGAACGCGCGGGATCGGTTTAGGGTTGGGCTAGATGGGTCCGAGCGAGCGCCGCGAGCGAGCATTTATCGCGACCTTTCTCCTCGTTTTCGTCTCTCTCGAGAAGGGGGAAAAACGCGAATGAACGCGAATGAACGCGAATGAACGCGAATGAACGCGAATGAACGCGAATGAACGCGAATGAACGCGAAAGAACGCGAAAGAACGTGAAAGACGTTAGAAGGGCGCGCGCGCGCGCGCGCACGGCGCGTCGCGCCCCGCAGCGTGCCTTAAGAGAGTCATAGTTACTCCCGCCGTTTACCCGCTGAATTTGACGTGCGCGCGCAGCGGCGTATTGCTTTTTACTTGTACGCGGCCGAGATAAACCATTATTTCCGACGTATTTTATCGTGGTACGTCGATTTATGCAAAGATATTCCAACCTTGTAACGATTTTTAGCGGGTCAATTCGATGGAAACATCCTTCCTCTTCGTAGCGGGGCGACAAAATTCCAAGTTCCAACCTCTCGGCCATTTTGGTCCGGCGGACGAAATTTTTCAAAAAAATAAAGTGAAATCGTTACTTTCGACCAGATTACGTCGTAACATAGCGATTACACGCAAAATTTCGATACATTATAACGCTATTCAGCGAGTTACTTCTACTCGAACGTTCGAACAGAGGCGGATGTTTCAAAGTCCATCCGATGCAACGATACGCTCTTACGCGTTGCTCGCTCGCTCCGCTCGCTCGAAAAAAAATAGCCCAACCCAAAACCAATAACTTTTGCGTTCGTTCTTCGATTTCATCGAAAACTTCGTTAGAACGCGCGGGATCGGTTTAGGGTTGGGCTAGATGGGTCCGAGCGAGCGCCGCGAGCGAGCATTTATCGCGACCTTTCTCCTCGTTTTCGTCTCTCTCGAGAAGCGGGAAAAACGCGAATGAACGCGAATGAACGCGAATGAACGCGAATGAACGCGAATGAACGCGAATGAACGCGAAAGAACGCGAAAGAACGTGAAAGACGTTAGAAGGGCGCGCGCGTGCGCGCACGGCGCGTCGCGCCCCGCAGCGTGCCTTAAGAGAGTCATAGTTACTCCCGCCGTTTACCCGCTGAATTTGACGTGCGCGCGCAGCGGCGTATTGCTTTTTACTTGTACGCGGCCGAGATAAACCATTATTTCCGACGTATTTTATCGTGGTACGTCGATTTATGCAAAGATATTCCAACCTTGTAACGATTTTTAGCGGGTCAATTCGATGGGAACATCCGGCCTCTTCGTAGCGGGGCGACAAAATTCCAAGTTCCAACCTCTCGGCCATTTTGGTCCGGCGGACGAAATCTTTCAAAAAAATAAAGTGAAATCGTTACTTTCGACCAGATTACGTCGTAACATAGCGATTACACGCAAAATTTCGATACATTATAACGCTTTTCAGCGAGTTACTTCTACTCGAACGTTCGAACAGAGGCGGATGTTTCAAAGTCCATGCGATGCAACGATACGCTCTTACGCGTTGCTCGCTCGCTCCGCTCGCTCGAACAAAAATAGCACAACCCAAAACCAATAACTTTTGCGTTCGTTCTTCGATTTCATCGAAAACTTCGTTAGAACGCGCGGGATCGGTTTAGGGTTGGGCTAGATGGGTCCGAGCGAGCGCCGCGAGCGAGCATTTATCGCGACCCTTCTCCTCGTTTTCGTCTCTCTCGAGAAGCGGGAAAAACGCGAATGAACGCGAATGAACGCGAATGAACGCGAATGAACGCGAATGAACGCGAATGAACGCGAATGAACGCGAAAGAACGCGAAAGAACGTGAAAGACGTTAGAAGGGCGCGCGCGCGCGCGCGCACGGCGCGTCGCGCCCCGCAGCGTGCCTTAAGAGAGTCATAGTTACTCCCGCCGTTTACCCGCTGAATTTGACGTGCGCGCGCAGCGGCGTATTGCTTTTTACTTGTACGCGGCCGAGATAAACCATTATTTCCGACGTATTTTATCGTGGTACGTCGATTTATGCAAAGATATTCCAACCTTGTAACGATTTTTAGCGGGTCAATTCGATGGGAACATCCGGCCTCTTCGTAGCGGGGCGACAAAATTCCAAGTTCCAACCTCTCGGCCATTTTGGTCCGGCGGACGAAATTTTTCAAAAAAATAAAGTGAAATCGTTACTTTCGACCAGATTACGTCGTAACATAGCGATTACACGCAAAATTTCGATACATTATAACGCTTTTCAGCGAGTTACTTCTACTCGAACGTTCGAACAGAGGCGGATGTTTCAAAGTCCATGCGATGCAACGATACGCTCTTACGCGTTGCTCGCTCGCTCCGCTCGCTCGAAAAAAAATAGCACAACCCAAAACCAATAACTTTTGCGTTCGTTCTTCGATTTCATCGGAAACTTCGTTAGAACGCGCGGGATCGGTTTAGGGTTGGGCTAGATGGGTCCGAGCGAGCGCCGCGAGCGAGCATTTATCGCGACCCTTCTCCTCGTTTTCGTCTCTCTCGAGAAGCGGGAAAAACGCGAATGAACGCGAATGAACGCGAATGAACGCGAATGAACGCGAATGAACGCGAATGAACGCGAATGAACGCGAACGAACGCGAAAGAACGTGAAAGACGTTAGCAGGGCGCGCGCGCGCGCGCGCACGGCGCGTCGCGCCCTGCAGCGTGCCTTAAGAGAGTCATAGTTACTCCCGCCGTTTACCCGCTGAATTTGACGTGCGCGCGCAGCGGCGTATTGCTTTTTACTTGTACGCGGCCGAGATAAACCATTATTTCCGACGTATTTTATCGTGGTACGTCGATTTATGCAAAGATATTCCAACCTTGTAACGATTTTTAGCGGGTCAATTCGATGGGAACATCCGGCCTCTTCGTAGCGGGGCGACAAAATTCCAAGTTCCAACCTCTCGGCCATTTTGGTCCGGCGGACGAAATTTTTCAAAAAAATAAAGTGAAATCGTTACTTTCGACCAGATTACGTCGTAACATAGCGATTACACGCAAAATTTCGATACATTATAACGCTTTTCAGCGAGTTACTTCTACTCGAACGTTCGAACAGAGGCGGATGTTTCAAAGTCCATGCGATGCAACGATACGCTCTTACGCGTTGCTCGCTCGCTCCGCTCGCTCGAAAAAAAATAGCACAACCCAAAACCAATAACTTTTGCGTTCGTTCTTCGATTTCATCGAAAACTTCGTTAGAACGCGCGGGATCGGTTTAGGGTTGGGCTAGATGGGTCCGAGCGAGCGCCGCGAGCGAGCATTTATCGCGACCTTTCTCCTCGTTTTCGTCTCTCTCGAGAAGCGGGAAAAACGCGAATGAACGCGAATGAACGCGAATGAACGCGAATGAACGCGAATGAACGCGAAAGAACGCGAAAGAACGTGAAAGACGTTAGAAGGGCGCGCGCGTGCGCGCACGGCGCGTCGCGCCCCGCAGCGTGCCTTAAGAGAGTCATAGTTACTCCCGCCGTTTACCCGCTGAATTTGACGTGCGCGCGCAGCGGCGTATTGCTTTTTACTTGTACGCGGCCGAGATAAACCATTATTTCCGACGTATTTTATCGTGGTACGTCGATTTATGCAAAGATATTCCAACCTTGTAACGATTTTTAGCGGGTCAATTCGATGGGAACATCCGGCCTCTTCGTAGCGGGGCGACAAAATTCCAAGTTCCAACCTCTCGGCCATTTTGGTCCGGCGGACGAAATTTTTCAAAAAAATAAAGTGAAATCGTTACTTTCGACCAGATTACGTCGTAACATAGCGATTACACGCAAAATTTCGATACATTATAACGCTTTTCAGCGAGTTACTTCTACTCGAACGTTCGAACAGAGGCGGATGTTTCAAAGTCCATGCGATGCAACGATACGCTCTTACGCGTTGCTCGCTCGCTCCGCTCGCTCGAAAAAAAATAGCACAACCCAAAACCAATAACTTTTGCGTTCGTTCTTCGATTTCATCGAAAACTTCGTTAGAACGCGCGGGATCGGTTTAGGGTTGGGCTAGATGGGTCCGAGCGAGCGCCGCGAGCGAGCATTTATCGCGACCTTTCTCCTCGTTTTCGTCTCTCTCGAGAAGCGGGAAAAACGCGAATGAACGCGATTGAACGCGAATGAACGCGAATGAACGCGAATGAACGCGAAAGAACGCGAAAGAACGTGAAAGACGTTAGAAGGGCGCGCGCGCGCGCGCACGGCGCGTCGCGCCCCGCAGCGTGCCCTAAGAGAGTCATAGTTACTCCCGCCGTTTACCCGCTGAATTTGACGTGCGCGCGCAGCGGCGTATTGCTTTTTACTTGTACGCGGCCGAGATAAACCATTATTTCCGACGTATTTTATCGTGGTACGTCGATTTATGCAAAGATATTCCAACCTTGTAACGATTTTTAGCGGGTCAATTCGATGGGAACATCCGGCCTCTTCGTAGCGGGGCGACAAAATTCCAAGTTCCAACCTCTCGGCCATTTTGGTCCGGCAGACGAAATTTTTCAAAAAAATAAAGTGAAATCGTTACTTTCGACCAGATTACGTCGTAACATAGCGATTACACGCAAAATTTCGATACATTATAACGCTATTCAGCGAGTTACTTCTACTCGAACGTTCGAACAGAGGCGGATGTTTCAAAGTCCATGCGATGCAACGATACGCTCTTACGCGTTGCTCGCTCGCTCCGCTCGCTCGAAAAAAAATAGCCCAACCCAAAACCAATAACTTTTGCGTTCGTTCTTCGATTTCATCGAAAACTTCGTTAGAACGCGCGGGATCGGTTTAGGGTTGGGCTAGATGGGTCCGAGCGAGCGCCGCGAGCGAGCATTTATCGCGACCTTTCTCCTCGTTTTCGTCTCTCTCGAGAAGCGGGAAAAACGCGAATGAACGCGAATGAACGCGAATGAACGCGAATGAACGCGAATGAACGCGAAAGAACGCGAAAGAACGTGAAAGACGTTAGAAGGGCGCGCGCGTGCGCGCACGGCGCGTCGCGCCCCGCAGCGTGCCTTAAGAGAGTCATAGTTACTCCCGCCGTTTACCCGCTGAATTTGACGTGCGCGCGCAGCGGCGTATTGCTTTTTACTTGTACGCGGCCGAGATAAACCATTATTTCCGACGTATTTTATCGTGGTACGTCGATTTATGCAAAGATATTCCAACCTTGTAACGATTTTTAGCGGGTCAATTCGATGGGAACATCCGGCCTCTTCGTAGCGGGGCGACAAAATTCCAAGTTCCAACCTCTCGGCCATTTTGGTCCGGCGGACGAAATTTTTCAAAAAAATAAAGTGAAATCGTTACTTTCGACCATATTACGTCGTAACATAGCGATTACACGCAAAATTTCGATACATTATAACGCTTTTCAGCGAGTTACTTCTACTCGAACGTTCGAACAGAGGCGGATGTTTCAAAGTCCATGCGATGCAACGATACGCTCTTACGCGTTGCTCGCTCGCTCCGCTCGCTCGAAAAAAAATAGCACAACCCAAAACCAATAACTTTTGCGTTCGTTCTTCGATTTCATCGAAAACTTCGTTAGAACGCGCGGGATCGGTTTAGGGTTGGGCTAGATGGGTCCGAGCGAGCGCCGCGAGCGAGCATTTATCGCGACCTTTCTCCTCGTTTTCGTCTCTCTCGAGAAGCGGGAAAAACGCGAATGAACGCGAATGAACGCGAATGAACGCGAATGAACGCGAATGAACGCGAATGAACGCGAATGAACGCGAATGAACGCGAATGAACGCGAATGAACGCGAAAGAACGCGAAAGAACGTGAAAGACGTTAGAAGGGCGCGCGCGCGCGCGCGCTCGGCGTGTCGCGCCCCGCAGCGTGCCTTAAGAGAGTCATAGTTACTCCCGCCGTTTACCCGCTGAATTTGACGTGCGCGCGCAGCGGCGTATTGCTTTTTACTTGTACGCGGCCGAGATAAACCATTATTTCCGACGTATTTTATCGTGGTACGTCGATTTATGCAAAGATATTCCAACCTTGTAACGATTTTTAGCGGGTCAATTCGATGGGAACATCCGGCCTCTTCGTAGCGGGGCGACAAAATTCCAAGTTCCAACCTCTCGGCCATTTTGGTCCGGCGGACGAAATTTTTCAAAAAAATAAAGTGAAATCGTTACTTTCGACCAGATTACGTCGTAACATAGCGATTACACGCAAAATTTCGATACATTATAACGCTATTCAGCGAGTTACTTCTACTCGAACGTTCGAACAGAGGCGGATGTTTCAAAGTCCATCCGATGCAACGATACGCTCTTACGCGTTGCTCGCTCGCTCCGCTCGCTCGAAAAAAAATAGCCCAACCCAAAACCAATAACTTTTGCGTTCGTTCTTCGATTTCATCGAAAACTTCGTTAGAACGCGCGGGATCGGTTTAGGGTTGGGCTAGATGGGTCCGAGCGAGCGCCGCGAGCGAGCATTTATCGCGACCTTTCTCCTCGTTTTCGTCTCTCTCGAGAAGCGGGAAAAACGCGAATGAACGCGAATGAACGCGAATGAACGCGAATGAACGCGAATGAACGCGAATGAACGCGAATGAACGCGAAAGAACGCGAAAGAACGTGAAAGACGTTAGAAGGGCGCGCGCGCGCGCGCGCACGGCTCGTCGCGCCCCGCAGCGTGCCTTAAGAGAGTCATAGTTACTCCCGCCGTTTACCCGCTGAATTTGACGTGCGCGCGCAGCGGCGTATTGCTTTTTACTTGTACGCGGCCGAGATAAACCATTATTTCCGACGTATTTTATCGTGGTACGTCGATTTATGCAAAGATATTACAACCTTGTAACGATTTTTAGCGGGTCAATTCGATGGGAACATCCGGCCTCTTCGTAGCGGGGCGACAAAATTCCAAGTTCCAACCTCTCGGCCATTTTGGTCCGGCGGACGAAATTTTTCAAAAAAATAAAGTGAAATCGTTACTTTCGACCAGATTACGTCGTAACATAGCGATTACACGCAAAATTTCGATACATTATAACGCTATTCAGCGAGTTACTTCTACTCGAACGTTCGAACAGAGGCGGATGTTTCAAAGTCCATCCGATGCAACGATACGCTCTTACGCGTTGCTCGCTCGCTCCGCTCGCTCGAAAAAAAATAGCCCAACCCAAAACCAATAACTTTTGCGTTCGTTCTTCGATTTCATCGAAAACTTCGTTAGAACGCGCGGGATCGGTTTAGGGTTGGGCTAGATGGGTCCGAGCGAGCGCCGCGAGCGAGTATTTATCGCGACCTTTCTCCTCGTTTTCGTCTCTCTCGAGAAGAGGGAAAAACGCGAATGAACGCGAATGAACGCGAATGAACGCGAATGAACGCGAAAGAACGCGAAAGAACGTGAAAGACGTTAGAAGGGCGCGCGCGCACGGCGCGTCGCGCCCCGCAGCGTGCCTTAAGAGAGTCATAGTTACTCCCGCCGTTTACCCGCTGAATTTGACGTGCGCGCGCAGCGGCGTATTGCTTTTTACTTGTACGCGGCCGAGATAAACCATTATTTCCGACGTATTTTATCGTGGTACGTCGATTTATGCAAAGATATTCCAACCTTGTAACGATTTTTAGCGGGTCAATTCGATGGGAACATCCGGCCTCTTCGTAGCGGGGCGACAAAATTCCAAGTTCCAACCTCTCGGCCATTTTGGTCCGGCGGACGAAATTTTTCAAAAAAATAAAGTGAAATCGTTACTTTCGACCAGATTACGTCGTAACATAGCGATTACACGCAAAATTTCGATACATTATAACGCTATTCAGCGAGTTACTTCTACTCGAACGTTCGAACAGAGGCGGATGTTTCAAAGTCCATCCGATGCAACGATACGCTCTTACGCGTTGCTCGCTCGCTCCGCTCGCTCGAAAAAAAATAGCCCAACCCAAAACCAATAACTTTTGCGTTCGTTCTTCGATTTCATCGAAAACTTCGTTAGAACGCGCGGGATCGGTTTAGGGTTGGGCTAGATGGGTCCGAGCGAGCGCCGCGAGCGAGCATTTATCGCGACCTTTCTCCTCGTTTTCGACTCTCTCGAGAAGCGGGAAAAACGCGAATGAACGCGAATGAACGCGAATGAACGCGAATGAACGCGAATGAACGCGAAAGAACGCGAAAGAACGTGAAAGACGTTAGAAGGGCGCGCGCGCGCGCACGGCGCGTCGCGCCCCGCAGCGTGCCTTAAGAGAGTCATAGTTACTCCCGCCGTTTACCCGCTGAATTTGACGTGCGCGCGCAGCGGCGTATTGCTTTTTACTTGTACGCGGCCGAGATAAACCATTATTTCCGACGTATTTTATCGTGGTACGTCGATTTATGCAAAGATATTCCAACCTTGTAACGATTTTTAGCGGGTCAATTCGATGGGAACATCCGGCCTCTTCGTAGCGGGGCGACAAAATTCCAAGTTCCAACCTCTCGGCCATTTTGGTCCGGCGGACGAAATTTTTCAAAAAAATAAAGTGAAATCGTTACTTTCGACCAGATTACGTCGTAACATAGCGATTACACGCAAAATTTCGATACATTATAACGCTTTTCAGCGAGTTACTTCTACTCGAACGTTCGAACAGAGGCGGATGTTTCAAAGTCCATGCGATGCAACGATACGCTCTTACGCGTTGCTCGCTCGCTCCGCTCGCTCGAAAAAAAATAGCACAACCCAAAACCAATAACTTTTGCGTTCGTTCTTCGATTTCATCGAAAACTTCGTTAGAACGCGCGGGATCGGTTTAGGGTTGGGCTAGATGGGTCCGAGCGAGCGCCGCGAGCGAGCATTTATCGCGACCTTTCTCCTCGTTTTCGTCTCTCTCGAGAAGCGGGAAAAACGCGAATGAACGCGAATGAACGCGAATGAACGCGAATGAACGCGAATGAACGCGAATGAACGCGAATGAACGCGAATGAACGCGAAAGAACGCGAAAGAACGTGAAAGACGTTAGAAGGGCGCGCGCGCGCGCGCGCACGGCCCGTCGCGCCCCGCAGCGTGCCTTAAGAGAGTCATAGTTACTCCCGCCGTTTACCCGCTGAATTTGACGTGCGCGCGCAGCGGCGTATTGCTTTTTACTTGTACGCGGCCGAGATAAACCATTATTTCCGACGTATTTTATCGTGGTACGTCGATTTATGCAAAGATATTCCAACCTTGTAACGATTTTTAGCGGGTCAATTCGATGGGAACATCCGGCCTCTTCGTAGCGAGGCGACAAAATACCAAGTTCCAACCTCTCGGCCATTTTGGTCCGGCGGACGAAATTTTTCAAAAAAATAAAGTGAAATCGTTACTTTCGACCAGATTACGTCGTAACATAGCGATTACACGCAAAATTTCGATACATTATAACGCTATTCAGCGAGTTACTTCTACTCGAACGTTCGAACAGAGGCGGATGTTTCAAAGTCCATCCGATGCAACGATACGCTCTTACGCGTTGCTCGCTCGCTCCGCTCGCTCGAAAAAAAATAGCCCAACCCAAAACCAATAACTTTTGCGTTCGTTCTTCGATTTCATCGAAAACTTCGTTAGAACGCGCGGGATCGGTTTAGGGTTGGGCTAGATGGGTCCGAGCGAGCGCCGCGAGCGAGCATTTATCGCGACCTTTCTCCTCGTTTTCGTCTCTCTCGAGAAGCGGGAAAAACGCGAATGAACGCGAATGAACGCGAATGAACGCGAATGAACGCGAATGAACGCGAATGAACGCGAATGAACGCGAAAGAACGCGAAAGAACGTGAAAGACGTTAGAAGGGCGCGCGCGCGCGCGCGCACGGCTCGTCGCGCCCCGCAGCGTGCCTTAAGAGAGTCATAGTTACTCCCGCCGTTTACCCGCTGAATTTGACGTGCGCGCGCAGCGGCGTATTGCTTTTTACTTGTACGCGGCCGAGATAAACCATTATTTCCGACGTATTTTATCGTGGTACGTCGATTTATGCAAAGATATTACAACCTTGTAACGATTTTTAGCGGGTCAATTCGATGGGAACATCCGGCCTCTTCGTAGCGGGGCGACAAAATTCCAAGTTCCAACCTCTCGGCCATTTTGGTCCGGCGGACGAAATTTTTCAAAAAAATAAAGTGAAATCGTTACTTTCGACCAGATTACGTCGTAACATAGCGATTACACGCAAAATTTCGATACATTATAACGCTATTCAGCGAGTTACTTCTACTCGAACGTTCGAACAGAGGCGGATGTTTCAAAGTCCATCCGATGCAACGATACGCTCTTACGCGTTGCTCGCTCGCTCCGCTCGCTCGAAAAAAAATAGCCCAACCCAAAACCAATAACTTTTGCGTTCGTTCTTCGATTTCATCGAAAACTTCGTTAGAACGCGCGGGATCGGTTTAGGGTTGGGCTAGATGGGTCCGAGCGAGCGCCGCGAGCGAGTATTTATCGCGACCTTTCTCCTCGTTTTCGTCTCTCTCGAGAAGAGGGAAAAACGCGAATGAACGCGAATGAACGCGAATGAACGCGAATGAACGCGAAAGAACGCGAAAGAACGTGAAAGACGTTAGAAGGGCGCGCGCGCGCGCGCGCGCACGGCGCGTCGCGCCCCGCAGCGTGCCTTAAGAGAGTCATAGTTACTCCCGCCGTTTACCCGCTGAATTTGACGTGCGCGCGCAGCGGCGTATTGCTTTTTACTTGTACGCGGCCGAGATAAACCATTATTTCCGACGTATTTTATCGTGGTACGTCGATTTATGCAAAGATATTCCAACCTTGTAACGATTTTTAGCGGGTCAATTCGATGGGAACATCCGGCCTCTTCGTAGCGGGGCGACAAAATTCCAAGTTCCAACCTCTCGGCCATTTTGGTCCGGCGGACGAAATTTTTCAAAAAAATAAAGTGAAATCGTTACTTTCGACCAGATTACGTCGTAACATAGCGATTACACGCAAAATTTCGATACATTATAACGCTATTCAGCGAGTTACTTCTACTCGAACGTTCGAACAGAGGCGGATGTTTCAAAGTCCATCCGATGCAACGATACGCTCTTACGCGTTGCTCGCTCGCTCCGCTCGCTCGAAAAAAAATAGCCCAACCCAAAACCAATAACTTTTGCGTTCGTTCTTCGATTTCATCGAAAACTTCGTTAGAACGCGCGGGATCGGTTTAGGGTTGGGCTAGATGGGTCCGAGCGAGCGCCGCGAGCGAGCATTTATCGCGACCTTTCTCCTCGTTTTCGTCTCTCTCGAGAAGCGGGAAAAACGCGAATGAACGCGAATGAACGCGAATGAACGCGAATGAACGCGAATGAACGCGAATGAACGCGAAAGAACGCGAAAGAACGTGAAAGACGTTAGAAGGGCGCGCGCGTGCGCGCACGGCGCGTCGCGCCCCGCAGCGTGCCTTAAGAGAGTCATAGTTACTCCCGCCGTTTACCCGCTGAATTTGACGTGCGCGCGCAGCGGCGTATTGCTTTTTACTTGTACGCGGCCGAGATAAACCATTATTTCCGACGTATTTTATCGTGGTACGTCGATTTATGCAAAGATATTCCAACCTTGTAACGATTTTTAGCGGGTCAATTCGATGGGAACATCCGGCCTCTTCGTAGCGGGGCGACAAAATTCCAAGTTCCAACCTCTCGGCCATTTTGGTCCGGCGGACGAAATTTTTCAAAAAAATAAAGTGAAATCGTTACTTTCGACCAGATTACGTCGTAACATAGCGATTACACGCAAAATTTCGATACATTATAACGCTTTTCAGCGAGTTACTTCTACTCGAACGTTCGAACAGAGGCGGATGTTTCAAAGTCCATGCGATGCAACGATACGCTCTTACGCGTTGCTCGCTCGCTCCGCTCGCTCGAAAAAAAATAGCCCAACCCAAAACCAATAACTTTTGCGTTCGTTCTTCGATTTCATCGAAAACTTCGTTAGAACGCGCGGGATCGGTTTAGGGTTGGGCTAGATGGGTCCGAGCGAGCGCCGCGAGCGAGCATTTATCGCGACCTTTCTCCTCGTTTTCGTCTCTCTCGAGAAGCGGGAAAAACGCGAATGAACGCGAATGAACGCGAATGAACGCGAATGAACGCGAATGAACGCGAATGAACGCGAATGAACGCGAATGAACGCGAAAGAACGCGAAAGAACGTGAAAGACGTTAGAAGGGCGCGCGCGCGCGCGCGCACGGCCCGTCGCGCCCCGCAGCGTGCCTTAAGAGAGTCATAGTTACTCCCGCCGTTTACCCGCTGAATTTGACGTGCGCGCGCAGCGGCGTATTGCTTTTTACTTGTACGCGGCCGAGATAAACCATTATTTCCGACGTATTTTATCGTGGTACGTCGATTTATGCAAAGATATTCCAACCTTGTAACGATTTTTAGCGGGTCAATTCGATGGGAACATCCGGCCTCTTCGTAGCGAGGCGACAAAATACCAAGTTCCAACCTCTCGGCCATTTTGGTCCGGCGGACGAAATTTTTCAAAAAAATAAAGTGAAATCGTTACTTTCGACCAGATTACGTCGTAACATAGCGATTACACGCAAAATTTCGATACATTATAACGCTATTCAGCGAGTTACTTCTACTCGAACGTTCGAACAGAGGCGGATGTTTCAAAGTCCATCCGATGCAACGATACGCTCTTACGCGTTGCTCGCTCGCTCCGCTCGCTCGAAAAAAAATAGCCCAACCCAAAACCAATAACTTTTGCGTTCGTTCTTCGATTTCATCGAAAACTTCGTTAGAACGCGCGGGATCGGTTTAGGGTTGGGCTAGATGGGTCCGAGCGAGCGCCGCGAGCGAGCATTTATCGCGACCTTTCTCCTCGTTTTCGTCTCTCTCGAGAAGCGGGAAAAACGCGAATGAACGCGAATGAACGCGAATGAACGCGAATGAACGCGAATGAACGCGAATGAACGCGAATGAACGCGAAAGAACGCGAAAGAACGTGAAAGACGTTAGAAGGGCGCGCGCGCGCGCGCGCACGGCTCGTCGCGCCCCGCAGCGTGCCTTAAGAGAGTCATAGTTACTCCCGCCGTTTACCCGCTGAATTTGACGTGCGCGCGCAGCGGCGTATTGCTTTTTACTTGTACGCGGCCGAGATAAACCATTATTTCCGACGTATTTTATCGTGGTACGTCGATTTATGCAAAGATATTACAACCTTGTAACGATTTTTAGCGGGTCAATTCGATGGGAACATCCGGCCTCTTCGTAGCGGGGCGACAAAATTCCAAGTTCCAACCTCTCGGCCATTTTGGTCCGGCGGACGAAATTTTTCAAAAAAATAAAGTGAAATCGTTACTTTCGACCAGATTACGTCGTAACATAGCGATTACACGCAAAATTTCGATACATTATAACGCTATTCAGCGAGTTACTTCTACTCGAACGTTCGAACAGAGGCGGATGTTTCAAAGTCCATCCGATGCAACGATACGCTCTTACGCGTTGCTCGCTCGCTCCGCTCGCTCGAAAAAAAATAGCCCAACCCAAAACCAATAACTTTTGCGTTCGTTCTTCGATTTCATCGAAAACTTCGTTAGAACGCGCGGGATCGGTTTAGGGTTGGGCTAGATGGGTCCGAGCGAGCGCCGCGAGCGAGTATTTATCGCGACCTTTCTCCTCGTTTTCGTCTCTCTCGAGAAGAGGGAAAAACGCGAATGAACGCGAATGAACGCGAATGAACGCGAATGAACGCGAAAGAACGCGAAAGAACGTGAAAGACGTTAGAAGGGCGCGCGCGCGCGCGCGCGCACGGCGCGTCGCGCCCCGCAGCGTGCCTTAAGAGAGTCATAGTTACTCCCGCCGTTTACCCGCTGAATTTGACGTGCGCGCGCAGCGGCGTATTGCTTTTTACTTGTACGCGGCCGAGATAAACCATTATTTCCGACGTATTTTATCGTGGTACGTCGATTTATGCAAAGATATTCCAACCTTGTAACGATTTTTAGCGGGTCAATTCGATGGGAACATCCGGCCTCTTCGTAGCGGGGCGACAAAATTCCAAGTTCCAACCTCTCGGCCATTTTGGTCCGGCGGACGAAATTTTTCAAAAAAATAAAGTGAAATCGTTACTTTCGACCAGATTACGTCGTAACATAGCGATTACACGCAAAATTTCGATACATTATAACGCTATTCAGCGAGTTACTTCTACTCGAACGTTCGAACAGAGGCGGATGTTTCAAAGTCCATCCGATGCAACGATACGCTCTTACGCGTTGCTCGCTCGCTCCGCTCGCTCGAAAAAAAATAGCCCAACCCAAAACCAATAACTTTTGCGTTCGTTCTTCGATTTCATCGAAAACTTCGTTAGAACGCGCGGGATCGGTTTAGGGTTGGGCTAGATGGGTCCGAGCGAGCGCCGCGAGCGAGCATTTATCGCGACCTTTCTCCTCGTTTTCGACTCTCTCGAGAAGCGGGAAAAACGCGAATGAACGCGAATGAACGCGAATGAACGCGAATGAACGCGAATGAACGCGAAAGAACGCGAAAGAACGTGAAAGACGTTAGAAGGGCGCGCGCGCGCGCACGGCGCGTCGCGCCCCGCAGCGTGCCTTAAGAGAGTCATAGTTACTCCCGCCGTTTACCCGCTGAATTTGACGTGCGCGCGCAGCGGCGTATTGCTTTTTACTTGTACGCGGCCGAGATAAACCATTATTTCCGACGTATTTTATCGTGGTACGTCGATTTATGCAAAGATATTCCAACCTTGTAACGATTTTTAGCGGGTCAATTCGATGGGAACATCCGGCCTCTTCGTAGCGGGGCGACAAAATTCCAAGTTCCAACCTCTCGGCCATTTTGGTCCGGCGGACGAAATTTTTCAAAAAAATAAAGTGAAATCGTTACTTTCGACCAGATTACGTCGTAACATAGCGATTACACGCAAAATTTCGATACATTATAACGCTTTTCAGCGAGTTACTTCTACTCGAACGTTCGAACAGAGGCGGATGTTTCAAAGTCCATGCGATGCAACGATACGCTCTTACGCGTTGCTCGCTCGCTCCGCTCGCTCGAAAAAAAATAGCACAACCCAAAACCAATAACTTTTGCGTTCGTTCTTCGATTTCATCGAAAACTTCGTTAGAACGCGCGGGATCGGTTTAGGGTTGGGCTAGATGGGTCCGAGCGAGCGCCGCGAGCGAGCATTTATCGCGACCTTTCTCCTCGTTTTCGTCTCTCTCGAGAAGCGGGAAAAACGCGAATGAACGCGAATGAACGCGAATGAACGCGAATGAACGCGAATGAACGCGAATGAACGCGAATGAACGCGAATGAACGCGAAAGAACGCGAAAGAACGTGAAAGACGTTAGAAGGGCGCGCGCGCGCGCGCGCACGGCCCGTCGCGCCCCGCAGCGTGCCTTAAGAGAGTCATAGTTACTCCCGCCGTTTACCCGCTGAATTTGACGTGCGCGCGCAGCGGCGTATTGCTTTTTACTTGTACGCGGCCGAGATAAACCATTATTTCCGACGTATTTTATCGTGGTACGTCGATTTATGCAAAGATATTCCAACCTTGTAACGATTTTTAGCGGGTCAATTCGATGGGAACATCCGGCCTCTTCGTAGCGAGGCGACAAAATACCAAGTTCCAACCTCTCGGCCATTTTGGTCCGGCGGACGAAATTTTTCAAAAAAATAAAGTGAAATCGTTACTTTCGACCAGATTACGTCGTAACATAGCGATTACACGCAAAATTTCGATACATTATAACGCTATTCAGCGAGTTACTTCTACTCGAACGTTCGAACAGAGGCGGATGTTTCAAAGTCCATCCGATGCAACGATACGCTCTTACGCGTTGCTCGCTCGCTCCGCTCGCTCGAAAAAAAATAGCCCAACCCAAAACCAATAACTTTTGCGTTCGTTCTTCGATTTCATCGAAAACTTCGTTAGAACGCGCGGGATCGGTTTAGGGTTGGGCTAGATGGGTCCGAGCGAGCGCCGCGAGCGAGCATTTATCGCGACCTTTCTCCTCGTTTTCGTCTCTCTCGAGAAGCGGGAAAAACGCGAATGAACGCGAATGAACGCGAATGAACGCGAATGAACGCGAATGAACGCGAATGAACGCGAATGAACGCGAAAGAACGCGAAAGAACGTGAAAGACGTTAGAAGGGCGCGCGCGCGCGCGCGCACGGCTCGTCGCGCCCCGCAGCGTGCCTTAAGAGAGTCATAGTTACTCCCGCCGTTTACCCGCTGAATTTGACGTGCGCGCGCAGCGGCGTATTGCTTTTTACTTGTACGCGGCCGAGATAAACCATTATTTCCGACGTATTTTATCGTGGTACGTCGATTTATGCAAAGATATTCCAACCTTGTAACGATTTTTAGCGGGTCAATTCGATGGGAACATCCGGCCTCTTCGTAGCGGGGCGACAAAATTCCAAGTTCCAACCTCTCGGCCATTTTGGTCCGGCGGACGAAATTTTTCAAAAAAATAAAGTGAAATCGTTACTTTCGACCAGATTACGTCGTAACATAGCGATTACACGCAAAATTTCGATACATTATAACGCTATTCAGCGAGTTACTTCTACTCGAACGTTCGAACAGAGGCGGATGTTTCAAAGTCCATCCGATGCAACGATACGCTCTTACGCGTTGCTCGCTCGCTCCGCTCGCTCGAAAAAAAATAGCCCAACCCAAAACCAATAACTTTTGCGTTCGTTCTTCGATTTCATCGAAAACTTCGTTAGAACGCGCGGGATCGGTTTAGGGTTGGGCTAGATGGGTCCGAGCGAGCGCCGCGAGCGAGCATTCATCGCGACCTTTCTCCTCGTTTTCGTCTCTCTCGAGAAGCGGGAAAAACGCGAATGAACGCGAATGAACGCGAATGAACGCGAATGAACGCGAATGAACGCGAATGAACGCGAAAGAACGCGAAAGAACGTGAAAGACGTTAGAAGGGCGCGCGCGTGCGCGCACGGCGCGTCGCGCCCCGCAGCGTGCCTTAAGAGAGTCATAGTTACTCCCGCCGTTTACCCGCTGAATTTGACGTGCGCGCGCAGCGGCGTATTGCTTTTTACTTGTACGCGGCCGAGATAAACCATTATTTCCGACGTATTTTATCGTGGTACGTCGATTTATGCAAAGATATTCCAACCTTGTAACGATTTTTAGCGGGTCAATTCGATGGGAACATCCGGCCTCTTCGTAGCGGGGCGACAAAATTCCAAGTTCCAACCTCTCGGCCATTTTGGTCCGGCGGACGAAATTTTTCAAAAAAATAAAGTGAAATCGTTACTTTCGACCAGATTACGTCGTAACATAGCGATTACACGCAAAATTTCGATACATTATAACGCTTTTCAGCGAGTTACTTCTACTCGAACGTTCGAACAGAGGCGGATGTTTCAAAGTCCATGCGATGCAACGATACGCTCTTACGCGTTGCTCGCTCGCTCCGCTCGCTCGAAAAAAAATAGCACAACCCAAAACCAATAACTTTTGCGTTCGTTCTTCGATTTCATCGAAAACTTCGTTAGAACGCGCGGGATCGGTTTAGGGTTGGGCTAGATGGGTCCGAGCGAGCGCCGCGAGCGAGCATTTATCGCGACCTTTCTCCTCGTTTTCGTCTCTCTCGAGAAGCGGGAAAAACGCGAATGAACGCGAATGAACGCGAATGAACGCGAATGAACGCGAATGAACGCGAATGAACGCGAATGAACGCGAATGAACGCGAATGAACGCGAATGAACGCGAAAGAACGCGAAAGAACGTGAAAGACGTTAGAAGGGCGCGCGCGCGCGCGCGCACGGCTCGTCGCGCCCCGCAGCGTGCCTTAAGAGAGTCATAGTTACTCCCGCCGTTTACCCGCTGAATTTGACGTGCGCGCGCAGCGGCGTATTGCTTTTTACTTGTACGCGGCCGAGATAAACCATTATTTCCGACGTATTTTATCGTGGTACGTCGATTTATGCAAAGATATTACAACCTTGTAACGATTTTTAGCGGGTCAATTCGATGGGAACATCCGGCCTCTTCGTAGCGGGGCGACAAAATTCCAAGTTCCAACCTCTCGGCCATTTTGGTCCGGCGGACGAAATTTTTCAAAAAAATAAAGTGAAATCGTTACTTTCGACCAGATTACGTCGTAACATAGCGATTACACGCAAAATTTCGATACATTATAACGCTATTCAGCGAGTTACTTCTACTCGAACGTTCGAACAGAGGCGGATGTTTCAAAGTCCATCCGATGCAACGATACGCTCTTACGCGTTGCTCGCTCGCTCCGCTCGCTCGAAAAAAAATAGCCCAACCCAAAACCAATAACTTTTGCGTTCGTTCTTCGATTTCATCGAAAACTTCGTTAGAACGCGCGGGATCGGTTTAGGGTTGGGCTAGATGGGTCCGAGCGAGCGCCGCGAGCGAGCATTTATCGCGACCTTTCTCCTCGTTTTCGTCTCTCTCGAGAAGAGGGAAAAACGCGAATGAACGCGAATGAACGCGAATGAACGCGAATGAACGCGAAAGAACGCGAAAGAACGTGAAAGACGTTAGAAGGGCGCGCGCGCGCGCGCGCGCACGGCGCGTCGCGCCCCGCAGCGTGCCTTAAGAGAGTCATAGTTACTCCCGCCGTTTACCCGCTGAATTTGACGTGCGCGCGCAGCGGCGTATTGCTTTTTACTTGTACGCGGCCGAGATAAACCATTATTTCCGACGTATTTTATCGTGGTACGTCGATTTATGCAAAGATATTCCAACCTTGTAACGATTTTTAGCGGGTCAATTCGATGGGAACATCCGGCCTCTTCGTAGCGGGGCGACAAAATTCCAAGTTCCAACCTCTCGGCCATTTTGGTCCGGCGGACGAAATTTTTCAAAAAAATAAAGTGAAATCGTTACTTTCGACCAGATTACGTCGTAACATAGCGATTACACGCAAAATTTCGATACATTATAACGCTATTCAGCGAGTTAGTTCTACTCGAACGTTCGAACAGAGGCGGATGTTTCAAAGTCCATCCGATGCAACGATACGCTCTTACGCGTTGCTCGCTCGCTCCGCTCGCTCGAAAAAAAATAGCCCAACCCAAAACCAATAACTTTTGCGTTCGTTCTTCGATTTCATCGAAAACTTCGTTAGAACGCGCGGGATCGGTTTAGGGTTGGGCTAGATGGGTCCGAGCGAGCGCCGCGAGCGAGCATTTATCGCGACCTTTCTCCTCGTTTTCGACTCTCTCGAGAAGCGGGAAAAACGCGAATGAACGCGAATGAACGCGAATGAACGCGAATGAACGCGAATGAACGCGAAAGAACGCGAAAGAACGTGAAAGACGT
The DNA here is from genome assembly GCF_051014615.1 of Bombus vancouverensis nearcticus. Lineage (NCBI taxonomy): Eukaryota > Metazoa > Arthropoda > Insecta > Hymenoptera > Apidae > Bombus > Bombus vancouverensis. The sequence continues at coordinate 2,171,764 of NC_134926.1, read as the reverse complement.
TAGAAGGGCGCGCGCGCGCGCGCGCACGGCTCGTCGCGCCCCGCAGCGTGCCTTAAGAGAGTCATAGTTACTCCCGCCGTTTACCCGCTGAATTTGACGTGCGCGCGCAGCGGCGTATTGCTTTTTACTTGTACGCGGCCGAGATAAACCATTATTTCCGACGTATTTTATCGTGGTACGTCGATTTATGCAAAGATATTACAACCTTGTAACGATTTTTAGCGGGTCAATTCGATGGGAACATCCGGCCTCTTCGTAGCGGGGCGACAAAATTCCAAGTTCCAACCTCTCGGCCATTTTGGTCCGGCGGACGAAATTTTTCAAAAAAATAAAGTGAAATCGTTACTTTCGACCAGATTACGTCGTAACATAGCGATTACACGCAAAATTTCGATACATTATAACGCTATTCAGCGAGTTACTTCTACTCGAACGTTCGAACAGAGGCGGATGTTTCAAAGTCCATCCGATGCAACGATACGCTCTTACGCGTTGCTCGCTCGCTCCGCTCGCTCGAAAAAAAATAGCCCAACCCAAAACCAATAACTTTTGCGTTCGTTCTTCGATTTCATCGAAAACTTCGTTAGAACGCGCGGGATCGGTTTAGGGTTGGGCTAGATGGGTCCGAGCGAGCGCCGCGAGCGAGTATTTATCGCGACCTTTCTCCTCGTTTTCGTCTCTCTCGAGAAGAGGGAAAAACGCGAATGAACGCGAATGAACGCGAATGAACGCGAATGAACGCGAAAGAACGCGAAAGAACGTGAAAGACGTTAGAAGGGCGCGCGCGCGCGCGCGCGCACGGCGCGTCGCGCCCCGCAGCGTGCCTTAAGAGAGTCATAGTTACTCCCGCCGTTTACCCGCTGAATTTGACGTGCGCGCGCAGCGGCGTATTGCTTTTTACTTGTACGCGGCCGAGATAAACCATTATTTCCGACGTATTTTATCGTGGTACGTCGATTTATGCAAAGATATTCCAACCTTGTAACGATTTTTAGCGGGTCAATTCGATGGGAACATCCGGCCTCTTCGTAGCGGGGCGACAAAATTCCAAGTTCCAACCTCTCGGCCATTTTGGTCCGGCGGACGAAATTTTTCAAAAAAATAAAGTGAAATCGTTACTTTCGACCAGATTACGTCGTAACATAGCGATTACACGCAAAATTTCGATACATTATAACGCTATTCAGCGAGTTACTTCTACTCGAACGTTCGAACAGAGGCGGATGTTTCAAAGTCCATCCGATGCAACGATACGCTCTTACGCGTTGCTCGCTCGCTCCGCTCGCTCGAAAAAAAATAGCCCAACCCAAAACCAATAACTTTTGCGTTCGTTCTTCGATTTCATCGAAAACTTCGTTAGAACGCGCGGGATCGGTTTAGGGTTGGGCTAGATGGGTCCGAGCGAGCGCCGCGAGCGAGCATTTATCGCGACCTTTCTCCTCGTTTTCGTCTCTCTCGAGAAGCGGGAAAAACGCGAATGAACGCGAATGAACGCGAATGAACGCGAATGAACGCGAATGAACGCGAATGAACGCGAAAGAACGCGAAAGAACGTGAAAGACGTTAGAAGGGCGCGCGCGTGCGCGCACGGCGCGTCGCGCCCCGCAGCGTGCCTTAAGAGAGTCATAGTTACTCCCGCCGTTTACCCGCTGAATTTGACGTGCGCGCGCAGCGGCGTATTGCTTTTTACTTGTACGCGGCCGAGATAAACCATTATTTCCGACGTATTTTATCGTGGTACGTCGATTTATGCAAAGATATTCCAACCTTGTAACGATTTTTAGCGGGTCAATTCGATGGGAACATCCGGCCTCTTCGTAGCGGGGCGACAAAATTCCAAGTTCCAACCTCTCGGCCATTTTGGTCCGGCGGACGAAATTTTTCAAAAAAATAAAGTGAAATCGTTACTTTCGACCAGATTACGTCGTAACATAGCGATTACACGCAAAATTTCGATACATTATAACGCTTTTCAGCGAGTTACTTCTACTCGAACGTTCGAACAGAGGCGGATGTTTCAAAGTCCATGCGATGCAACGATACGCTCTTACGCGTTGCTCGCTCGCTCCGCTCGCTCGAAAAAAAATAGCACAACCCAAAACCAATAACTTTTGCGTTCGTTCTTCGATTTCATCGAAAACTTCGTTAGAACGCGCGGGATCGGTTTAGGGTTGGGCTAGATGGGTCCGAGCGAGCGCCGCGAGCGAGCATTTATCGCGACCTTTCTCCTCGTTTTCGTCTCTCTCGAGAAGCGGGAAAAACGCGAATGAACGCGAATGAACGCGAATGAACGCGAATGAACGCGAATGAACGCGAATGAACGCGAATGAACGCGAATGAACGCGAATGAACGCGAATGAACGCGAAAGAACGCGAAAGAACGTGAAAGACGTTAGAAGGGCGCGCGCGCGCGCGCGCTCGGCGTGTCGCGCCCCGCAGCGTGCCTTAAGAGAGTCATAGTTACTCCCGCCGTTTACCCGCTGAATTTGACGTGCGCGCGCAGCGGCGTATTGCTTTTTACTTGTACGCGGCCGAGATAAACCATTATTTCCGACGTATTTTATCGTGGTACGTCGATTTATGCAAAGATATTCCAACCTTGTAACGATTTTTAGCGGGTCAATTCGATGGGAACATCCGGCCTCTTCGTAGCGAGGCGACAAAATACCAAGTTCCAACCTCTCGGCCATTTTGGTCCGGCGGACGAAATTTTTCAAAAAAATAAAGTGAAATCGTTACTTTCGACCAGATTACGTCGTAACATAGCGATTACACGCAAAATTTCGATACATTATAACGCTATTCAGCGAGTTACTTCTACTCGAACGTTCGAACAGAGGCGGATGTTTCAAAGTCCATCCGATGCAACGATACGCTCTTACGCGTTGCTCGCTCGCTCCGCTCGCTCGAAAAAAAATAGCCCAACCCAAAACCAATAACTTTTGCGTTCGTTCTTCGATTTCATCGAAAACTTCGTTAGAACGCGCGGGATCGGTTTAGGGTTGGGCTAGATGGGTCCGAGCGAGCGCCGCGAGCGAGCATTTATCGCGACCTTTCTCCTCGTTTTCGTCTCTCTCGAGAAGCGGGAAAAACGCGAATGAACGCGAATGAACGCGAATGAACGCGAATGAACGCGAATGAACGCGAATGAACGCGAATGAACGCGAAAGAACGCGAAAGAACGTGAAAGACGTTAGAAGGGCGCGCGCGCGCGCGCGCACGGCTCGTCGCGCCCCGCAGCGTGCCTTAAGAGAGTCATAGTTACTCCCGCCGTTTACCCGCTGAATTTGACGTGCGCGCGCAGCGGCGTATTGCTTTTTACTTGTACGCGGCCGAGATAAACCATTATTTCCGACGTATTTTATCGTGGTACGTCGATTTATGCAAAGATATTCCAACCTTGTAACGATTTTTAGCGGGTCAATTCGATGGGAACATCCGGCCTCTTCGTAGCGGGGCGACAAAATTCCAAGTTCCAACCTCTCGGCCATTTTGGTCCGGCGGACGAAATTTTTCAAAAAAATAAAGTGAAATCGTTACTTTCGACCAGATTACGTCGTAACATAGCGATTACACGCAAAATTTCGATACATTATAACGCTATTCAGCGAGTTACTTCTACTCGAACGTTCGAACAGAGGCGGATGTTTCAAAGTCCATCCGATGCAACGATACGCTCTTACGCGTTGCTCGCTCGCTCCGCTCGCTCGAAAAAAAATAGCCCAACCCAAAACCAATAACTTTTGCGTTCGTTCTTCGATTTCATCGAAAACTTCGTTAGAACGCGCGGGATCGGTTTAGGGTTGGGCTAGATGGGTCCGAGCGAGCGCCGCGAGCGAGCATTTATCGCGACCTTTCTCCTCGTTTTCGTCTCTCTCGAGAAGCGGGAAAAACGCGAATGAACGCGAATGAACGCGAATGAACGCGAATGAACGCGAATGAACGCGAATGAACGCGAAAGAACGCGAAAGAACGTGAAAGACGTTAGAAGGGCGCGCGCGTGCGCGCACGGCGCGTCGCGCCCCGCAGCGTGCCTTAAGAGAGTCATAGTTACTCCCGCCGTTTACCCGCTGAATTTGACGTGCGCGCGCAGCGGCGTATTGCTTTTTACTTGTACGCGGCCGAGATAAACCATTATTTCCGACGTATTTTATCGTGGTACGTCGATTTATGCAAAGATATTCCAACCTTGTAACGATTTTTAGCGGGTCAATTCGATGGGAACATCCGGCCTCTTCGTAGCGGGGCGACAAAATTCCAAGTTCCAACCTCTCGGCCATTTTGGTCCGGCGGACGAAATTTTTCAAAAAAATAAAGTGAAATCGTTACTTTCGACCAGATTACGTCGTAACATAGCGATTACACGCAAAATTTCGATACATTATAACGCTTTTCAGCGAGTTACTTCTACTCGAACGTTCGAACAGAGGCGGATGTTTCAAAGTCCATGCGATGCAACGATACGCTCTTACGCGTTGCTCGCTCGCTCCGCTCGCTCGAAAAAAAATAGCACAACCCAAAACCAATAACTTTTGCGTTCGTTCTTCGATTTCATCGAAAACTTCGTTAGAACGCGCGGGATCGGTTTAGGGTTGGGCTAGATGGGTCCGAGCGAGCGCCGCGAGCGAGCATTTATCGCGACCTTTCTCCTCGTTTTCGTCTCTCTCGAGAAGCGGGAAAAACGCGAATGAACGCGAATGAACGCGAATGAACGCGAATGAACGCGAATGAACGCGAATGAACGCGAATGAACGCGAAAGAACGCGAAAGAACGTGAAAGACGTTAGAAGGGCGCGCGCGTGCGCGCACGGCGCGTCGCGCCCCGCAGCGTGCCTTAAGAGAGTCATAGTTACTCCCGCCGTTTACCCGCTGAATTTGACGTGCGCGCGCAGCGGCGTATTGCTTTTTACTTGTACGCGGCCGAGATAAACCATTATTTCCGACGTATTTTATCGTGGTACGTCGATTTATGCAAAGATATTCCAACCTTGTAACGATTTTTAGCGGGTCAATTCGATGGGAACATCCGGCCTCTTCGTAGCGGGGCGACAAAATTCCAAGTTCCAACCTCTCGGCCATTTTGGTCCGGCGGACGAAATTTTTCAAAAAAATAAAGTGAAATCGTTACTTTCGACCAGATTACGTCGTAACATAGCGATTACACGCAAAATTTCGATACATTATAACGCTATTCAGCGAGTTACTTCTACTCGAACGTTCGAACAGAGGCGGATGTTTCAAAGTCCATCCGATGCAACGATACGCTCTTACGCGTTGCTCGCTCGCTCCGCTCGCTCGAAAAAAAATAGCCCAACCCAAAACCAATAACTTTTGCGTTCGTTCTTCGATTTCATCGAAAACTTCGTTAGAACGCGCGGGATCGGTTTAAGGTTGGGCTAGATGGGTCCGAGCGAGCGCCGCGAGCGAGCATTTATCGCGACCTTTCTCCTCGTTTTCGTCTCTCTCGAGAAGCGGGAAAAACGCGAATGAACGCGAATGAACGCGAATGAACGTGAATGAACGCGAATGAACGCGAATGAACGCGAAAGAACGTGAAAGACGTTAGAAGGGCGCGCGCGCGCGCGCGCACGGCGCGTCGCGCCCTGCAGCGTGCCTTAAGAGAGTCATAGTTACTCCCGCCGTTTACCCGCTGAATTTGACGTGCGCGCGCAGCGGCGTATTGCTTTTTACTTGTACGCGGCCGAGATAAACCATTATTTCCGACGTATTTTATCGTGGTACGTCGATTTATGCAAAGATATTCCAACCTTGTAACGATTTTTAGCGGGTCAATTCGATGGGAACATCCGGCCTCTTCGTAGCGGGGCGACAAAATTCCAAGTTCCAACCTCTCGGCCATTTTGGTCCGGCGGACGAAATTTTTCAAAAAAATAAAGTGAAATCGTTACTTTCGACCAGATTACGTCGTAACATAGCGATTACACGCAAAATTTCGATACATTATAACGCTTTTCAGCGAGTTACTTCTACTCGAACGTTCGAACAGAGGCGGATGTTTCAAAGTCCATGCGATGCAACGATACGCTCTTACGCGTTGCTCGCTCGCTCCGCTCGCTCGAAAAAAAATAGCACAACCCAAAACCAATAACTTTTGCGTTCGTTCTTCGATTTCATCGAAAACTTCGTTAGAACGCGCGGGATCGGTTTAGGGTTGGGCTAGATGGGTCCGAGCGAGCGCGCGAGCGAGCATTTATCGCGACCTTTCTCCTCGTTTTCGTCTCTCTCGAGAAGCGGGAAAAACGCGAATGAACGCGAATGAACGCGAATGAACGCGAATGAACGCGAATGAACGCGAATGAACGCGAAAGAACGCGAAAGAACGTGAAAGACGTTAGAAGGGCGCGCGCGCGCGCGCACGGCGCGTCGCGCCCCGCAGCGTGCCTTAAGAGAGTCATAGTTACTCCCGCCGTTTACCCGCTGAATTTGACGTGCGCGCGCAGCGGCGTATTGCTTTTTACTTGTACGCGGCCGAGATAAACCATTATTTCCGACGTATTTTATCGTGGTACGTCGATTTATGCAAAGATATTCCAACCTTGTAACGATTTTTAGCGGGTCAATTCGATGGGAACATCCGGCCTCTTCGTAGCGGGGCGACAAAATTCCAAGTTCCAACCTCTCGGCCATTTTGGTCCGGCGGACGAAATTTTTCAAAAAAATAAAGTGAAATCGTTACTTTCGACCAGATTACGTCGTAACATAGCGATTACACGCAAAATTTCGATACATTATAACGCTTTTCAGCGAGTTACTTCTACTCGAACGTTCGAACAGAGGCGGATGTTTCAAAGTCCATGCGATGCAACGATACGCTCTTACGCGTTGCTCGCTCGCTCCGCTCGCTCGAAAAAAAATAGCACAACCCAAAACCAATAACTTTTGCGTTCGTTCTTCGATTTCATCGAAAACTTCGTTAGAACGCGCGGGATCGGTTTAGGGTTGGGCTAGATGGGTCCGAGCGAGCGCCGCGAGCGAGCATTTATCGCGACCTTTCTCCTCGTTTTCGTCTCTCTCGAGAAGCGGGAAAAACGCGAATGAACGCGAATGAACGCGAATGAACGTGAATGAACGCGAATGAACGCGAATGAACGCGAAAGAACGTGAAAGACGTTAGAAGGGCGCGCGCGCGCGCGCGCACGGCGCGTCGCGCCCTGCAGCGTGCCTTAAGAGAGTCATAGTTACTCCCGCCGTTTACCCGCTGAATTTGACGTGCGCGCGCAGCGGCGTATTGCTTTTTACTTGTACGCGGCCGAGATAAACCATTATTTCCGACGTATTTTATCGTGGTACGTCGATTTATGCAAAGATATTCCAACCTTGTAACGATTTTTAGCGGGTCAATTCGATGGGAACATCCGGCCTCTTCGTAGCGGGGCGACAAAATTCCAAGTTCCAACCTCTCGGCCATTTTGGTCCGGCGGACGAAATTTTTCAAAAAAATAAAGTGAAATCGTTACTTTCGACCAGATTACGTCGTAACATAGCGATTACACGCAAAATTTCGATACATTATAACGCTATTCAGCGAGTTACTTCTACTCGAACGTTCGAACAGAGGCGGATGTTTCAAAGTCCATCCGATGCAACGATACGCTCTTACGCGTTGCTCGCTCGCTCCGCTCGCTCGAAAAAAAATAGCCCAACCCAAAACCAATAACTTTTGCGTTCGTTCTTCGATTTCATCGAAAACTTCGTTAGAACGCGCGGGATCGGTTTAGGGTTGGGCTAGATGGGTCCGAGCGAGCGCCGCGAGCGAGCATTTATCGCGACCTTTCTCCTCGTTTTCGTCTCTCTCGAGAAGCGGGAAAAACGCGAATGAACGCGAATGAACGCGAATGAACGTGAATGAAGGCGAATGAACGCGAATGAACGCGAAAGAACGTGAAAGACGTTAGAAGGGCGCGCGCGCGCGCGCGCACGGCGCGTCGCGCCCTGCAGCGTGCCTTAAGAGAGTCATAGTTACTCCCGCCGTTTACCCGCTGAATTTGACGTGCGCGCGCAGCGGCGTATTGCTTTTTACTTGTACGCGGCCGAGATAAACCATTATTTCCGACGTATTTTATCGTGGTACGTCGATTTATGCAAAGATATTCCAACCTTGTAACGATTTTTAGCGGGTCAATTCGATGGGAACATCCGGCCTCTTCGTAGCGGGGCGACAAAATTCCAAGTTCCAACCTCTCGGCCATTTTGGTCCGGCGGACGAAATTTTTCAAAAAAATAAAGTGAAATCGTTACTTTCGACCAGATTACGTCGTAACATAGCGATTACACGCAAAATTTCGATACATTATAACGCTTTTCAGCGAGTTACTTCTACTCGAACGTTCGAACAGAGGCGGATGTTTCAAAGTCCATGCGATGCAACGATACGCTCTTACGCGTTGCTCGCTCGCTCCGCTCGCTCGAAAAAAAATAGCACAACCCAAAACCAATAACTTTTGCGTTCGTTCTTCGATTTCATCGAAAACTTCGTTAGAACGCGCGGGATCGGTTTAGGGTTGGGCTAGATGGGTCCGAGCGAGCGCCGCGAGCGAGCATTTATCGCGACCTTTCTCCTCGTTTTCGTCTCTCTCGAGAAGCGGGAAAAACGCGAATGAACGCGAATGAACGCGAATGAACGCGAATGAACGCGAATGAACGCGAATGAACGCGAATGAACGCGAATGAACGCGAATGAACGCGAATGAACGCGAAAGAACGCGAAAGAACGTGAAAGACGTTAGAAGGGCGCGCGCGCGCGCGCACGGCGTGTCGCGCCCCGCAGCGTGCCTTAAGAGAGTCATAGTTACTCCCGCCGTTTACCCGCTGAATTTGACGTGCGCGCACAGCGGCGTATTGCTTTTTACTTGTACGCGGCCGAGATAAACCATTATTTCCGACGTATTTTATCGTGGTACGTCGATTTATGCAAAGATATTCCAACCTTGTAACGATTTTTAGCGGGTCAATTCGATGGGAACATCCGGCCTCTTCGTAGCGGGGCGACAAAATTCCAAGTTCCAACCTCTCGGCCATTTTGGTCCGGCGGACGAAATTTTTCAAAAAAATAAAGTGAAATCGTTACTTTCGACCAGATTACGTCGTAACATAGCGATTACACGCAAAATTTCGATACATTATAACGCTTTTCAGCGAGTTACTTCTACTCGAACGTTCGAACAGAGGCGGATGTTTCAAAGTCCATGCGATGCAACGATACGCTCTTACGCGTTGCTCGCTCGCTCCGCTCGCTCGAAAAAAAATAGCACAACCCAAAACCAATAACTTTTGCGTTCGTTCTTCGATTTCATCGAAAACTTCGTTAGAACGCGCGGGATCGGTTTAGGGTTGGGCTAGATGGGTCCGAGCGAGCGCCGCGAGCGAGCATTTATCGCGACCTTTCTCCTCGTTTTCGTCTCTCTCGAGAAGCGGGAAAAACGCGAATGAACGCGAATGAACGCGAATGAACGCGAATGAACGCGAATGAACGCGAATGAACGCGAATGAACGCGAATGAACGCGAATGAACGCGAATGAACGCGAAAGAACGCGAAAGAACGTGAAAGACGTTAGAAGGGCGCGCGCGCGCGCGCACGGCGTGTCGCGCCCCGCAGCGTGCCTTAAGAGAGTCATAGTTACTCCCGCCGTTTACCCGCTGAATTTGACGTGCGCGCGCAGCGGCGTATTGCTTTTTACTTGTACGCGGCCGAGATAAACCATTATTTCCGACGTATTTTATCGTGGTACGTCGATTTATGCAAAGATATTCCAACCTTGTAACGATTTTTAGCGGGTCAATTCGATGGGAACATCCGGCCTCTTCGTAGCGGGGCGACAAAATTCCATGTTCCAACCTCTCGGCCATTTTGGTCCGGCGGACGAAATTTTTCAAAAAAATAAAGTGAAATCGTTACTTTCGACCAGATTACGTCGTAACATAGCGATTACACGCAAAATTTCGATACATTATAACGCTATTCAGCGAGTTACTTCTACTCGAACGTTCGAACAGAGGCGGATGTTTCAAAGTCCATCCGATGCAACGATACGCTCTTACGCGTTGCTCGCTCGCTCCGCTCGCTCGAAAAAAAATAGCCCAACCCAAAACCAATAACTTTTGCGTTCGTTCTTCGATTTCATCGAAAACTTCGTTAGAACGCGCGGGATCGGTTTAGGGTTGGGCTAGATGGGTCCGAGCGAGCGCCGCGAGCGAGCATTTATCGCGACCTTTCTCCTCGTTTTCGTCTCTCTCGAGAAGCGGGAAAAACGCGAATGAACGCGAATGAACGCGAATGAACGTGAATGAACGCGAATGAACGCGAATGAACGCGAAAGAACGTGAAAGACGTTAGAAGGGCGCGCGCGCGCGCGCGCACGGCGCGTCGCGCCCTGCAGCGTGCCTTAAGAGAGTCATAGTTACTCCCGCCGTTTACCCGCTGAATTTGACGTGCGCGCGCAGCGGCGTATTGCTTTTTACTTGTACGCGGCCGAGATAAACCATTATTTCCGACGTATTTTATCGTGGTACGTCGATTTATGCAAAGATATTCCAACCTTGTAACGATTTTTAGCGGGTCAATTCGATGGGAACATCCGGCCTCTTCGTAGCGGGGCGACAAAATTCCAAGTTCCAACCTCTCGGCCATTTTGGTCCGGCGGACGAAATTTTTCAAAAAAATAAAGTGAAATCGTTACTTTCGACCAGATTACGTCGTAACATAGCGATTACACGCAAAATTTCGATACATTATAACGCTTTTCAGCGAGTTACTTCTACTCGAACGTTCGAACAGAGGCGGATGTTTCAAAGTCCATGCGATGCAACGATACGCTCTTACGCGTTGCTCGCTCGCTCCGCTCGCTCGAAAAAAAATAGCACAACCCAAAACCAATAACTTTTGCGTTCGTTCTTCGATTTCATCGAAAACTTCGTTAGAACGCGCGGGATCGGTTTAGGGTTGGGCTAGATGGGTCCGAGCGAGCGCCGCGAGCGAGCATTTATCGCGACCTTTCTCCTCGCTTTCGTCTCTCTCGAGAAGCGGGAAAAACGCGAATGAACGCGAATGAACGCGAATGAACGCGAATGAACGCGAATGAACGCGAATGAACGCGAATGAACGCGAAAGAACGCGAAAGAACGTGAAAGACGTTAGAAGGGCGCGCGCGCGCGCGCACGGCGCGTCGCGCCCCGCAGCGTGCCTTAAGAGAGTCATAGTTACTCCCGCCGTTTACCCGCTGAATTTGACGTGCGCGCGCAGCGGCGTATTGCTTTTTACTTGTACGCGGCCGAGATAAACCATTATTTCCGACGTATTTTATCGTGGTACGTCGATTTATGCAAAGATATTCCAACCTTGTAACGATTTTTAGCGGGTCAATTCGATGGGAACATCCGGCCTCTTCGTAGCGGGGCGACAAAATTCCAAGTTCCAACCTCTCGGCCATTTTGGTCCGGCGGACGAAATTTTTCAAAAAAATAAAGTGAAATCGTTACTTTCGACCAGATTACGTCGTAACATAGCGATTACACGCAAAATTTCGATACATTATAACGCTTTTCAGCGAGTTACTTCTACTCGAACGTTCGAACAGAGGCGGATGTTTCAAAGTCCATGCGATGCAACGATACGCTCTTACGCGTTGCTCGCTCGCTCCGCTCGCTCGAAAAAAAATAGCACAACCCAAAACCAATAACTTTTGCGTTCGTTCTTCGATTTCATCGAAAACTTCGTTAGAACGCGCGGGATCGGTTTAGGGTTGGGCTAGATGGGTCCGAGCGAGCGCCGCGAGCGAGCATTTATCGCGACCTTTCTCCTCGTTTTCGTCTCTCTCGAGAAGCGGGAAAAACGCGAATGAACGCGAATGAACGCGAATGAACGCGAATGAACGCGAATGAACGCGAATGAACGCGAATGAACGCAAAAGAACGCGAAAGAACGTGAAAGACGTTAGAAGGGCGCGCGCGCGCGCGCGCACGGCGCGTCGCGCCCTGCAACGTGCCTTAAGAGAGTCATAGTTACTCCCGCCGTTTACCCGCTGAATTTGACGTGCGCGCGCAGCGGCGTATTGCTTTTTACTTGTACGCGGCCGAGATAAACCATTATTTCCGACGTATTTTATCGTGGTACGTCGATTTATGCAAAGATATTCCAACCTTGTAACGATTTTTAGCAGGTCAATTCGATGGGAACATCCGGCCTCTTCGTAGCGGGGCGACAAACTTCCAAGTTCCAACCTCTCGGCCATTTTGGTCCGGCGGACGAAATTTATCAAAAAAATAAAGTGAAATCGTTACTTTCGACCAGATTACGTCGTAACATAGCGATTACACGCAAAATTTCGATACATTATAACGCTTTTCAGCGAGTTACTTCTACTCGAACGTTCGAACAGAGGCGGATGTTTCAAAGTCCATGCGATGCAACGATACGCTCTTACGTGTTGCTCGCTCGCTCCGCTCGCTCGAAAAAAAAGCACAACCCAAAACCAATAACTTTTGCGTTCGTTCTTCGATTTCATCGAAAACTCCGTTAGAACGCGCGGGATCGGTTTAGGGTTGGGCTAGATGGGTCCGAGCGAGCGCCGCGAGCGAGCATTTATCGCCACCTTTCTCCTCGTTTTCGTCTCTCTCGAGAGGCGGGAAAAACGCGAATGAACGCGAATGAACGCGAATGAACGCGAATGAACGCGAATGAACGCGAATGAACGCGAATGAACGCGAAAGAACGCGAAAGAACGTGAAAGACGTTAGAAGGGCGCGCGCGCGCGCGCGCACGGCGCGTCGCGCCCTGCAGCGTGCCTTAAGAGAGTCATAGTTACTCCCGCCGTTTACCCGCTGAATTTGACGTGCGCGCGCAGCGGCGTATTGCTTTTTACTTGTACGCGGCCGAGATAAACCATTATTTCCGACGTATTTTATCGTGGTACGTCGATTTATGCAAAGATATTCCAACCTTGTAACGATTTTTAGCGGGTCAATTCGATGGGAACATCCGGCCTCTTCGTAGCGGGGCGACAAAATTCCAAGTTCCAACCTCTCGGCCATTTTGGTCCGGCGGACGAAATTTTTCAAAAAAATAAAGTGAAATCGTTACTTTCGACCAGATTACGTCGTAACATAGCGATTACACGCAAAATTTCGATACATTATAACGCTTTTCAGCGAGTTACTTCTACTCGAACGTTCGAACAGAGGCGGATGTTTCAAAGTCCATGCGATGCAACGATACGCTCTTACGCGTTGCTCGCTCGCTCCGCTCGCTCGAAAAAAAATAGCACAACCCAAAACCAATAACTTTTGCGTTCGTTCTTCGATTTCATCGAAAACTTCGTTAGAACGCGCGGGATCGGTTTAGGGTTGGGCTAGATGGGTCCGAGCGAGCGCCGCGAGCGAGCATTTATCGCGACCTTTCTCCTCGCTTTCGTCTCTCTCGAGAAGCGGGAAAAACGCGAATGAACGCGAATGAACGCGAATGAACGCGAATGAACGCGAATGAACGCGAATGAACGCGAATGAACGCGAAAGAACGCGAAAGAACGTGAAAGACGTTAGAAGGGCGCGCGCGCGCGCGCACGGCGCGTCGCGCCCCGCAGCGTGCCTTAAGAGAGTCATAGTTACTCCCGCCGTTTACCCGCTGAATTTGACGTGCGCGCGCAGCGGCGTATTGCTTTTTACTTGTACGCGGCCGAGATAAACCATTATTTCCGACGTATTTTATCGTGGTACGTCGATTTATGCAAAGATATTCCAACCTTGTAACGATTTTTAGCGGGTCAATTCGATGGGAACATCCGGCCTCTTCGTAGCGGGGCGACAAAATTCCAAGTTCCAACCTCTCGGCCATTTTGGTCCGGCGGACGAAATTTTTCAAAAAAATAAAGTGAAATCGTTACTTTCGACCAGATTACGTCGTAACATAGCGATTACACGCAAAATTTCGATACATTATAACGCTTTTCAGCGAGTTACTTCTACTCGAACGTTCGAACAGAGGCGGATGTTTCAAAGTCCATGCGATGCAACGATACGCTCTTACGCGTTGCTCGCTCGCTCCGCTCGCTCGAAAAAAAATAGCACAACCCAAAACCAATAACTTTTGCGTTCGTTCTTCGATTTCATCGAAAACTTCGTTAGAACGCGCGGGATCGGTTTAGGGTTGGGCTAGATGGGTCCGAGCGAGCGCCGCGAGCGAGCATTTATCGCGACCTTTCTCCTCGTTTTCGTCTCTCTCGAGAAGCGGGAAAAACGCGAATGAACGCGAATGAACGCGAATGAACGCGAATGAACGCGAATGAACGCGAATGAACGCGAATGAACGCGAATGAACGCAAAAGAACGCGAAAGAACGTGAAAGACGTTAGAAGGGCGCGCGCGCGCGCGCGCACGGCGCGTCGCGCCCTGCAACGTGCCTTAAGAGAGTCATAGTTACTCCCGCCGTTTACCCGCTGAATTTGACGTGCGCGCGCAGCGGCGTATTGCTTTTTACTTGTACGCGGCCGAGATAAACCATTATTTCCGACGTATTTTATCGTGGTACGTCGATTTATGCAAAGATATTCCAACCTTGTAACGATTTTTAGCAGGTCAATTCGATGGGAACATCCGGCCTCTCCGTAGCGGGGCGACAAACTTCCAAGTTCCAACCTCTCGGCCATTTTGGTCCGGCGGACGAAATTTATCAAAAAAATAAAGTGAAATCGTTACTTTCGACCAGATTACGTCGTAACATAGCGATTACACGCAAAATTTCGATACATTATAACGCTTTTCAGCGAGTTACTTCTACTCGAACGTTCGAACAGAGGCGGATGTTTCAAAGTCCATGCGATGCAACGATACGCTCTTACGTGTTGCTCGCTCGCTCCGCTCGCTCGAAAAAAAAGCACAACCCAAAACCAATAACTTTTGCGTTCGTTCTTCGATTTCATCGAAAACTCCGTTAGAACGCGCGGGATCGGTTTAGGGTTGGGCTAGATGGGTCCGAGCGAGCGCCGCGAGCGAGCATTTATCGCCACCTTTCTCCTCGTTTTCGTCTCTCTCGAGAGGCGGGAAAAACGCGAATGAACGCGAATGAACGCGAATGAACGCGAATGAACGCGAATGAACGCGAATGAACGCGAATGAACGCGAAAGAACGCGAAAGAACGTGAAAGACGTTAGAAGGGCGCGCGCGCGCGCGCACGGCGCGTCGCGCCCCGCAGCGTGCCTTAAGAGAGTCATAGTTACTCCCGCCGTTTACCCGCTGAATTTGACGTGCGCGCGCAGCGGCGTATTGCTTTTTACTTGTACGCGGCCGAGATAAACCATTATTTCCGACGTATTTTATCGTGGTACGTCGATTTATGCAAAGATATTCCAACCTTGTAACGATTTTTAGCGGGTCAATTCGATGGGAACATCCGGCCTCTTCGTAGCGGGGCGACAAAATTCCAAGTTCCAACCTCTCGGCCATTTTGGTCCGGCGGACGAAATTTTTCAAAAAAATAAAGTGAAATCGTTACTTTCGACCAGATTACGTCGTAACATAGCGATTACACGCAAAATTTCGATACATTATAACGCTTTTCAGCGAGTTACTTCTACTCGAACGTTCGAACAGAGGCGGATGTTTCAAAGTCCATGCGATGCAACGATACGCTCTTACGCGTTGCTCGCTCGCTCCGCTCGCTCGAAAAAAAATAGCACAACCCAAAACCAATAACTTTTGCGTTCGTTCTTCGATTTCATCGAAAACTTCGTTAGAACGCGCGGGATCGGTTTAGGGTTGGGCTAGATGGGTCCGAGCGAGCGCCGCGAGCGAGCATTTATCGCGACCTTTCTCCTCGTTTTCGTCTCTCTCGAGAAGCGGGAAAAACGCGAATGAACGCGAATGAACGCGAATGAACGCGAATGAACGCGAATGAACGCGAATGAACGCGAATGAACGCGAAAGAACGCGAAACAACGTGAAAGACGTTAGAAGGGCGCGCGCGCGCGCACGGCGCGTCGCGCCCCGCAGCGTGCCTTAAGAGAGTCATAGTTACTCCCGCCGTTTACCCGCTGAATTTGACGTGCGCGCGCAGCGGCGTATTGCTTTTTACTTGTACGCGGCCGAGATAAACCATTATTTCCGACGTATTTTATCGTGGTACGTCGATTTATGCAAAGATATTCCAACCTTGTAACGATTTTTAGCGGGTCAATTCGATGGGAACATCCGGCCTCTTCGTAGCGGGGCGACAAAATTCCAAGTTCCAACCTCTCGGCCATTTTGGTCCGGCGGACGAAATTTTTCAAAAAAATAAAGTGAAATCGTTACTTTCGACCAGATTACGTCGTAACATAGCGATTACACGCAAAATTTCGATACATTATAACGCTTTTCAGCGAGTTACTTCTACTCGAACGTTCGAACAGGGGCGGATGTTTCAAAGTCCATCCGATGCAACGATACGCTCTTACGCGTTGCTCGCTCGCTCCGCTCGCTCGAAAAAAATAGCCCAACCCAAAACCAATAACTTTTGCGTTCGTTCTTCGATTTCATCGAAAACTTCGTTAGAACGCGCGGGATCGGTTTAGGGTTGGGCTAGATGGGTCCGAGCGAGCGCCGCGAGCGAGCATTTATCGCGACCTTTCTCCTCGTTTTCGTCTCTCTCGAGAAGCGGGAAAAACGCGAGTGAACGCGAATGAACGCGAATGAACGCGAATGAACGCGAATGAACGCGAATGAACGCGAATGAACGCGAATGAACGCGAATGAACGCGAATGAACGCGAAAGAACGCGAAAGAACGTGAAAGACGTTAGAAGGGCGCGCGCGCGCGCGCGCACGGCGCGTCGCGCCCCGCAGCGTGCCTTAAGAGAGTCATAGTTACTCCCGCCGTTTACCCGCTGTATTTGACGTGCGCGCGCAGCGGCGTATTGCTTTTTACTTGTACGCGGCCGAGATAAACCATTATTTCCGACGTATTTTATCGTGGTACGTCGATTTATGCAAAGATATTCCAACCTTGTAACGATTTTTAGCGGGTCAATTCGATGGGAACATCCGGCCTCTTCGTAGCGGGGCGACAAAATTCCAAGTTCCAACCTCTCGGCCATTTTGGTCCGGTGGACGAAATTTTTCAAAAAAATAAAGTGAAATCGTTATTTTCGACCAGATTACGTCGTAACATAGCGATTACACGCAAAATTTCGATACATTATAACGCTATTCAGCGAGTTACTTCTACTCGAACGTTCGAACAGTGGCGGATGTTTCAAAGTCCATCCGATGCAACGATACGCTCTTACGCGGTGCTCGCTCGCTCCGCTCGCTCGAAAAAAAATAGCCCAACCCAAAACCAATAACTTTTGCGTTCGTTCTTCGATTTCATCG
Source organism: Bombus vancouverensis nearcticus (assembly GCF_051014615.1). Taxonomy (NCBI): domain Eukaryota; kingdom Metazoa; phylum Arthropoda; class Insecta; order Hymenoptera; family Apidae; genus Bombus; species Bombus vancouverensis. The sequence continues at coordinate 2,154,405 of NC_134926.1, read as the reverse complement.
AAAACTTCGTTAGAACGCGCGGGATCGGTTTAGGGTTGGGCTAGATGGGTCCGAGCGAGCGCCGCGAGCGAGCATTTATCGCGACCTTTCTCCTCGTTTTCGTCTCTCTCGAGAAGCGGGAAAAACGCGAATGAACGCGAATGAACGCGAATGAACGCGAATGAACGCGAATGAACGCGAAAGAACGCGAAAGAACGTGAAAGACGTTAGAAGGTCGCGCGCGCGCGCACGGCGCGTCGCGCCCCGCAGCGTGCCTTAAGAGAGTCATAGTTACTCCCGCCGTTTACCCGCTGAATTTGACGTGCGCGCGCAGCGGCGTATTGCTTTTTACTTGTACGCGGCCGAGATAAACCATTATTTCCGACGTATTTTATCGTGGTACGTCGATTTATGCAAAGATATTCCAACCTTGTAACGATTTTTAGCGGGTCAATTCGATGGGAACATCCGGCCTCTTCGTAGCGGGGCGACAAAATTCCAAGTTCCAACCTCTCGGCCATTTTGGTCCGGCGGACGAAATTTTTCAAAAAAATAAAGTGAAATCGTTACTTTCGACCAGATTACGTCGTAACATAGCGATTACACGCAAAATTTCGATACATTATAACGCTATTCAGCGAGTTACTTCTACTCGAACGTTCGAACAGAGGCGGATGTTTCAAAGTCCATCCGATGCAACGATACGCTCTTACGCGTTGCTCGCTCGCTCCGCTCGCTCGAAAAAAAATAGCCCAACCCAAAACCAATAACTTTTGCGTTCGTTCTTCGATTTCATCGAAAACTTCGTTAGAACGCGCGGGATCGGTTTAGGGTTGGGCTAGATGAGTCCGAGCGAGCGCCGCGAGCGAGCATTTATCGCGACCTTTCTCCTCGTTTTCGTCTCTCTCGAGAAGCGGGAAAAACGCGAATGAACGCGAATGAACGCGAATGAACGCGAATGAACGCGAATGAACGCGAATGAACGCGAATGAACGCGAATGAACGCGAAAGAACGCGAAAGAACGTGAAAGACGTTAGAAGGGCGCGCGCGCGCGCGCGCACGGCGCGTCGCGCCCCGCAGCGTGCCTTAAGAGAGTCATAGTTACTCCCGCCGTTTACCCGCTGAATTTGACGTGCGCGCGCAGCGGCGTATTGCTTTTTACTTGTACGCGGCCGAGATAAACCATTATTTCCGACGTATTTTATCGTGGTACGTCGATTTATGCAAAGATATTCCAACCTTGTAACGATTTTTAGCGGGTCAATTCGATGGGAACATCCGGCCTCTTCGTAGCGGGGCGACAAAATTCCAAGTTCCAACCTCTCGGCCATTTTGGTCCGGCGGACGAAATTTTTCAAAAAAATAAAGTGAAATCGTTACTTTCGACCAGATTACGTCGTAACATAGCGATTACACGCAAAATTTCGATACATTATAACGCTTTTCAGCGAGTTACTTCTACTCGAACGTTCGAACAGAGGCGGATGTTTCAAAGTCCATCCGATGCAACGATACGCTCTTACGCGTTGCTCGCTCGCTCCGCTCGCTCGAAAAAAATAGCCCAACCCAAAACCAATAACTTTTGCGTTCGTTCTTCGATTTCATCGAAAACTTCGTTAGAACGCGCGGGATCGGTTTAGGGTTGGGCTAGATGGGTCCGAGCGAGCGCCGCGAGCGAGCATTTATCGCGACCTTTCTCCTCGTTTTCGTCTCTCTCGAGAAGCGGGAAAAACGCGAGTGAACGCGAATGAACGCGAATGAACGCGAATGAACGCGAATGAACGCGAATGAACGCGAATGAACGCGAATGAACGCGAATGAACGCGAATGAACGCGAAAGAACGCGAAAGAACGTGAAAGACGTTAGAAGGGCGCGCGCGCGCGCGCGCACGGCGCGTCGCGCCCCGCAGCGTGCCTTAAGAGAGTCATAGTTACTCCCGCCGTTTACCCGCTGTATTTGACGTGCGCGCGCAGCGGCGTATTGCTTTTTACTTGTACGCGGCCGAGATAAACCATTATTTCCGACGTATTTTATCGTGGTACGTCGATTTATGCAAAGATATTCCAACCTTGTAACGATTTTTAGCGGGTCAATTCGATGGGAACATCCGGCCTCTTCGTAGCGGGGCGACAAAATTCCAAGTTCCAACCTCTCGGCCATTTTGGTCCGGCGGACGAAATTTTTCAAAAAAATAAAGTGAAATCGTTATTTTCGACCAGATTACGTCGTAACATAGCGATTACACGCAAAATTTCGATACATTATAACGCTATTCAGCGAGTTACTTCTACTCGAACGTTCGAACAGTGGCGGATGTTTCAAAGTCCATCCGATGCAACGATACGCTCTTACGCGTTGCTCGCTCGCTCCGCTCGCTCGAAAAAAAATAGCCCAACCCAAAACCAATAACTTTTGCGTTCGTTCTTCGATTTCATCGAAAACTTCGTTAGAACGCGCGGGATCGGTTTAGGGTTGGGCTAGATGGGTCCGAGCGAGCGCCGCGAGCGAGCATTTATCGCGACCTTTCTCCTCGTTTTCGTCTCTCTCGAGAAGCGGGAAAAACGCGAATGAACGCGAATGAACGCGAATGAACGCGAATGAACGCGAATGAACGCGAAAGAACGCGAAAGAACGTGAAAGACGTTAGAAGGGCGCGCGCGCGCGCGCGCACGGCGCGTCGCGCCCCGCAGCGTGCCTTAAGAGAGTCATAGTTACTCCCGCCGTTTACCCGCTGAATTTGACGTGCGCGCGCAGCGGCGTATTGCTTTTTACTTGTACGCGGCCGAGATAAACCATTATTTCCGACGTATTTTATCGTGGTACGTCGATTTATGCAAAGATATTCCAACCTTGTAACGATTTTTAGCGGGTCAATTCGATGGGAACATCCGGCCTCTTCGTAGCGGGGCGACAATATTCCAAGTTCCAACCTCTCGGCCATTTTGGTCCGGCGGACGAAATTTTTCAAAAAAATAAAGTGAAATCGTTACTTTCGACCAGATTACGTCGTAACATAGCGATTACACGCAAAATTTCGATACATTATAACGCTATTCAGCGAGTTACTTCTACTCGAACGTTCGAACAGAGGCGGATGTTTCAAAGTCCATCCGATGCAACGATACGCTCTTACGCGTTGCTCGCTCGCTCCGCTCGCTCGAAAAAAAATAGCCCAACCCAAAACCAATAACTTTTGCGTTCGTTCTTCGATTTCATCGAAAACTTCGTTAGAACGCGCGGGATCGGTTTAGGGTTGGGCTAGATGGGTCCGAGCGAGCGCCGCGAGCGAGCATTTATCGCGACCTTTCTCCTCGTTTTCGTCTCTCTCGAGAAGCGGGAAAAACGCGAATGAACGCGAATGAACGCGAATGAACGCGAATGAACGCGAATGAACGCGAATGAACGCGAATGAACGCGAATGAACGCGAAAGAACGCGAAAGAACGTGAAAGACGTTAGAAGGGCGCGCGCGCGCGCGCGCACGGCGCGTCGCGCCACGCAGCGTGCCTTAAGAGAGTCATAGTTACTCCCGCCGTTTACCCGCTGAATTTGACGTGCGCGCGCAGCGGCGTATTGCTTTTTACTTGTACGCGGCCGAGATAAACCATTATTTCCGACGTATTTTATCGTGGTACGTCGATTTATGCAAAGATATTCCAACCTTGTAACGATTTTTAGCGGGTCAATTCGATGGGAACATCCGGCCTCTTCGTAGCGGGGCGACAAAATTCCAAGTTCCAACCTCTCGGCCATTTTGGTCCGGCGGACGAAATTTTTCAAAAAAATAAAGTGAAATCGTTACTTTCGACCAGATTACGTCGTAACATAGCGATTACACGCAAAATTTCGATACATTATAACGCTTTTCAGCGAGTTACTTCTACTCGAACGTTCGAACAGAGGCGGATGTTTCAAAGTCCATCCGATGCAACGATACGCTCTTACGCGTTGCTCGCTCGCTCCGCTCGCTCGAAAAAAATAGCCCAACCCAAAACCAATAACTTTTGCGTTCGTTCTTCGATTTCATCGAAAACTTCGTTAGAACGCGCGGGATCGGTTTAGGGTTGGGCTAGATGGGTCCGAGCGAGCGCCGCGAGCGAGCATTTATCGCGACCTTTCTCCTCGTTTTCGTCTCTCTCCAGAAGCGGGAAAGACGCGAATGAACGCGAATGAACGCGAATGAACGCGAATGAACGCGAATGAACGCGAATGAACGCGAATGAACGCGAATGAACGCGAAAGAACGCGAAAGAACGTGAAAGACGTTAGAAGGGCGCGCGCGCGCGCGCACGGCGCGTCGCGCCCCGCAGCGTGCCTTAAGAGAGTCATAGTTACTCCCGCCGTTTACCCGCTGAATTTGACGTGCGCGCGCAGCGGCGTATTGCTTTTTACTTGTACGCGGCCGAGATAAACCATTATTTCCGACGTATTTTATCGTGGTACGTCGATTTATGCAAAGATATTCCAACCTTGTAACGATTTTTAGCGGGTCAATTCGATGGGAACATCCGGCCTCTTCGTAGCGGGGCGACAAAATTCCAAGTTCCAACCTCTCGGCCATTTTGGTCCGGCGGACGAAATTTTTCAAAGAAATAAAGTGAAATCGTTACTTTCGACCAGATTACGTCGTAACATAGCGATTTCACGCAAAATTTCGATACATTATAACGCTATTCAGCGAGTTAGTTCTACTCGAACGTTCGAACAGAGGCGGATGTTTCAAAGTCCATCCGATGCAACGATACGCTCTTACGCGTTGCTCGCTCGCTCCGCTCGCTCGAAAAAAAATAGCCCAACCCAAAACCAATAACTTTTGCGTTCGTTCTTCGATTTCATCGAAAACTTCGTTAGAACGCGCGGGATCGGTTTAGGGTTGGGCTAGATGGGTCCGAGCGAGCGCCGCGAGCGAGCATTTATCGCGACCTTTCTCCTCGTTTTCGTCTCTCTCCAGAAGCGGGAAAAACGCGAATGAACGCGAATGAACGCGAATGAACGCGAATGAACGCGAATGAACGCGAATGAACGCGAATGAACGCGAATGAACGCGAAAGAACGCGAAAGAACGTGAAAGACGTTAGAAGGGCGCGCGCGCGCGCGCGCACGGCGCGTCGCGCCCCGCAGCGTGCCTTAAGAGAGTCATAGTTACTCCCGCCGTTTACCCGCTGAATTTGACGTGCGCGCGCAGCGGCGTATTGCTTTTTACTTGTACGCGGCCGAGATAAACCATTATTTCCGACGTATTTTATCGTGGTACGTCGATTTATGCAAAGATATTCCAACCTTGTAACGATTTTTAGCGGGTCAATTCGATGGGAACATCCGGCCTCTTCGTAGCGGGGCGACAAAATTCCAAGTTCCAACCTCTCGGCCATTTTGGTCCGGCGGACGAAATTTTTCAAAAAAATAAAGTGAAATCGTTACTTTCGACCAGATTACGTCGTAACATAGCGATTTCACGCAAAATTTCGATACATTATAACGCTTTTCAGCGAGTTACTTCTACTCGAACGTTCGAACAGAGGCGGATGTTTCAAAGTCCATGCGATGCAACGATACGCTCTTACGCGTTGCTCGCTCGCTCCGCTCGCTCGAAAAAAAATAGCACAACCCAAAACCAATAACTTTTGCGTTCGTTCTTCGATTTCATCGAAAACTTCGTTAGAACGCGCGGGATCGGTTTAGGGTTGGGCTAGATGGGTCCGAGCGAGCGCCGCGAGCGAGCATTTATCGCGACCTTTCTCCTCGTTTTCGTCTCTCTCCAGAAGCGGGAAAAACGCGAATGAACGCGAATGAACGCGAATGAACGCGAATGAACGCGAATGAACGCGAATGAACGCGAATGAACGCGAATGAACGCGAATGAACGCGAATGAACGCGAATGAACGCGAAAGAACGCGAAAGAACGTGAAAGACGTTAGAAGGGCGCGCGCGCGCGCGCGCACGGCGCGTCGCGCCCCGCAGCGTGCCTTAAGAGAGTCATAGTTACTCCCGCCGTTTACCCGCTGTATTTGACGTGCGCGCGCAGCGGCGTATTGCTTTTTACTTGTACGCGGCCGAGATAAACCATTATTTCCGACGTATTTTATCGTGGTACGTCGATTTATGCAAAGATATTCCAACCTTGTAACGATTTTTAGCGGGTCAATTCGATGGGAACATCCGGCCTCTTCGTAGCGGGGCGACAAAATTCCAAGTTCCAACCTCTCGGCCATTTTGGTCCGGCGGACGAAATTTTTCAAAAAAATAAAGTGAAATCGTTATTTTCGACCAGATTACGTCGTAACATAGCGATTACACGCAAAATTTCGATACATTATAACGCTATTCAGCGAGTTACTTCTACTCGAACGTTCGAACAGAGGCGGATGTTTCAAAGTCCATCCGATGCAACGATACGCTCTTACGCGTTGCTCGCTCGCTCCGCTCGCTCGAAAAAAAATAGCCCAACCCAAAACCAATAACTTTTGCGTTCGTTCTTCGATTTCATCGAAAACTTCGTTAGAACGCGCGGGATCGGTTTAGGGTTGGGCTAGATGGGTCCGAGCGAGCGCCGCGAGCGAGCATTTATCGCGACCTTTCTCCTCGTTTTCGTCTCTCTCGAGAAGCGGGAAAAACGCGAATGAACGCGAATGAACGCGAATGAACGCGAATGAACGCGAATGAACGCGAATGAACGCGAATGAACGCGAATGAACGCGAATGAACGCGAAAGAACGCGAAAGAACGTGAAAGACGTTAGAAGGGCGCGCGCGCGCGCGCGCACGGCGCGTCGCGCCCCGCAGCGTGTCTTAAGAGAGTCATAGTTACTCCCGCCGTTTACCCGCTGAATTTGACGTGCGCGCGCAGCGGCGTATTGCTTTTTACTTGTACGCGGCCGAGATAAACCATTATTTCCGACGTATTTTATCGTGGTACGTCGATTTATGCAAAGATATTCCAACCTTGTAACGATTTTTAGCGGGTCAATTCGATGGGAACATCCGGCCTCTTCGTAGCGGGGCGACAAAATTCCAAGTTCCAACCTCTCGGCCATTTTGGTCCGGCGGACGAAATTTTTCAAAAAAATAAAGTGAAATCGTTACTTTCGACCAGATTACGTCGTAACATAGCGATTACACGCAAAATTTCGATACATTATAACGCTATTCAGCGAGTTACTTCTACTCGAACGTTCGAACAGAGGCGGATGTTTCAAAGTCCATCCGATGCAACGATACGCTCTTACGCGTTGCTCGCTCGCTCCGCTCGCTCGAAAAAAAATAGCCCAACCCAAAACCAATAACTTTTGCGTTCGTTCTTCGATTTCATCGAAAACTTCGTTAGAACGCGCGGGATCGGTTTAGGGTTGGGCTAGATGGGTCCGAGCGAGCGCCGCGAGCGAGCATTTATCGCGACCTTTCTCCTCGTTTTCGTCTCTCTCGAGAAGCGGGAAAAACGCGAGTGAACGCGAATGAACGCGAATGAACGCGAATGAACGCGAATGAACGCGAATGAACGCGAATGAACGCGAATGAACGCGAATGAACGCGAATGAACGCGAATGAACGCGAATGAACGCGAAAGAACGCGAAAGAACGTGAAAGACGTTAGAAGGGCGCGCGCGCGCGCGCGCACGGCGCGTCGCGCCCCGCAGCGTGCCTTAAGAGAGTCATAGTTACTCCCGCCGTTTACCCGCTGAATTTGACGTGCGCGCGCAGCGGCGTATTGCTTTTTACTTGTACGCGGCCGAGATAAACCATTATTTCCGACGTATTTTATCGTGGTACGTCGATTTATGCAAAGATATTCCAACCTTGTAACGATTTTTAGCGGGTCAATTCGATGGGAACATCCGGCCTCTTCGTAGCGGGGCGACAAAATTCCAAGTTCCAACCTCTCGGCCATTTTGGTCCGGCGGACGAAATTTTTCAAAAAAATAAAGTGAAATCGTTACTTTCGACCAGATTACGTCGTAACATAGCGATTACACGCAAAATTTCGATACATTATAACGCTTTTCAGCGAGTTACTTCTACTCGAACGTTCGAACAGAGGCGGATGTTTCAAAGTCCATGCGATGCAACGATACGCTCTTACGCGTTGCTCGCTCGCTCCGCTCGCTCGAAAAAAAATAGCCCAACCCAAAACCAATAACTTTTGCGTTCGTTCTTCGATTTCATCGAAAACTTCGTTAGAACGCGCGGGATCGGTTTAGGGTTGGGCTAGATGGGTCCGAGCGAGCGCCGCGAGCGAGCATTTATCGCGACCTATCTCCTCGTTTTCGTCTCTCTCGAGAAGCGGGAAAAACGCGAGTGAACGCGAATGAACGCGAATGAACGCGAATGAACGCGAATGAACGCGAATGAACGCGAATGAACGCGAATGAACGCGAATGAACGCGAATGAACGCGAATGAACGCGAAAGAACGCGAAAGAACGTGAAAGACGTTAGAAGGGCGCGCGCGCGCGCGCGCACGGCGCGTCGCGCCCCGCAGCGTGCCTTAAGAGAGTCATAGTTACTCCCGCCGTTTACCCGCTGAATTTGACGTGCGCGCGCAGCGGCGTATTGCTTTTTACTTGTACGCGGCCGAGATAAACCATTATTTCCGACGTATTTTATCGTGGTACGTCGATTTATGCAAAGATATTCCAACCTTGTAACGATTTTTAGCGGGTCAATTCGATGGGAACATCCGGCCTCTTCGTAGCGGGGCGACAAAATTCCAAGTTCCAACCTCTCGGCCATTTTGGTCCGGCGGACGAAATTTTTCAAAAAAATAAAGTGAAATCGTTACTTTCGACCAGATTACGTCGTAACATAGCGATTACACGCAAAATTTCGATACATTATAACGCTTTTCAGCGAGTTACTTCTACTCGAACGTTCGAACAGAGGCGGATGTTTCAAAGTCCATGCGATGCAACGATACGCTCTTACGCGTTGCTCGCTCGCTCCGCTCGCTCGAAAAAAAATAGCACAACCCAAAACCAATAACTTTTGCGTTCGTTCTTCGATTTCATCGAAAACTTCGTTAGAACGCGCGGGATCGGTTTAGGGTTGGGCTAGATGGGTCCGAGCGAGCGCCGCGAGCGAGCATTTATCGCGACCTTTCTCCTCGTTTTCGTCTCTCTCGAGAAGCGGGAAAAACGCGAATGAACGCGAATGAACGCGAATGAACGCGAATGAACGCGAATGAACGCGAATGAACGCGAATGAACGCGAATGAACGCGAATGAACGCGAAAGAACGCGAAAGAACGTGAAAGACGTTAGAAGGTCGCGCGCGCGCGCACGGCGCGTCGCGCCCCGCAGCGTGCCTTAAGAGAGTCATAGTTACTCCCGCCGTTTACCCGCTGAATTTGACGTGCGCGCGCAGCGGCGTATTGCTTTTTACTTGTACGCGGCCGAGATAAACCATTATTTCCGACGTATTTTATCGTGGTACGTCGATTTATGCAAAGATATTCCAACCTTGTAACGATTTTTAGCGGGTCAATTCGATGGGAACATCCGGCCTCTTCGTAGCGGGGCGACAAAATTCCAAGTTCCAACCTCTCGGCCATTTTGGTCCGGCGGACGAAATTTTTCAAAAAAATAAAGTGAAATCGTTACTTTCGACCAGATTACGTCGTAACATAGCGATTACACGCAAAATTTCGATACATTATAACGCTATTCAGCGAGTTACTTCTACTCGAACGTTCGAACAGAGGCGGATGTTTCAAAGTCCATCCGATGCAACGATACGCTCTTACGCGTTGCTCGCTCGCTCCGCTCGCTCGAAAAAAAATAGCCCAACCCAAAACCAATAACTTTTGCGTTCGTTCTTCGATTTCATCGAAAACTTCGTTAGAACGCGCGGGATCGGTTTAGGGTTGGGCTAGATGGGTCCGAGCGAGCGCCGCGAGCGAGCATTTATCGCGACCTTTCTCCTCGTTTTCGTCTCTCTCGAGAAGCGGGAAAAACGCGAATGAACGCGAATGAACGCGAATGAACGCGAATGAACGCGAATGAACGCGAAAGAACGCGAAAGAACGTGAAAGACGTTAGAAGGGCGCGCGCGCGCGCGCGCACGGCGCGTCGCGCCCTGCAGCGTGCCTTAAGAGAGTCATAGTTACTCCCGCCGTTTACCCGCTGAATTTGACGTGCGCGCGCAGCGGCGTATTGCTTTTTACTTGTACGCGGCCGAGATAAACCATTATTTCCGACGTATTTTATCGTGGTACGTCGATTTATGCAAAGATATTCCAACCTTGTAACGATTTTTAGCGGGTCAATTCGATGGGAACATCCGGCCTCTTCGTAGCGGGGCGACAAAATTCCAAGTTCCAACCTCTCGGCCATTTTGGTCCGGCGGACGAAATTTTTCAAAAAAATAAAGTGAAATCGTTACTTTCGACCAGATTACGTCGTAACATAGCGATTACACGCAAAATTTCGATACATTATAACGCTTTTCAGCGAGTTACTTCTACTCGAACGTTCGAACAGAGGCGGATGTTTCAAAGTCCATGCGATGCAACGATACGCTCTTACGCGTTGCTCGCTCGCTCCGCTCGCTCGAAAAAAAATAGCACAACCCAAAACCAATAACTTTTGCGTTCGTTCTTCGATTTCATCGAAAACTTCGTTAGAACGCGCGGGATCGGTTTAGGGTTGGGCTAGATGGGTCCGAGCGAGCGCCGCGAGCGAGCATTTATCGCGACCTTTCTCCTCGTTTTCGTCTCTCTCGAGAAGCGGGAAAAACGCGAATGAACGCGAATGAACGCGAATGAACGCGAATGAACGCGAATGAACGCGAATGAACGCGAATGAACGCGAATGAACGCGAATGAACGCGAAAGAACGCGAAACAACGTGAAAGACGTTAGAAGGGCGCGCGCGCGCGCACGGCGCGTCGCGCCCCGCAGCGTGCCTTATGAGAGTCATAGTTACTCCCGCCGTTTACCCGCTGAATTTGACGTGCGCGCGCAGCGGCGTATTGCTTTTTACTTGTACGCGGCCGAGATAAACCATTATTTCCGACGTATTTTATCGTGGTACGTCGATTTATGCAAAGATATTCCAACCTTGTAACGATTTTTAGCGGGTCAATTGGATGGGAACATCCGGCCTCTTCGTAGCGGGGCGACAAAATTCCAAGTTCCAACCTCTCGGCCATTTTGGTCCGGCGGACGAAATTTTTCAAAAAAATAAAGTGAAATCGTTACTTTCGACCAGATTACGTCGTAACATAGCGATTACACGCAAAATTTCGATACATTATAACGCTTTTCAGCGAGTTACTTCTACTCGAACGTTCGAACAGAGGCGGATGTTTCAAAGTCCATGCGATGCAACGATACGCTCTTACGCGTTGCTCGCTCGCTCCGCTCGCTCGAAAAAAAATAGCACAACCCAAAACCAATAACTTTTGCGTTCGTTCTTCGATTTCATCGAAAACTTCGTTAGAACGCGCGGGATCGGTGTAGGGTTGGGCTAGATGGGTCCGAGCGAGCGCCGCGAGCGAGCATTTATCGCGACCTTTCTCCTCGTTTTCGTCTCTCTCGAGAAGCGGGAAAAACGCGAATCAACGCTAATGAACGCGAATGAACGCGAATGAACGCGAATGAACGCGAATGAACGCGAATGAACGCGAATGAACGCGAATGAACGCGAAAGAACGCGAAACAACGTGAAAGACGTTAGAAGGGCGCGCGCGCGCGCACGGCGCGTCGCGCCCCGCAGCGTGCCTTAAGAGAGTCATAGTTACTCCCGCCGTTTACCCGCTGAATTTGACGTGCGCGCGCAGCGGCGTATTGCTTTTTACTTGTACGCGGCCGAGATAAACCATTATTTCCGACGTATTTTATCGTGGTACGTCGATTTATGCAAAGATATTCCAACCTTGTAACGATTTTTAGCGGGTCAATTCGATGGGAACATCCGGCCTCTTCGTAGCGGGGCGACAAAATTCCAAGTTCCAACCTCTCGGCCATTTTGGTCCGGCGGACGAAATTTTTCAAAAAAATAAAGTGAAATCGTTACTTTCGACCAGATTACGTCGTAACATAGCGATTACACGCAAAATTTCGATACATTATAACGCTTTTCAGCGAGTTACTTCTACTCGAACGTTCGAACAGAGGCGGATGTTTCAAAGTCCATGCGATGCAACGATACGCTCTTACGCGTTGCTCGCTCGCTCCGCTCGCTCGAAAAAAAATAGCACAACCCAAAACCAATAACTTTTGCGTTCGTTCTTCGATTTCATCGAAAACTTCGTTAGAACGCGCGGGATCGGTGTAGGGTTGGGCTAGATGGGTCCGAGCGAGCGCCGCGAGCGAGCATTTATCGCGACCTTTCTCCTCGTTTTCGTCTCTCTCGAGAAGCGGGAAAAACGCGAATCAACGCTAATGAACGCGAATGAACGCGAATGAACGCGAATGAACGCGAATGAACGCGAATGAACGCGAATGAACGCGAATGAACGCGAAAGAACGCGAAACAACGTGAAAGACGTTAGAAGGGCGCGCGCGCGCGCACGGCGCGTCGCGCCCCGCAGCGTGCCTTAAGAGAGTCATAGTTACTCCCGCCGTTTACCCGCTGAATTTGACGTGCGCGCGCAGCGGCGTATTGCTTTTTACTTGTACGCGGCCGAGATAAACCATTATTTCCGACGTATTTTATCGTGGTACGTCGATTTATGCAAAGATATTCCAACCTTGTAACGATTTTTAGCGGGTCAATTCGATGGGAACATCCGGCCTCTTCGTAGCGGGGCGACAAAATTCCAAGTTCCAACCTCTCGGCCATTTTGGTCCGGCGGACGAAATTTTTCAAAAAAATAAAGTGAAATCGTTACTTTCGACCAGATTACGTCGTAACATAGCGATTACACGCAAAATTTCGATACATTATAACGCTATTCAGCGAGTTACTTCTACTCGAACGTTCGAACAGAGGCGGATGTTTCAAAGTCCATCCGATGCAACGATACGCTCTTACGCGTTGCTCGCTCGCTCCGCTCGCTCGAAAAAAAATAGCCCAACCCAAAACCAATAACTTTTGCGTTCGTTCTTCGATTTCATCGAAAACTTCGTTAGAACGCGCGGGATCGGTTTAGGGTTGGGCTAGATGGGTCCGAGCGAGCGCCGCGAGCGAGCATTTATCGCGACATTTCTCCTCGTTTTCGTCTCTCTCGAGAAGCGGGAAAAACGCGAATGAACGCGAATGAACGCGAATGAACGCGAATGAACGCGAATGAACGCGAAAGAACGCGAAAGAACGTGAAAGACGTTAGAAGGGCGCGCGCGCGCGCGCGCACGGCGCGTCGCGCCCTGCAGCGTGCCTTAAGAGAGTCATAGTTACTCCCGCCGTTTACCCGCTGAATTTGACGTACGCGCGCAGCGGCGTATTGCTTTTTACTTGTACGCGGCCGAGATAAACCATTATTTCCGACGTATTTTATCGTGGTACGTCGATTTAGGCAAAGATATTCCAACCTTGTAACGATTTTTAGCGGGTCAATTCGATGGGAACATCCGGCCTCTTCGTAGCGGGGCGACAAAATTCCAAGTTCCAACCTCTCGGCCATTTTGGTCCGGCGGACGAAATTTTTCAAAAAAATAAAGTGCTATCGTTACTTTCGACCAGATTACGCCGTAACATAGCGATTACACGCAAAATTTCGATACATTATAACGCTTTTCAGCGAGTTATTTCTACTCGAACGTTCGAACAGAGGCGGATGTTTCAAAGTCCATCCGATGCAACGATACGCTCTTACGCGTTGCTCGCTCGCTCCGCTCGCTCGAAAAAAAATAGCCCAACCCAAAACCAATAACTTTTGCGTTCGTTCTTCGATTTCATCGAAAACTTCGTTAGAACGCGCGGGATCGGTTTAGGGTTGGGCTAGATGGGTCCGAGCGAGCGCCGCGAGCGAGCATTTATCGCGACCTTTCTCCTCGTTTTCGTCTCTCTCGAGAAGCGGGAAAAACGCGAATGAACGCGAATGAACGCGAATGAACGCGAATGAACGCGAAAGAACGCGAAAGAACGTGAAAGACGTTAGAAGGGCGCGCGCGCGCGCGCGCACGGCGCGTCGTGCCCCGCAGCGTGCCTTAAGAGAGTCATAGTTACTCCCGCCGTTTACCCGCTGAATTTGACGTGCGCGCGCAGCGGCGTATTGCGTTTTACTTGTACGCGGCCGAGATAAACCATTATTTCCGACGTATTTTATCGTGGTACGTCGATTTATGCAAAGATATTCCAACCTTGTAACGATTTTTAGCGGGTCAATTCGATGGGAACATCCGGCCTCTTCGTAGCGGGGCGACAAAATTCCACGTTCCAACCTCTCGGCCATTTTGGTCCGGCGGACGAAATTTTTCAAAAAAATAAAGTGAAATCGTTACTTTCGACCAGATTACGTCGTAGCATAGCGATTACACGCAAAATTTCGATACATTATAACGCTTTTCAGCGAGTTACTTCTACTCGAACGTTCGAACAGAGGCGGATGTTTCAAAGTCCATGCGATGCAACGATACGCTCTTACGCGTTGCTCGCTCGCTCCGCTCGCTCGAAAAAAAATAGCCCAACCCAAAACCAATAACTTTTGCGTTCGTTCTTAGATTTCATCGAAAACTTCGTTAGAACGCGCGGGATCGGTTTAGGGTTGGGCTAGATGGGTCCGAGCGAGCGCCGCGAGCGAGCATTTATCGCGACCTATCTCCTCGTTTTCGTCTCTCTCGAGAAGCGGGAAAAACGCGAATGAACGCGAATGAACGCGAATGAACGCGAATGAACGCGAATGAACGCGAATGAACGCGAATGAACGCGAATGAACGCGAAAGAACGTGAAAGACGCTAGAAGGGCGCGCGCGCGCGCGCACGGCGCGTCGCGCCCCGCAGCGTGCCTTAAGAGAGTCATAGTTACTCCCGCCGTTTACCCGCTGAATTTGACGTGCGCGCGCAGCGGCGTATTGCTTTTTACTTGTACGCGGCCGAGATAAACCATTATTTCCGACGTATTTTATCGTGGTACGTCGATTTATGCAAAGTTATTCCAACCTTGTAACGGTTTTTAGCGGGTCAATTCGATGGGAACATCCGGCCTCTTCGTAGCGGGGCGACAAAATTCCAAGTTCCAACCTCTCGGCCATTTTGGTCCGGCGGACGAAATTTTTCAAAAAAATAAAGTGAAATCGTTACTTTCGACCAGATTACGTCGTAACATAGCGATTTCACGCAAAATTTCGATACATTATAACGCTATTCAGCGAGTTATTTCTACTCGAACGTTCGAACAGAGGCGGATGTTTCAAAGTCCATGCGATGCAACGATACGCTCTTACGCGTTGCTCGCTCGCTCCGCTCGCTCGAAAAAAAATAGCCCAACCCAAAACCAATAACTTTTGCGTTCGTTCTTCGATTTCATCGAAAACTTCGTTAGAACGCGCGGGATCGGTTTAGGGTTGGGCTAGATGGGTCCGAGCGAGCGCCGCGAGCGAGCATTTATCGCGACCTTTCTCCTCGTTTTCGTCTCTCTCGCGAAGCGGGAAAAACGCGAATGAACGCGAATGAACGCGAATGAACGCGAATGAACGCGAATGAACGCGAATGAACGCGAATGAACGCGAAAGAACGCGAAAGAACGTGAAAGACGTTAGAAGGGCGCGCGCGCGCGCGCGCACGGCGCGTCGCGCCCCGCAGCGTGCCTTAAGAGAGTCATAGTTACTCCCGCCGTTTACCCGCTGAATTTGACGTGCGCGCGCAGCGGCGTATTGCTTTTTACTTGTACGCGGCCGAGATAAACCATTATTTCCGACGTATTTTATCGTGGTACGTCGATTTATGCAAAGATATTCCAACCTTGTAACGATTTTTAGCGGGTCAATTCGATGGGAACATCCGGCCTCTTCGTAGCGGGGCGACAAAATTCCAAGTTCCAACCTCTCGGCCATTTTGGTCCGGCGGACGAAATTTTTCAAAAAAATAAAGTGAAATCGTTACTTTCGACCAGATTACGTCGTAACATAGCGATTTCACGCAAAATTTCGATACATTATAACGCTATTCAGCGAGTTATTTCTACTCGAACGTTCGAACAGAGGCGGATGTTTCAAAGTCCATGCGATGCAACGATACGCTCTTACGCGTTGCTCGCTCGCTCCGCTCGCTCGAAAAAAAATAGCCCAACCCAAAACCAATAACTTTTGCGTTCGTTCTTCGATTTCATCGAAAACTTCGTTAGAACGCGCGGGATCGGTTTAGGGTTGGGCTAGATGGGTCCGAGCGAGCGCCGCGAGCGAGCATTTATCGCGACCTTTCTCCTCGTTTTCGTCTCTCTCGCGAAGCGGGAAAAACGCGAATGAACGCGAATGAACGCGAATGAACGCGAATGAACGCGAATGAACGCGAATGAACGCGAATGAACGCGAATGAACGCGAATGAACGCGAAAGAACGCGAAAGAACGTGAAAGACGTTAGAAGGGCGCGCGCGCGCGCGCGCACGGCGCGTCGCGCCCCGAAGCGTGCCTTAAGAGAGTCATAGTTACACCCGCCGTTTACCCGCTGAATTTGACGTGCGCGCGCAGCGGCGTATTGCTTTTTACTTGTACGCGGCCGAGATAAACCATTATTTCCGACGTATTTTATCGTGGTACGTCGATTTATGCAAAGATATTCTAACCTTGTAACGATTTTTAGCGGGTCAATTCGATGGGAACATCCGGCCTCTTCGTAGCGGGGCGACAAAATTCCAAGTTCCAACCTCTCGGCCATTTTGGTCCGGCGGACGAAATTTTTCAAAAAAATAAAGTGAAATCGTTACTTTCGACCAGATTACGTCGTAACATAGCGATTTCACGCAAAATTTCGATACATTATAACGCTATTCAGCGAGTTATTTCTACTCGAACGTTCGAACAGAGGCGGATGTTTCAAAGTCCATGCGATGCAACGATACGCTCTTACGCGTTGCTCGCTCGCTCCGCTCGCTCGAAAAAAAATAGCCCAACCCAAAACCAATAACTTTTGCGTTCGTTCTTCGATTTCATCGAAAACTTCGTTAGAACGCGCGGGATCGGTTTAGGGTTGGGCTAGATGGGTCCGAGCGAGCGCCGCGAGCGAGCATTTATCGCGACCTTTCTCCTCGTTTTCGTCTCTCTCGCGAAGCGGGAAAAACGCGAATGAACGCGAATGAACGCGAATGAACGCGAATGAACGCGAATGAACGCGAATGAACGCGAATGAACGCGAAAGAACGCGAAAGAACGTGAAAGACGCTAGAAGGGCGCGCGCGCGCGCGCGCACGGCGCGTCGCGCCCCGCAGCGTGCCTTAAGAGAGTCATAGTTACTCCCGCCGTTTACCCGCTGAATTTGACGTGCGCGCGCAGCGGCGTATTGCTTTTTACTTGTACGCGGCCGAGATAAACCATTATTTCCGACGTATTTTATCGTGGTACGTCGATTTATGCAAAGTTATTCCAACCTTGTAACGGTTTTTAGCGGGTCAATTCGATGGGAACATCCGGCCTCTTCGTAGCGGGGCGACAAAATTCCAAGTTCCAACCTCTCGGCCATTTTGGTCCGGCGGACGAAATTTTTCAAAAAAATAAAGTGAAATCGTTACTTTCGACCAGATTACGTCGTAACATAGCGATTTCACGCAAAATTTCGATACATTATAACGCTATTCAGCGAGTTATTTCTACTCGAACGTTCGAACAGAGGCGGATGTTTCAAAGTCCATCCGAAGCAACGATACGCTCTTACGCGTTGCTCGCTCGCTCCGCTCGCTCGAAAAAAAATAGCCCAACCCAAAACCAATAACTTTTGCGTTCGTTCTTCGATTTCATCGAAAACTTCGTTAGAACGCGCGGGATCGGTTTAGGGTTGGGCTAGATGGGTCCGAGCGAGCGCCGCGAGCGAGCATTTATCGCGACCTTTCTCCTCGTTTTCGTCTCTCTCGAGAAGATGGAAAAACGCGAATGAACGCGAATGAACGCGAATGAACGCGAATGAACGCGAATGAACGCGAATGAACGCGAATGAACGCGAATGAACGCGAATGAACGCGAAAGAACGCGAAAGAACGTGAAAGACGTTAGAAGGGTGCGCGCGCGCGCGCGCACGGCGCGTCGCGCCCCGCAGCGTGCCTTAAGAGAGTCATAGTTACTCCCGCCGTTTACCCGCTGAATTTGACGTGCGCGCGCAGCGGCGTATTGCTTTTTACTTGTACGCGGCCGAGATAAACCATTATTTCCAACGTATTTTATCGTGGTACGTCGATTTATGCAAAGATATTCCAACCTTGTAACGATTTTTAGCGGGTCAATTCGATGGGAACATCCGGCCTCTTCGTAGCGGGGCGACAAAATTCCAAGTTCCAACCTCTCGGCCATTTTGGTCCGGCGGACGAAATTTTAAAAAAAAATAAAGTGAAATCGTTACTTTCGACCAGATTACGTCGTAACATAGCGATTTCACGCAAAATTTCGATACATTATAACGCTATTCAGCGAGTTATTTCTACTCGAACGTTCGAACAGAGGCGGATGTTTCAAAGTCCATGCGATGCAACGATACGCTCTTACGCGTTGCTCGCTCGCTCCGCTCGCTCGAAAAAAAATAGCCCAACCCAAAACCAATAACTTTTGCGTTCGTTCTTCGATTTCATCGAAAACTTCGTTAGAACGCGCGGGATCGGTTTAGGGTTGGGCTAGATGGGTCCGAGCGAGCGCCGCGAGCGAGCATTTATCGCGACCTTTCTCCTCGTTTTCGTCTCTCTCGAGAAGCGGGAAAAACGCGAATGAACGCGAATGAACGCGAATGAACGCGAATGAACGCGAATGAACGCGAATGAACGCGAATGAACGCGAATGAACGCGAATGAACGCGAAAGAACGCGAAAGAACGTGAAAGACGTTAGAAGGGCGCGCGCGCGCGCGCGCACGGCGCGTCGCGCCCCGCAGCGTGCCTTAAGAGAGTCATAGTTACTCCCGCCGTTTACCCGCTGAATTTGACGTGCGCGCGCAGCGGCGTATTGCTTTTTACTTGTACGCGGCCGAGATAAACCATTATTTCCGACGTATTTTATCGTGGTACGTCGATTTATGCAAAGATATTCCAACCTTGTAACGATTTTTAGCGGGTCAATTCGATGGGAACATCCGGCCTCTTCGTAGCGGGGCGACAAAATTCCAAGTTCCAACCTCTCGGCCATTTTGGTCCGGCGGACGAAATTTTTCAAAAAAATAAAGTGAAATCGTTACTTTCGACCAGATTACGTCGTAACATAGCGATTTCACGCAAAATTTCGATACATTATAACGCTATTCAGCGAGTTATTTCTACTCGAACGTTCGAACAGAGGCGGATGTTTCAAAGTCCATGCGATGCAACGATACGCTCTTACGCGTTGCTCGCTCGCTCCGCTCGCTCGAAAAAAAAATAGCCCAACCCAAAACCAATAACTTTTGCGTTCGTTCTTCGATTTCATCGAAAACTTCGTTAGAACGCGCGGGATCGGTTTAGGGTTGGGCTAGATGGGTCCGAGCGAGCGCCGCGAGCGAGCATTTATCGCGACCTTTCTCCTCGTTTTCGTCTCTCTCGAGAAGCGGGAAAAACGCGAATGAACGCGAATGAACGCGAATGAACGCGAATGAACGCGAATGAACGCGAATGAACGCGAATGAACGCGAAAGAACGCGAAAGAACGTGAAAGACGTTAGAAGGGCGCGCGCGCGCGCGCGCACGGCGCGTCGCGCCCCGCAGCGTGCCTTAAGAGAGTCATAGTTACTCCCGCCGTTTACCCGCTGAATTTGACGTGCGCGCGCAGCGGCGTATTGCTTTTTACTTGTACGCGGCCGAGATAAACCATTATTTCCGACGTATTTTATCGTGGTACGTCGATTTATGCAAAGATATTCCAACCTTGTAACGATTTTTAGCGGGTCAATTCGATGGGAACATCCGTCCTCTTCGTAGCGGGGCGAAAAAATTCCAAGTTCCAACCTCTCGGCCATTTTGGTCCGGCGGACGAAATTTTTCAACAAAATAAAGTGAAATCGTTACTTTCGACCAGATTACGTCGTAACATAGCGATTACACGCAAAATTTCGATACATTATAACGCTTTTCAGCGAGTTACTTCTACTCGAACGTTCGAACAGAGGCGGATGTTTCAAAGTCCATGCGATGCAACGATACGCTCTTACGCGTTGCTCGCTCGCTCCGCTCGCTCGAAAAAAAATAGCCCAACCCAAAACCAATAACTTTTGCGTTCGTTCTTTGATTTCATCGAAAACTTCGTTAGAACGCGCGGGATCGGTTTAGGGTTGGGCTAGATGGGTCCGAGCGAGCGCCGCGAGCGAGCATTTATCGCGACCTTTCTCCTCGTTTTCGTCTCTCTCGAGAAGCGGGAAAAACGCGAATGAACGCGAATGAACGCGAATGAACGCGAATGAACGCGAATTAACGCGAATGAACGCGAATGAACGCGAATGAACGCGAAAGAACGCGAAAGAACGTGAAAGACGTTAGAAGGGCGCGCGCGCGCGCGCGCACGGCGCGTCGCGCCCCGCAGCGTGCCTTAAGATAGTCATAGTTACTCCCGCCGTTTACCCGCTGAATTTGACGTGCGCGCGCAGCGGCGTATTGCTTTTTACTTGTACGCGGCCGAGATAAACCATTATTTCCGTCGTATTTTATCGTGGTACGTCGATTTATGCAAAGATATTCCAACCTTGTAACGATTTTTAGCGGGTCAATTCGATGGGAACATCCGGCCTCTTCGTAGCGGGGCGACAAAATTCCAAGTTCCAACCTCTCGGCCATTTTGGTCCGGCGGACGAAATTTTTCAAAAAAATAAAGTGAAATCGTTACTTTCGACCAGATTACGTCGTAACATAGCGATTTCACGCAAAATTTCGATACATTATAACGCTATTCAGCGAGTTATTTCTACTCGAACGTTCGAACAGAGGCGGATGTTTCAAAGTCCATGCGATGCAACGATACGCTCTTACGCGTTGCTCGCTCGCTCCGCTCGCTCGAAAAAAAATAGCCCAACCCAAAACCAATAACTTTTGCGTTCGTTCTTCGATATCATCGAAAACTTCGTTAGAACGCGCGGGATCGGTTTAGGGTTGGGCTAGATGGGTCCGAGCGAGCGCCGCGTGCGAGCATTTATCGCGACCTTTCTCCTCGTTTTCGTCTCTCTCGAGAAGCGGGAAAAACGCGAATGAACGCGAATGAACGCGAATGAACGCGAATGAACGCGAATGAACGCGAATGAACGCGAATGAACGCGAATGAACGCGAAAGAACGCGAAAGAACGTGAAAGACGTTAGAAGGGCGCGCGCGCGCGCGCGCACGGCGCGTCGCGCCCCGCAGCGTGCCTTAAGAGAGTCATAGTTACTCCCGCCGTTTACCCGCTGAATTTGACGTGCGCGCGCAGCGGCGTATTGCTTTTTACTTGTACGCGGCCGAGATAAACCATTATTTCCGACGTATTTTATCGTGGTACGTCGATTTATGCAAAGATATTCCAACCTTGTAACGATTTTTAGCGGGTCAATTCGATGGGAACATCCGGCCTCTTCGTAGCGGGGCGACAAAATTCCAAGTTCCAACCTCTCGGCCATTTTGGTCC
Organism: Bombus vancouverensis nearcticus; assembly: GCF_051014615.1. Classification (NCBI taxonomy): domain Eukaryota; kingdom Metazoa; phylum Arthropoda; class Insecta; order Hymenoptera; family Apidae; genus Bombus; species Bombus vancouverensis. The sequence goes on along the minus strand of NC_134926.1, from coordinate 2,132,802 downwards.
GGCGGACGAAATTTTTCAAAAAAATAAAGTGAAATCGTTACTTTCGACCAGATTACGTCGTAACATAGCGATTTCACGCAAAATTTCGATACATTATAACGCTATTCAGCGAGTTATTTCTACTCGAACGTTCGAACAGAGGCGGATGTTTCAAAGTCCATGCGATGCAACGATACGCTCTTACGCGTTGCTCGCTCGCTCCGCTCGCTCGAAAAAAAATAGCCCAACCCAAAACCAATAACTTTTGCGTTCGTTCTTCGATTTCATCGAAAACTTCGTTAGAACGCGCGGGATCGGTTTAGGGTTGGGCTAGATGGGTCCGAGCGAGCGCCGCGAGCGAGCATTTATCGCGACCTTTCTCCTCGTTTTCGTCTCTCTCGAGAAGCGGGAAAAACGCGAATGAACGCGAATGAACGCGAATGAACGCGAATGAACGCGAATGAACGCGAATGAACGCGAATGAACGCGAAAGAACGCGAAAGAACGTGAAAGACGTTAGAAGGGCGCGCGCGCGCGCGCGCACGGCGCGTCGCGCCCCGCAGCGTGCCTTAAGAGAGTCATAGTTACTCCCGCCGTTTACCCGCTGAATTTGACGTGCGCGCGCAGCGGCGTATTGCTTTTTACTTGTACGCGGCCGAGATAAACCATTATTTCCGACGTATTTTATCGTGGTACGTCGATTTATGCAAAGATATTCCAACCTTGTAACGATTTTTAGCGGGTCAATTCGATGGGAACATCCGGCCTCTTCGTAGCGGGGCGACAAAATTCCAAGTTCCAACCTCTCGGCCATTTTGGTCCGGCGGACGAAATTTTTCAAAAAAATAAAGTGAAATCGTTACTTTCGACCAGATTACGTCGTAACATAGCGATTTCACGCAAAATTTCGATACATTATAACGCTATTCAGCGAGTTATTTCTACTCGAACGTTCGAACAGAGGCGGATGTTTCAAAGTCCATGCGATGCAACGATACGCTCTTACGCGTTGCTCGCTCGCTCCGCTCGCTCGAAAAAAAGTAGCCCAACCCAAAACCAATAACTTTTGCGTTCGTTCTTCGATTTCATCGAAAACTTCGTTAGAACGCGCGGGATCGGTTTAGGGTTGGGCTAGATGGGTCCGAGCGAGCGCCGCGAGCGAGCATTTATCGCGACCTTTCTCCTCGTTTTCGTCTCTCTCGAGAAGCGGGAAAAACGCGAATGAACGCGAATGAACGCGAATGAACGCGAATGAACGCGAATGAACGCGAATGAACGCGAATGAACGCGAAAGAACGCGAAAGAACGTGAAAGACGTTAGAAGGGCGCGCGCGCGCGCGCGCACGGCGCGTCGCGCCCCGCAGCGTGCCTTAAGAGAGTCATAGTTACTCCCGCCGTTTACCCGCTGAATTTGACGTGCGCGCGCAGCGGCGTATTGCTTTTTACTTGTACGCGGCCGAGATAAACCATTATTTCCGACGTATTTTATCGTGGTACGTCGATTTATGCAAAGATATTCCAACCTTGTAACGATTTTTAGCGGGTCAATTCGATGGGAACATCCGGCCTCTTCGTAGCGGGGCGACAAAATTCCAAGTTCCAACCTCTCGGCCATTTTGGTCCGGCGGACGAAATTTTTCAAAAAAATAAAGTGAAATCGTTACTTTCGACCAGATTACGTCGTAACATAGCGATTTCACGCAAAATTTCGATACATTATAACGCTATTCAGCGAGTTATTTCTACTCGAACGTTCGAACAGAGGCGGATGTTTCAAAGTCCATGCGATGCAACGATACGCTCTTACGCGTTGCTCGCTCGCTCCGCTCGCTCGAAAAAAAATAGCCCAACCCAAAACCAATAACTTTTGCGTTCGTTCTTCGATTTCATCGAAAACTTCGTTAGAACGCGCGGGATCGGTTTAGGGTTGGGCTAGATGGGTCCGAGCGAGCGCCGCGAGCGAGCATTTATCGCGACCTTTCTCCTCGTTTTCGTCTCTCTCGAGAAGCGGGAAAAACGCGAATGAACGCGAATGAACGCGAATGAACGCGAATGAACGCGAATGAACGCGAATGAACGCGAATGAACGCGAAAGAACGCGAAAGAACGTGAAAGACGTTAGAAGGGCGCGCGCGCGCGCGCGCACGGCGCGTCGCGCCCCGCAGCGTGCCTTAAGAGAGTCATAGTTACTCCCGCCGTTTACCCGCTGAATTTGACGTGCGCGCGCAGCGGCGTATTGCTTTTTACTTGTACGCGGCCGAGATAAACCATTATTTCCGACGTATTTTATCGTGGTACGTCGATTTATGCAAAGATATTCTAACCTTGTAACGATTTTTAGCGGGTCAATTCGATGGGAACATCCGGCCTCTTCGTAGCGGGGCGACAAAATTCCAAGTTCCAACCTCTCGGCCATTTTGGTCCGGCGGACGAAATTTTTCAAAAAAATAAAGTGTAATCGTTACTTTCGACCAGATTACGTCGTAACATAGCGATTTCACGCAAAATTTCGATACATTATAACGCTATTCAGCGAGTTATTTCTACTCGAACGTTCGAACAGAGGCGGATGTTTCAAAGTCCATGCGATGCAACGATACGCTCTTACGCGTTGCTCGCTCGCTCCGCTCGCTCGAAAAAAAATAGCCCAACCCAAAACCAATAACTTTTGCGTTCGTTCTTCGATTTCATCGAAAACTTCGTTAGAACGCGCGGGATCGGTTTAGGGTTGGGCTAGATGGGTCCGAGCGAGCGCCGCGAGCGAGCATTTATCGCGACCTTTCTCCTCGTTTTCGTCTCTCTCGCGAAGCGGGAAAAACGCGAATGAACGCGAATGAACGCGAATGAACGCGAATGAACGCGAATGAACGCGAATGAACGCGAATGAACGCGAATGAACGCGAAAGAACGCGAAAGAACGTGAAAGACGCTAGAAGGGCGCGCGCGCGCGCGCGCACGGCGCGTCGCGCCCCGCAGCGTGCCTTAAGAGAGTCATAGTTACTCCCGCCGTTTACCCGCTGAATTTGACGTGCGCGCGCAGCGGCGTATTGCTTTTTACTTGTACGCGGCCGAGATAAACCATTATTTCCAACGTATTTTATCGTGGTACGTCGATTTATGCAAAGATATTCCAACCTTGTAACGATTTTTAGCGGGTCAATTCGATGGGAACATCCGGCCTCTTCGTAGCGGGGCGACAAAATTCCAAGTTCCAACCTCTCGGCCATTTTGGTCCGGCGGACGAAATTTAAAAAAAAAATAAAGTGAAATCGTTACTTTCGACCAGATTACGTCGTAACATAGCGATTTCACGCAAAATTTCGATACATTATAACGCTATTCAGCGAGTTATTTCTACTCGAACGTTCGAACAGAGGCGGATGTTTCAAAGTCCATGCGATGCAACGATACGCTCTTACGCGTTGCTCGCTCGCTCCGCTCGCTCGAAAAAAAATAGCCCTACCCAAAACCAATAACTTTTGCGTTCGTTCTTCGATTTCATCGAAAACTTCGTTAGAACGCGCGGGATCGGTTTAGGGTTGGGCTAGATGGGTCCGAGCGAGCGCCGCGAGCGAGCATTTATCGCGACCTTTCTCCTCGTTTTCGTCTCTCTCGAGAAGCGGGAAAAACGCGAATGAACGCGAATGAACGCGAATGAACGCGAATGAACGCGAATGAACGCGAATGAACGCGAATGAACGCGAATGAACGCGAATGAACGCGAATGAACGCGAATGAACGCGAAAGAACGCGAAAGAACGTGAAAGACGTTAGAAGGGCGCGCGCGCGCGCGCGCACGGCGCGTCGCGCCCCGCAGCGTGCCTTAAGAGAGTCATAGTTACTCCCGCCGTTTACCCGCTGAATTTGACGTGCGTGCGCAGCGGCGTATTGCTTTTTACTTGTACGCGGCCGAGATAAACCATTATTTCCGACGTATTTTATCGTGGTACGTCGATTTATGCAAAGATATTCCAACCTTGTAACGATTTTTAGCGGGTCAATTCGATGGGAACATCCGTCCTCTTCGTAGCGGGGCGAAAAAATTCCAAGTTCCAACCTCTCGGCCATTTTGGTCCGGCGGACGAAATTTTTCAAAAAAATAAAGTGAAATCGTTACTTTCGACCAGATTACGTCGTAACATAGCGATTACACGCAAAATTTCGATACATTATAACGCTTTTCAGCGAGTTACTTCTACTCGAACGTTCGAACAGAGGCGGATGTTTCAAAGTCCATGCGATGCAACGATACGCTCTTACGCGTTGCTCGCTCGCTCCGCTCGCTCGAAAAAAAATAGCCCTACCCAAAACCAATAACTTTTGCGTTCGTTCTTCGATTTCATCGAAAACTTCGTTAGAACGCGCGGGATCGGTTTAGGGTTGGGCTAGATGGGTCCGAGCGAGCGCCGCGAGCGAGCATTTATCGCGACCTTTCTCCTCGTTTTCGTCTCTCTCGAGAAGCGGGAAAAACGCGAATGAACGCGAATGAACGCGAATGAACGCGAATGAACGCGAATGAACGCGAATGAACGCGAATGAACGCGAATGAACGCGAATGAACGCGAATGAACGCGAATGAACGCGAAAGAACGCGAAAGAACGTGAAAGACGTTAGAAGGGCGCGCGCGCGCGCGCGCACGGCGCGTCGCGCCCCGCAGCGTGCCTTAAGAGAGTCATAGTTACTCCCGCCGTTTACCCGCTGAATTTGACGTGCGTGCGCAGCGGCGTATTGCTTTTTACTTGTACGCGGCCGAGATAAACCATTATTTCCGACGTATTTTATCGTGGTACGTCGATTTATGCAAAGATATTCCAACCTTGTAACGATTTTTAGCGGGTCAATTCGATGGGAACATCCGTCCTCTTCGTAGCGGGGCGAAAAAATTCCAAGTTCCAACCTCTCGGCCATTTTGGTCCGGCGGACGAAATTTTTCAAAAAAATAAAGTGAAATCGTTACTTTCGACCAGATTACGTCGTAACATAGCGATTACACGCAAAATTTCGATACATTATAACGCTTTTCAGCGAGTTACTTCTACTCGAACGTTCGAACAGAGGCGGATGTTTCAAAGTCCATGCGATGCAACGATACGCTCTTACGCGTTGCTCGCTCGCTCCGCTCGCTCGAAAAAAAATAGCCCAACCCAAAACCAATAACTTTTGCGTTCGTTCTTTGATTTCATCGAAAACTTCGTTAGAACGCGCGGGATCGGTTTAGGGTTGGGCTAGATGGGTCCGAGCGAGCGCCGCGAGCGAGCATTTATCGCGACCTTTCTCCTCGTTTTCGTCTCTCTCGAGAAGCGGGAAAAACGCGAATGAACGCGAATGAACGCGAATGAACGCGAATGAACGCGAATGAACGCGAATGAACGCGAATGAACGCGAATGAACGCGAAAGAACGCGAAAGAACGTGAAAGACGTTAGAAGGGCGCGCGCGCGCGCGCGCACGGCGCGTCGCGCCCCGCAGCGTGCCTTAAGATAGTCATAGTTACTCCCGCCGTTTACCCGCTGAATTTGACGTGCGCGCGCAGCGGCGTATTGCTTTTTACTTGTACGCGGCCGAGATAAACCATTATTTCCGACGTATTTTATCGTGGTACGTCGATTTATGCAAAGATATTCCAACCTTGTAACGATTTTTAGCGGGTCAATTCGATGGGAACATCCGGCCTCTTCGTAGCGGGGCGACAAAATTCCAAGTTCCAACCTCTCGGCCATTTTGGTCCGGCGGACGAAATTTTTCAAAAAAATAAAGTGAAATCGTTACTTTCGACCAGATTACGTCGTAACATAGCGATTTCACGCAAAATTTCGATACATTATAACGCTATTCAGCGAGTTATTTCTACTCGAACGTTCGAACAGAGGCGGATGTTTCAAAGTCCATCCGAAGCAACGATACGCTCTTACGCGTTGCTCGCTCGCTCCGCTCGCTCGAAAAAAAATAGCCCAACCCAAAACCAATAACTTTTGCGTTCGTTCTTCGATTTCATCGAAAACTTCGTTAGAACGCGCGGGATCGGTTTAGGGTTGGGCTAGATGGGTCCGAGCGAGCGCCGCGAGCGAGCATTTATCGCGACCTTTCTCCTCGTTTTCGTCTCTCTCGAGAAGATGGAAAAACGCGAATGAACGCGAATGAACGCGAATGAACGCGAATGAACGCGAATGAACGCGAATGAACGCGAATGAACGCGAATGAACGCGAATGAACGCGAAAGAACGCGAAAGAACGTGAAAGACGTTAGAAGGGTGCGCGCGCGCGCGCGCACGGCGCGTCGCGCCCCGCAGCGTGCCTTAAGAGAGTCATAGTTACTCCCGCCGTTTACCCGCTGAATTTGACGTGCGCGCGCAGCGGCGTATTGCTTTTTACTTGTACGCGGCCGAGATAAACCATTATTTCCAACGTATTTTATCGTGGTACGTCGATTTATGCAAAGATATTCCAACCTTGTAACGATTTTTAGCGGGTCAATTCGATGGGAACATCCGGCCTCTTCGTAGCGGGGCGACAAAATTCCAAGTTCCAACCTCTCGGCCATTTTGGTCCGGCGGACGAAATTTTAAAAAAAAATAAAGTGAAATCGTTACTTTCGACCAGATTACGTCGTAACATAGCGATTTCACGCAAAATTTCGATACATTATAACGCTATTCAGCGAGTTATTTCTACTCGAACGTTCGAACAGAGGCGGATGTTTCAAAGTCCATGCGATGCAACGATACGCTCTTACGCGTTGCTCGCTCGCTCCGCTCGCTCGAAAAAAAATAGCCCAACCCAAAACCAATAACTTTTGCGTTCGTTCTTCGATTTCATCGAAAACTTCGTTAGAACGCGCGGGATCGGTTTAGGGTTGGGCTAGATGGGTCCGAGCGAGCGCCGCGAGCGAGCATTTATCGCGACCTTTCTCCTCGTTTTCGTCTCTCTCGAGAAGCGGGAAAAACGCGAATGAACGCGAATGAACGCGAATGAACGCGAATGAACGCGAATGAACGCGAATGAACGCGAATGAACGCGAATGAACGCGAAAGAACGCGAAAGAACGTGAAAGACGTTAGAAGGGCGCGCGCGCGCGCGCGCACGGCGCGTCGCGCCCCGCAGCGTGCCTTAAGAGAGTCATAGTTACTCCCGCCGTTTACCCGCTGAATTTGACGTGCGCGCGCAGCGGCGTATTGCTTTTTACTTGTACGCGGCCGAGATAAACCATTATTTCCGACGTATTTTATCGTGGTACGTCGATTTATGCAAAGATATTCCAACCTTGTAACGATTTTTAGCGGGTCAATTCGATGGGAACATCCGGCCTCTTCGTAGCGGGGCGACAAAATTCCAAGTTCCAACCTCTCGGCCATTTTGGTCCGGCGGACGAAATTTTTCAAAAAAATAAAGTGAAATCGTTACTTTCGACCAGATTACGTCGTAACATAGCGATTTCACGCAAAATTTCGATACATTATAACGCTATTCAGCGAGTTATTTCTACTCGAACGTTCGAACAGAGGCGGATGTTTCAAAGTCCATGCGATGCAACGATACGCTCTTACGCGTTGCTCGCTCGCTCCGCTCGCTCGAAAAAAAAATAGCCCAACCCAAAACCAATAACTTTTGCGTTCGTTCTTCGATTTCATCGAAAACTTCGTTAGAACGCGCGGGATCGGTTTAGGGTTGGGCTAGATGGGTCCGAGCGAGCGCCGCGAGCGAGCATTTATCGCGACCTTTCTCCTCGTTTTCGTCTCTCTCGAGAAGCGGGAAAAACGCGAATGAACGCGAATGAACGCGAATGAACGCGAATGAACGCGAATGAACGCGAATGAACGCGAATGAACGCGAAAGAACGCGAAAGAACGTGAAAGACGTTAGAAGGGCGCGCGCGCGCGCGCGCACGGCGCGTCGCGCCCCGCAGCGTGCCTTAAGAGAGTCATAGTTACTCCCGCCGTTTACCCGCTGAATTTGACGTGCGCGCGCAGCGGCGTATTGCTTTTTACTTGTACGCGGCCGAGATAAACCATTATTTCCGACGTATTTTATCGTGGTACGTCGATTTATGCAAAGATATTCCAACCTTGTAACGATTTTTAGCGGGTCAATTCGATGGGAACATCCGTCCTCTTCGTAGCGGGGCGAAAAAATTCCAAGTTCCAACCTCTCGGCCATTTTGGTCCGGCGGACGAAATTTTTCAACAAAATAAAGTGAAATCGTTACTTTCGACCAGATTACGTCGTAACATAGCGATTACACGCAAAATTTCGATACATTATAACGCTTTTCAGCGAGTTACTTCTACTCGAACGTTCGAACAGAGGCGGATGTTTCAAAGTCCATGCGATGCAACGATACGCTCTTACGCGTTGCTCGCTCGCTCCGCTCGCTCGAAAAAAAATAGCCCAACCCAAAACCAATAACTTTTGCGTTCGTTCTTTGATTTCATCGAAAACTTCGTTAGAACGCGCGGGATCGGTTTAGGGTTGGGCTAGATGGGTCCGAGCGAGCGCCGCGAGCGAGCATTTATCGCGACCTTTCTCCTCGTTTTCGTCTCTCTCGAGAAGCGGGAAAAACGCGAATGAACGCGAATGAACGCGAATGAACGCGAATGAACGCGAATTAACGCGAATGAACGCGAATGAACGCGAATGAACGCGAAAGAACGCGAAAGAACGTGAAAGACGTTAGAAGGGCGCGCGCGCGCGCGCGCACGGCGCGTCGCGCCCCGCAGCGTGCCTTAAGATAGTCATAGTTACTCCCGCCGTTTACCCGCTGAATTTGACGTGCGCGCGCAGCGGCGTATTGCTTTTTACTTGTACGCGGCCGAGATAAACCATTATTTCCGTCGTATTTTATCGTGGTACGTCGATTTATGCAAAGATATTCCAACCTTGTAACGATTTTTAGCGGGTCAATTCGATGGGAACATCCGGCCTCTTCGTAGCGGGGCGACAAAATTCCAAGTTCCAACCTCTCGGCCATTTTGGTCCGGCGGACGAAATTTTTCAAAAAAATAAAGTGAAATCGTTACTTTCGACCAGATTACGTCGTAACATAGCGATTTCACGCAAAATTTCGATACATTATAACGCTATTCAGCGAGTTATTTCTACTCGAACGTTCGAACAGAGGCGGATGTTTCAAAGTCCATGCGATGCAACGATACGCTCTTACGCGTTGCTCGCTCGCTCCGCTCGCTCGAAAAAAAATAGCCCAACCCAAAACCAATAACTTTTGCGTTCGTTCTTCGATATCATCGAAAACTTCGTTAGAACGCGCGGGATCGGTTTAGGGTTGGGCTAGATGGGTCCGAGCGAGCGCCGCGTGCGAGCATTTATCGCGACCTTTCTCCTCGTTTTCGTCTCTCTCGAGAAGCGGGAAAAACGCGAATGAACGCGAATGAACGCGAATGAACGCGAATGAACGCGAATGAACGCGAATGAACGCGAATGAACGCGAATGAACGCGAAAGAACGCGAAAGAACGTGAAAGGCGTTAGAAGGGCGCGCGCGCGCGCGCGCACGGCGCGTCGCGCCCCGCAGCGTGCCTTAAGAGAGTCATAGTTACTCCCGCCGTTTACCCGCTGAATTTGACGTGCGCGCGCAGCGGCGTATTGCTTTTTACTTGTACGCGGCCGAGATAAACCATTATTTCCGACGTATTTTATCGTGGTACGTCGATTTATGCAAAGATATTCCAACCTTGTAACGATTTTTAGCGGGTCAATTCGATGGGAACATCCGGCCTCTTCGTAGCGGGGCGACAAAATTCCAAGTTCCAACCTCTCGGCCATTTTGGTCCGGCGGACGAAATTTTTCAAAAAAATAAAGTGAAATCGTTACTTTCGACCAGATTACGTCGTAACATAGCGATTTCACGCAAAATTTCGATACATTATAACGCTATTCAGCGAGTTATTTCTACTCGAACGTTCGAACAGAGGCGGATGTTTCAAAGTCCATGCGATGCAACGATACGCTCTTACGCGTTGCTCGCTCGCTCCGCTCGCTCGAAAAAAAATAGCCCAACCCAAAACCAATAACTTTTGCGTTCGTTCTTCGATTTCATCGAAAACTTCGTTAGAACGCGCGGGATCGGTTTAGGGTTGGGCTAGATGGGTCCGAGCGAGCGCCGCGAGCGAGCATTTATCGCGACCTTTCTCCTCGTTTTCGTCTCTCTCGAGAAGCGGGAAAAACGCGAATGAACGCGAATGAACGCGAATGAACGCGAATGAACGCGAATGAACGCGAATGAACGCGAATGAACGCGAAAGAACGCGAAAGAACGTGAAAGACGTTAGAAGGGCGCGCGCGCGCGCGCGCACGGCGCGTCGCGCCCCGCAGCGTGCCTTAAGAGAGTCATAGTTACTCCCGCCGTTTACCCGCTGAATTTGACGTGCGCGCGCAGCGGCGTATTGCTTTTTACTTGTACGCGGCCGAGATAAACCATTATTTCCGACGTATTTTATCGTGGTACGTCGATTTATGCAAAGATATTCCAACCTTGTAACGATTTTTAGCGGGTCAATTCGATGGGAACATCCGGCCTCTTCGTAGCGGGGCGACAAAATTCCAAGTTCCAACCTCTCGGCCATTTTGGTCCGGCGGACGAAATTTTTCAAAAAAATAAAGTGAAATCGTTACTTTCGACCAGATTACGTCGTAACATAGCGATTTCACGCAAAATTTCGATACATTATAACGCTATTCAGCGAGTTATTTCTACTCGAACGTTCGAACAGAGGCGGATGTTTCAAAGTCCATGCGATGCAACGATACGCTCTTACGCGTTGCTCGCTCGCTCCGCTCGCTCGAAAAAAAATAGCCCAACCCAAAACCAATAACTTTTGCGTTCGTTCTTCGATTTCATCGAAAACTTCGTTAGAACGCGCGGGATCGGTTTAGGGTTGGGCTAGATGGGTCCGAGCGAGCGCCGCGAGCGAGCATTTATCGCGACCTTTCTCCTCGTTTTCGTCTCTCTCGAGAAGCGGGAAAAACGCGAATGAACGCGAATGAACGCGAATGAACGCGAATGAACGCGAATGAACGCGAATGAACGCGAATGAACGCGAAAGAACGCGAAAGAACGTGAAAGACGTTAGAAGGGCGCGCGCGCGCGCGCGCACGGCGCGTCGCGCCCCGCAGCGTGCCTTAAGAGAGTCATAGTTACTCCCGCCGTTTACCCGCTGAATTTGACGTGCGCGCGCAGCGGCGTATTGCTTTTTACTTGTACGCGGCCGAGATAAACCATTATTTCCGACGTATTTTATCGTGGTACGTCGATTTATGCAAAGATATTCCAACCTTGTAACGATTTTTAGCGGGTCAATTCGATGGGAACATCCGGCCTCTTCGTAGCGGGGCGACAAAATTCCAAGTTCCAACCTCTCGGCCATTTTGGTCCGGCGGACGAAATTTTTCAAAAAAATAAAGTGAAATCGTTACTTTCGACCAGATTACGTCGTAACATAGCGATTTCACGCAAAATTTCGATACATTATAACGCTATTCAGCGAGTTATTTCTACTCGAACGTTCGAACAGAGGCGGATGTTTCAAAGTCCATGCGATGCAACGATACGCTCTTACGCGTTGCTCGCTCGCTCCGCTCGCTCGAAAAAAAATAGCCCAACCCAAAACCAATAACTTTTGCGTTCGTTCTTCGATTTCATCGAAAACTTCGTTAGAACGCGCGGGATCGGTTTAGGGTTGGGCTAGATGGGTCCGAGCGAGCGCCGCGAGCGAGCATTTATCGCGACCTTTCTCCTCGTTTTCGTCTCTCTCGAGAAGCGGGAAAAACGCGAATGAACGCGAATGAACGCGAATGAACGCGAATGAACGCGAATGAACGCGAATGAACGCGAATGAACGCGAAAGAACGCGAAAGAACGTGAAAGACGTTAGAAGGGCGCGCGCGCGCGCGCGCACGGCGCGTCGCGCCCCGCAGCGTGCCTTAAGAGAGTCATAGTTACTCCCGCCGTTTACCCGCTGAATTTGACGTGCGCGCGCAGCGGCGTATTGCTTTTTACTTGTACGCGGCCGAGATAAACCATTATTTCCGACGTATTTTATCGTGGTACGTCGATTTATGCAAAGATATTCTAACCTTGTAGCGATTTTTAGCGGGTCAATTCGATGGGAACATCCGGCCTCTTCGTAGCGGGGCGACAAAATTCCAAGTTCCAACCTCTCGGCCATTTTGGTCCGGCGGACGAAATTTTTCAAAAAAATAAAGTGTAATCGTTACTTTCGACCAGATTACGTCGTAACATAGCGATTTCACGCAAAATTTCGATACATTATAACGCTATTCAGCGAGTTATTTCTACTCGAACGTTCGAACAGAGGCGGATGTTTCAAAGTCCATGCGATGCAACGATACGCTCTTACGCGTTGCTCGCTCGCTCCGCTCGCTCGAAAAAAAATAGCCCAACCCAAAACCAATAACTTTTGCGTTCGTTCTTCGATTTCATCGAAAACTTCGTTAGAACGCGCGGGATCGGTTTAGGGTTGGGCTAGATGGGTCCGAGCGAGCGCCGCGAGCGAGCATTTATCGCGACCTTTCTCCTCGTTTTCGTCTCTCTCGCGAAGCGGGAAAAACGCGAATGAACGCGAATGAACGCGAATGAACGCGAATGAACGCGAATGAACGCGAATGAACGCGAATGAACGCGAATGAACGCGAAAGAACGCGAAAGAACGTGAAAGACGCTAGAAGGGCGCGCGCGCGCGCGCGCACGGCGCGTCGCGCCCCGCAGCGTGCCTTAAGAGAGTCATAGTTACTCCCGCCGTTTACCCGCTGAATTTGACGTGCGCGCGCAGCGGCGTATTGCTTTTTACTTGTACGCGGCCGAGATAAACCATTATTTCCAACGTATTTTATCGTGGTACGTCGATTTATGCAAAGATATTCCAACCTTGTAACGATTTTTAGCGGGTCAATTCGATGGGAACATCCGGCCTCTTCGTAGCGGGGCGACAAAATTCCAAGTTCCAACCTCTCGGCCATTTTGGTCCGGCGGACGAAATTTAAAAAAAAAATAAAGTGAAATCGTTACTTTCGACCAGATTACGTCGTAACATAGCGATTTCACGCAAAATTTCGATACATTATAACGCTATTCAGCGAGTTATTTCTACTCGAACGTTCGAACAGAGGCGGATGTTTCAAAGTCCATGCGATGCAACGATACGCTCTTACGCGTTGCTCGCTCGCTCCGCTCGCTCGAAAAAAAATAGCCCTACCCAAAACCAATAACTTTTGCGTTCGTTCTTCGATTTCATCGAAAACTTCGTTAGAACGCGCGGGATCGGTTTAGGGTTGGGCTAGATGGGTCCGAGCGAGCGCCGCGAGCGAGCATTTATCGCGACCTTTCTCCTCGTTTTCGTCTCTCTCGAGAAGCGGGAAAAACGCGAATGAACGCGAATGAACGCGAATGAACGCGAATGAACGCGAATGAACGCGAATGAACGCGAATGAACGCGAATGAACGCGAATGAACGCGAATGAACGCGAATGAACGCGAAAGAACGCGAAAGAACGTGAAAGACGTTAGAAGGGCGCGCGCGCGCGCGCGCACGGCGCGTCGCGCCCCGCAGCGTGCCTTAAGAGAGTCATAGTTACTCCCGCCGTTTACCCGCTGAATTTGACGTGCGTGCGCAGCGGCGTATTGCTTTTTACTTGTACGCGGCCGAGATAAACCATTATTTCCGACGTATTTTATCGTGGTACGTCGATTTATGCAAAGATATTCCAACCTTGTAACGATTTTTAGCGGGTCAATTCGATGGGAACATCCGTCCTCTTCGTAGCGGGGCGAAAAAATTCCAAGTTCCAACCTCTCGGCCATTTTGGTCCGGCGGACGAAATTTTTCAAAAAAATAAAGTGAAATCGTTACTTTCGACCAGATTACGTCGTAACATAGCGATTACACGCAAAATTTCGATACATTATAACGCTTTTCAGCGAGTTACTTCTACTCGAACGTTCGAACAGAGGCGGATGTTTCAAAGTCCATGCGATGCAACGATACGCTCTTACGCGTTGCTCGCTCGCTCCGCTCGCTCGAAAAAAAATAGCCCTACCCAAAACCAATAACTTTTGCGTTCGTTCTTCGATTTCATCGAAAACTTCGTTAGAACGCGCGGGATCGGTTTAGGGTTGGGCTAGATGGGTCCGAGCGAGCGCCGCGAGCGAGCATTTATCGCGACCTTTCTCCTCGTTTTCGTCTCTCTCGAGAAGCGGGAAAAACGCGAATGAACGCGAATGAACGCGAATGAACGCGAATGAACGCGAATGAACGCGAATGAACGCGAATGAACGCGAATGAACGCGAATGAACGCGAATGAACGCGAATGAACGCGAAAGAACGCGAAAGAACGTGAAAGACGTTAGAAGGGCGCGCGCGCGCGCGCGCACGGCGCGTCGCGCCCCGCAGCGTGCCTTAAGAGAGTCATAGTTACTCCCGCCGTTTACCCGCTGAATTTGACGTGCGTGCGCAGCGGCGTATTGCTTTTTACTTGTACGCGGCCGAGATAAACCATTATTTCCGACGTATTTTATCGTGGTACGTCGATTTATGCAAAGATATTCCAACCTTGTAACGATTTTTAGCGGGTCAATTCGATGGGAACATCCGTCCTCTTCGTAGCGGGGCGAAAAAATTCCAAGTTCCAACCTCTCGGCCATTTTGGTCCGGCGGACGAAATTTTTCAAAAAAATAAAGTGAAATCGTTACTTTCGACCAGATTACGTCGTAACATAGCGATTACACGCAAAATTTCGATACATTATAACGCTTTTCAGCGAGTTACTTCTACTCGAACGTTCGAACAGAGGCGGATGTTTCAAAGTCCATGCGATGCAACGATACGCTCTTACGCGTTGCTCGCTCGCTCCGCTCGCTCGAAAAAAAATAGCCCAACCCAAAACCAATAACTTTTGCGTTCGTTCTTTGATTTCATCGAAAACTTCGTTAGAACGCGCGGGATCGGTTTAGGGTTGGGCTAGATGGGTCCGAGCGAGCGCCGCGAGCGAGCATTTATCGCGACCTTTCTCCTCGTTTTCGTCTCTCTCGAGAAGCGGGAAAAACGCGAATGAACGCGAATGAACGCGAATGAACGCGAATGAACGCGAATGAACGCGAATGAACGCGAATGAACGCGAATGAACGCGAAAGAACGCGAAAGAACGTGAAAGACGTTAGAAGGGCGCGCGCGCGCGCGCGCACGGCGCGTCGCGCCCCGCAGCGTGCCTTAAGATAGTCATAGTTACTCCCGCCGTTTACCCGCTGAATTTGACGTGCGCGCGCAGCGGCGTATTGCTTTTTACTTGTACGCGGCCGAGATAAACCATTATTTCCGACGTATTTTATCGTGGTACGTCGATTTATGCAAAGATATTCCAACCTTGTAACGATTTTTAGCGGGTCAATTCGATGGGAACATCCGGCCTCTTCGTAGCGGGGCGACAAAATTCCAAGTTCCAACCTCTCGGCCATTTTGGTCCGGCGGACGAAATTTTTCAAAAAAATAAAGTGAAATCGTTACTTTCGACCAGATTACGTCGTAACATAGCGATTTCACGCAAAATTTCGATACATTATAACGCTATTCAGCGAGTTATTTCTACTCGAACGTTCGAACAGAGGCGGATGTTTCAAAGTCCATCCGAAGCAACGATACGCTCTTACGCGTTGCTCGCTCGCTCCGCTCGCTCGAAAAAAAATAGCCCAACCCAAAACCAATAACTTTTGCGTTCGTTCTTCGATTTCATCGAAAACTTCGTTAGAACGCGCGGGATCGGTTTAGGGTTGGGCTAGATGGGTCCGAGCGAGCGCCGCGAGCGAGCATTTATCGCGACCTTTCTCCTCGTTTTCGTCTCTCTCGAGAAGATGGAAAAACGCGAATGAACGCGAATGAACGCGAATGAACGCGAATGAACGCGAATGAACGCGAATGAACGCGAATGAACGCGAATGAACGCGAATGAACGCGAAAGAACGCGAAAGAACGTGAAAGACGTTAGAAGGGTGCGCGCGCGCGCGCGCACGGCGCGTCGCGCCCCGCAGCGTGCCTTAAGAGAGTCATAGTTACTCCCGCCGTTTACCCGCTGAATTTGACGTGCGCGCGCAGCGGCGTATTGCTTTTTACTTGTACGCGGCCGAGATAAACCATTATTTCCAACGTATTTTATCGTGGTACGTCGATTTATGCAAAGATATTCCAACCTTGTAACGATTTTTAGCGGGTCAATTCGATGGGAACATCCGGCCTCTTCGTAGCGGGGCGACAAAATTCCAAGTTCCAACCTCTCGGCCATTTTGGTCCGGCGGACGAAATTTTAAAAAAAAATAAAGTGAAATCGTTACTTTCGACCAGATTACGTCGTAACATAGCGATTTCACGCAAAATTTCGATACATTATAACGCTATTCAGCGAGTTATTTCTACTCGAACGTTCGAACAGAGGCGGATGTTTCAAAGTCCATGCGATGCAACGATACGCTCTTACGCGTTGCTCGCTCGCTCCGCTCGCTCGAAAAAAAATAGCCCAACCCAAAACCAATAACTTTTGCGTTCGTTCTTCGATTTCATCGAAAACTTCGTTAGAACGCGCGGGATCGGTTTAGGGTTGGGCTAGATGGGTCCGAGCGAGCGCCGCGAGCGAGCATTTATCGCGACCTTTCTCCTCGTTTTCGTCTCTCTCGAGAAGCGGGAAAAACGCGAATGAACGCGAATGAACGCGAATGAACGCGAATGAACGCGAATGAACGCGAATGAACGCGAATGAACGCGAATGAACGCGAATGAACGCGAAAGAACGCGAAAGAACGTGAAAGACGTTAGAAGGGCGCGCGCGCGCGCGCGCACGGCGCGTCGCGCCCCGCAGCGTGCCTTAAGAGAGTCATAGTTACTCCCGCCGTTTACCCGCTGAATTTGACGTGCGCGCGCAGCGGCGTATTGCTTTTTACTTGTACGCGGCCGAGATAAACCATTATTTCCGACGTATTTTATCGTGGTACGTCGATTTATGCAAAGATATTCCAACCTTGTAACGATTTTTAGCGGGTCAATTCGATGGGAACATCCGGCCTCTTCGTAGCGGGGCGACAAAATTCCAAGTTCCAACCTCTCGGCCATTTTGGTCCGGCGGACGAAATTTTTCAAAAAAATAAAGTGAAATCGTTACTTTCGACCAGATTACGTCGTAACATAGCGATTTCACGCAAAATTTCGATACATTATAACGCTATTCAGCGAGTTATTTCTACTCGAACGTTCGAACAGAGGCGGATGTTTCAAAGTCCATGCGATGCAACGATACGCTCTTACGCGTTGCTCGCTCGCTCCGCTCGCTCGAAAAAAAAATAGCCCAACCCAAAACCAATAACTTTTGCGTTCGTTCTTCGATTTCATCGAAAACTTCGTTAGAACGCGCGGGATCGGTTTAGGGTTGGGCTAGATGGGTCCGAGCGAGCGCCGCGAGCGAGCATTTATCGCGACCTTTCTCCTCGTTTTCGTCTCTCTCGAGAAGCGGGAAAAACGCGAATGAACGCGAATGAACGCGAATGAACGCGAATGAACGCGAATGAACGCGAATGAACGCGAATGAACGCGAAAGAACGCGAAAGAACGTGAAAGACGTTAGAAGGGCGCGCGCGCGCGCGCGCACGGCGCGTCGCGCCCCGCAGCGTGCCTTAAGAGAGTCATAGTTACTCCCGCCGTTTACCCGCTGAATTTGACGTGCGCGCGCAGCGGCGTATTGCTTTTTACTTGTACGCGGCCGAGATAAACCATTATTTCCGACGTATTTTATCGTGGTACGTCGATTTATGCAAAGATATTCCAACCTTGTAACGATTTTTAGCGGGTCAATTCGATGGGAACATCCGTCCTCTTCGTAGCGGGGCGAAAAAATTCCAAGTTCCAACCTCTCGGCCATTTTGGTCCGGCGGACGAAATTTTTCAACAAAATAAAGTGAAATCGTTACTTTCGACCAGATTACGTCGTAACATAGCGATTACACGCAAAATTTCGATACATTATAACGCTTTTCAGCGAGTTACTTCTACTCGAACGTTCGAACAGAGGCGGATGTTTCAAAGTCCATGCGATGCAACGATACGCTCTTACGCGTTGCTCGCTCGCTCCGCTCGCT
Organism: Bombus vancouverensis nearcticus; assembly: GCF_051014615.1. Lineage (NCBI taxonomy): Eukaryota > Metazoa > Arthropoda > Insecta > Hymenoptera > Apidae > Bombus > Bombus vancouverensis. Next base: position 2,114,679 of record NC_134926.1, on the reverse strand, counting down.
CGAAAAAAAATAGCCCAACCCAAAACCAATAACTTTTGCGTTCGTTCTTTGATTTCATCGAAAACTTCGTTAGAACGCGCGGGATCGGTTTAGGGTTGGGCTAGATGGGTCCGAGCGAGCGCCGCGAGCGAGCATTTATCGCGACCTTTCTCCTCGTTTTCGTCTCTCTCGAGAAGCGGGAAAAACGCGAATGAACGCGAATGAACGCGAATGAACGCGAATGAACGCGAATTAACGCGAATGAACGCGAATGAACGCGAATGAACGCGAAAGAACGCGAAAGAACGTGAAAGACGTTAGAAGGGCGCGCGCGCGCGCGCGCACGGCGCGTCGCGCCCCGCAGCGTGCCTTAAGATAGTCATAGTTACTCCCGCCGTTTACCCGCTGAATTTGACGTGCGCGCGCAGCGGCGTATTGCTTTTTACTTGTACGCGGCCGAGATAAACCATTATTTCCGTCGTATTTTATCGTGGTACGTCGATTTATGCAAAGATATTCCAACCTTGTAACGATTTTTAGCGGGTCAATTCGATGGGAACATCCGGCCTCTTCGTAGCGGGGCGACAAAATTCCAAGTTCCAACCTCTCGGCCATTTTGGTCCGGCGGACGAAATTTTTCAAAAAAATAAAGTGAAATCGTTACTTTCGACCAGATTACGTCGTAACATAGCGATTTCACGCAAAATTTCGATACATTATAACGCTATTCAGCGAGTTATTTCTACTCGAACGTTCGAACAGAGGCGGATGTTTCAAAGTCCATGCGATGCAACGATACGCTCTTACGCGTTGCTCGCTCGCTCCGCTCGCTCGAAAAAAAAATAGCCCAACCCAAAACCAATAACTTTTGCGTTCGTTCTTCGATATCATCGAAAACTTCGTTAGAACGCGCGGGATCGGTTTAGGGTTGGGCTAGATGGGTCCGAGCGAGCGCCGCGTGCGAGCATTTATCGCGACCTTTCTCCTCGTTTTCGTCTCTCTCGAGAAGCGGGAAAAACGCGAATGAACGCGAATGAACGCGAATGAACGCGAATGAACGCGAATGAACGCGAATGAACGCGAAAGAACGCGAAAGAACGTGAAAGACGTTAGAAGGGCGCGCGCGCGCGCGCGCACGGCGCGTCGCGCCCCGCAGCGTGCCTTAAGAGAGTCATAGTTACTCCCGCCGTTTACCCGCTGAATTTGACGTGCGCGCGCAGCGGCGTATTGCTTTTTACTTGTACGCGGCCGAGATAAACCATTATTTCCGACGTATTTTATCGTGGTACGTCGATTTATGCAAAGATATTCCAACCTTGTAACGATTTTTAGCGGGTCAATTCGATGGGAACATCCGGCCTCTTCGTAGCGGGGCGACAAAATTCCAAGTTCCAACCTCTCGGCCATTTTGGTCCGGCGGACGAAATTTTTCAAAAAAATAAAGTGAAATCGTTACTTTCGACCAGATTACGTCGTAACATAGCGATTTCACGCAAAATTTCGATACATTATAACGCTATTCAGCGAGTTATTTCTACTCGAACGTTCGAACAGAGGCGGATGTTTCAAAGTCCATGCGATGCAACGATACGCTCTTACGCGTTGCTCGCTCGCTCCGCTCGCTCGAAAAAAAATAGCCCAACCCAAAACCAATAACTTTTGCGTTCGTTCTTCGATTTCATCGAAAACTTCGTTAGAACGCGCGGGATCGGTTTAGGGTTGGGCTAGATGGGTCCGAGCGAGCGCCGCGAGCGAGCATTTATCGCGACCTTTCTCCTCGTTTTCGTCTCTCTCGAGAAGCGGGAAAAACGCGAATGAACGCGAATGAACGCGAATGAACGCGAATGAACGCGAATGAACGCGAATGAACGCGAATGAACGCGAAAGAACGCGAAAGAACGTGAAAGACGTTAGAAGGGCGCGCGCGCGCGCGCGCACGGCGCGTCGCGCCCCGCAGCGTGCCTTAAGAGAGTCATAGTTACTCCCGCCGTTTACCCGCTGAATTTGACGTGCGCGCGCAGCGGCGTATTGCTTTTTACTTGTACGCGGCCGAGATAAACCATTATTTCCGACGTATTTTATCGTGGTACGTCGATTTATGCAAAGATATTCCAACCTTGTAACGATTTTTAGCGGGTCAATTCGATGGGAACATCCGGCCTCTTCGTAGCGGGGCGACAAAATTCCAAGTTCCAACCTCTCGGCCATTTTGGTCCGGCGGACGAAATTTTTCAAAAAAATAAAGTGAAATCGTTACTTTCGACCAGATTACGTCGTAACATAGCGATTTCACGCAAAATTTCGATACATTATAACGCTATTCAGCGAGTTATTTCTACTCGAACGTTCGAACAGAGGCGGATGTTTCAAAGTCCATGCGATGCAACGATACGCTCTTACGCGTTGCTCGCTCGCTCCGCTCGCTCGAAAAAAAATAGCCCAACCCAAAACCAATAACTTTTGCGTTCGTTCTTCGATTTCATCGAAAACTTCGTTAGAACGCGCGGGATCGGTTTAGGGTTGGGCTAGATGGGTCCGAGCGAGCGCCGCGAGCGAGCATTTATCGCGACCTTTCTCCTCGTTTTCGTCTCTCTCGAGAAGCGGGAAAAACGCGAATGAACGCGAATGAACGCGAATGAACGCGAATGAACGCGAATGAACGCGAATGAACGCGAATGAACGCGAAAGAACGCGAAAGAACGTGAAAGACGTTAGAAGGGCGCGCGCGCGCGCGCGCACGGCGCGTCGCGCCCCGCAGCGTGCCTTAAGAGAGTCATAGTTACTCCCGCCGTTTACCCGCTGAATTTGACGTGCGCGCGCAGCGGCGTATTGCTTTTTACTTGTACGCGGCCGAGATAAACCATTATTTCCGACGTATTTTATCGTGGTACGTCGATTTATGCAAAGATATTCCAACCTTGTAACGATTTTTAGCGGGTCAATTCGATGGGAACATCCGGCCTCTTCGTAGCGGGGCGACAAAATTCCAAGTTCCAACCTCTCGGCCATTTTGGTCCGGCGGACGAAATTTTTCAAAAAAATAAAGTGAAATCGTTACTTTCGACCAGATTACGTCGTAACATAGCGATTTCACGCAAAATTTCGATACATTATAACGCTATTCAGCGAGTTATTTCTACTCGAACGTTCGAACAGAGGCGGATGTTTCAAAGTCCATGCGATGCAACGATACGCTCTTACGCGTTGCTCGCTCGCTCCGCTCGCTCGAAAAAAAATAGCCCAACCCAAAACCAATAACTTTTGCGTTCGTTCTTCGATTTCATCGAAAACTTCGTTAGAACGCGCGGGATCGGTTTAGGGTTGGGCTAGATGGGTCCGAGCGAGCGCCGCGAGCGAGCATTTATCGCGACCTTTCTCCTCGTTTTCGTCTCTCTCGAGAAGCGGGAAAAACGCGAATGAACGCGAATGAACGCGAATGAACGCGAATGAACGCGAATGAACGCGAATGAACGCGAATGAACGCGAAAGAACGCGAAAGAACGTGAAAGACGTTAGAAGGGCGCGCGCGCGCGCGCGCACGGCGCGTCGCGCCCCGCAGCGTGCCTTAAGAGAGTCATAGTTACTCCCGCCGTTTACCCGCTGAATTTGACGTGCGCGCGCAGCGGCGTATTGCTTTTTACTTGTACGCGGCCGAGATAAACCATTATTTCCGACGTATTTTATCGTGGTACGTCGATTTATGCAAAGATATTCTAACCTTGTAACGATTTTTAGCGGGTCAATTCGATGGGAACATCCGGCCTCTTCGTAGCGGGGCGACAAAATTCCAAGTTCCAACCTCTCGGCCATTTTGGTCCGGCGGACGAAATTTTTCAAAAAAATAAAGTGTAATCGTTACTTTCGACCAGATTACGTCGTAACATAGCGATTTCACGCAAAATTTCGATACATTATAACGCTATTCAGCGAGTTATTTCTACTCGAACGTTCGAACAGAGGCGGATGTTTCAAAGTCCATGCGATGCAACGATACGCTCTTACGCGTTGCTCGCTCGCTCCGCTCGCTCGAAAAAAAATAGCCCAACCCAAAACCAATAACTTTTGCGTTCGTTCTTCGATTTCATCGAAAACTTCGTTAGAACGCGCGGGATCGGTTTAGGGTTGGGCTAGATGGGTCCGAGCGAGCGCCGCGAGCGAGCATTTATCGCGACCTTTCTCCTCGTTTTCGTCTCTCTCGCGAAGCGGGAAAAACGCGAATGAACGCGAATGAACGCGAATGAACGCGAATGAACGCGAATGAACGCGAATGAACGCGAATGAACGCGAATGAACGCGAAAGAACGCGAAAGAACGTGAAAGACGCTAGAAGGGCGCGCGCGCGCGCGCACGGCGCGTCGCGCCCCGCAGCGTGCCTTAAGAGAGTCATAGTTACTCCCGCCGTTTACCCGCTGAATTTGACGTGCGCGCGCAGCGGCGTATTGCTTTTTACTTGTACGCGGCCGAGATAAACCATTATTTCCAACGTATTTTATCGTGGTACGTCGATTTATGCAAAGATATTCCAACCTTGTAACGATTTTTAGCGGGTCAATTCGATGGGAACATCCGGCCTCTTCGTAGCGGGGCGACAAAATTCCAAGTTCCAACCTCTCGGCCATTTTGGTCCGGCGGACGAAATTTAAAAAAAAAATAAAGTGAAATCGTTACTTTCGACCAGATTACGTCGTAACATAGCGATTTCACGCAAAATTTCGATACATTATAACGCTATTCAGCGAGTTATTTCTACTCGAACGTTCGAACAGAGGCGGATGTTTCAAAGTCCATGCGATGCAACGATACGCTCTTACGCGTTGCTCGCTCGCTCCGCTCGCTCGAAAAAAAATAGCCCTACCCAAAACCAATAACTTTTGCGTTCGTTCTTCGATTTCATCGAAAACTTCGTTAGAACGCGCGGGATCGGTTTAGGGTTGGGCTAGATGGGTCCGAGCGAGCGCCGCGAGCGAGCATTTATCGCGACCTTTCTCCTCGTTTTCGTCTCTCTCGAGAAGCGGGAAAAACGCGAATGAACGCGAATGAACGCGAATGAACGCGAATGAACGCGAATGAACGCGAATGAACGCGAATGAACGCGAATGAACGCGAATGAACGCGAATGAACGCGAATGAACGCGAAAGAACGCGAAAGAACGTGAAAGACGTTAGAAGGGCGCGCGCGCGCGCGCGCACGGCGCGTCGCGCCCCGCAGCGTGCCTTAAGAGAGTCATAGTTACTCCCGCCGTTTACCCGCTGAATTTGACGTGCGTGCGCAGCGGCGTATTGCTTTTTACTTGTACGCGGCCGAGATAAACCATTATTTCCGACGTATTTTATCGTGGTACGTCGATTTATGCAAAGATATTCCAACCTTGTAACGATTTTTAGCGGGTCAATTCGATGGGAACATCCGTCCTCTTCGTAGCGGGGCGAAAAAATTCCAAGTTCCAACCTCTCGGCCATTTTGGTCCGGCGGACGAAATTTTTCAAAAAAATAAAGTGAAATCGTTACTTTCGACCAGATTACGTCGTAACATAGCGATTACACGCAAAATTTCGATACATTATAACGCTTTTCAGCGAGTTACTTCTACTCGAACGTTCGAACAGAGGCGGATGTTTCAAAGTCCATGCGATGCAACGATACGCTCTTACGCGTTGCTCGCTCGCTCCGCTCGCTCGAAAAAAAATAGCCCTACCCAAAACCAATAACTTTTGCGTTCGTTCTTCGATTTCATCGAAAACTTCGTTAGAACGCGCGGGATCGGTTTAGGGTTGGGCTAGATGGGTCCGAGCGAGCGCCGCGAGCGAGCATTTATCGCGACCTTTCTCCTCGTTTTCGTCTCTCTCGAGAAGCGGGAAAAACGCGAATGAACGCGAATGAACGCGAATGAACGCGAATGAACGCGAATGAACGCGAATGAACGCGAATGAACGCGAATGAACGCGAATGAACGCGAATGAACGCGAATGAACGCGAAAGAACGCGAAAGAACGTGAAAGACGTTAGAAGGGCGCGCGCGCGCGCGCGCACGGCGCGTCGCGCCCCGCAGCGTGCCTTAAGAGAGTCATAGTTACTCCCGCCGTTTACCCGCTGAATTTGACGTGCGTGCGCAGCGGCGTATTGCTTTTTACTTGTACGCGGCCGAGATAAACCATTATTTCCGACGTATTTTATCGTGGTACGTCGATTTATGCAAAGATATTCCAACCTTGTAACGATTTTTAGCGGGTCAATTCGATGGGAACATCCGTCCTCTTCGTAGCGGGGCGAAAAAATTCCAAGTTCCAACCTCTCGGCCATTTTGGTCCGGCGGACGAAATTTTTCAAAAAAATAAAGTGAAATCGTTACTTTCGACCAGATTACGTCGTAACATAGCGATTACACGCAAAATTTCGATACATTATAACGCTTTTCAGCGAGTTACTTCTACTCGAACGTTCGAACAGAGGCGGATGTTTCAAAGTCCATGCGATGCAACGATACGCTCTTACGCGTTGCTCGCTCGCTCCGCTCGCTCGAAAAAAAATAGCCCAACCCAAAACCAATAACTTTTGCGTTCGTTCTTTGATTTCATCGAAAACTTCGTTAGAACGCGCGGGATCGGTTTAGGGTTGGGCTAGATGGGTCCGAGCGAGCGCCGCGAGCGAGCATTTATCGCGACCTTTCTCCTCGTTTTCGTCTCTCTCGAGAAGCGGGAAAAACGCGAATGAACGCGAATGAACGCGAATGAACGCGAATGAACGCGAATGAACGCGAATGAACGCGAATGAACGCGAATGAACGCGAAAGAACGCGAAAGAACGTGAAAGACGTTAGAAGGGCGCGCGCGCGCGCGCGCACGGCGCGTCGCGCCCCGCAGCGTGCCTTAAGATAGTCATAGTTACTCCCGCCGTTTACCCGCTGAATTTGACGTGCGCGCGCAGCGGCGTATTGCTTTTTACTTGTACGCGGCCGAGATAAACCATTATTTCCGACGTATTTTATCGTGGTACGTCGATTTATGCAAAGATATTCCAACCTTGTAACGATTTTTAGCGGGTCAATTCGATGGGAACATCCGGCCTCTTCGTAGCGGGGCGACAAAATTCCAAGTTCCAACCTCTCGGCCATTTTGGTCCGGCGGACGAAATTTTTCAAAAAAATAAAGTGAAATCGTTACTTTCGACCAGATTACGTCGTAACATAGCGATTTCACGCAAAATTTCGATACATTATAACGCTATTCAGCGAGTTATTTCTACTCGAACGTTCGAACAGAGGCGGATGTTTCAAAGTCCATCCGAAGCAACGATACGCTCTTACGCGTTGCTCGCTCGCTCCGCTCGCTCGAAAAAAAATAGCCCAACCCAAAACCAATAACTTTTGCGTTCGTTCTTCGATTTCATCGAAAACTTCGTTAGAACGCGCGGGATCGGTTTAGGGTTGGGCTAGATGGGTCCGAGCGAGCGCCGCGAGCGAGCATTTATCGCGACCTTTCTCCTCGTTTTCGTCTCTCTCGAGAAGCGGGAAAAACGCGAATGAACGCGAATGAACGCGAATGAACGCGAATGAACGCGAATGAACGCGAATGAACGCGAATGAACGCGAATGAACGCGAATGAACGCGAAAGAACGCGAAAGAACGTGAAAGACGTTAGAAGGGCGCGCGCGCGCGCGCACGGCGCGTCGCGCCCCGCAGCGTGCCTTAAGAGAGTCATAGTTACTCCCGCCGTTTACCCGCTGAATTTGACGTGCGCGCGCAGCGGCGTATTGCTTTTTACTTGTACGCGGCCGAGATAAACCATTATTTCCGACGTATTTTATCGTGGTACGTCGATTTATGCAAAGATATTCCAACCTTGTAACGATTTTTAGCGGGTCAATTCGATGGGAACATCCGGCCTCTTCGTAGCGGGGCGACAAAATTCCAAGTTCCAACCTCTCGGCCATTTTGGTCCGGCGGACGAAATTTTTCAAAAAAATAAAGTGAAATCGTTACTTTCGACCAGATTACGTCGTAACATAGCGATTTCACGCAAAATTTCGATACATTATAACGCTATTCAGCGAGTTATTTCTACTCGAACGTTCGAACAGAGGCGGATGTTTCAAAGTCCATGCGATGCAACGATACGCTCTTACGCGTTGCTCGCTCGCTCCGCTCGCTCGAAAAAAAAATAGCCCAACCCAAAACCAATAACTTTTGCGTTCGTTCTTCGATTTCATCGAAAACTTCGTTAGAACGCGCGGGATCGGTTTAGGGTTGGGCTAGATGGGTCCGAGCGAGCGCCGCGAGCGAGCATTTATCGCGACCTTTCTCCTCGTTTTCGTCTCTCTCGAGAAGCGGGAAAAACGCGAATGAACGCGAATGAACGCGAATGAACGCGAATGAACGCGAATGAACGCGAATGAACGCGAATGAACGCGAAAGAACGCGAAAGAACGTGAAAGACGTTAGAAGGGCGCGCGCGCGCGCGCGCACGGCGCGTCGCGCCCCGCAGCGTGCCTTAAGAGAGTCATAGTTACTCCCGCCGTTTACCCGCTGAATTTGACGTGCGCGCGCAGCGGCGTATTGCTTTTTACTTGTACGCGGCCGAGATAAACCATTATTTCCGACGTATTTTATCGTGGTACGTCGATTTATGCAAAGATATTCCAACCTTGTAACGATTTTTAGCGGGTCAATTCGATGGGAACATCCGTCCTCTTCGTAGCGGGGCGAAAAAATTCCAAGTTCCAACCTCTCGGCCATTTTGGTCCGGCGGACGAAATTTTTCAACAAAATAAAGTGAAATCGTTACTTTCGACCAGATTACGTCGTAACATAGCGATTACACGCAAAATTTCGATACATTATAACGCTTTTCAGCGAGTTACTTCTACTCGAACGTTCGAACAGAGGCGGATGTTTCAAAGTCCATGCGATGCAACGATACGCTCTTACGCGTTGCTCGCTCGCTCCGCTCGCTCGAAAAAAAATAGCCCAACCCAAAACCAATAACTTTTGCGTTCGTTCTTTGATTTCATCGAAAACTTCGTTAGAACGCGCGGGATCGGTTTAGGGTTGGGCTAGATGGGTCCGAGCGAGCGCCGCGAGCGAGCATTTATCGCGACCTTTCTCCTCGTTTTCGTCTCTCTCGCGAAGCGGGAAAAACGCGAATGAACGCGAATGAACGCGAATGAACGCGAATGAACGCGAATGAACGCGAATGAACGCGAATGAACGCGAATGAACGCGAAAGAACGCGAAAGAACGTGAAAGACGCTAGAAGGGCGCGCGCGCGCGCGCACGGCGCGTCGCGCCCCGCAGCGTGCCTTAAGAGAGTCATAGTTACTCCCGCCGTTTACCCGCTGAATTTGACGTGCGCGCGCAGCGGCGTATTGCTTTTTACTTGTACGCGGCCGAGATAAACCATTATTTCCAACGTATTTTATCGTGGTACGTCGATTTATGCAAAGATATTCCAACCTTGTAACGATTTTTAGCGGGTCAATTCGATGGGAACATCCGGCCTCTTCGTAGCGGGGCGACAAAATTCCAAGTTCCAACCTCTCGGCCATTTTGGTCCGGCGGACGAAATTTAAAAAAAAAATAAAGTGAAATCGTTACTTTCGACCAGATTACGTCGTAACATAGCGATTTCACGCAAAATTTCGATACATTATAACGCTATTCAGCGAGTTATTTCTACTCGAACGTTCGAACAGAGGCGGATGTTTCAAAGTCCATGCGATGCAACGATACGCTCTTACGCGTTGCTCGCTCGCTCCGCTCGCTCGAAAAAAAATAGCCCTACCCAAAACCAATAACTTTTGCGTTCGTTCTTCGATTTCATCGAAAACTTCGTTAGAACGCGCGGGATCGGTTTAGGGTTGGGCTAGATGGGTCCGAGCGAGCGCCGCGAGCGAGCATTTATCGCGACCTTTCTCCTCGTTTTCGTCTCTCTCGAGAAGCGGGAAAAACGCGAATGAACGCGAATGAACGCGAATGAACGCGAATGAACGCGAATGAACGCGAATGAACGCGAATGAACGCGAATGAACGCGAATGAACGCGAATGAACGCGAATGAACGCGAAAGAACGCGAAAGAACGTGAAAGACGTTAGAAGGGCGCGCGCGCGCGCGCGCACGGCGCGTCGCGCCCCGCAGCGTGCCTTAAGAGAGTCATAGTTACTCCCGCCGTTTACCCGCTGAATTTGACGTGCGTGCGCAGCGGCGTATTGCTTTTTACTTGTACGCGGCCGAGATAAACCATTATTTCCGACGTATTTTATCGTGGTACGTCGATTTATGCAAAGATATTCCAACCTTGTAACGATTTTTAGCGGGTCAATTCGATGGGAACATCCGTCCTCTTCGTAGCGGGGCGAAAAAATTCCAAGTTCCAACCTCTCGGCCATTTTGGTCCGGCGGACGAAATTTTTCAAAAAAATAAAGTGAAATCGTTACTTTCGACCAGATTACGTCGTAACATAGCGATTACACGCAAAATTTCGATACATTATAACGCTTTTCAGCGAGTTACTTCTACTCGAACGTTCGAACAGAGGCGGATGTTTCAAAGTCCATGCGATGCAACGATACGCTCTTACGCGTTGCTCGCTCGCTCCGCTCGCTCGAAAAAAAATAGCCCTACCCAAAACCAATAACTTTTGCGTTCGTTCTTCGATTTCATCGAAAACTTCGTTAGAACGCGCGGGATCGGTTTAGGGTTGGGCTAGATGGGTCCGAGCGAGCGCCGCGAGCGAGCATTTATCGCGACCTTTCTCCTCGTTTTCGTCTCTCTCGAGAAGCGGGAAAAACGCGAATGAACGCGAATGAACGCGAATGAACGCGAATGAACGCGAATGAACGCGAATGAACGCGAATGAACGCGAATGAACGCGAATGAACGCGAATGAACGCGAATGAACGCGAAAGAACGCGAAAGAACGTGAAAGACGTTAGAAGGGCGCGCGCGCGCGCGCGCACGGCGCGTCGCGCCCCGCAGCGTGCCTTAAGAGAGTCATAGTTACTCCCGCCGTTTACCCGCTGAATTTGACGTGCGTGCGCAGCGGCGTATTGCTTTTTACTTGTACGCGGCCGAGATAAACCATTATTTCCGACGTATTTTATCGTGGTACGTCGATTTATGCAAAGATATTCCAACCTTGTAACGATTTTTAGCGGGTCAATTCGATGGGAACATCCGTCCTCTTCGTAGCGGGGCGAAAAAATTCCAAGTTCCAACCTCTCGGCCATTTTGGTCCGGCGGACGAAATTTTTCAAAAAAATAAAGTGAAATCGTTACTTTCGACCAGATTACGTCGTAACATAGCGATTACACGCAAAATTTCGATACATTATAACGCTTTTCAGCGAGTTACTTCTACTCGAACGTTCGAACAGAGGCGGATGTTTCAAAGTCCATGCGATGCAACGATACGCTCTTACGCGTTGCTCGCTCGCTCCGCTCGCTCGAAAAAAAATAGCCCAACCCAAAACCAATAACTTTTGCGTTCGTTCTTTGATTTCATCGAAAACTTCGTTAGAACGCGCGGGATCGGTTTAGGGTTGGGCTAGATGGGTCCGAGCGAGCGCCGCGAGCGAGCATTTATCGCGACCTTTCTCCTCGTTTTCGTCTCTCTCGAGAAGCGGGAAAAACGCGAATGAACGCGAATGAACGCGAATGAACGCGAATGAACGCGAATGAACGCGAATGAACGCGAATGAACGCGAATGAACGCGAAAGAACGCGAAAGAACGTGAAAGACGTTAGAAGGGCGCGCGCGCGCGCGCGCACGGCGCGTCGCGCCCCGCAGCGTGCCTTAAGATAGTCATAGTTACTCCCGCCGTTTACCCGCTGAATTTGACGTGCGCGCGCAGCGGCGTATTGCTTTTTACTTGTACGCGGCCGAGATAAACCATTATTTCCGACGTATTTTATCGTGGTACGTCGATTTATGCAAAGATATTCCAACCTTGTAACGATTTTTAGCGGGTCAATTCGATGGGAACATCCGGCCTCTTCGTAGCGGGGCGACAAAATTCCAAGTTCCAACCTCTCGGCCATTTTGGTCCGGCGGACGAAATTTTTCAAAAAAATAAAGTGAAATCGTTACTTTCGACCAGATTACGTCGTAACATAGCGATTTCACGCAAAATTTCGATACATTATAACGCTATTCAGCGAGTTATTTCTACTCGAACGTTCGAACAGAGGCGGATGTTTCAAAGTCCATCCGAAGCAACGATACGCTCTTACGCGTTGCTCGCTCGCTCCGCTCGCTCGAAAAAAAATAGCCCAACCCAAAACCAATAACTTTTGCGTTCGTTCTTCGATTTCATCGAAAACTTCGTTAGAACGCGCGGGATCGGTTTAGGGTTGGGCTAGATGGGTCCGAGCGAGCGCCGCGAGCGAGCATTTATCGCGACCTTTCTCCTCGTTTTCGTCTCTCTCGAGAAGCGGGAAAAACGCGAATGAACGCGAATGAACGCGAATGAACGCGAATGAACGCGAATGAACGCGAATGAACGCGAATGAACGCGAATGAACGCGAATGAACGCGAAAGAACGCGAAAGAACGTGAAAGACGTTAGAAGGGCGCGCGCGCGCGCGCGCACGGCGCGTCGCGCCCCGCAGCGTGCCTTAAGAGAGTCATAGTTACTCCCGCCGTTTACCCGCTGAATTTGACGTGCGCGCGCAGCGGCGTATTGCTTTTTACTTGTACGCGGCCGAGATAAACCATTATTTCCGACGTATTTTATCGTGGTACGTCGATTTATGCAAAGATATTCCAACCTTGTAACGATTTTTAGCGGGTCAATTCGATGGGAACATCCGGCCTCTTCGTAGCGGGGCGACAAAATTCCAAGTTCCAACCTCTCGGCCATTTTGGTCCGGCGGACGAAATTTTTCAAAAAAATAAAGTGAAATCGTTACTTTCGACCAGATTACGTCGTAACATAGCGATTTCACGCAAAATTTCGATACATTATAACGCTATTCAGCGAGTTATTTCTACTCGAACGTTCGAACAGAGGCGGATGTTTCAAAGTCCATGCGATGCAACGATACGCTCTTACGCGTTGCTCGCTCGCTCCGCTCGCTCGAAAAAAAAATAGCCCAACCCAAAACCAATAACTTTTGCGTTCGTTCTTCGATTTCATCGAAAACTTCGTTAGAACGCGCGGGATCGGTTTAGGGTTGGGCTAGATGGGTCCGAGCGAGCGCCGCGAGCGAGCATTTATCGCGACCTTTCTCCTCGTTTTCGTCTCTCTCGAGAAGCGGGAAAAACGCGAATGAACGCGAATGAACGCGAATGAACGCGAATGAACGCGAATGAACGCGAATGAACGCGAATGAACGCGAAAGAACGCGAAAGAACGTGAAAGACGTTAGAAGGGCGCGCGCGCGCGCGCGCACGGCGCGTCGCGCCCCGCAGCGTGCCTTAAGAGAGTCATAGTTACTCCCGCCGTTTACCCGCTGAATTTGACGTGCGCGCGCAGCGGCGTATTGCTTTTTACTTGTACGCGGCCGAGATAAACCATTATTTCCGACGTATTTTATCGTGGTACGTCGATTTATGCAAAGATATTCCAACCTTGTAACGATTTTTAGCGGGTCAATTCGATGGGAACATCCGTCCTCTTCGTAGCGGGGCGAAAAAATTCCAAGTTCCAACCTCTCGGCCATTTTGGTCCGGCGGACGAAATTTTTCAACAAAATAAAGTGAAATCGTTACTTTCGACCAGATTACGTCGTAACATAGCGATTACACGCAAAATTTCGATACATTATAACGCTTTTCAGCGAGTTACTTCTACTCGAACGTTCGAACAGAGGCGGATGTTTCAAAGTCCATGCGATGCAACGATACGCTCTTACGCGTTGCTCGCTCGCTCCGCTCGCTCGAAAAAAAATAGCCCAACCCAAAACCAATAACTTTTGCGTTCGTTCTTTGATTTCATCGAAAACTTCGTTAGAACGCGCGGGATCGGTTTAGGGTTGGGCTAGATGGGTCCGAGCGAGCGCCGCGAGCGAGCATTTATCGCGACCTTTCTCCTCGTTTTCGTCTCTCTCGAGAAGCGGGAAAAACGCGAATGAACGCGAATGAACGCGAATGAACGCGAATGAACGCGAATTAACGCGAATGAACGCGAATGAACGCGAATGAACGCGAAAGAACGCGAAAGAACGTGAAAGACGTTAGAAGGGCGCGCGCGCGCGCGCGCACGGCGCGTCGCGCCCCGCAGCGTGCCTTAAGATAGTCATAGTTACTCCCGCCGTTTACCCGCTGAATTTGACGTGCGCGCGCAGCGGCGTATTGCTTTTTACTTGTACGCGGCCGAGATAAACCATTATTTCCGTCGTATTTTATCGTGGTACGTCGATTTATGCAAAGATATTCCAACCTTGTAACGATTTTTAGCGGGTCAATTCGATGGGAACATCCGGCCTCTTCGTAGCGGGGCGACAAAATTCCAAGTTCCAACCTCTCGGCCATTTTGGTCCGGCGGACGAAATTTTTCAAAAAAATAAAGTGAAATCGTTACTTTCGACCAGATTACGTCGTAACATAGCGATTACACGCAAAATTTCGATACATTATAACGCTTTTCAGCGAGTTACTTCTACTCGAACGTTCGAACAGAGGCGGATGTTTCAAAGTCCATGCGATGCAACGATACGCTCTTACGCGTTGCTCGCTCGCTCCGCTCGCTCGAAAAAAAATAGCCCAACCCAAAACCAATAACTTTTGCGTTCGTTCTTTGATTTCATCGAAAACTTCGTTAGAACGCGCGGGATCGGTTTAGGGTTGGGCTAGATGGGTCCGAGCGAGCGCCGCGAGCGAGCATTTATCGCGACCTTTCTCCTCGTTTTCGTCTCTCTCGAGAAGCGGGAAAAACGCGAATGAACGCGAATGAACGCGAATGAACGCGAATGAACGCGAATGAACGCGAATGAACGCGAATGAACGCGAATGAACGCGAAAGAACGCGAAAGAACGTGAAAGACGTTAGAAGGGCGCGCGCGCGCGCGCGCACGGCGCGTCGCGCCCCGCAGCGTGCCTTAAGATAGTCATAGTTACTCCCGCCGTTTACCCGCTGAATTTGACGTGCGCGCGCAGCGGCGTATTGCTTTTTACTTGTACGCGGCCGAGATAAACCATTATTTCCGACGTATTTTATCGTGGTACGTCGATTTATGCAAAGATATTCCAACCTTGTAACGATTTTTAGCGGGTCAATTCGATGGGAACATCCGGCCTCTTCGTAGCGGGGCGACAAAATTCCAAGTTCCAACCTCTCGGCCATTTTGGTCCGGCGGACGAAATTTTTCAAAAAAATAAAGTGAAATCGTTACTTTCGACCAGATTACGTCGTAACATAGCGATTTCACGCAAAATTTCGATACATTATAACGCTATTCAGCGAGTTATTTCTACTCGAACGTTCGAACAGAGGCGGATGTTTCAAAGTCCATCCGAAGCAACGATACGCTCTTACGCGTTGCTCGCTCGCTCCGCTCGCTCGAAAAAAAATAGCCCAACCCAAAACCAATAACTTTTGCGTTCGTTCTTCGATTTCATCGAAAACTTCGTTAGAACGCGCGGGATCGGTTTAGGGTTGGGCTAGATGGGTCCGAGCGAGCGCCGCGAGCGAGCATTTATCGCGACCTTTCTCCTCGTTTTCGTCTCTCTCGAGAAGATGGAAAAACGCGAATGAACGCGAATGAACGCGAATGAACGCGAATGAACGCGAATGAACGCGAATGAACGCGAATGAACGCGAATGAACGCGAATGAACGCGAAAGAACGCGAAAGAACGTGAAAGACGTTAGAAGGGCGCGCGCGCGCGCGCGCACGGCGCGTCGCGCCCCGCAGCGTGCCTTAAGAGAGTCATAGTTACTCCCGCCGTTTACCCGCTGAATTTGACGTGCGCGCGCAGCGGCGTATTGCTTTTTACTTGTACGCGGCCGAGATAAACCATTATTTCCGACGTATTTTATCGTGGTACGTCGATTTATGCAAAGATATTCCAACCTTGTAACGATTTTTAGCGGGTCAATTCGATGGGAACATCCGGCCTCTTCGTAGCGGGGCGACAAAATTCCAAGTTCCAACCTCTCGGCCATTTTGGTCCGGCGGACGAAATTTTTCAAAAAAATAAAGTGAAATCGTTACTTTCGACCAGATTACGTCGTAACATAGCGATTTCACGCAAAATTTCGATACATTATAACGCTATTCAGCGAGTTATTTCTACTCGAACGTTCGAACAGAGGCGGATGTTTCAAAGTCCATGCGATGCAACGATACGCTCTTACGCGTTGCTCGCTCGCTCCGCTCGCTCGAAAAAAAAATAGCCCAACCCAAAACCAATAACTTTTGCGTTCGTTCTTCGATTTCATCGAAAACTTCGTTAGAACGCGCGGGATCGGTTTAGGGTTGGGCTAGATGGGTCCGAGCGAGCGCCGCGAGCGAGCATTTATCGCGACCTTTCTCCTCGTTTTCGTCTCTCTCGAGAAGCGGGAAAAACGCGAATGAACGCGAATGAACGCGAATGAACGCGAATGAACGCGAATGAACGCGAATGAACGCGAATGAACGCGAAAGAACGCGAAAGAACGTGAAAGACGTTAGAAGGGCGCGCGCGCGCGCGCACGGCGCGTCGCGCCCCGCAGCGTGCCTTAAGAGAGTCATAGTTACTCCCGCCGTTTACCCGCTGAATTTGACGTGCGCGCGCAGCGGCGTATTGCTTTTTACTTGTACGCGGCCGAGATAAACCATTATTTCCGACGTATTTTATCGTGGTACGTCGATTTATGCAAAGATATTCCAACCTTGTAACGATTTTTAGCGGGTCAATTCGATGGGAACATCCGGCCTCTTCGTAGCGGGGCGACAAAATTCCAAGTTCCAACCTCTCGGCCATTTTGGTCCGGCGGACGAAATTTTTCAAAAAAATAAAGTGAAATCGTTACTTTCGACCAGATTACGTCGTAACATAGCGATTTCACGCAAAATTTCGATACATTATAACGCTATTCAGCGAGTTATTTCTACTCGAACGTTCGAACAGAGGCGGATGTTTCAAAGTCCATGCGATGCAACGATACGCTCTTACGCGTTGCTCGCTCGCTCCGCTCGCTCGAAAAAAAATAGCCCAACCCAAAACCAATAACTTTTGCGTTCGTTCTTCGATTTCATCGAAAACTTCGTTAGAACGCGCGGGATCGGTTTAGGGTTGGGCTAGATGGGTCCGAGCGAGCGCCGCGAGCGAGCATTTATCGCGACCTTTCTCCTCGTTTTCGTCTCTCTCGAGAAGCGGGAAAAACGCGAATGAACGCGAATGAACGCGAATGAACGCGAATGAACGCGAATGAACGCGAATGAACGCGAATGAACGCGAAAGAACGCGAAAGAACGTGAAAGACGTTAGAAGGGCGCGCGCGCGCGCGCGCACGGCGCGTCGCGCCCCGCAGCGTGCCTTAAGAGAGTCATAGTTACTCCCGCCGTTTACCCGCTGAATTTGACGTGCGCGCGCAGCGGCGTATTGCTTTTTACTTGTACGCGGCCGAGATAAACCATTATTTCCGACGTATTTTATCGTGGTACGTCGATTTATGCAAAGATATTCCAACCTTGTAACGATTTTTAGCGGGTCAATTCGATGGGAACATCCGGCCTCTTCGTAGCGGGGCGACAAAATTCCAAGTTCCAACCTCTCGGCCATTTTGGTCCGGCGGACGAAATTTTTCAAAAAAATAAAGTGAAATCGTTACTTTCGACCAGATTACGTCGTAACATAGCGATTTCACGCAAAATTTCGATACATTATAACGCTATTCAGCGAGTTATTTCTACTCGAACGTTCGAACAGAGGCGGATGTTTCAAAGTCCATGCGATGCAACGATACGCTCTTACGCGTTGCTCGCTCGCTCCGCTCGCTCGAAAAAAAATAGCCCAACCCAAAACCAATAACTTTTGCGTTCGTTCTTCGATTTCATCGAAAACTTCGTTAGAACGCGCGGGATCGGTTTAGGGTTGGGCTAGATGGGTCCGAGCGAGCGCCGCGAGCGAGCATTTATCGCGACCTTTCTCCTCGTTTTCGTCTCTCTCGAGAAGCGGGAAAAACGCGAATGAACGCGAATGAACGCGAATGAACGCGAATGAACGCGAATGAACGCGAATGAACGCGAATGAACGCGAAAGAACGCGAAAGAACGTGAAAGACGTTAGAAGGGCGCGCGCGCGCGCGCGCACGGCGCGTCGCGCCCCGCAGCGTGCCTTAAGAGAGTCATAGTTACTCCCGCCGTTTACCCGCTGAATTTGACGTGCGCGCGCAGCGGCGTATTGCTTTTTACTTGTACGCGGCCGAGATAAACCATTATTTCCGACGTATTTTATCGTGGTACGTCGATTTATGCAAAGATATTCCAACCTTGTAACGATTTTTAGCGGGTCAATTCGATGGGAACATCCGGCCTCTTCGTAGCGGGGCGACAAAATTCCAAGTTCCAACCTCTCGGCCATTTTGGTCCGGCGGACGAAATTTTTCAAAAAAATAAAGTGTAATCGTTACTTTCGACCAGATTACGTCGTAACATAGCGATTTCACGCAAAATTTCGATACATTATAACGCTATTCAGCGAGTTATTTCTACTCGAACGTTCGAACAGAGGCGGATGTTTCAAAGTCCATGCGATGCAACGATACGCTCTTACGCGTTGCTCGCTCGCTCCGCTCGCTCGAAAAAAAATAGCCCAACCCAAAACCAATAACTTTTGCGTTCGTTCTTCGATTTCATCGAAAACTTCGTTAGAACGCGCGGGATCGGTTTAGGGTTGGGCTAGATGGGTCCGAGCGAGCGCCGCGAGCGAGCATTTATCGCGACCTTTCTCCTCGTTTTCGTCTCTCTCGCGAAGCGGGAAAAACGCGAATGAACGCGAATGAACGCGAATGAACGCGAATGAACGCGAATGAACGCGAATGAACGCGAATGAACGCGAATGAACGCGAAAGAACGCGAAAGAACGTGAAAGACGCTAGAAGGGCGCGCGCGCGCGCGCGCACGGCGCGTCGCGCCCCGCAGCGTGCCTTAAGAGAGTCATAGTTACTCCCGCCGTTTACCCGCTGAATTTGACGTGCGCGCGCAGCGGCGTATTGCTTTTTACTTGTACGCGGCCGAGATAAACCATTATTTCCAACGTATTTTATCGTGGTACGTCGATTTATGCAAAGATATTCCAACCTTGTAACGATTTTTAGCGGGTCAATTCGATGGGAACATCCGGCCTCTTCGTAGCGGGGCGACAAAATTCCAAGTTCCAACCTCTCGGCCATTTTGGTCCGGCGGACGAAATTTAAAAAAAAAATAAAGTGAAATCGTTACTTTCGACCAGATTACGTCGTAACATAGCGATTTCACGCAAAATTTCGATACATTATAACGCTATTCAGCGAGTTATTTCTACTCGAACGTTCGAACAGAGGCGGATGTTTCAAAGTCCATGCGATGCAACGATACGCTCTTACGCGTTGCTCGCTCGCTCCGCTCGCTCGAAAAAAAATAGCCCTACCCAAAACCAATAACTTTTGCGTTCGTTCTTCGATTTCATCGAAAACTTCGTTAGAACGCGCGGGATCGGTTTAGGGTTGGGCTAGATGGGTCCGAGCGAGCGCCGCGAGCGAGCATTTATCGCGACCTTTCTCCTCGTTTTCGTCTCTCTCGAGAAGCGGGAAAAACGCGAATGAACGCGAATGAACGCGAATGAACGCGAATGAACGCGAATGAACGCGAATGAACGCGAATGAACGCGAATGAACGCGAATGAACGCGAATGAACGCGAATGAACGCGAAAGAACGCGAAAGAACGTGAAAGACGTTAGAAGGGCGCGCGCGCGCGCGCGCACGGCGCGTCGCGCCCCGCAGCGTGCCTTAAGAGAGTCATAGTTACTCCCGCCGTTTACCCGCTGAATTTGACGTGCGTGCGCAGCGGCGTATTGCTTTTTACTTGTACGCGGCCGAGATAAACCATTATTTCCGACGTATTTTATCGTGGTACGTCGATTTATGCAAAGATATTCCAACCTTGTAACGATTTTTAGCGGGTCAATTCGATGGGAACATCCGTCCTCTTCGTAGCGGGGCGAAAAAATTCCAAGTTCCAACCTCTCGGCCATTTTGGTCCGGCGGACGAAATTTTTCAAAAAAATAAAGTGAAATCGTTACTTTCGACCAGATTACGTCGTAACATAGCGATTACACGCAAAATTTCGATACATTATAACGCTTTTCAGCGAGTTACTTCTACTCGAACGTTCGAACAGAGGCGGATGTTTCAAAGTCCATGCGATGCAACGATACGCTCTTACGCGTTGCTCGCTCGCTCCGCTCGCTCGAAAAAAAATAGCCCTACCCAAAACCAATAACTTTTGCGTTCGTTCTTCGGTTTCATCGAAAACTTCGTTAGAACGCGCGGGATCGGTTTAGGGTTGGGCTAGATGGGTCCGAGCGAGCGCCGCGAGCGAGCATTTATCGCGACCTTTCTCCTCGTTTTCGTCTCTCTCGAGAAGCGGGAAAAACGCGAATGAACGCGAATGAACGCGAATGAACGCGAATGAACGCGAATGAACGCGAATGAACGCGAATGAACGCGAATGAACGCGAATGAACGCGAATGAACGCGAATGAACGCGAAAGAACGCGAAAGAACGTGAAAGACGTTAGAAGGGCGCGCGCGCGCGCGCGCACGGCGCGTCGCGCCCCGCAGCGTGCCTTAAGAGAGTCATAGTTACTCCCGCCGTTTACCCGCTGAATTTGACGTGCGTGCGCAGCGGCGTATTGCTTTTTACTTGTACGCGGCCGAGATAAACCATTATTTCCGACGTATTTTATCGTGGTACGTCGATTTATGCAAAGATATTCCAACCTTGTAACGATTTTTAGCGGGTCAATTCGATGGGAACATCCGTCCTCTTCGTAGCGGGGCGAAAAAATTCCAAGTTCCAACCTCTCGGCCATTTTGGTCCGGCGGACGAAATTTTTCAAAAAAATAAAGTGAAATCGTTACTTTCGACCAGATTACGTCGTAACATAGCGATTACACGCAAAATTTCGATACATTATAACGCTTTTCAGCGAGTTACTTCTACTCGAACGTTCGAACAGAGGCGGATGTTTCAAAGTCCATGCGATGCAACGATACGCTCTTACGCGTTGCTCGCTCGCTCCGCTCGCTCGAAAAAAAATAGCCCAACCCAAAACCAATAACTTTTGCGTTCGTTCTTTGATTTCATCGAAAACTTCGTTAGAACGCGCGGGATCGGTTTAGGGTTGGGCTAGATGGGTCCGAGCGAGCGCCGCGAGCGAGCATTTATCGCGACCTTTCTCCTCGTTTTCGTCTCTCTCGAGAAGCGGGAAAAACGCGAATGAACGCGAATGAACGCGAATGAACGCGAATGAACGCGAATGAACGCGAATGAACGCGAATGAACGCGAATGAACGCGAAAGAACGCGAAAGAACGTGAAAGACGTTAGAAGGGCGCGCGCGCGCGCGCGCACGGCGGGTCGCGCCCCGCAGCGTGCCTTAAGATAGTCATAGTTACTCCCGCCGTTTACCCGCTGAATTTGACGTGCGCGCGCAGCGGCGTATTGCTTTTTACTTGTACGCGGCCGAGATAAACCATTATTTCCGACGTATTTTATCGTGGTACGTCGATTTATGCAAAGATATTCCAACCTTGTAACGATTTTTAGCGGGTCAATTCGATGGGAACATCCGGCCTCTTCGTAGCGGGGCGACAAAATTCCAAGTTCCAAGCTCTCGGCCATTTTGGTCCGGCGGACGAAATTTTTCAAAAAAATAAAGTGAAATCGTTACTTTCGACCAGATTACGTCGTAACATAGCGATTTCACGCAAAATTTCGATACATTATAACGCTATTCAGCGAGTTATTTCTACTCGAACGTTCGAACAGAGGCGGATGTTTCAAAGTCCATGCGATGCAACGATACGCTCTTACGCGTTGCTCGCTCGCTCCGCTCGCTCGAAAAAAAAATAGCCCAACCCAAAACCAATAACTTTTGCGTTCGTTCTTCGATTTCATCGAAAACTTCGTTAGAACGCGCGGGATCGGTTTAGGGTTGGGCTAGATGGGTCCGAGCGAGCGCCGCGAGCGAGCATTTATCGCGACCTTTCTCCTCGTTTTCGTCTCTCTCGAGAAGCGGGAAAAACGCGAATGAACGCGAATGAACGCGAATGAACGCGAATGAACGCGAATGAACGCGAATGAACGCGAATGAACGCGAAAGAACGCGAAAGAACGTGAAAGACGTTAGAAGGGCGCGCGCGCGCGCGCGCACGGCGCGTCGCGCCCCGCAGCGTGCCTTAAGAGAGTCATAGTTACTCCCGCCGTTTACCCGCTGAATTTGACGTGCGCGCGCAGCGGCGTATTGCTTTTTACTTGTACGCGGCCGAGATAAACCATTATTTCCGACGTATTTTATCGTGGTACGTCGATTTATGCAAAGTTATTCCAACCTTGTAACGGTTTTTAGCGGGTCAATTCGATGGGAACATCCGGCCTCTTCGTAGCGGGGCGACAAAATTCCAAGTTCCAACCTCTCGGCCAT
Organism: Bombus vancouverensis nearcticus; assembly: GCF_051014615.1. Taxonomy (NCBI): domain Eukaryota; kingdom Metazoa; phylum Arthropoda; class Insecta; order Hymenoptera; family Apidae; genus Bombus; species Bombus vancouverensis. The sequence goes on along the minus strand of NC_134926.1, from coordinate 2,092,091 downwards.
TTTGGTCCGGCGGACGAAATTTTTCAAAAAAATAAAGTGAAATCGTTACTTTCGACCAGATTACGTCGTAACATAGCGATTTCACGCAAAATTTCGATACATTATAACGCTATTCAGCGAGTTATTTCTACTCGAACGTTCGAACAGAGGCGGATGTTTCAAAGTCCATCCGATGCAACGATACGCTCTTACGCGTTGCTCGCTCGCTCCGCTCGCTCGAAAAAAAATAGCCCAACCCAAAACCAATAACTTTTGCGTTCGTTCTTCGATTTCATCGAAAACTTCGTTAGAACGCGCGGGATCGGTTTAGGGTTGGGCTAGATGGGTCCGAGCGAGCGCCGCGAGCGAGCATTTATCGCGACCTTTCTCCTCGTTTTCGTCTCTCTCGAGAAGATGGAAAAACGCGAATGAACGCGAATGAACGCGAATGAACGCGAATGAACGCGAATGAACGCGAATGAACGCGAATGAACGCGAATGAACGCGAAAGAACGCGAAAGAACGTGAAAGACGTTAGAAGGGCGCGCGCGCGCGCGCGCACGGCGCGTCGCGCCCCGCAGCGTGCCTTAAGAGAGTCATAGTTACTCCCGCCGTTTACCCGCTGAATTTGACGTGCGCGCGCAGCGGCGTATTGCTTTTTACTTGTACGCGGCCGAGATAAACCATTATTTCCAACGTATTTTATCGTGGTACGTCGATTTATGCAAAGATATTCCAACCTTGTAACGATTTTTAGCGGGTCAATTCGATGGGAACATCCGGCCTCTTCGTAGCGGGGCGACAAAATTCCAAGTTCCAACCTCTCGGCCATTTTGGTCCGGCGGACGAAATTTAAAAAAAAAATAAAGTGAAATCGTTACTTTCGACCAGCTTACGTCGTAACATAGCGATTTCACGCAAAATTTCGATACATTATAACGCTATTCAGCGAGTTATTTCTACTCGAACGTTCGAACAGAGGCGGATGTTTCAAAGTCCATGCGATGCAACGATACGCTCTTACGCGTTGCTCGCTCGCTCCGCTCGCTCGAAAAAAAATAGCCCAACCCAAAACCAATAACTTTTGCGTTCGTTCTTCGATTTCATCGAAAACTTCGTTAGAACGCGCGGGATCGGTTTAGGGTTGGGCTAGATGGGTCCGAGCGAGCGCCGCTAGCGAGCATTTATCGCGACCTTTCTCCTCGTTTTCGTCTCTCTCGAGAAGCGGGAAAAACGCGAATGAACGCGAATGAACGCGAATGAACGCGAATGAACGCGAATGAACGCGAATGAACGCGAATGAACGCGAATGAACGCGAATGAACGCGAAAGAACGCGAAAGAACGTGAAAGACGTTAGAAGGGCGCGCGCGCGCGCGCGCACGGCGCGTCGCGCCCCGCAGCGTGCCTTAAGAGAGTCATAGTTACTCCCGCCGTTTACCCGCTGAATTTGACGTGCGCGCGCAGCGGCGTATTGCTTTTTACTTGTACGCGGCCGAGATAAACCATTATTTCCGACGTATTTTATCGTGGTACGTCGATTTATGCAAAGATATTCCAACCTTGTAACGATTTTTAGCGGGTCAATTCGATGGGAACATCCGGCCTCTTCGTAGCGGGGCGACAAAATTCCAAGTTCCAACCTCTCGGCCATTTTGGTCCGGCGGACGAAATTTTTCAAAAAAATAAAGTGAAATCGTTACTTTCGACCAGATTACGTCGTAACATAGCGATTTCACGCAAAATTTCGATACATTATAACGCTATTCAGCGAGTTATTTCTACTCGAACGTTCGAACAGAGGCGGATGTTTCAAAGTCCATGCGATGCAACGATACGCTCTTACGCGTTGCTCGCTCGCTCCGCTCGCTCGAAAAAAAAATAGCCCAACCCAAAACCAATAACTTTTGCGTTCGTTCTTCGATTTCATCGAAAACTTCGTTAGAACGCGCGGGATCGGTTTAGGGTTGGGCTAGATGGGTCCGAGCGAGCGCCGCGAGCGAGCATTTATCGCGACCTTTCTCCTCGTTTTCGTCTCTCTCGAGAAGCGGGAAAAACGCGAATGAACGCGAATGAACGCGAATGAACGCGAATGAACGCGAATGAACGCGAATGAACGCGAATGAACGCGAAAGAACGCGAAAGAACGTGAAAGACGTTAGAAGGGCGCGCGCGCGCGCGCACGGCGCGTCGCGCCCCGCAGCGTGCCTTAAGAGAGTCATAGTTACTCCCGCCGTTTACCCGCTGAATTTGACGTGCGCGCGCAGCGGCGTATTGCTTTTTACTTGTACGCGGCCGAGATAAACCATTATTTCCGACGTATTTTATCGTGGTACGTCGATTTATGCAAAGATATTCCAACCTTGTAACGATTTTTAGCGGGTCAATTCGATGGGAACATCCGTCCTCTTCGTAGCGGGGCGAAAAAATTCCAAGTTCCAACCTCTCGGCCATTTTGGTCCGGCGGACGAAATTTTTCAAAAAAATAAAGTGAAATCGTTACTTTCGACCAGATTACGTCGTAACATAGCGATTACACGCAAAATTTCGATACATTATAACGCTTTTCAGCGAGTTACTTCTACTCGAACGTTCGAACAGAGGCGGATGTTTCAAAGTCCATGCGATGCAACGATACGCTCTTACGCGTTGCTCGCTCGCTCCGCTCGCTCGAAAAAAAATAGCCCAACCCAAAACCAATAACTTTTGCGTTCGTTCTTCGATTTCATCGAAAACTTCGTTAGAACGCGCGGGATCGGTTTAGGGTTGGGCTAGATGGGTCCGAGCGAGCGCCGCGAGCGAGCATTTATCGCGACCTTTCTCCTCGTTTTCGTCTCTCTCGAGAAGCGGGAAAAACGCGAATGAACGCGAATGAACGCGAATGAACGCGAATGAACGCGAATGAACGCGAATGAACGCGAATGAACGCGAATGAACGCGAATGAACGCGAAAGAACGCGAAAGAACGTGAAAGACGTTAGAAGGGCGCGCGCGCGCGCGCGCACGGCGCGTCGCGCCCAGCAGCGTGCCTTAAGAGAGTCATAGTTACTCCCGCCGTTTACCCGCTGAATTTGACGTGCGCGCGCAGCGGCGTATTGCTTTTTACTTGTACGCGGCCGAGATAAACCATTATTTCCGACGTATTTTATCGTGGTACGTCGATTTATGCAAAGATATTCCAACCTTGTAACGATTTTTAGCGGGTCAATTCGATGGGAACATCCGGCCTCTTCGTAGCGGGGCGACAAATTTCCAAGTTCCAACCTCTCGGCCATTTTGGTCCGGCGGACGAAATTTTTCAAAAAAATAAAGTGAAATCGTTACTTTCGACCAGATTACGTCGTAACATAGCGATTTCACGCAAAATTTCGATACATTATAACGCTATTCAGCGAGTTATTTCTACTCGAACGTTCGAACAGAGGCGGATGTTTCAAAGTCCATGCGATGCAACGATACGCTCTTACGCGTTGCTCGCTCGCTCCGCTCGCTCGAAAAAAAATAGCCCAACACAAAACCAATAACTTTTGCGTTCGTTCTTCGATTTCATCGAAAACTTCGTTAGAACGCGCGGGATCGGTTTAGGGTTGGGCTAGATGGGTCCGAGCGAGCGCCGCGAGCGAGCATTTATCGCGACCTTTCTCCTCGTTTTCGTCTCTCTCGAGAAGCGGGAAAAACGCGAATGAACGCGAATGAACGCGAATGAACGCGAATGAACGCGAATGAACGCGAATGAACGCGAATGAACGCGAAAGAACGCGAAAGAACGTGAAAGACGTTAGAAGGGCGCGCGCGCGCGCGCGCACGGCGCGTCGCGCCCCGCAGCGTGCCTTAAGAGAGTCATAGTTACTCCCGCCGTTTACCCGCTGAATTTGACGTGCGCGCGCAGCGGCGTATTGCTTTTTACTTGTACGCGGCCGAGATAAACCATTATTTCCGACGTATTTTATCGTGGTACGTCGATTTATGCAAAGATATTCCAACCTTGTAACGATTTTTAGCGGGTCAATTCGATGGGAACATCCGTCCTCTTCGTAGCGGGGCGAAAAAATTCCAAGTTCCAACCTCTCGGCCATTTTGGTCCGGCGGACGAAATTTTTCAAAAAAATAAAGTGAAATCGTTACTTTCGACCAGATTACGTCGTAACATAGCGATTACACGCAAAATTTCGATACATTATAACGCTTTTCAGCGAGTTACTTCTACTCGAACGTTCGAACAGAGGCGGATGTTTCAAAGTCCATGCGATGCAACGATACGCTCTTACGCGTTGCTCGCTCGCTCCGCTCGCTCGAAAAAAAATAGCCCAACCCAAAACCAATAACTTTTACGTTCGTTCTTTGATTTCATCGAAAACTTCGTTAGAACGCGCGGGATCGGTTTAGGGTTGGGCTAGATGGGTCCGAGCGAGCGCCGCGAGCGAGCCTTTATCGCGACATTTCTCCTCGTTTTCGTCTCTCTCGAGAAGCGGGAAAAACGCGAATGAACGCGAATGAACGCGAATGAACGCGAATGAACGCGAATGAACGCGAATGAACGCGAATGAACGCGAATGAACGCGAAAGAACGCGAAAGAACGTGAAAGACGTTAGAAGGGCGCGCGCGCGCGCGCGCACGGCGCGTCGCGCCCCGCAGCGTGCCTTAAGAGAGTCATAGTTACTCCCGCCGTTTACCCGCTGAATTTGACGTGCGCGCGCAGCGGCGTATTGCTTTTTACTTGTACGCGGCCGAGATAAACCATTATTTCCGACGTATTTTATCGTGGTACGTCGATTTATGCAAAGATATTCCAACCTTGTAACGATTTTTAGCGGGTCAATTCGATGGGAACATCCGGCCTCTTCGTAGCGGGGCGACAAAATTCCAAGTTCCAACCTCTCGGCCATTTTGGTCCGGCGGACGAAATTTTTCAAAAAAATAAAGTGAAATCGTTACTTTCGACCAGATTACGTCGTAACATAGCGATTTCACGCAAAATTTCGATACATTATAACGCTATTCAGCGAGTTATTTCTACTCGAACGTTCGAACAGAGGCGGATGTTTCAAAGTCCATGCGATGCAACGATACGCTCTTACGCGTTGTTCGCTCGCTCCGCTCGCTCGAAAAAAAATAGCCCAACCCAAAACCAATAACTTTTGCGTTCGTTCTTCGATTTCATCGAAAACTTCGTTAGAACGCGCGGGATCGGTTTAGGGTTGGGCTAGATGGGTCCGAGCGAGCGCCGCGAGCGAGCATTTATCGCGACCTTTCTCCTCGTTTTCGTCTCTCTCGAGAAGCGGGAAAAACGCGAATGAACGCGAATGAACGCGAATGAACGCGAATGAACGCGAATGAACGCGAATGAATGCGAATGAACGCGAAAGAACGCGAAAGAACGTGAAAGACGTTAGAAGGGCGCGCGCGCGCGCGCGCACGGCGCGTCGCGCCCCGCAGCGTGCCTTAAGAGAGTCATAGTTACTCCCGCCGTTTACCCGCTGAATTTGACGTGCGCGCGCAGCGGCGTATTGCTTTTTACTTGTACGCGGCCGAGATAAACCATTATTTCCGACGTATTTTATCGTGGTACGTCGATTTATGCAAAGATATTCCAACCTTGTAACGATTTTTAGCGGGTCAATTCGATGGGAACATCCGTCCTCTTCGTAGCGGGGCGAAAAAATTCCAAGTTCCAACCTCTCGGCCATTTTGGTCCGGCGGACGAAATTTTTCAAAAAAATAAAGTGAAATCGTTACTTTCGACCAGATTACGTCGTAACATAGCGATTACACGCAAAATTTCGATACATTATAACGCTTTTCAGCGAGTTACTTCTACTCGAACGTTCGAACAGAGGCGGATGTTTCAAAGTCCATGCGATGCAACGATACGCTCTTACGCGTTGCTCGCTCGCTCCGCTCGCTCGAAAAAAAATAGCCCAACCCAAAACCAATAACTTTTGCGTTCGTTCTTCGATTTCATCGAAAACTTCGTTAGAACGCGCGGGATCGGTTTAGGGTTGGGCTAGATGGGTCCGAGCGAGCGCCGCGAGCGAGCATTTATCGCGACCTTTCTCCTCGTTTTCGTCTCTCTCGCGAAGCGGGAAAAACGCGAATGAACGCGAATGAACGTGAATGAACGCGAATGAACGCGAATGAACGCGAATGAACGCGAATGAACGCGAAAGAACGCGAAAGAACGTGAAAGACGTTAGAAGGGCGCGCGCGCGCGCGCGCACGGCGCGTCGCGCCCCGCAGCGTGCCTTAAGAGAGTCATAGTTACTCCCGCCGTTTACCCGCTGAATTTGACGTGCGCGCGCAGCGGCGTATTGCTTTTTACTTGTACGCGGCCGAGATAAACCATTATTTCCGACGTATTTTATCGTGGTACGTCGATTTATGCAAAGATATTCCAACCTTGTAACGATTTTTAGCGGGTCAATTCGATGGGAACATCCGGCCTCTTCGTAGCGGGGCGACAAAATTCCAAGTTCCAACCTCTCGGCCATTTTGGTCCGGCGGACGAAATTTTTCAAAAAAATAAAGTGAAATCGTTACTTTCGACCAGATTACGTCGTAACATAGCGATTACACGCAAAATTTCGATACATTATAACGCTTTTCAGCGAGTTACTTCTACTCGAACGTTCGAACAGAGGCGGATGTTTCAAAGTCCATGCGATGCAACGATACGCTCTTACGCGTTGCTCGCTCGCTCCGCTCGCTCGAAAAAAAATAGCCCAACCCAAAACCAATAACTTTTACGTTCGTTCTTTGATTTCATCGAAAACTTCGTTAGAACGCGCGGGATCGGTTTAGGGTTGGGCTAGATGGGTCCGAGCGAGCGCCGCGAGCGAGCATTTATCGCGACCTTTCTCCTCGTTTTCGTCTCTCTCGAGAAGCGGGAAAAACGCGAATGAACGCGAATGAACGCGAATGAACGCGAATGAACGCGAATGAACGCGAATGAACGCGAATGAACGCGAATGAACGCGAATGAACGCGAAAGAACGCGAAAGAACGTGAAAGACGTTAGAAGGGCGCGCGCGCGCGCGCGCACGGCGCGTCGCGCCCCGCAGCGTGCCTTAAGAGAGTCATAGTTACTCCCGCCGTTTACCCGCTGAATTTGACGTGCGCGCGCAGCGGCGTATTGCTTTTTACTTGTACGCGGCCGAGATAAACCATTATTTCCGACGTATTTTATCGTGGTACGTCGATTTATGCAAAGATATTCCAACCTTGTAACGATTTTTAGCGGGTCAATTCGATGGGAACATCCGGCCTCTTCGTAGCGGGGCGACAAAATTCCAAGTTCCAACCTCTCGGCCATTTTGGTCCGGCGGACGAAATTTTTCAAAAAAATAAAGTGAAATCGTTACTTTCGACCAGATTACGTCGTAACATAGCGATTTCACGCAAAATTTCGATACATTATAACGCTATTCAGCGAGTTATTTCTACTCGAACGTTCGAACAGAGGCGGATGTTTCAAAGTCCATGCGATGCAACGATACGCTCTTACGCGTTGCTCGCTCGCTCCGCTCGCTCGAAAAAAAATAGCCCAACCCAAAACCAATAACTTTTGCGTTCGTTCTTCGATTTCATCGAAAACTTCGTTAGAACGCGCGGGATCGGTTTAGGGTTGGGCTAGATGGGTCCGAGCGAGCGCCGCGAGCGAGCATTTATCGCGACCTTTCTCCTCGTTTTCGTCTCTCTCGAGAAGCGGGAAAAACGCGAATGAACGCGAATGAACGCGAATGAACGCGAATGAACGCGAATGAACGCGAATGAACGCGAATGAACGCGAAAGAACGCGAAAGAACGTGAAAGACGTTAGAAGGGCGCGCGCGCGCGCGCGCACGGCGCGTCGCGCCCCGCAGCGTGCCTTAAGAGAGTCATAGTTACTCCCGCCGTTTACCCGCTGAATTTGACGTGCGCGCGCAGCGGCGTATTGCTTTTTACTTGTACGCGGCCGAGATAAACCATTATTTCCGACGTATTTTATCGTGGTACGTCGATTTATGCAAAGATATTCCAACCTTGTAACGATTTTTAGCGGGTCAATTCGATGGGAACATCCGTCCTCTTCGTAGCGGGGCGAAAAAATTCCAAGTTCCAACCTCTCGGCCATTTTGGTCCGGCGGACGAAATTTTTCAAAAAAATAAAGTGAAATCGTTACTTTCGACCAGATTACGTCGTAACATAGCGATTACACGCAAAATTTCGATACATTATAACGCTTTTCAGCGAGTTACTTCTACTCGAACGTTCGAACAGAGGCGGATGTTTCAAAGTCCATGCGATGCAACGATACGCTCTTACGCGTTGCTCGCTCGCTCCGCTCGCTCGAAAAAAAATAGCCCAACCCAAAACCAATAACTTTTACGTTCGTTCTTTGATTTCATCGAAAACTTCGTTAGAACGCGCGGGATCGGTTTAGGGTTGGGCTAGATGGGTCCGAGCGAGCGCCGCGAGCGAGCATTTATCGCGACCTTTCTCCTCGTTTTCGTCTCTCTCGAGAAGCGGGAAAAACGCGAATGAACGCGAATGAACGCGAATGAACGCGAATGAACGCGAATGAACGCGAATGAACGCGAATGAACGCGAATGAACGCGAAAGAACGCGAAAGAACGTGAAAGACGTTAGAAGGGCGCGCGCGCGCGCGCGCACGGCGCGTCGCGCCCCGCAGCGTGCCTTAAGAGAGTCATAGTTACTCCCGCCGTTTACCCGCTGAATTTGACGTGCGCGCGCAGCGGCGTATTGCTTTTTACTTGTACGCGGCCGAGATAAACCATTATTTCCGACGTATTTTATCGTGGTACGTCGATTTATGCAAAGATATTCCAACCTTGTAACGATTTTTAGCGGGTCAATTCGATGGGAACATCCGGCCTCTTCGTAGCGGGGCGACAAAATTCCAAGTTCCAACCTCTCGGCCATTTTGGTCCGGCGGACGAAATTTTTCAAAAAAATAAAGTGAAATCGTTACTTTCGACCAGATTACGTCGTAACATAGCGATTTCACGCAAAATTTCGATACATTATAACGCTATTCCTCGAGTTATTTCTACTCGAACGTTCGAACAGAGGCGGATGTTTCAAAGTCCATGCGATGCAACGATACGCTCTTACGCGTTGCTCGCTCGCTCCGCTCGCTCGAAAAAAAATAGCCCAACCCAAAACCAATAACTTTTGCGTTCGTTCTTCGATTTCATCGAAAACTTCGTTAGAACGCGCGGGATCGGTTTAGGGTTGGGCTAGATGGGTCCGAGCGAGCGCCGCGAGCGAGCATTTATCGCGACCTTTCTCCTCGTTTTCGTCTCTCTCGAGAAGCGGGAAAAACGCGAATGAACGCGAATGAACGCGAATGAACGCGAATGAACGCGAATGAACGCGAAAGAACGCGAAAGAACGTGAAAGACGTTAGAAGGGCGCGCGCGCGCGCGCGCGCACGGCGCGTCGCGCCCCGCAGCGTGCCTTAAGAGAGTCATAGTTACTCCCGCCGTTTACCCGCTGAATTTGACGTGCGCGCGCAGCGGCGTATTGCTTTTTACTTGTACGCGGCCGAGATAAACCATTATTTCCGACGTATTTTATCGTGGTACGTCGATTTATGCAAAGATATTCCAACCTTGTAACGATTTTTAGCGGGTCAATTCGATGGGAACATCCGGCCTCTTCGTAGCGGGGCGACAAAATTCCAAGTTCCAACCTCTCGGCCATTTTGGTCCGGCGGACGAAATTTTTCAAAAAAATAAAATGAAATCGTTACTTTCGACCAGATTACGTCGTAACATAGCGATTTCACGCAAAATTTCGATACATTATAACGCTATTCAGCGAGTTATTTCTACTCGAACGTTCGAACAGAGGCGGATGTTTCAAAGTCCATGCGATGCAACGATACGCTCTTACGCGTTGCTCGCTCGCTCCGCTCGCTCGAAAAAAAATAGCCCAACCCAAAACCAATAACTTTTGCGTTCGTTCTTCGATTTCATCGAAAACTTCGTTAGAACGCGCGGGATCGGTTTAGGGTTGGGCTAGATGGGTCCGAGCGAGCGCCGCGAGCGAGCATTTATCGCGACCTTTCTCCTCGTTTTCGTCTCTCTCGAGAAGCGGGAAAAACGCGAATGAACGCGAATGAACGCGAATGAACGCGAATGAACGCGAATGAACGCGAATGAACGCGAATGAACGCGAATGAACGCGAAAGAACGCGAAAGAACGTGAAAGACGTTAGAAGGGCGCGCGCGCGCGCGCGCACGGCGCGTCGCGCCCCGCAGCGTGCCTTAAGAGAGTCATAGTTACTCCCGCCGTTTACCCGCTGAATTTGACGTGCGCGCGCAGCGGCGTATTGCTTTTTACTTGTACGCGGCCGAGATAAACCATTATTTCCGACGTATTTTATCGTGGTACGTCGATTTATGCAAAGATATTCCAACCTTGTAACGATTTTTAGCGGGTCAATTCGATGGGAACATCCGTCCTCTTCGTAGCGGGGCGAAAAAATTCCAAGTTCCAACCTCTCGGCCATTTTGGTCCGGCGGACGAAATTTTTCAAAAAAATAAAGTGAAATCGTTACTTTCGACCAGATTACGTCGTAACATAGCGATTACACGCAAAATTTCGATACATTATAACGCTTTTCAGCGAGTTACTTCTACTCGAACGTTCGAACAGAGGCGGATGTTTCAAAGTCCATGCGATGCAACGATACGCTCTTACGCGTTGCTCGCTCGCTCCGCTCGCTCGAAAAAAAATAGCCCAACCCAAAACCAATAACTTTTACGTTCGTTCTTTGATTTCATCGAAAACTTCGTTAGAACGCGCGGGATCGGTTTAGGGTTGGGCTAGATGGGTCCGAGCGAGCGCCGCGAGCGAGCATTTATCGCGACCTTTCTCCTCGTTTTCGTCTCTCTCGAGAAGCGGGAAAAACGCGAATGAACGCGAATGAACGCGAATGAACGCGAATGAACGCGAATGAACGCGAATGAACGCGAATGAACGCGAATGAACGCGAAAGAACGCGAAAGAACGTGAAAGACGTTAGAAGGGCGCGCGCGCGCGCGCGCACGGCGCGTCGCGCCCCGCAGCGTGCCTTAAGAGAGTCATAGTTACTCCCGCCGTTTACCCGCTGAATTTGACGTGCGCGCGCAGCGGCGTATTGCTTTTTACTTGTACGCGGCCGAGATAAACCATTATTTCCGACGTATTTTATCGTGGTACGTCGATTTATGCAAAGATATTCCAACCTTGTAACGATTTTTAGCGGGTCAATTCGATGGGAACATCCGGCCTCTTCGTAGCGGGGCGACAAAATTCCAAGTTCCAACCTCTCGGCCATTTTGGTCCGGCGGACGAAATTTTTCAAAAAAATAAAGTGAAATCGTTACTTTCGACCAGATTACGTCGTAACATAGCGATTTCACGCAAAATTTCGATACATTATAACGCTATTCCTCGAGTTATTTCTACTCGAACGTTCGAACAGAGGCGGATGTTTCAAAGTCCATGCGATGCAACGATACGCTCTTACGCGTTGCTCGCTCGCTCCGCTCGCTCGAAAAAAAATAGCCCAACCCAAAACCAATAACTTTTGCGTTCGTTCTTCGATTTCATCGAAAACTTCGTTAGAACGCGCGGGATCGGTTTAGGGTTGGGCTAGATGGGTCCGAGCGAGCGCCGCGAGCGAGAATTTATCGCGACCTTTCTCCTCGTTTTCGTCTCTCTCGAGAAGCGGGAAAAACGCGAATGAACGCGAATGAACGCGAATGAACGCGAATGAACGCGAATGAACGCGAATGAACGCGAATGAACGCGAAAGAACGCGAAAGAACGTGAAAGACGTTAGAAGGGCGCGCGCGCGCGCGCGCACGGCGCGTCGCGCCCCGCAGCGTGCCTTAAGAGAGTCATAGTTACTCCCGCCGTTTACCCGCTGAATTTGACGTGCGCGCGCAGCGGCGTATTGCTTTTTACTTGTACGCGGCCGAGATAAACCATTATTTCCGACGTATTTTATCGTGGTACGTCGATTTATGCAAAGATATTCCAACCTTGTAACGATTTTTAGCGGGTCAATTCGATGGGAACATCCGGCCTCTTCGTAGCGGGGCGACAAAATTCCAAGTTCCAACCTCTCGGCCATTTTGGTCCGGCGGACGAAATTTTTCAAAAAAATAAAATGAAATCGTTACTTTCGACCAGATTACGTCGTAACATAGCGATTTCACGCAAAATTTCGATACATTATAACGCTATTCAGCGAGTTATTTCTACTCGAACGTTCGAACAGAGGCGGATGTTTCAAAGTCCATGCGATGCAACGATACGCTCTTACGCGTTGCTCGCTCGCTCCGCTCGCTCGAAAAAAAATAGCCCAACCCAAAACCAATAACTTTTGCGTTCGTTCTTCGATTTCATCGAAAACTTCGTTAGAACGCGCGGGATCGGTTTAGGGTTGGGCTAGATGGGTCCGAGCGAGCGCCGCGAGCGAGCATTTATCGCGACCTTTCTCCTCGTTTTCGTCTCTCTCGAGAAGCGGGAAAAACGCGAATGAACGCGAATGAACGCGAATGAACGCGAATGAACGCGAATGAACGCGAATGAACGCGAATGAACGCGAAAGAACGCGAAAGAACGTGAAAGACGTTAGAAGGGCGCGCGCGCGCGCGCGCACGGCGCGTCGCGCCCCGCAGCGTGCCTTAAGAGAGTCATAGTTACTCCCGCCGTTTACCCGCTGAATTTGACGTGCGCGCGCAGCGGCGTATTGCTTTTTACTTGTACGCGGCCGAGATAAACCATTATTTCCGACGTATTTTATCGTGGTACGTCGATTTATGCAAAGATATTCCAACCTTGTAACGATTTTTAGCGGGTCAATTCGATGGGAACATCCGTCCTCTTCGTAGCGGGGCGAAAAAATTCCAAGTTCCAACCTCTCGGCCATTTTGGTCCGGCGGACGAAATTTTTCAAAAAAATAAAGTGAAATCGATACTTTCGACCAGATTACGTCGTAACATAGCGATTACACGCAAAATTTCGATACATTATAACGCTTTTCAGCGAGTTACTTCTACTCGAACGTTCGAACAGAGGCGGATGTTTCAAAGTCCATGCGATGCAACGATACGCTCTTACGCGTTGCTCGCTCGCTCCGCTCGCTCGAAAAAAAATAGCCCAACCCAAAACCAATAACTTTTACGTTCGTTCTTTGATTTCATCGAAAACTTCGTTAGAACGCGCGGGATCGGTTTAGGGTTGGGCTAGATGGGTCCGAGCGAGCGCCGCGAGCGAGCATTTATCGCGACCTTTCTCCTCGTTTTCGTCTCTCTCGAGAAGCGGGAAAAACGCGAATGAACGCGAATGAACGCGAATGAACGCGAATGAACGCGAATGAACGCGAATGAACGCGAATGAACGCGAATGAACGCGAATGAACGCGAATGAACGCGAAAGAACGCGAAAGAACGTGAAAGACGTTAGAAGGGCGCGCGCGCGCGCGCGCACGGCGCGTCGCGCCCAGCAGCGTGCCTTAAGAGAGTCATAGTTACTCCCGCCGTTTACCCGCTGAATTTGACGTGCGCGCGCAGCGGCGTATTGCTTTTTACTTGTACGCGGCCGAGATAAACCATTATTTCCGACGTATTTTATCGTGGTACGTCGATTTATGCAAAGATATTCCAACCTTGTAACGATTTTTAGCGGGTCAATTCGATGGGAACATCCGGCCTCTTCGTAGCGGGGCGACAAAATTCCAAGTTCCAACCTCTCGGCCATTTTGGTCCGGCGGACGAAATTTTTCAAAAAAATAAAGTGAAATCGTTACTTTCGACCAGATTACGTCGTAACATAGCGATTTCACGCAAAATTTCGATACATTATAACGCTATTCAGCGAGTTATTTCTACTCGAACGTTCGAACAGAGGCGGATGTTTCAAAGTCCATGCGATGCAACGATACGCTCTTACGCGTTGCTCGCTCGCTCCGCTCGCTCGAAAAAAAATAGCCCAACCCAAAACCAATAACTTTTGCGTTCGTTCTTCGATTTCATCGAAAACTTCGTTAGAACGCGCGGGATCGGTTTAGGGTTGGGCTAGATGGGTCCGAGCGAGCGCCGCGAGCGAGCATTTATCGCGACCTTTCTCCTCGTTTTCGTCTCTCTCGAGAAGCGGGAAAAACGCGAATGAACGCGAATGAACGCGAATGAACGCGAATGAACGCGAATGAACGCGAATGAACGCGAATGAACGCGAAAGAACGCGAAAGAACGTGAAAGACGTTAGAAGGGCGCGCGCGCGCGCGCGCACGGCGCGTCGCGCCCCGCAGCGTGCCTTAAGAGAGTCATAGTTACTCCCGCCGTTTACCCGCTGAATTTGACGTGCGCGCGCAGCGGCGTATTGCTTTTTACTTGTACGCGGCCGAGATAAACCATTATTTCCGACGTATTTTATCGTGGTACGTCGATTTATGCAAAGATATTCCAACCTTGTAACGATTTTTAGCGGGTCAATTCGATGGGAACATCCGTCCTCTTCGTAGCGGGGCGAAAAAATTCCAAGTTCCAACCTCTCGGCCATTTTGGTCCGGCGGACGAAATTTTTCAAAAAAATAAAGTGAAATCGTTACTTTCGACCAGATTACGTCGTAACATAGCGATTACACGCAAAATTTCGATACATTATAACGCTTTTCAGCGAGTTACTTCTACTCGAACGTTCGAACAGAGGCGGATGTTTCAAAGTCCATGCGATGCAACGATACGCTCTTACGCGTTGCTCGCTCGCTCCGCTCGCTCGAAAAAAAATAGCCCAACCCAAAACCAATAACTTTTACGTTCGTTCTTTGATTTCATCGAAAACTTCGTTAGAACGCGCGGGATCGGTTTAGGGTTGGGCTAGATGGGTCCGAGCGAGCGCCGCGAGCGAGCATTTATCGCGACCTTTCTCCTCGTTTTCGTCTCTCTCGAGAAGCGGGAAAAACGCGAATGAACGCGAATGAACGCGAATGAACGCGAATGAACGCGAATGAACGCGAATGAACGCGAATGAACGCGAATGAACGCGAAAGAACGCGAAAGAACGTGAAAGACGTTAGAAGGGCGCGCGCGCGCGCGCGCACGGCGCGTCGCGCCCCGCAGCGTGCCTTAAGAGAGTCATAGTTACTCCCGCCGTTTACCCGCTGAATTTGACGTGCGCGCGCAGCGGCGTATTGCTTTTTACTTGTACGCGGCCGAGATAAACCATTATTTCCGACGTATTTTATCGTGGTACGTCGATTTATGCAAAGATATTCCAACCTTGTAACGATTTTTAGCGGGTCAATTCGATGGGAACATCCGGCCTCTTCGTAGCGGGGCGACAAAATTCCAAGTTCCAACCTCTCGGCCATTTTGGTCCGGCGGACGAAATTTTTCAAAAAAATAAAGTGAAATCGTTACTTTCGACCAGATTACGTCGTAACATAGCGATTTCACGCAAAATTTCGATACATTATAACGCTATTCAGCGAGTTATTTCTACTCGAACGTTCGAACAGAGGCGGATGTTTCAAAGTCCATGCGATGCAACGATACGCTCTTACGCGTTGCTCGCTCGCTCCGCTCGCTCGAAAAAAAATAGCCCAACCCAAAACCAATAACTTTTGCGTTCGTTCTTCGATTTCATCGAAAACTTCGTTAGAACGCGCGGGATCGGTTTAGGGTTGGGCTAGATGGGTCCGAGCGAGCGCCGCGAGCGAGCATTTATCGCGACCTTTCTCCTCGTTTTCGTCTCTCTCGAGAAGCGGGAAAAACGCGAATGAACGCGAATGAACGCGAATGAACGCGAATGAACGCGAATGAACGCGAATGAACGCGAATGAACGCGAAAGAACGCGAAAGAACGTGAAAGACGTTAGAAGGGCGCGCGCGCGCGCGCGCACGGCGCGTCGCGCCCCGCAGCGTGCCTTAAGAGAGTCATAGTTACTCCCGCCGTTTACCCGCTGAATTTGACGTGCGCGCGCAGCGGCGTATTGCTTTTTACTTGTACGCGGCCGAGATAAACCATTATTTCCGACGTATTTTATCGTGGTACGTCGATTTATGCAAAGATATTCCAACCTTGTAACGATTTTTAGCGGGTCAATTCGATGGGAACATCCGGCCTCTTCGTAGCGGGGCGACAAAATTCCAAGTTCCAACCTCTCGGCCATTTTGGTCCGGCGGACGAAATTTTTCAAAAATATAAAGTGAAATCGTTACTTTCGACCAGATTACGTCGTAACATAGCGATTTCACGCAAAATTTCGATACATTATAACGCTATTCAGCGAGTTATTTCTACTCGAACGTTCGAACAGAGGCGGATGTTTCAAAGTCCATGCGATGCAACGATACGCTCTTACGCGTTGCTCGCTCGCTCCGCTCGCTCGAAAAAAAATAGCCCAACCCAAAACCAATAACTTTTGCGTTCGTTCTTCGATTTCATCGAAAACTTCGTTAGAACGCGCGGGATCGGTTTAGGGTTGGGCTAGATGGGTCCGAGCGAGCGCCGCGAGCGAGCATTTATCGCGACCTTTCTCCTCGTTTTCGTCTCTCTCGAGAAGCGGGAAAAACGCGAATGAACGCGAATGAACGCGAATGAACGCGAATGAACGCGAATGAACGCGAATGAACGCGAAAGAACGCGAAAGAACGTGAAAGACGTTAGAAGGGCGCGCGCGCGCGCGCGCACGGCGCGTCGCGCCCCGCAGCGTGCCTTAAGAGAGTCATAGTTACTCCCGCCGTTTACCCGCTGAATTTGACGTGCGCGCGCAGCGGCGTATTGCTTTTTACTTGTACGCGGCCGAGATAAACCATTATTTCCGACGTATTTTATCGTGGTACGTCGATTTATGCAAAGATATTCCAACCTTGTAACGATTTTTAGCGGGTCAATTCGATGGGAACATCCGGCCTCTTCGTAGCGGGGCGACAAAATTCCAAGTTCCAACCTCTCGGCCATTTTGGTCCGGCGGACGAAATTTTTCAAAAAAATAAAGTGAAATCGTTACTTTCGACCAGATTACGTCGTAACATAGCGATTTCTCGCAAAATTTCGATACATTATAACGCTATTCAGCGAGTTATTTCTACTCGAACGTTCGAACAGAGGCGGATGTTTCAAAGTCCATGCGATGCAACGATACGCTCTTACGCGTTGCTCGCTCGCTCCGCTCGCTCGAAAAAAAATAGCCCAACCCAAAACCAATAACTTTTGCGTTCGTTCTTCGATTTCATCGAAAACTTCGTTAGAACGCGCGGGATCGGTTTAGGGTTGGGCTAGATGTGTCCGAGCGAGCGCCGCGAGCGAGTATTTATCGCGACCTTTCTCCTCGTTTTCGTCTCTCTCGAGAAGCGGGAAAAACGCGAATGAACGCGAATGAACGCGAATGAACGCGAATGAACGCGAATGAACGCGAATGAACGCGAATGAACGCGAAAGAACGCGAAAGAACGTGAAAGACGTTAGAAGGGCGCGCCCGCGCGCGCGCACGGCGCGTCGCGCCCCGCAGCGTGCCTTAAGAGAGTCATAGTTACTTCCGCCGTTTACCCGCTGAATTTGACGTGCGCGCGCAGCGGCGTATTGCTTTTTACTTGTACGCGGCCGAGATAAACCATTATTTCCGACGTATTTTATCGTGGTACGTCGATTTATGCAAAGTTATTCCAACCTTGTAACGGTTTTTAGCGGGTCAATTCGATGGGAACATCCGGCCTCTTCGTAGCGGGGCGACAAAATTCCAAGTTCCAACCTCTCGGCCATTTTGGTCCGGCGGACGAAATTTTTCAAAAAAATAAAGTGAAATCGTTACTTTCGACCAGATTACGTCGTAACATAGCGATTTCACGCAAAATTTCGATACATTATAACGCTATTCAGCGAGTTATTTCTACTCGAACGTTCGAACAGAGGCGGATGTTTCAAAGTCCATGCGATGCAACGATACGCTCTTACGCGTTGCTCGCTCGCTCCGCTCGCTCGAAAAAAAATAGCCCAACCCAAAACCAATAACTTTTGCGTTCGTTCTTCGATTTCATCGAAAACTTCGTTAGAACGCGCGGGATCGGTTTAGGGTTGGGCTAGATGGGTCCGAGCGAGCGCCGCGAGCGAGCATTTATCGCGACCTTTCTCCTCGTTTTCGTCTCTCTCGAGAAGCGGGAAAAACGCGAATGAACGCGAATGAACGCGAATGAACGCGAATGAACGCGAATGAACGCGAATGAACGCGAATGAACGCGAATGAACGCGAAAGAACGCGAAAGAACGTGAAAGACGTTAGAAGGGCGCGCGCGCGCGCGCGCACGGCGCGTCGCGCCCCGCAGCGTGCCTTAAGAGAGTCATAGTTACTCCCGCCGTTTACCCGCTGAATTTGACGTGCGCGCGCAGCGGCGTATTGCTTTTTACTTGTACGCGGCCGAGATAAATCATTATTTCCGACGTATTTTATCGTGGTACGTCGATTTATGCAAAGATATTCCAACCTTGTAACGATTTTTAGCGGGTCAATTCGATGGGAACATCCGGCCTCTTCGTAGCGGGGCGACAAAATTCCAAGTTCCAACCTCTCGGCCATTTTGGTCCGGCGGACGAAATTTTTCAAAAAAATAAAGTGAAATCGTTACTTTCGACCAGATTACGTCGTAACATAGCGATTTCACGCAAAATTTCGATACATTATAACGCTATTCAGCGAGTTATTTCTACTCGAACGTTCGAACAGAGGCGGATGTTTCAAAGTCCATGCGATGCAACGATACGCTCTTACGCGTTGCTCGCTCGCTCCGCTCGCTCGAAAAAAAATAGCCCAACCCAAAACCAATAACTTTTGCGTTCGTTCTTCGATTTCATCGAAAACTTCGTTAGAACGCGCGGGATCGGTTTAGGGTTGGGCTAGATGGGTCCGAGCGAGCGCCGCGAGCGAGTATTTATCGCGACCTTTCTCCTCGTTTTCGTCTCTCTCGAGAAGCGGGAAAAACGCGAATGAACGCGAATGAACGCGAATGAACGCGAATGAACGCGAATGAACGCGAATGAACGCGAATGAACGCGAAAGAACGCGAAAGAACGTGAAAGACGTTAGAAGGGCGCGCGCGCGCGCGCGCACGGCGCGTCGCGCCCCGCAGCGTGCCTTAAGAGAGTCATAGTTACTCCCGCCGTTTACCCGCTGAATTTGACGTGCGCGCGCAGCGGCGTATTGCTTTTTACTTGTACGCGGCCGAGATAAACCATTATTTCCGACGTATTTTATCGTGGTACGTCGATTTATGCAAAGATATTCTAACCTTGTAACGATTTTTAGCGAGTCAATTCGATGGGAACATCCGGCCTCTTCGTAGCGGGGCGACAAAATTCCAAGTTCCAACCTCTCGGCCATTTTGGTCCGGCGGACGAAATTTCAAAAAAAATAAAGTGAAATCGTTACTTTCGACCAGATTACGTCGTAACATAGCGATTTCACGCAAAATTTCGATACATTATAACGCTATTCAGTGAGTTATTTCTACTCGAACGTTCGAACAGAGGCGGATGTTTCAAAGTCCATGCGATGCAACGATACGCTCTTACGCGTTGCTCGCTCGCTCCGCTCGCTCGAAAAAAAATAGCCCAACCCAAAACCAATAACTTTTGCGTTCGTTCTTCGATTTCATCGAAAACTTCGTTAGAACGCGCGGGATCGGTTTAGGGTTGGGCTAGATGGGTCCGAGCGAGCGCCGCGAGCGAGCATTTATCGCGACCTTTCTCCTCGTTTTCGTCTCTCTCGAGAAGCGGGAAAAACGCGAATGAACGCGAATGAACGCGAATGAACGCGAATGAACGCGAATGAACGCGAATGAACGCGAATGAACGCGAATGAACGCGAATGAACGCGAAAGAACGCGAAAGAACGTGAAAGACGTTAGAAGGGCGCGCGCGCGCGCGCGCACGGCGCGTCGCGCCCCGCAGCGTGCCTTAAAAGAGTCATAGTTACTCCCGCCGTTTACCCGCTGAATTTGACGTGCGCGCGCAGCGGCGTATTGCTTTTTACTTGTACGCGGCCGAGATAAACCATTATTTCCGACGTATTTTATCGTGGTACGTCGATTTATGCAAAGATATTCCAACCTTGTAACGATTTTTAGCGGGTCAATTCGATGGGAACATCCGGCCTCTTCGTAGCGGGGCGACAAAATTCCAAGTTCCAACCTCTCGGCCATTTTGGTCCGGCGGACGAAATTTTTCAAAAAAATAAAGTGAAATCGTTACTTTCGACCAGATTACGTCGTAACATAGCGATTTCACGCAAAATTTCGATACATTATAACGCTATTCAGCGAGTTATTTCTACTCGAACGTTCGAACAGAGGCGGATGTTTCAAAGTCCATGCGATGCAACGATACGCTCTTACGCGTTGCTCGCCCGCTCCGCTCTCTCGAAAAAAAATAGCCCAACCCAAAACCAATAACTTTTGCGTTCGTTCTTCGATTTCATCGAAAACTTCGTTAGAACGCGCGGGATCGGTTTAGGGTTGGGCTAGATGGGTCCGAGCGAGCGCCGCGAGCGAGCATTTATCGCGACCTTTCTCCTCGTTTTCGTCTCTCTCGCGAAGCGGGAAAAACGCGAATGAACGCGAATGAACGCGAATGAACGCGTATGAACGCGAATGAACGCGAATGAACGCGAATGAACGCGAAAGAACGCGAAAGAACGTGAAAGACGCAAGAAGGGCGCGCGCGCGCGCGCGCACGGCGCGTCGCGCCCCGCAGCGTGCCTTAAGAGAGTCATAGTTACTCCCGCCGTTTACCCGCTGAATTTGACGTGCGCGCGCAGCGGCGTATTGCTTTTTACTTGTACGCGGCCGAGATAAACCATTATTTCCGACGTATTTTGTCGTGGTACGTCGATTTATGCAAAGTTATTCCAACCTTGTAACGGTTTTTAGCGGGTCAATTCGATGGGAACATCCGGCCTCTTCGTAGCGGGGCGACAAAATTCCAAGTTCCAACCTCTCGGCCATTTTGGTCCGGCGGACGAATTTTTTCAAAAAAATAAAGTGAAATCGTTACTTTCGACCAGATTACGTCGTAACATAGCGATTTCACGCAAAATTTCGATACATTATAACGCTATTCAGCGAGTTATTTCTACTCGAACGTTCGAACAGAGGCGGATGTTTCAAAGTCCATCCGATGCAACGATACGCTCTTACGCGTTGCTCGCTCGCTCCGCTCGCTCGAAAAAAAATAGCCCAACCCAAAACCAATAACTTTTGCGTTCGTTCTTCGATTTCATCGAAAACTTCGTTAGAACGCGCGGGATCGGTTTAGGGTTGGGCTAGATGGGTCCGAGCGAGCGCCGCGAGCGAGCATTTATCGCGACCTTTCTCCTCGTTTTCGTCTCTCTCGAGAAGATGGAAAAACGCGAATGAACGCGAATGAACGCGAATGAACGCGAATGAACGCGAATGAACGCGAATGAACGCGAATGAACGCGAATGAACGCGAAAGAACGCGAAAGAACGTGAAAGACGTTAGAAGGGCGCGCGCGCGCGCGCACGGCGCGTCGCGCCCCGCAGCGTGCCTTAAGAGAGTCATAGTTACTCCCGCCGTTTACCCGCTGAATTTGACGTGCGCGCGCAGCGGCGTATTGCTTTTTACTTGTACGCGGCCGAGATAAACCATTATTTCCGACGTATTTTATCGTGGTACGTCGATTTATGCAAAGATATTCCAACCTTGTAACGATTTTTAGCGGGTCAATTCGATGGGAACATCCGGCCTCTTCGTAGCGGGGCGACAAAATTCCAAGTTCCAACCTCTCGGCCATTTTGGTCCGGCGGACGAAATTTTTCAAAAAAATAAAGTGAAATCGTTACTTTCGACCAGATTACGTCGTAACATAGCGATTTCACGCAAAATTTCGATACATTATAACGCTATTCAGCGAGTTATTTCTACTCGAACGTTCGAACAGAGGCGGATGTTTCAAAGTCCATGCGATGCAACGATACGCTCTTACGCGTTGCTCGCTCGCTCCGCTCGCTCGAAAAAAAATAGCCCAACCCAAAACCAATAACTTTTGCGTTCGTTCCTCGATTTCATCGAAAACTTCGTTAGAACGCGCGGGATCGGTTTAGGGTTGGGCTAGATGGGTCCGAGCGAGCGCCGCGAGCGAGTATTTATCGCGACCTTTCTCCTCGTTTTCGTCTCTCTCGAGAAGCGGGAAAAACGCGAATGAACGCGAATGAACGCGAATGAACGCGAATGAACGCGAATGAACGCGAATGAACGCGAATGAACGCGAATGAACGCGAAAGAACGCGAAAGAACGTGAAAGACGTTAGAAGGGCGCGCGCGCGCGCGCGCACGGCGCGTCGCGCCCCGCAGCGTGCCTTAAGAGAGTCATAGTTACTCCCGCCGTTTACCCGCTGAATTTGACGTGCGCGCGCAGCGGCGTATTGCTTTTTACTTGTACGCGGCCGAGATAAACCATTATTTCCGACGTATTTTATCGTGGTACGTCGATTTATGCAAAGTTATTCCAACCTTGTAACGGTTTTTAGCGGGTCAATTCGATGGGAACATCCGGCCTCTTCGTAGCGGGGCGACAAAATTCCAAGTTCCAACCTCTCGGCCATTTTGGTCCGGCGGACGAAATTTTTCAAAAAAATAAAGTGAAATCGTTACTTTCGACCAGATTACGTCGTAACATAGCGATTTCACGCAAAATTTCGATACATTATAACGCTATTCAGCGAGTTATTTCTACTCGAACGTTCGAACAGAGGCGGATGTTTCAAAGTCCATCCGATGCAACGATACGCTCTTACGCGTTGCTCGCTCGCTCCGCTCGCTCGAAAAAAAATAGCCCAACCCAAAACCAATAACTTTTGCGTTCGTTCTTCGATTTCATCGAAAACTTCGTTAGAACGCGCGGGATCGGTTTAGGGTTGGGCTAGATGGGTCCGAGCGAGCGCCGCGAGCGAGCATTTATCGCGACCTTTCTCCTCGTTTTCGTCTCTCTCAAGAAGCGGGAAAAACGCGAATGAACGCGAATGAACGCGAATGAACGCGAATGAACGCGAATGAACGCGAATGAACGCGAATGAACGCGAATGAACGCGAAAGAACGCGAAAGAACGTGAAAGACGTTAGAAGGGCGCGCGCGCGCGCGCGCACGGCGCGTCGCGCCCCGCAGCGTGCCTTAAGAGAGTCATAGTTACTCCCGCCGTTTACCCGCTGAATTTGACGTGCGCGCGCAGCGGCGTATTGCTTTTTACTTGTACGCGGCCGAGATAAACCATTATTTCCGACGTATTTTATCGTGGTACGTCGATTTATGCAAAGATATTCTAACCTTGTAACGATTTTTAGCGGGTCAATTCGATGGGAACATCCGGCCTCTTCGTAGCGGGGCGACAAAATTCCAAGTTCCAACCTCTCGGCCATTTTGGTCCGGCGGACGAAATTTTTCAAAAAAATAAAGTGAAATCGTTACTTTCGACCAGATTACGTCGTAACATAGCGATTTCACGCAAAATTTCGATACATTATAACGCTATTCAGCGAGTTATTTCTACTCGAACGTTCGAACAGAGGCGGATGTTTCAAAGTCCATGCGATGCAACGATACGCTCTTACGCGTTGCTCGCCCGCTCCGCTCGCTCGAAAAAAAATAGCCCAACCCAAAACCAATAACTTTTGCGTTCGTTCTTCGATTTCATCGAAAACTTCGTTAGAACGCGCGGGATCGGTTTAGGGTTGGGCTAGATGGGTCCG
This sequence comes from Bombus vancouverensis nearcticus, assembly GCF_051014615.1. Taxonomy (NCBI): domain Eukaryota; kingdom Metazoa; phylum Arthropoda; class Insecta; order Hymenoptera; family Apidae; genus Bombus; species Bombus vancouverensis. The sequence continues at coordinate 2,068,354 of NC_134926.1, read as the reverse complement.
AGCGAGCGCCGCGAGCGAGCATTTATCGCGACCTTTCTCCTCGTTTTCGTCTCTCTCGCGAAGCGGGAAAAACGCGAATGAACGCGAATGAACGCGAATGAACGCGAATGAACGCGAATGAACGCGAATGAACGCGAATGAACGCGAAAGAACGCGAAAGAACGCGAAAGAACGTGAAAGACGCTAGAAGGGCGCGCGCGCGCGCGCGCACGGCGCGTCGCGCCCCGCAGCGTGCCTTAAGAGAGTCATAGTTACTCCCGCCGTTTACCCGCTGAATTTGACGTGCGCGCGCAGCGGCGTATTGCTTTTTACTTGTACGCGGCCGAGATAAACCATTATTTCCGACGTATTTTGTCGTGGTACGTCGATTTATGCAAAGTTATTCCAACCTTGTAACGGTTTTTAGCGGGTCAATTCGATGGGAACATCCGGCCTCTTCGTAGCGGGGCGACAAAATTCCAAGTTCCAACCTCTCGGCCATTTTGGTCCGGCGGACGAAATTTTTCAAAAAAATAAAGTGAAATCGTTACTTTCGACCAGATTACGTCGTAACATAGCGATTTCACGCAAAATTTCGATACATTATAACGCTATTCAGCGAGTTATTTCTACTCGAACGTTCGAACAGAGGCGGATGTTTCAAAGTCCATCCGATGCAACGATACGCTCTTACGCGTTGCTCGCTCGCTCCGCTCGCTCGAAAAAAAATAGCCCAACCCAAAACCAATAACTTTTGCGTTCGTTCTTCGATTTCATCGAAAACTTCGTTAGAACGCGCGGGATCGGTTTAGGGTTGGGCTAGATGGGTCCGAGCGAGCGCCGCGAGCGAGCATTTATCGCGACCTTTCTCCTCGTTTTCGTCTCTCTCGAGAAGATGGAAAAACGCGAATGAACGCGAATGAACGCGAATGAACGCGAATGAACGCGAATGAACGCGAATGAACGCGAATGAACGCGAATGAACGCGAAAGAACGCGAAAGAACGTGAAAGACGTTAGAAGGGCGCGCGCGCGCGCGCGCACGGCGCGTCGCGCCCCGCAGCGTGCCTTAAGAGAGTCATAGTTACTCCCGCCGTTTACCCGCTGAATTTGACGTGCGCGCGCAGCGGCGTATTGCTTTTTACTTGTACGCGGCCGAGATAAACCATTATTTCCAACGTATTTTATCGTGGTACGTCGATTTATGCAAAGATATTCCAACCTTGTAACGATTTTTAGCGGGTCAATTCGATGGGAACATCCGGCCTCTTCGTAGCGGGGCGACAAAATTCCAAGTTCCAACCTCTCGGCCATTTTGGTCCGGCGGACGAAATTTTTCAAAAAAATAAAGTGAAATCGTTACTTTCGACCAGATTACGTCGTAACATAGCGATTTCACGCAAAATTTCGATACATTATAACGCTATTCAGCGAGTTATTTCTACTCGAACGTTCGAACAGAGGCGGATGTTTCAAAGTCCATGCGATGCAACGATACGCTCTTACGCGTTGCTCGCTCGCTCCGCTCGCTCGAAAAAAAATAGCCCAACCCAAAACCAATAACTTTTGCGTTCGTTCTTTGATTTCATCGAAAACTTCGTTAGAACGCGCGGGATCGGTTTAGGGTTGGGCTAGATGGGTCCGAGCGAGCGCCGCGAGCGAGCATTTATCGCGACCTTTCTCCTCGTTTTCGTCTCTCTCGAGAAGCGGGAAAAACGCGAATGAACGCGAATGAACGCGAATGAACGCGAATGAACGCGAATGAACGCGAATGAACGCGAATGAACGCGAAAGAACGCGAAAGAACGTGAAAGACGCTAGAAGGGCGCGCGCGCGCGCGCGCACGGCGCGTCGCGCCCCGCAGCGTGCCTTAAGAGAGTCATAGTTACTCCCGCCGTTTACCCGCTGAATTTGACGTGCGCGCGCAGCGGCGTATTGCTTTTTACTTGTACGCGGCCGAGATAAACCATTATTTCCGACGTATTTTGTCGTGGTACGTCGATTTATGCAAAGTTATTCCAACCTTGTAACGGTTTTTAGCGGGTCAATTCGATGGGAACATCCGGCCTCTTCGTAGCGGGGCGACAAAATTCCAAGTTCCAACCTCTCGGCCATTTTGGTCCGGCGGACGAATTTTTTCAAAAAAATAAAGTGAAATCGTTACTTTCGACCAGATTACGTCGTAACATAGCGATTTCACGCAAAATTTCGATACATTATAACGCTATTCAGCGAGTTATTTCTACTCGAACGTTCGAACAGAGGCGGATGTTTCAAAGTCCATCCGATGCAACGATACGCTCTTACGCGTTGCTCGCTCGCTCCGCTCGCTCGAAAAAAAATAGCCCAACCCAAAACCAATAACTTTTGCGTTCGTTCTTCGATTTCATCGAAAACTTCGTTAGAACGCGCGGGATCGGTTTAGGGTTGGGCTAGATGGGTCCGAGCGAGCGCCGCGAGCGAGCATTTATCGCGACCTTTCTCCTCGTTTTCGTCTCTCTCGAGAAGATGGAAAAACGCGAATGAACGCGAATGAACGCGAATGAACGCGAATGAACGCGAATGAACGCGAATGAACGCGAATGAACGCGAATGAACGCGAAAGAACGCGAAAGAACGTGAAAGACGTTAGAAGGGCGCGCGCGCGCGCGCGCACGGCGCGTCGCGCCCCGCAGCGTGCCTTAAGAGAGTCATAGTTACTCCCGCCGTTTACCCGCTGAATTTGACGTGCGCGCGCAGCGGCGTATTGCTTTTTACTTGTACGCGGCCGAGATAAACCATTATTTCCGACGTATTTTATCGTGGTACGTCGATTTATGCAAAGATATTCCAACCTTGTAACGATTTTTAGCGGGTCAATTCGATGGGAACATCCGGCCTCTTCGTAGCGGGGCGACAAAATTCCAAGTTCCAACCTCTCGGCCATTTTGGTCCGGCGGACGAAATTTTTCAAAAAAATAAAGTGAAATCGTTACTTTCGACCAGATTACGTCGTAACATAGCGATTTCACGCAAAATTTCGATACATTATAACGCTATTCAGCGAGTTATTTCTACTCGAACGTTCGAACAGAGGCGGATGTTTCAAAGTCCATGCGATGCAACGATACGCTCTTACGCGTTGCTCGCTCGCTCCGCTCGCTCGAAAAAAAATAGCCCAACCCAAAACCAATAACTTTTGCGTTCGTTCCTCGATTTCATCGAAAACTTCGTTAGAACGCGCGGGATCGGTTTAGGGTTGGGCTAGATGGGTCCGAGCGAGCGCCGCGAGCGAGTATTTATCGCGACCTTTCTCCTCGTTTTCGTCTCTCTCGAGAAGCGGGAAAAACGCGAATGAACGCGAATGAACGCGAATGAACGCGAATGAACGCGAATGAACGCGAATGAACGCGAATGAACGCGAATGAACGCGAAAGAACGCGAAAGAACGTGAAAGACGTTAGAAGGGCGCGCGCGCGCGCGCGCACGGCGCGTCGCGCCCCGCAGCGTGCCTTAAGAGAGTCATAGTTACTCCCGCCGTTTACCCGCTGAATTTGACGTGCGCGCGCAGCGGCGTATTGCTTTTTACTTGTACGCGGCCGAGATAAACCATTATTTCCGACGTATTTTATCGTGGTACGTCGATTTATGCAAAGTTATTCCAACCTTGTAACGGTTTTTAGCGGGTCAATTCGATGGGAACATCCGGCCTCTTCGTAGCGGGGCGACAAAATTCCAAGTTCCAACCTCTCGGCCATTTTGGTCCGGCGGACGAAATTTTTCAAAAAAATAAAGTGAAATCGTTACTTTCGACCAGATTACGTCGTAACATAGCGATTTCACGCAAAATTTCGATACATTATAACGCTATTCAGCGAGTTATTTCTACTCGAACGTTCGAACAGAGGCGGATGTTTCAAAGTCCATCCGATGCAACGATACGCTCTTACGCGTTGCTCGCTCGCTCCGCTCGCTCGAAAAAAAATAGCCCAACCCAAAACCAATAACTTTTGCGTTCGTTCTTCGATTTCATCGAAAACTTCGTTAGAACGCGCGGGATCGGTTTAGGGTTGGGCTAGATGGGTCCGAGCGAGCGCCGCGAGCGAGCATTTATCGCGACCTTTCTCCTCGTTTTCGTCTCTCTCAAGAAGCGGGAAAAACGCGAATGAACGCGAATGAACGCGAATGAACGCGAATGAACGCGAATGAACGCGAATGAACGCGAATGAACGCGAATGAACGCGAATGAACGCGAAAGAACGCGAAAGAACGTGAAAGACGTTAGAAGGGCGCGCGCGCGCGCGCGCACGGCGCGTCGCGCCCCGCAGCGTGCCTTAAGAGAGTCATAGTTACTCCCGCCGTTTACCCGCTGAATTTGACGTGCGCGCGCAGCGGCGTATTGCTTTTTACTTGTACGCGGCCGAGATAAACCATTATTTCCGACGTATTTTATCGTGGTACGTCGATTTATGCAAAGATATTCTAACCTTGTAACGATTTTTAGCGGGTCAATTCGATGGGAACATCCGGCCTCTTCGTAGCGGGGCGACAAAATTCCAAGTTCCAACCTCTCGGCCATTTTGGTCCGGCGGACGAAATTTTTCAAAAAAATAAAGTGAAATCGTTACTTTCGACCAGATTACGTCGTAACATAGCGATTTCACGCAAAATTTCGATACATTATAACGCTATTCAGCGAGTTATTTCTACTCGAACGTTCGAACAGAGGCGGATGTTTCAAAGTCCATGCGATGCAACGATACGCTCTTACGCGTTGCTCGCCCGCTCCGCTCGCTCGAAAAAAAATAGCCCAACCCAAAACCAATAACTTTTGCGTTCGTTCTTCGATTTCATCGAAAACTTCGTTAGAACGCGCGGGATCGGTTTAGGGTTGGGCTAGATGGGTCCGAGCGAGCGCCGCGAGCGAGCATTTATCGCGACCTTTCTCCTCGTTTTCGTCTCTCTCGCGAAGCGGGAAAAACGCGAATGAACGCGAATGAACGCGAATGAACGCGAATGAACGCGAATGAACGCGAATGAACGCGAATGAACGCGAAAGAACGCGAAAGAACGCGAAAGAACGTGAAAGACGCTAGAAGGGCGCGCGCGCGCGCGCGCACGGCGCGTCGCGCCCCGCAGCGTGCCTTAAGAGAGTCATAGTTACTCCCGCCGTTTACCCGCTGAATTTGACGTGCGCGCGCAGCGGCGTATTGCTTTTTACTTGTACGCGGCCGAGATAAACCATTATTTCCGACGTATTTTGTCGTGGTACGTCGATTTATGCAAAGTTATTCCAACCTTGTAACGGTTTTTAGCGGGTCAATTCGATGGGAACATCCGGCCTCTTCGTAGCGGGGCGACAAAATTCCAAGTTCCAACCTCTCGGCCATTTTGGTCCGGCGGACGAAATTTTTCAAAAAAATAAAGTGAAATCGTTACTTTCGACCAGATTACGTCGTAACATAGCGATTTCACGCAAAATTTCGATACATTATAACGCTATTCAGCGAGTTATTTCTACTCGAACGTTCGAACAGAGGCGGATGTTTCAAAGTCCATCCGATGCAACGATACGCTCTTACGCGTTGCTCGCTCGCTCCGCTCGCTCGAAAAAAAATAGCCCAACCCAAAACCAATAACTTTTGCGTTCGTTCTTCGATTTCATCGAAAACTTCGTTAGAACGCGCGGGATCGGTTTAGGGTTGGGCTAGATGGGTCCGAGCGAGCGCCGCGAGCGAGCATTTATCGCGACCTTTCTCCTCGTTTTCGTCTCTCTCGAGAAGATGGAAAAACGCGAATGAACGCGAATGAACGCGAATGAACGCGAATGAACGCGAATGAACGCGAATGAACGCGAATGAACGCGAATGAACGCGAAAGAACGCGAAAGAACGTGAAAGACGTTAGAAGGGCGCGCGCGCGCGCGCGCACGGCGCGTCGCGCCCCGCAGCGTGCCTTAAGAGAGTCATAGTTACTCCCGCCGTTTACCCGCTGAATTTGACGTGCGCGCGCAGCGGCGTATTGCTTTTTACTTGTACGCGGCCGAGATAAACCATTATTTCCAACGTATTTTATCGTGGTACGTCGATTTATGCAAAGATATTCCAACCTTGTAACGATTTTTAGCGGGTCAATTCGATGGGAACATCCGGCCTCTTCGTAGCGGGGCGACAAAATTCCAAGTTCCAACCTCTCGGCCATTTTGGTCCGGCGGACGAAATTTTTCAAAAAAATAAAGTGAAATCGTTACTTTCGACCAGATTACGTCGTAACATAGCGATTTCACGCAAAATTTCGATACATTATAACGCTATTCAGCGAGTTATTTCTACTCGAACGTTCGAACAGAGGCGGATGTTTCAAAGTCCATGCGATGCAACGATACGCTCTTACGCGTTGCTCGCTCGCTCCGCTCGCTCGAAAAAAAATAGCCCAACCCAAAACCAATAACTTTTGCGTTCGTTCTTTGATTTCATCGAAAACTTCGTTAGAACGCGCGGGATCGGTTTAGGGTTGGGCTAGATGGGTCCGAGCGAGCGCCGCGAGCGAGCATTTATCGCGACCTTTCTCCTCGTTTTCGTCTCTCTCGAGAAGCGGGAAAAACGCGAATGAACGCGAATGAACGCGAATGAACGCGAATGAACGCGAATGAACGCGAATGAACGCGAATGAACGCGAAAGAACGCGAAAGAACGTGAAAGACGTTAGAAGGGCGCGCGCGCGCGCGCGCACGGCGCGTCGCGCCCCGCAGCGTGCCTTAAGATAGTCATAGTTACTCCCGCCGTTTACCCGCTGAATTTGACGTGCGCGCGCAGCGGCGTATTGCTTTTTACTTGTACGCGGCCGAGATAAACCATTATTTCCGACGTATTTTATCGTGGTACGTCGATTTATGCAAAGATATTCCAACCTTGTAACGATTTTTAGCGGGTCAATTCGATGGGAACATCCGGCCTCTTCGTAGCGGGGCGACAAAATTCCAAGTTCCAACCTCTCGGCCATTTTGGTCGGGCGGACGAAATTTTTCAAAAAAATAAAGTGAAATCGTTACTTTCGACCAGATTACGTCGTAACATAGCGATTTCACGCAAAATTTCGATACATTATAACGCTATTCAGCGAGTTATTTCTACTCGAACGTTCGAACAGAGGCGGATGTTTCAAGGTCCATGCGATGCAACGATACGCTCTTACGCGTTGCTCGCTCGCTCCGCTCGCTCGAAAAAAAAATAGCCCAACCCAAAACCAATAACTTTTGCGTTCGTTCTTCGATTTCATCGAAAACTTCGTTAGAACGCGCGGGATCGGTTTAGGGTTGGGCTAGATGGGTCCGAGCGAGCGCCGCGAGCGAGCATTTATCGCGACCTTTCTCCTCGTTTTCGTCTCTCTCGAGAAGCGGGAAAAACGCGAATGAACGCGAATGAACGCGAATGAACGCGAATGAACGCGAATGAACGCGAATGAACGCGAATGAACGCGAAAGAACGCGAAAGAACGCGAAAGAACGTGAAAGACGTTAGAAGGGCGCGCGCGCGCGCGCGCACGGCGCGTCGCGCCCCGCAGCGTGCCTTAAGAGAGTCATAGTTACTCCCGCCGTTTACCCGCTGAATTTGACGTGCGCGCGCAGCGGCGTATTGCTTTTTACTTGTACGCGGCCGAGATAAACCATTATTTCCAACGTATTTTATCGTGGTACGTCGATTTATGCAAAGATATTCCAACCTTGTAACGATTTTTAGCGGGTCAATTCGATGGGAACATCCGGCCTCTTCGTAGCGGGGCGACAAAATTCCAAGTTCCAACCTCTCGGCCATTTTGGTCCGGCGGACGAAATTTTTCAAAAAAATAAAGTGAAATCGTTACTTTCGACCAGATTACGTCGTAACATAGCGATTTCACGCAAAATTTCGATACATTATAACGCTATTCAGCGAGTTATTTCTACTCGAACGTTCGAACAGAGGCGGATGTTTCAAATTCCATGCGATGCAACGATACGCTCTTACGCGTTGCTCGCTCGCTCCGCTCGCTCGAAAAAAAATAGCCCAACCCAAAACCAATAACTTTTGCGTTCGTTCTTCGATTTCATCGAAAACTTCGTTAGAACGCGCGGGATCGGTTTAGGGTTGGGCTAGATGGGTCCGAGCGAGCGCCGCGAGCGAGCATTTATCGCGACCTTTCTCCTCGTTTTCGTCTCTCTCGAGAAGCGGGAAAAACGCGAATGAACGCGAATGAACGCGAATGAACGCGAATGAACGCGAATGAACGCGAATGAACGCGAATGAACGCGAATGAACGCGAATGAACGCGAAAGAACGCGAAAGAACGTGAAAGACGTTAGAAGGGCGCGCGCGCGCGCGCGCACGGCGCGTCGCGCCCCGCAGCGTGCCTTAAGAGAGTCATAGTTACTCCCGCCGTTTACCCGCTGAATTTGACGTGCGCGCGCAGCGGCGTATTGCTTTTTACTTGTACGCGGCCGAGATAAACCATTATTTCCGACGTATTTTATCGTGGTACGTCGATTTATGCAAAGATATTCCAACCTTGTAACGATTTTTAGCGGGTCAATTCGATGGGAACATCCGGCCTCTTCGTAGCGGGGCGACAAAATTCCAAGTTCCAACCTCTCGGCCATTTTGGTCCGGCGGACGAAATTTTTCAAAAAAATAAAGTGAAATCGTTACTTTCGACCAGATTACGTCGTAACATAGCGATTTCACGCAAAATTTCGATACATTATAACGCTATTCAGCGAGTTATTTCTACTCGAACGTTCGAACAGAGGCGGATGTTTCAAAGTCCATGCGATGCAACGATACGCTCTTACGCGTTGCTCGCTCGCTCCGCTCGCTCGAAAAAAAATAGCCCAACCCAAAACCAATAACTTTTGCGTTCGTTGTTCGATTTCATCGAAAACTTCGTTAGAACGCGCGGGATCGGTTTAGGGTTGGGCTAGATGGGTCCGAGCGAGCGCCGCGAGCGAGCATTTATCGCGACCTTTCTCCTCGTTTTCGTCTCTCTCGAGAAGCGGGAAAAACGCGAATGAACGCGAATGAACGCGAATGAACGCGAATGAACGCGAATGAACGCGAATGAACGCGAATGAACGCGAATGAACGCGAAAGAACGCGAAAGAACGTGAAAGACGTTAGAAGGGCGCGCGCGCGCGCGCGCACGGCGCGTCGCGCCCCGCAGCGTGCCTTAAGAGAGTCATAGTTACTCCCGCCGTTTACCCGCTGAATTTGACGTGCGCGCGCAGCGGCGTATTGCTTTTTACTTGTACGCGGCCGAGATAAACCATTATTTCCGACGTATTTTATCGTGGTACGTCGATTTATGCAAAGATATTCCAACCTTGTAACGATTTTTAGCGGGTCAATTCGATGGGAACATCCGGCCTCTTCGTAGCGGGGCGACAAAATTCCAAGTTCCAACCTCTCGGCCATTTTGGTCCGGCGGACGAAATTTTTCAAAAAAATAAAGTGAAATCGTTACTTTCGACCAGATTACGTCGTAACATAGCGATTTCACGCAAAATTTCGATACATTATAACGCTATTCAGCGAGTTATTTCTACTCGAACGTTCGAACAGAGGCGGATGTTTCAAAGTCCATGCGATGCAACGATACGCTCTTACGCGTTGCTCGCTCGCTCCGCTCGCTCGAAAAAAAATAGCCCAACCCAAAACCAATAACTTTTGCGTTCGTTCTTCGATTTCATCGAAAACTTCGTTAGAACGCGCGGGATCGGTTTAGGGTTGGGCTAGATGGGTCCGAGCGAGCGCCGCGAGCGAGCATTTATCGCGACCTTTCTCCTCGTTTTCGTCTCTCTCGCGAAGCGGGAAAAACGCGAATGAACGCGAATGAACGCGAATGAACGCGAATGAACGCGAATGAACGCGAATGAACGCGAATGAACGCGAAAGAACGCGAAAGAACGTGAAAGACGCTAGAAGGGCGCGCGCGCGCGCGCGCACGGCGCGTCGCGCCCCGCAGCGTGCCTTAAGAGAGTCATAGTTACTCCCGCCGTTTACCCGCTGAATTTGACGTGCGCGCGCAGCGGCGTATTGCTTTTTACTTGTACGCGGCCGAGATAAACCATTATTTCCGACGTATTTTATCGTGGTACGTCGATTTATGCAAAGTTATTCCAACCTTGTAACGGTTTTTAGCGGGTCAATTCGATGGGAACATCCGGCCTCTTCGTAGCGGGGCGACAAAATTCCAAGTTCCAACCTCTCGGCCATTTTGGTCCGACGGACGAAATTTTTCAAAAAAATAAAGTGAAATCGTTACTTTCGACCAGATTACGTCGTAACATAGCGATTTCACGCAAAATTTCGATACATTATAACGCTATTCAGCGAGTTATTTCTACTCGAACGTTCGAACAGAGGCGGATGTTTCAAAGTCCATGCGATGCAACGATACGCTCTTACGCGTTGCTCGCTCGCTCCGCTCGCTCGAAAAAAAATAGCCCAACCCAAAACCAATAACTTTTGCGTTCGTTCTTCGATTTCATCGAAAACTTCGTTAGAACGCGCGGGATCGGTTTAGGGTTGGGCTAGATGGGTCCGAGCGAGCGCCGCGAGCGAGCATTTATCGCGACCTTTCTCCTCGTTTTCGTCTCTCTCGAGAAGATGGAAAAACGCGAATGAACGCGAATGAACGCGAATGAACGCGAATGAACGCGAATGAACGCGAATGAACGCGAATGAACGCGAATGAACGCGAAAGAACGCGAAAGAACGTGAAAGACGTTAGAAGGGCGCGCGCGCGCGCGCGCACGGCGCGTCGCGCCCCGCAGCGTGCCTTAAGAGAGTCATAGTTACTCCCGCCGTTTACCCGCTGAATTTGACGTGCGCGCGCAGCGGCGTATTGCTTTTTACTTGTACGCGGCCGAGATAAACCATTATTTCCGACGTATTTTATCGTGGTACGTCGATTTATGCAAAGATATTCCAACCTTGTAACGATTTTTAGCGGGTCAATTCGATGGGAACATCCGGCCTCTTCGTAGCGGGGCGACAAAATTCCAAGTTCCAACCTCTCGGCCATTTTGGTCCGGCGGACGAAATTTTTCAAAAAAATAAAGTGAAATCGTTACTTTCGACCAGATTACGTCGTAACATAGCGATTTCACGCAAAATTTCGATACATTATAACGCTATTCAGCGAGTTATTTCTACTCGAACGTTCGAACAGAGGCGGATGTTTCAAAGTCCATGCGATGCAACGATACGCTCTTACGCGTTGCTCGCTCGCTCCGCTCGCTCGAAAAAAAAATAGCCCAACCCAAAACCAATAACTTTTGCGTTCGTTCTTCGATTTCATCGAAAACTTCGTTAGAACGCGCGGGATCGGTTTAGGGTTGGGCTAGATGGGTCCGAGCGAGCGCCGCGAGCGAGCATTTATCGCGACCTTTCTCCTCGTTTTCGTCTCTCTCGAGAAGCGGGAAAAACGCGAATGAACGCGAATGAACGCGAATGAACGCGAATGAACGCGAATGAACGCGAATGAACGCGAATGAACGCGAAAGAACGCGAAAGAACGTGAAAGACGTTAGAAGGGCGCGCGCGCGCGCGCGCACGGCGCGTCGCGCCCCGCAGCGTGCCTTAAGAGAGTCATAGTTACTCCCGCCGTTTACCCGCTGAATTTGACGTGCGCGCGCAGCGGCGTATTGCTTTTTACTTGTACGCGGCCGAGATAAACCATTATTTCCGACGTATTTTATCGTGGTACGTCGATTTATGCAAAGATATTCCAACCTTGTAACGATTTTTAGCGGGTCAATTCGATGGGAACATCCGTCCTCTTCGTAGCGGGGCGAAAAAATTCCAAGTTCCAACCTCTCGGCCATTTTGGTCCGGCGGACGAAATTTTTCAAAAAAATAAAGTGAAATCGTTACTTTCGACCAGATTACGTCGTAACATAGCGATTACACGCAAAATTTCGATACATTATAACGCTTTTCAGCGAGTTACTTCTACTCGAACGTTCGAACAGAGGCGGATGTTTCAAAGTCCATGCGATGCAACGATACGCTCTTACGCGTTGCTCGCTCGCTCCGCTCGCTCGAAAAAAAAATAGCCCAACCCAAAACCAATAACTTTTGCGTTCGTTCTTCGATTTCATCGAAAACTTCGTTAGAACGCGCGGGATCGGTTTAGGGTTGGGCTAGATGGGTCCGAGCGAGCGCCGCGAGCGAGCATTTATCGCGACCTTTCTCCTCGTTTTCGTCTCTCTCGAGAAGCGGGAAAAACGCGAATGAACGCGAATGAACGCGAATGAACGCGAATGAACGCGAATGAACGCGAATGAACGCGAATGAACGCGAAAGAACGCGAAAGAACGTGAAAGACGTTAGAAGGGCGCGCGCGCGCGCGCGCACGGCGCGTCGCGCCCCGCAGCGTGCCTTAAGATAGTCATAGTTACTCCCGCCGTTTACCCGCTGAATTTGACGTGCGCGCGCAGCGGCGTATTGCTTTTTACTTGTACGCGGCCGAGATAAACCATTATTTCCGACGTATTTTATCGTGGTACGTCGATTTATGCAAAGATATTCCAACCTTGTAACGATTTTTAGCGGGTCAATTCGATGGGAACATCCGGCCTCTTCGTAGCGGGGCGACAAAATTCCAAGTTCCAACCTCTCGGCCATTTTGGTCCGGCGGACGAAATTTTTCAAAAAAATAAAGTGAAATCGTTACTTTCGACCAGATTACGTCGTAACATAGCGATTTCACGCAAAATTTCGATACATTATAACGCTATTCAGCGAGTTATTTCTACTCGAACGTTCGAACAGAGGCGGATGTTTCAAAGTCCATGCGATGCAACGATACGCTCTTACGCGTTGCTCGCTCGCTCCGCTCGCTCGAAAAAAAAATAGCCCAACCCAAAACCAATAACTTTTGCGTTCGTTCTTCGATTTCATCGAAAACTTCGTTAGAACGCGCGGGATCGGTTTAGGGTTGGGCTAGATGGGTCCGAGCGAGCGCCGCGAGCGAGCATTTATCGCGACCTTTCTCCTCGTTTTCGTCTCTCTCGAGAAGCGGGAAAAACGCAAATGAACGCGAATGAACGCGAATGAACGCGAATGAACGCGAGTGAACGCGAATGAACGCGAATGAACGCGAAAGAACGCGAAAGAACGTGAAAGACGTTAGAAGGGCGCGCGCGCGCGCGCGCACGGCGCGTCGCGCCCCGCAGCGTGCCTTAAGATAGTCATAGTTACTCCCGCCGTTTACCCGCTGAATTTGACGTGCGCGCGCAGCGGCGTATTGCTTTTTACTTGTACGCGGCCGAGATAAACCATTATTTCCGACGTATTTTATCGTGGTACGTCGATTTATGCAAAGATATTCCAACCTTGTAACGATTTTTAGCGGGTCAATTCGATGGGAACATCCGGCCTCTTCGTAGCGGGGCGACAAAATTCCAAGTTCCAACCTCTCGGCCATTTTGGTCCGGCGGACGAAATTTTTCAAAAAAATAAAGTGAAATCGTTACTTTCGACCAGATTACGTCGTAACATAGCGATTTCACGCAAAATTTCGATACATTATAACGCTATTCAGCGAGTTATTTCTACTCGAACGTTCGAACAGAGGCGGATGTTTCAAAGTCCATGCGATGCAACGATACGCTCTTACGCGTTGCTCGCTCGCTCCGCTCGCTCGAAAAAAAAATAGCCCAACCCAAAGCCAATAACTTTTGCGTTCGTTCTTCGATTTCATCGAAAACTTCGTTAGAACGCGCGGGATCGGTTTAGGGTTGGGCTAGATGGGTCCGAGCGAGCGCCGCGAGCGAGCATTTATCGCGACCTTTCTCCTCGTTTTCGTCTCTCTCGAGAAGCGGGAAAAACGCGAATGAACGCGAATGAACGCGAATGAACGCGAATGAACGCGAATGAACGCGAAAGAACGCGAAAGAACGTGAAAGACGTTAGAAGGGCGCGCGCGCGCGCGCGCACGGCGCGTCGCGCCCCGCAGCGTGCCTTAAGAGAGTCATAGTTACTCCCGCCGTTTACCCGCTGAATTTGACGTGCGCGCGCAGCGGCGTATTGCTTTTTACTTGTACGCGGCCGAGATAAACCATTATTTCCGACGTATTTTATCGTGGTACGTCGATTTATGCAAAGATATTCCAACCTTGTAACGATTTTTAGCGGGTCAATTCGATGGGAACATCCGGCCTCTTCGTAGCGGGGCGACAAAATTCCAAGTTCCAACCTCTCGGCCATTTTGGTCCGGCGGACGAAATTTTTCAAAAAAATAAAGTGAAATCGTTACTTTCGACCAGATTACGTCGTAACATAGCGATTTCACGCAAAATTTCGATACATTATAACGCTATTCAGCGAGTTATTTCTACTCGAACGTTCGAACAGAGGCGGATGTTTCAAAGTCCATGCGATGCAACGATACGCTCTTACGCGTTGCTCGCTCGCTCCGCTCGCTCGAAAAAAAATAGCCCAACCCAAAACCAATAACTTTGGCGTTCGTTCTTCGATTTCATCGAAAACTTCGTTAGAACGCGCGGGATCGGTTTAGGGTTGGGCTAGATGGGTCCGAGCGAGCGCCGCGAGCGAGCATTTATCGCGACCTTTCTCCTCGTTTTCGTCTCTCTCGAGAAGCGGGAAAAACGCGAATGAACGCGAATGAACGCGAATGAACGCGAATGAACGCGAGTGAACGCGAATGAACGCGAATGAACGCGAAAGAACGCGAAAGAACGTGAAAGACGTTAGAAGGGCGCGCGCGCGCGCGCGCACGGCGCGTCGCGCCCCGCAGCGTGCCTTAAGATAGTCATAGTTACTCCCGCCGTTTACCCGCTGAATTTGACGTGCGCGCGCAGCGGCGTATTGCTTTTTACTTGTACGCGGCCGAGATAAACCATTATTTCCGACGTATTTTATCGTGGTACGTCGATTTATGCAAAGATATTCCAACCTTGTAACGATTTTTAGCGGGTCAATTCGATGGGAACATCCGGCCTCTTCGTAGCGGGGCGACAAAATTCCAAGTTCCAACCTCTCGGCCATTTTGGTCCGGCGGACGAAATTTTTCAAAAAAATAAAGTGAAATCGTTACTTTCGACCAGATTACGTCGTAACATAGCGATTTCACGCAAAATTTCGATACATTATAACGCTATTCAGCGAGTTATTTCTACTCGAACGTTCGAACAGAGGCGGATGTTTCAAAGTCCATGCGATGCAACGATACGCTCTTACGCGTTGCTCGCTCGCTCCGCTCGCTCGAAAAAAAAATAGCCCAACCCAAAGCCAATAACTTTTGCGTTCGTTCTTCGATTTCATCGAAAACTTCGTTAGAACGCGCGGGATCGGTTTAGGGTTGGGCTAGATGGGTCCGAGCGAGCGCCGCGAGCGAGCATTTATCGCGACCTTTCTCCTCGTTTTCGTCTCTCTCGAGAAGCGGGAAAAACGCGAATGAACGCGAATGAACGCGAATGAACGCGAATGAACGCGAATGAACGCGAAAGAACGCGAAAGAACGTGAAAGACGTTAGAAGGGCGCGCGCGCGCGCGCGCACGGCGCGTCGCGCCCCGCAGCGTGCCTTAAGAGAGTCATAGTTACTCCCGCCGTTTACCCGCTGAATTTGACGTGCGCGCGCAGCGGCGTATTGCTTTTTACTTGTACGCGGCCGAGATAAACCATTATTTCCGACGTATTTTATCGTGGTACGTCGATTTATGCAAAGATATTCCAACCTTGTAACGATTTTTAGCGGGTCAATTCGATGGGAACATCCGGCCTCTTCGTAGCGGGAGCGACAAAATTCCAAGTTCCAACCTCTCGGCCATTTTGGTCCGGCGGACGAAATTTTTCAAAAAAATAAAGTGAAATCGTTACTTTCGACCAGATTACGTCGTAACATAGCGATTTCACGCAAAATTTCGATACATTATAACGCTATTCAGCGAGTTATTTCTACTCGAACGTTCGAACAGAGGCGGATGTTTCAAAGTCCATGCGATGCAACGATACGCTCTTACGCGTTGCTCGCTCGCTCCGCTCGCTCGAAAAAAAATAGCCCAACCCAAAACCAATAACTTTGGCGTTCGTTCTTCGATTTCATCGAAAACTTCGTTAGAACGCGCGGGATCGGTTTAGGGTTGGGCTAGATGGGTCCGAGCGAGCGCCGCGAGCGAGCATTTATCGCGACCTTTCTCCTCGTTTTCGTCTCTCTCGAGAAGCGGGAAAAACGCGAATGAACGCGAATGAACGCGAATGAACGCGAATGAACGCGAATGAACGCGAATGAACGCGAATGAACGCGAATGAACGCGAATGAACGCGAAAGAACGCGAAAGAACGTGAAAGACGTTAGAAGGGCGCGCGCGCGCGCGCGCACGGCGCGTCGCGCCCCGCAGCGTGCCTTAAGAGAGTCATAGTTACTCCCGCCGTTTACCCGCTGAATTTGACGTGCGCGCGCAGCGGCGTATTGCTTTTTACTTGTACGCGGCCGAGATAAACCATTATTTCCGACGTATTTTATCGTGGTACGTCGATTTATGCAAAGATATTCCAACCTTGTAACGATTTTTAGCGGGTCAATTCGATGGGAACATCCGTCCTCTTCGTAGCGGGGCGAAAAAATTCCAAGTTCCAACCTCTCGGCCATTTTGGTCCGGCGGACGAAATTTTTCAAAAAAATAAAGTGAAATCGTTACTTTCGACCAGATTACGTCGTAACATAGCGATTACACGCAAAATTTCGATACATTATAACGCTTTTCAGCGAGTTACTTCTACTCGAACGTTCGAACAGAGGCGGATGTTTCAAAGTCCATGCGATGCAACGATACGCTCTTACGCGTTGCTCGCTCGCTCCGCTCGCTCGAAAAAAAATAGCCCAACCCAAAACCAATAACTTTTGCGTTCGTTCTTCGATTTCATCGAAAACTTCGTTAGAACGCGCGGGATCGGTTTAGGGTTGGGCTAGATGGGTCCGAGCGAGCGCCGCGAGCGAGCATTTATCGCGACCTTTCTCCTCGTTGTCGTCTCTCTCGAGAAGCGGGAAAAACGCGAATGAACGCGAATGAACGCGAATGAACGCGAATGAACGCGAATGAACGCGAATGAACGCGAATGAACGCGAAAGAACGCGAAAGAACGTGAAAGACGTTAGAAGGGCGCGCGCGCGGGCGCGCACGGCGCGTCGCGCCCTGCAGCGTGCCTTAAGAGAGTCATAGTTACTCCCGCCGTTTACCCGCTGATTTTGACGTGCGCGCGCAGCGGCGTATTGCTTTTTACTTGTACGCGGCCGAGATAAACCATTATTTCCGACGTATTTTATCGTGGTACGTCGATTTATGCAAAGATATTCCAACCTTGTAACGATTTTTAGCGGGTCAATTCGATGGGAACATCCGGCCTCTTCGTAGCGGGGCGACAAAATTCCAAGTTCCAACCTCTCGGCCATTTTGGTCCGGCGGACGAAATTTTTCAAAAAAATAAAGTGAAATCGTCACTTTCGACCAGATTACGTCGTAACATAGCGATTACACGCAAAATTTCGATACATTATAACGCTTTTCAGCGAGTTACTTCTACTCGAACGTTCGAACAGAGGCGGATGTTTCAAAGTCCATGCGATGCAACGATACGCTCTTACGCGTTGCTCGCTCGCTCCGCTCGCTCGAAAAAAAATAGCACAACCCAAAACCAATAACTCTTGCGTTCGTTCTTCGATTTCATCGAAAACTTCGTTAGAACGCGCGGGATCGGTTTAGGGTTGGGCTAGATGGGTCCGAGCGAGCGCCGCGAGCGAGCATTTATCGCGACCTTTCTCCTCGTTTCCGTCTCTCTCGAGAAGCGGGAAAAACGCGAATGAACGCGAATGAACGCGAATGAACGCGAATGAACGCGAATGAACGCGAAAGAACGCGAAAGAACGTGAAAGACGTTAGAAGGGCGCGCGCGCGCTCGCACGGCGCGTCGCGCCCCGCAGCGTGCCTTAAGAGAGTCATAGTTACTCCCGCCGTTTACCCGCTGAATTTGACGTGCGCGCGCAGCGGCGTATTGCTTTTTACTTGTACGCGGCCGAGATAAACCATTATTTCCGACGTATTTTATCGTGGTACGTCGATTTATGCAAAGATATTCCAACCTTGTAACGATTTTTAGCGGGTCAATTCGATGGGAACATCCGGCCTCTTCGTAGCGGGGCGACAAAATTCCAAGTTCCAACCTCTCGGCCATTTTGGTCCGGCGGACGAAATTTTTCAAAAAAATAAAGTGAAATCGTTACTTTCGACCAGATTACGTCGTAACATAGCGATTACACGCAAAATTTCGATACATTATAACGCTATTCAGCGAGTTACTTCTACTCGAACGTTCGAACAGAGGCGGATGTTTCAAAGTCCATCCGATGCAACGATACGCTCTTACGCGTTGCTCGCTCGCTCCGCTCGCTCGAAAAAAAATAGCCCAACCCAAAACCAATAACTTTTGCGTTCGTTCTTCGATTTCATCGAAAACTTCGTTAGAACGCGCGGGATCGGTTTAGGGTTGGGCTAGATGGGTCCGAGCGAGCGCCGCGAGCGAGCATTTATCGCGACCTTTCTCCTCGTTTTCGTCTCTATCGAGAAGCGGGAAAAACGCGAATGAACGCGAATGAACGCGAATGAACGCGAATGAACGCGAATGAACGCGAATGAACGCGAATGAACGCGAATGAACGCGAATGAACGCGAAAGAACGCGAAAGAACGTGAAAGACGTTAGAAGGGCGCGCGCGCGCGCGCGCACGGCGCTTCGCGCCCCGCAGCGTTCCTTAAGAGAGTCATAGTTACTCCCGCCGTTTACCCGCTGAATTTGACGTGCGCGCGCAGCGGCGTATTGCTTTTTACTTGTACGCGGCCGAGATAAACCATTATTTCCGACGTATTTTATCGTGGTACGTCGATTTATGCAAAGATATTCCAACCTTGTAACGATTTTTAGCGGGTCAATTCGATGGGAACATCCGGCCTCTTCGTAGCGGGGCGGCAAAATTCCATGTTCCAACCTCTCGGCCATTTTGGTCCGGCGGACGAAATTTTTCAAAAAAATAAAGTGAAATCGTTACTTTCGACCAGATTACGTCGTAACATAGCGATTACACGCAAAATTTCGATACATTATAACGCTTTTCAGCGAGTTACTTCTACTCGAACGTTCGAACAGGGGCGGATGTTTCAAAGTCCATGCGATGCAACGATACGCTCTTACGCGTTGATCGCTCGCTCCGCTCGCTCGAAAAAAAATAGCCCAACCCAAAACCAATAACTTTTGCGTTCGTTCTTCGATTTCATCGAAAACTTCGTTAGAACGCGCGGGATCGGTTTAGGGTTGGGCTAGATGGGTCCGAGCGAGCGCCGCGAGCGAGCATTTATCGCGACCTTTCTCCTCGTTTTCGTCTCTCTCGAGAAGCGGGAAAAACGCGAATGAACGCGAATGAACGCGAATGAACGCGAATGAACGCGAATGAACGCGAATGAACGCGAATGAACGCGAAAGAACGCGAAAGAACGTGAAAGACGTTAGAAGGGCGCGCGCGCGCGCGCGCACGGCGCGTCGCGCCCTGCAGCGTGCCTTAAGAGAGTCATAGTTACTCCCGCCGTTTACCCGCTGAATTTGACGTGCGCGCGCAGCGGCGTATTGCTTTTTACTTGTACGCGGCCGAGATAAACCATTATTTCCGACGTATTTTATCGTGGTACGTCGATTTATGCAAAGATATTCCAACCTTGTAACGATTTTTAGCGGGTCAATTCGATGGGAACATCCGGCCTCTTCGTAGCGGGGCGACAAAATTCCAAGTTCCAACCTCTCGGCCATTTTGGTCCGGCGGACGAAATTTTTCAAAAAAATAAAGTGAAATCGTTACTTTCGACCAGATTACGTCGTAACATAGCGATTACACGCAAAATTTCGATACATTATAACGCTATTCAGCGAGTTACTTCTACTCGAACGTTCGAACAGAGGCGGATGTTTCAAAGTCCATGCGATGCAACGATACGCTCTTACGCGTTGCTCGCTCGCTCCGCTCGCTCGAAAAAAAATAGCCCAACCCAAAACCAATAACTTTTGCGTTCGTTCTTCGATTTCATCGAAAACTTCGTTAGAACGCGCGGGATCGGTTTAGGGTTGGGCTAGATGGGTCCGAGCGAGCGCCGCGAGCGAGCATTTATCGCGACCTTTCTCCTCGTTTTCGTCTCTCTCGAGAAGCGGGAAAAACGCGAATGAACGCGAATGAACGCGAATGAACGCGAATGAACGCGAATGAACGCGAATGAACGCGAAAGAACGCGAAAGAACGTGAAAGACGTTAGAAGGGCGCGCGCGCGCGCGCACGGCGCGTCGCGCCCCGCAGCGTGCCTTAAGAGAGTCATAGTTACTCCCGCCGTTTACCCGCTGAATTTGACGTGCGCGCGCAGCGGCGTATTGCTTTTTACTTGTACGCGGCCGAGATAAACCATTATTTCCGACGTATTTTATCGTGGTACGTCGATTTATGCAAAGATATTCCAACCTTGTAACGATTTTTAGCGGGTCAATTCGATGGGAACATCCGGCCTCTTCGTAGCGGGGCGACAAAATTCCAAGTTCCAACCTCTCGGCCATTTTGGTCCGGCGGACGAAATTTTTCAAAAAAATAAAGTGAAATCGTTACTTTCGACCAGATTACGTCGTAACATAGCGATTACACGCAAAATTTCGATACATTATAACGCTTTTCAGCGAGTTATTTCTACTCGAACGTTCGAACAGAGGCGGATGTTTCAAAGTCCATGCGATGCAACGATACGCTCTTACGCGTTGCTCGCTCGCTCCGCTCGCTCGAAAAAAAATAGCACAACCCAAAACCAATAACTTTTGCGTTCGTTCTTCGATTTCATCGAAAACTTCGTTAGAACGCGCGGGATCGGTTTAGGGTTGGGCTAGATGGGTCCGAGCGAGCGCCGCGAGCGAGCATTTATCGCGACCTTTCTCCTCGTTTTCGTCTCTCTCGAGAAGCGGGAAAAACGCGAATGAACGCGAATGAACGCGAATGAACGCGAATGAACGCGAATGAACGCGAATGAACGCGAATGAACGCGAATGAACGCGAAAGAACGCGAAAGAACGTGAAAGACGTTAGAAGGGCGCGCGCGCGCGCGCGCACGGCGCGTCGCGCCCCGCAGCGTGCCTTAAGAGAGTCATAGTTACTCCCGCCGTTTACCCGCTGAATTTGACGTGCGCGCGCAGCGGCGTATTGCTTTTTACTTGTACGCGGCCGAGATAAACCATTATTTCCGGCGTATTTTATCGTGGTACGTCGATTTATGCAAAGATATTCCAACCTTGTAACGATTTTTAGCGGGTCAATTCGATGGGAACATCCGGCCTCTTCGTAGCGGGGGGACAAAATTCCTAGTTCCAACCTCTCGGCCATTTTGGTCCGGCGGACGAAATTTTTCAAAAAAATAAAGTGAAATCGTTACTTTCGACCAGATTACGTCGTAACATAGCGATTACACGCAAAATTTCGATACATTATAACGCTTTTCAGCGAGTTACTTCTACTCGAACGTTCGAACAGAGGCGGAAGTTTCAAAGTCCATGCGATGCAACGATACGCTCTTACACGTTGCTCGCTCGCTCCGCTCGCTCGAAAAAAAATAGCAAAACCCAAAACCAATAACTTTTGCGTTCGTTCTTCGATTTCATCGAAAACTTCGTTAGAACGCGCGGGATCGGTTTAGGGTTGGGCTAGATGGGTCCGAGCGAGCGCCGCGAGCGAGCATTTATCGCGACCTTTCTCCTCGTTTTCGTCTCTCTCGAGAAGCGGGAAAAACGCGAATGAACGCGAATGAACGCGAATGAACGCGAATGAACGCGAATGAACGCGAATGAACGCGAATGAACGCGAAAGAACGCGAAAGAACGTGAAAGACGTTAGAAGGGCGCGCGCGCGCGCGCGCACGGCGCGTCGCGCCCTGCAGCGTGCCTTAAGAGAGTCATAGTTACTCCCGCCGTTTACCCGCTGAATTTGACGTGCGCGCGCAGCGGCGTATTGCTTTTTACTTGTACGCGGCCGAGATAAACCATTATTTCCGACGTATTTTATCGTGGTACGTCGATTTATGCAAAGATATTCCAACCTTGTAACGATTTTTAGCGGGTCAATTCGATGGGAACATCCGGCCTCTTCGTAGCGGGGCGACAAAATTCCAAGTTCCAACCTCTCGGCCATTTTGGTCCGGCGGACGAAATTTTTCAAAAAAATAAAGTGAAATCGTTACTTTCGACCAGCTTACGTCGTAACATAGCGATTACACGCAAAATTTCGATACATTATAACGCTATTCAGCGAGTTACTTCTACTCGAACGTTCGAACAGAGGCGGATGTTTCAAAGTCCATCCGATGCAACGATACGCTCTTACGCGTTGCTCGCTCGCTCCGCTCGCTCGAAAAAAAATAGCCCAACCCAAAACCAATAACTTTTGCGTTCGTTCTTCGATTTCATCGAAAACTTCGTTAGAACGCGCGGGATCGGTTTAGGGTTGGGCTAGATGGGTCCGAGCGAGCGCCGCGAGCGAGCATTTATCGCGACCTTTCTCCTCGTTTTCGTCTCTCTCGAGAAGCGGGAAAAACGCGAATGAACGCGAATGAACGCGAATGAACGCGAATGAACGCGAATGAACGCGAATGAACGCGAATGAACGCGAAAGAACGCGAAAGAACGTGAAAGACGTTAGAAGGGCGCGCGCGCGCGCGCACGGCGCGTCGCGCCCCGCAGCGTGCCTTAAGAGAGTCATAGTTACTCCCGCCGTTTACCCGCTGAATTTGACGTGCGCGCGCAGCGGCGTATTGCTTTTTACTTGTACGCGGCCGAGATAAACCATTATTTCCGACGTATTTTATCGTGGTACGTCGATTTATGCAAAGATATTCCAACCTTGTAACGATTTTTAGCGGGTCAATTCGATGGGAACATCCGGCCTCTTCGTAGCGGGGCGACAAAATTCCAAGTTCCAACCTCTCGGCCATTTTGGTCCGGCGGACGAAATTTTTCAAAAAAATAAAGTGAAATCGTTACTTTCGACCAGATTACGTCGTAACATAGCGATTACACGCAAAATTTCGATACATTATAACGCTTTTCAGCGAGTTACTTCTACTCGAACGTTCGAACAGAGGCGGATGTTTCAAAGTCCATGCGATGCAACGATACGCTCTTACGCGTTGCTCGCTCGCTCCGCTCGCTCGAAAAAAAATAGCACAACCCAAAACCAATAACTTTTGCGTTCGTTCTTCGATTTCATCGAAAACTTCGTTAGAACGCGCGGGATCGGTTTAGGGTTGGGCTAGATGGGTCCGAGCGAGCGCCGCGAGCGAGCATTTATCGCGACCTTTCTCCTCGTTTTCGTCTCTCTCGAGAAGCGGGAAAAACGCGAATGAACGCGAATGAACGCGAATGAACGCGAATGAACGCGAATGAACGCGAATGAACGCGAATGAACGCGAAAGAACGCGAAAGAACGTGAAAGACGTTGGAAGGGCGCGCGCGCGCGCGCGCACGGCGCGTCGCGCCCTGCAGCGTGCCTTAAGAGAGTCATAGTTACTCCCGCCGTTTACCCGCTGAATTTGACGTGCGCGCGCAGCGGCGTATTGCTTTTTACTTGTACGCGGCCGAGATAAACCATTATTTCCGACGTATTTTATCGAGGTACGTCGATTTATGCAAAGATATTCCTACCTTGTAACGATTTTTAGCGGGTCAATTCGATGGGAACATCCGGCCTCTTCGTAGCGGGGCGACAAAATTCCAAGTTCCAACCTCTCGGCCATTTTGGTCGGGCGGACGAAATTTTTCAAAAAAATAAAGTGAAATCGTTACTTTCGACCAGATTACGTCGTAACATAGCGATTACACGCAAAATTTCGATACATTATAACGCTTTTCAGCGAGTTATTTCTACTCGAACGTTCGAACAGAGGCGGATGTTTCAAAGTCCATGCGATGCAACGATACGCTCTTACGCGTTGCTCGCTCGCTCCGCTCGCTCGAGAAAAAAATAGCCCAACCCAAAACCAATAACTTTTGCGTTCGTTCTTCGATTTCATCGAAAACTTCGTTAGAACGCGCGGGATCGGTTTAGGGTTGGGCTAGATGGGTCCGAGCGAGCGCCGCGAGCGAGCATTTATCGCGACCTTTCTCCTCGTTTTCGTCTCTCTCGAGAAGCGGGAAAAACGCGAATGAACGCGAATGAACGCGAATGAACGCGAATGAACGCGAATGAACGCGAAAGAACGCGAAAGAACGTGAAAGACGTTAGAAGGGCGCGCGCGCGCGCGCACGGCGCGTCGCGCCCCGCAGCGTGCCTTAAGAGAGTCATAGTTACTCCCGCCGTTTACCCGCTGAATTTGACGTGCGCGCGCAGCGGCGTATTGCTTTTTACTTGTACGCGGCCGAGATAAACCATTATTTCCGACGTATTTTATCGAGGTACGTCGATTTATGCAAAGATATTCCTACCTTGTAACGATTTTTAGCGGGTCATTTCGATGGGAACATCCGGCCTCTTCGTAGCGGGGCGACAAAATTCCAAGTTCCAACCTCTCGGCCATTTTGGTCGGGCGGACGAAATTTTTCAAAAAAGTAAAGTGAAATCGTTACTTTCGACCAGATTACGTCGTAACATAGCGATTACACGCAAAATTTCGATACATTATAACGCTATTCAGCGAGTTACTTCTACTCGAACGTTCGAACAGAGGCGGATGTTTCAAAGTCCATCCGATGCAACGATACGCTCTTACGCGTTGCTCGCTCGCTCCGCTCGCTCGAAAAAAAATAGCCCAACCCAAAACCAATAACTTTTGCGTTCGTTCTTCGATTTCATCGAAAACTTCGTTAGAACGCGCGGGATCGGTTTAGGGTTGGGCTAGATGGGTCCGAGCGAGCGCCGCGAGCGAGCATTTATCGCGACCTTTCTCCTCGTTTTCGTCTCTCTCGAGAAGCGGGAAAAACGCGAATGAACGCGAATGAACGCGAATGAACGCGAATGAACGCGAATGAACGCGAATGAACGCGAATGAACGCGAAAGAACGCGAAAGAACGTGAAAGACGTTAGAAGGGCGCGCGCGCGCGCGCGCACGGCTCGTCGCGCCCCGCAGCGTGCCTTAAGAGAGTCATAGTTACTCCCGCCGTTTACCCGCTGAATTTGACGTGCGCGCGCAGCGGCGTATTGCTTTTTACTTGTACGCGGCCGAGATAAACCATTATTTCCGACGTATTTTATCGTGGTACGTCGATTTATGCAAAGATATTACAACCTTGTAACGATTTTTAGCGGGTCAATTCGATGGGAACATCCGGCCTCTTCGTAGCGGGGCGACAAAATTCCAAGTTCCAACCTCTCGGCCATTTTGGTCCGGCGGACGAAATTTTTCAAAAAAATAAAGTGAAATCGTTACTTTCGACCAGATTACGTCGTAACATAGCGATTACACGCAAAATTTCGATACATTATAACGCTATTCAGCGAGTTACTTCTACTCGAACGTTCGAACAGAGGCGGATGTTTCAAAGTCCATCCGATGCAACGATACGCTCTTACGCGTTGCTCGCTCGCTCCGCTCGCTCGAAAAAAAATAGCCCAACCCAAAACCAATAACTTTTGCGTTCGTTCTTCGATTTCATCGAAAACTTCGTTAGAACGCGCGGGATCGGTTTAGGGTTGGGCTAGATGGGTCCGAGCGAGCGCCGCGAGCGAGCATTTATCGCGACCTTTCTCCTCGTTTTCGTCTCTCTCGAGAAGCGGGAAAAACGCGAATGAACGCGAATGAACGCGAATGAACGCGAATGAACGCGAATGAACGCGAAAGAACGCGAAAGAACGTGAAAGACGTTAGAAGGGCGCGCGCGCGCGCGCACGGCGCGTCGCGCCCCGCAGCGTGCCTTAAGAGAGTCATAGTTACTCCCGCCGTTTACCCGCTGAATTTGACGTGCGCGCGCAGCGGCGTATTGCTTTTTACTTGTACGCGGCCGAGATAAACCATTATTTCCGACGTATTTTATCGAGGTACGTCGATTTATGCAAAGATATTCCTACCTTGTAACGATTTTTAGCGGGTCATTTCGATGGGAACATCCGGCCTCTTCGTAGCGGGGCGACAAAATTCCAAGTTCCAACCTCTCGGCCATTTTGGTCGGGCGGACGAAATTTTTCAAAAAAATAAAGTGAAATCGTTACTTTCGACCAGATTACGTCGTAACATAGCGATTACACGCAAAATTTCGATACATTATAACGCTATTCAGCGAGTTACTTCTACTCGAACGTTCGAACAGAGGCGGATGTTTCAAAGTCCATCCGATGCAACGATACGCTCTTACGCGTTGCTCGCTCGCTCCGCTCGCTCGAAAAAAAATAGCCCAACCCAAAACCAATAACTTTTGCGTTCGTTCTTCGATTTCATCGAAAACTTCGTTAGAACGCGCGGGATCGGTTTAGGGTTGGGCTAGATGGGTCCGAGCGAGCGCCGCGAGCGAGCATTTATCGCGACCTTTCTCCTCGTTTTCGTCTCTCTCGAGAAGCGGGAAAAACGCGAATGAACGCGAATGAACGCGAATGAACGCGAATGAACGCGAATGAACGCGAATGAACGCGAATGAACGCGAAAGAACGCGAAAGAACGTGAAAGACGTTAGAAGGGCGCGCGCGCGCGCGCGCACGGCTCGTCGCGCCCCGCAGCGTGCCTTAAGAGAGTCATAGTTACTCCCGCCGTTTACCCGCTGAATTTGACGTGCGCGCGCAGCGGCGTATTGCTTTTTACTTGTACGCGGCCGAGATAAACCATTATTTCCGACGTATTTTATCGTGGTACGTCGATTTATGCAAAGATATTACAACCTTGTAACGATTTTTAGCGGGTCAATTCGATGGGAACATCCGGCCTCTTCGTAGCGGGGCGACAAAATTCCAAGTTCCAACCTCTCGGCCATTTTGGTCCGGCGGACGAAATTTTTCAAAAAAATAAAGTGAAATCGTTACTTTCGACCAGATTACGTCGTAACATAGCGATTACACGCAAAATTTCGATACATTATAACGCTATTCAGCGAGTTACTTCTACTCGAACGTTCGAACAGAGGCGGATGTTTCAAAGTCCATCCGATGCAACGATACGCTCTTACGCGTTGCTCGCTCGCTCCGCTCGCTCGAAAAAAAATAGCCCAACCCAAAACCAATAACTTTTGCGTTCGTTCTTCGATTTCATCGAAAACTTCGTTAGAACGCGCGGGATCGGTTTAGGGTTGGGCTAGATGGGTCCGAGCGAGCGCCGCGAGCGAGCATTTATCGCGACCTTTCTCCTCGTTTTCGTCTCTCTCGAGAAGCGGGAAAAACGCGAATGAACGCGAATGAACGCGAATGAACGCGAATGAACGCGAATGAACGCGAAAGAACGCGAAAGAACGTGAAAGACGTTAGAAGGGCGCGCGCGCGCGCGCACGGCGCGTCGCGCCCCGCAGCGTGCCTTAAGAGAGTCATAGTTACTCCCGCCGTTTACCCGCTGAATTTGACGTGCGCGCGCAGCGGCGTATTGCTTTTTACTTGTACGCGGCCGAGATAAACCATTATTTCCGACGTATTTTATCGAGGTACGTCGATTTATGCAAAGATATTCCTACCTTGTAACGATTTTTAGCGGGTCATTTCGATGGGAACATCCGGCCTCTTCGTAGCGGGGCGACAAAATTCCAAGTTCCAACCTCTCGGCCATTTTGGTCGGGCGGACGAAATTTTTCAAAAAAATAAAGTGAAATCGTTACTTTCGACCAGATTACGTCGTAACATAGCGATTACACGCAAAATTTCGATACATTATAACGCTATTCAGCGAGTTACTTCTACTCGAACGTTCGAACAGAGGCGGATGTTTCAAAGTCCATCCGATGCAACGATACACTCTTACGCGTTGCTCGCTCGCTCCGCTCGCTCGAAAAAAAATAGCCCAACCCAAAACCAATAACTTTTGCGTTCGTTCTTCGATTTCATCGAAAACTTCGTTAGAACGCGCGGGATCGGTTTAGGGTTGGGCTAGATGGGTCCGAGCGAGCGCCGCGAGCGAGCATTTATCGCGACCTTTCTCCTCGTTTTCGTCTCTCTCGAGAAGCGGGAAAAACGCGAATGAACGCGAATGAACGCGAATGAACGCGAATGAACGCGAATGAACGCGAATGAACGCGAATGAACGCGAAAGAACGCGAAAGAACGTGAAAGACGTTAGAAGGGCGCGCGCGCGCGCGCGCACGGCTCGTCGCGCCCCGCAGCGTGCCTTAAGAGAGTCATAGTTACTCCCGCCGTTTACCCGCTGAATTTGACGTGCGCGCGCAGCGGCGTATTGCTTTTTACTTGTACGCGGCCGAGATAAACCATTATTTCCGACGTATTTTATCGTGGTACGTCGATTTATGCAAAGATATTACAACCTTGTAACGATTTTTAGCGGGTCAATTCGATGGGAACATCCGGCCTCTTCGTAGCGGGGCGACAAAATTCCAAGTTCCAACCTCTCGGCCATTTTGGTCCGGCGGACGAAATTTTTCAAAAAAATAAAGTGAAATCGTTACTTTCGACCAGATTACGTCGTAACATAGCGATTACACGCAAAATTTCGATACATTATAACGCTATTCAGCGAGTTACTTCTACTCGAACGTTCGAACAGAGGCGGATGTTTCAAAGTCCATCCGATGCAACGATACGCTCTTACGCGTTGCTCGCTCGCTCCGCTCGCTCGAAAAAAAATAGCCCAACCCAAAACCAATAACTTTTGCGTTCGTTCTTCGATTTCATCGAAAACTTCGTTAGAACGCGCGGGATCGGTTTAGGGTTGGGCTAGATGGGTCCGAGCGAGCGCCGCGAGCGAGCATTTATCGCGACCTTTCTCCTCGTTTTCGTCTCTCTCGAGAAGCGGGAAAAACGCGAATGAACGCGAATGAACGCGAATGAACGCGAATGAACGCGAATGAACGCGAAAGAACGCGAAAGAACGTGAAAGACGTTAGAAGGGCGCGCGCGCGCGCGCACGGCGCGTCGCGCCCCGCAGCGTGCCTTAAGAGAGTCATAGTTACTCCCGCCGTTTACCCGCTGAATTTGACGTGCGCGCGCAGCGGCGTATTGCTTTTTACTTGTACGCGGCCGAGATAAACCATTATTTCCGACGTATTTTATCGAGGTACGTCGATTTATGCAAAGATATTCCTACCTTGTAACGATTTTTAGCGGGTCATTTCGATGGGAACATCCGGCCTCTTCGTAGCGGGGCGACAAAATTCCAAGTTCCAACCTCTCGGCCATTTTGGTCGGGCGGACGAAATTTTTCAAAAAAATAAAGTGAAATCGTTACTTTCGACCAGATTACGTCGTAACATAGCGATTACACGCAAAATTTCGATACATTATAACGCTATTCAGCGAGTTACTTCTACTCGAACGTTCGAACAGAGGCGGATGTTTCAAAGTCCATCCGATGCAACGATACGCTCTTACGCGTTGCTCGCTCGCTCCGCTCGCTCGAAAAAAAATAGCCCAACCCAAAACCAATAACTTTTGCGTTCGTTCTTCGATTTCATCGAAAACTTCGTTAGAACGCGCGGGATCGGTTTAGGGTTGGGCTAGATGGGTCCGAGCGAGCGCCGCGAGCGAGCATTTATCGCGACCTTTCTCCTCGTTTTCGTCTCTCTCGCGAAGCGGGAAAAACGCGAATGAACGCGAATGAACGCGAATGAACGCGAATGAACGCGAATGAACGCGAATGAACGCGAAAGAACGCGAAAGAACGTGAAAGACGTTAGAAGGGCGCGCGCGCGCGCGCACGGCGCGTCGCGCCCCGCAGCGTGCCTTAAGAGAGTCATAGTTACTCCCGCCGTTTACCCGCTGAATTTGACGTGCGCGCGCAGCGGCGTATTGCTTTTTACTTGTACGCGGCCGAGATAAACCATTATTTCCGACGTATTTTATCGTGGTACGTCGATTTATGCAAAGATATTCCAACCTTGTAACGATTTTTAGCGGGTCAATTCGATGGGAACATCCGGCCTCTTCGTAGCGGGGCGACAAAATTCCAAGTTCCAACCTCTCGGCCATTTTGGTCCGGCGGACGAAATTTTTCAAAAAAATAAAGTGAAATCGTTACTTTCGACCAGATTACGTCGTAACATAGCGATTACACGCAAAATTTCGATACATTATAACGCTTTTCAGCGAGTTATTTCTACTCGAACGTTCGAACAGAGGCGGATGTTTCAAAGTCCATGCGATGCAACGATACGCTCTTACGCGTTGCTCGCTCGCTCCGCTCGCTCGAAAAAAAATAGCACAACCCAAAACCAATAACTTTTGCGTTCGTTCTTCGATTTCATCGAAAACTTCGTTAGAACGCGCGGGATCGGTTTAGGGTTGGGCTAGATGGGTCCGAGCGAGCGCCGCGAGCGAGCATTTATCGCGACCTTTCTCCTCGTTTTCGTCTCTCTCGAGAAGCGGGAAAAACGCGAATGAACGCGAATGAACGCGAATGAACGCGAATGAACGCGAATGAACGCGAATGAACGCGAATGAACGCGAAAGAACGCGAAAGAACGTGAAAGACGTTAGAAGGGCGCGCGCGCGCGCGCGCACGGCGCGTCGCGCCCCGCAGCGTGCCTTAAGAGAGTCATAGTTACTCCCGCCGTTTACCCGCTGAATTTGACGTGCGCGCGCAGCGGCGTATTGCTTTTTACTTGTACGCGGCCGAGATAAACCATTATTTCCGGCGTATTTTATCGTGGTACGTCGATTTATGCAAAGATATTCCAACCTTGTAACGATTTTTAGCGGGTCAATTCGATGGGAACATCCGGCCTCTTCGTAGCGGGGGGACAAAATTCCTAGTTCCAACCTCTCGGCCATTTTGGTCCGGCGGACGAAATTTTTCAAAAAAATAAAGTGAAATCGTTACTTTCGACCAGATTACGTCGTAACATAGCGATTACACGCAAAATTTCGATACATTATAACGCTTTTCAGCGAGTTACTTCTACTCGAACGTTCGAACAGAGGCGGAAGTTTCAAAGTCCATGCGATGCAACGATACGCTCTTACACGTTGCTCGCTCGCTCCGCTCGCTCGAAAAAAAATAGCAAAACCCAAAACCAATAACTTTTGCGTTCGTTCTTCGATTTCATCGAAAACTTCGTTAGAACGCGCGGGATCGGTTTAGGGTTGGGCTAGATGGGTCCGAGCGAGCGCCGCGAGCGAGCATTTATCGCGACCTTTCTCCTCGTTTTCGTCTCTCTCGAGAAGCGGGAAAAACGCGAATGAACGCGAATGAACGCGAATGAACGCGAATGAACGCGAATGAACGCGAATGAACGCGAATGAACGCGAAAGAACGCGAAAGAACGTGAAAGACGTTAGAAGGGCGCGCGCGCGCGCGCGCACGGCGCGTCGCGCCCTGCAGCGTGCCTTAAGAGAGTCATAGTTACTCCCGCCGTTTACCCGCTGAATTTGACGTGCGCGCGCAGCGGCGTATTGCTTTTTACTTGTACGCGGCCGAGATAAACCATTATTTCCGACGTATTTTATCGTGGTACGTCGATTTATGCAAAGATATTCCAACCTTGTAACGATTTTTAGCGGGTCAATTCGATGGGAACATCCGGCCTCTTCGTAGCGGGGCGACAAAATTCCAAGTTCCAACCTCTCGGCCATTTTGGTCCGGCGGACGAAATTTTTCAAAAAAATAAAGTGAAATCGTTACTTTCGACCAGCTTACGTCGTAACATAGCGATTACACGCAAAATTTCGATACATTATAACGCTATTCAGCGAGTTACTTCTACTCGAACGTTCGAACAGAGGCGGATGTTTCAAAGTCCATCCGATGCAACGATACGCTCTTACGCGTTGCTCGCTCGCTCCGCTCGCTCGAAAAAAAATAGCCCAACCCAAAACCAATAACTTTTGCGTTCGTTCTTCGATTTCATCGAAAACTTCGTTAGAACGCGCGGGATCGGTTTAGGGTTGGGCTAGATGGGTCCGAGCGAGCGCCGCGAGCGAGCATTTATCGCGACCTTTCTCCTCGTTTTCGTCTCTCTCGAGAAGCGGGAAAAACGCGAATGAACGCGAATGAACGCGAATGAACGCGAATGAACGCGAATGAACGCGAATGAACGCGAAAGAACGCGAAAGAACGTGAAAGACGTTAGAAGGGCGCGCGCGCGCGCGCGCACGGCTCGTCGCGCCCCGCAGCGTGCCTTAAGAGAGTCATAGTTACTCCCGCCGTTTACCCGCTGAATTTGACGTGCGCGCGCAGCGGCGTATTGCTTTTTACTTGTACGCGGCCGAGATAAACCATTATTTCCGACGTATTTTATCGTGGTACGTCGATTTATGCAAAGATATTACAACCTTGTAACGATTTTTAGCGGGTCAATTCGATGGGAACATCCGGCCTCTTCGTAGCGGGGCGACAAAATTCCAAGTTCCAACCTCTCGGCCATTTTGGTCCGGCGGACGAAATTTTTCAAAAAAATAAAGTGAAATCGTTACTTTCGACCAGATTACGTCGTAACATAGCGATTACACGCAAAATTTCGATACATTATAACGCTATTCAGCGAGTTACTTCTACTCGAACGTTCGAACAGAGGCGGATGTTTCAAAGTCCATCCGATGCAACGATACGCTCTTACGCGTTGCTCGCTCGCTCCGCTCGTTCGAAAAAAGATAGCCCAACCCAAAACCAATAACTTTTGCGTTCGTTCTTCGATTTCATCGAAAACTTCGTTAGAACGCGCGGGATCGGTTTAGGGTTGGGCTAGATGGGTCCGAGCGAGCGCCGCGAGCGAGTATTTATCGCGACCTTTCTCCTCGTTTTCGTCTCTCTCGAGAAGCGGGAAAAACGCGAATGAACGCGAATGAACGCGAATGAACGCGAATGAACGCGAATGAACGCGAAAGAACGCGAGTGAACGCGAAAGAACGCGAAAGAACGTGAAAGACGTTAGAAGGGCGCGCGCGCGCGCGCACGGCGCGTCGCGCCCCGCAGCGTGCCTTAAGAGAGTCATAGTTACTCCCGCCGTTTACCCGCTGAATTTGACGTGCGCGCGCAGCGGCGTATTGCTTTTTACTTGTACGCGGCCGAGATAAACCATTATTTCCGACGTATTTTATCGTGGTACGTCGATTTATGCAAAGATATTCCAACCTTGTAACGATTTTTAGCGGGTCAATTCGATGGAAACATCCGGCCTCTTCGTAGCGGGGCGACAAAATTCCAAGTTCCAACCTCTCGGCCATTTTGGTCCGGCGGACGAAATTTTTCAAAAAAATAAAGTGAAATCGTTACTTTCGACCAGATTACGTCGTAACATAGCGATTACACGCAAAATTTCGATACATTATAACGCTATTCAGCGAGTTACTTCTACTCGAACGTTCGAACAGAGGCGGATGTTTCAAAGTCCATCCGATGCAACGATACGCTCTTACGCGTTGCTCGCTCGCTCCGCTCGCTCGAAAAAAAATAGCCCAACCCAAAACCAATAACTTTTGCGTTCGTTCTTCGATTTCATCGAAAACTTCGTTAGAACGCGCGGGATCGGTTTAGGGTTGGGCTAGATGGGTCCGAGCGAGCGCCGCGAGCGAGCATTTATCGCGACCTTTCTCCTCGTTTTCGTCTCTCTCGAGAAGCGGGAAAAACGCGAATGAACGCGAATGAACGCGAATGAACGCGAATGAACGCGAATGAACGCGAATGAACGCGAAAGAACGCGAAAGAACGTGAAAGACGTTAGAAGGGCGCGCGCGCGCGCGCACGGCGCGTCGCGCCCCGCAGCGTGCCTTAAGAGAGTCATAGTTACTCCCGCCGTTTACCCGCTGAATTTGACGTGCGCGCGCAGCGGCGTATTGCTTTTTACTTGTACGCGGCCGAGATAAACCATTATTTCCGACGTATTTTATCGTGGTACGTCGATTTATGCAAAGATATTCCAACCTTGTAACGATTTTTAGCGGGTCAATTCGATGGGAACATCCGGCCTCTTCGTAGCGGGGCGACAAAATTCCAAGTTCCAACCTCTCGGCCATTTTGGTCCGGCGGACGAAATTTTTCAAAAAAATAAAGTGAAATCGTTACTTTCGACCAGATTACGTCGTAACATAGCGATTACACGCAAAATTTCGATACATTATAACGCTTTTCAGCGAGTTATTTCTACTCGAACGTTCGAACAGAGGCGGATGTTTCAAAGTCCATGCGATGCAACGATACGCTCTTACGCGTTGCTCGCTCGCTCCGCTCGCTCGAAAAAAAATAGCACAACCCAAAACCAATAACTTTTGCGTTCGTTCTTCGATTTCATCGAAAACTTCGTTAGAACGCGCGGGATCGGTTTAGGGTTGGGCTAGATGGGTCCGAGCGAGCGCCGCGAGCGAGCATTTATCGCGACCTTTCTCCTCGTTTTCGTCTCTCTCGAGAAGCGGGAAAAACGCGAATGAACGCGAATGAACGCGAATGAACGCGAATGAACGCGAATGAACGCGAATGAACGCGAATGAACGCGAAAGAACGCGAAAGAACGTGAAAGACGTTAGAAGGGCGCGCGCGCGCGCGCGCACGGCGCGTCGCGCCCCGCAGCGTGCCTTAAGAGAGTCATAGTTACTCCCGCCGTTTACCCGCTGAATTTGACGTGCGCGCGCAGCGGCGTATTGCTTTTTACTTGTACGCGGCCGAGATAAACCATTATTTCCGGCGTATTTTATCGTGGTACGTCGATTTATGCAAAGATATTCCAACCTTGTAACGATTTTTAGCGGGTCAATTCGATGGGAACATCCGGCCTCTTCGTAGCGGGGGGACAAAATTCCTAGTTCCAACCTCTCGGCCATTTTGGTCCGGCGGACGAAATTTTTCAAAAAAATAAAGTGAAATCGTTACTTTCGACCAGATTACGTCGTAACATAGCGATTACACGCAAAATTTCGATACATTATAACGCTTTTCAGCGAGTTACTTCTACTCGAACGTTCGAACAGAGGCGGAAGTTTCAAAGTCCATGCGATGCAACGATACGCTCTTACACGTTGCTCGCTCGCTCCGCTCGCTCGAAAAAAAATAGCAAAACCCAAAACCAATAACTTTTGCGTTCGTTCTTCGATTTCATCGAAAACTTCGTTAGAACGCGCGGGATCGGTTTAGGGTTGGGCTAGATGGGTCCGAGCGAGCGCCGCGAGCGAGCATTTATCGCGACCTTTCTCCTCGTTTTCGTCTCTCTCGAGAAGCGGGAAAAACGCGAATGAACGCGAATGAACGCGAATGAACGCGAATGAACGCGAATGAACGCGAATGAACGCGAAAGAACGCGAAAGAACGTGAAAGACGTTAGAAGGGCGCGCGCGCGCGCGCGCACGGCTCGTCGCGCCCCGCAGCGTGCCTTAAGAGAGTCATAGTTACTCCCGCCGTTTACCCGCTGAATTTGACGTGCGCGCGCAGCGGCGTATTGCTTTTTACTTGTACGCGGCCGAGATAAACCATTATTTCCGACGTATTTTATCGTGGTACGTCGATTTATGCAAAGATATTACAACCTTGTAACGATTTTTAGCGGGTCAATTCGATGGGAACATCCGGCCTCTTCGTAGCGGGGCGACAAAATTCCAAGTTCCAACCTCTCGGCCATTTTGGTCCGGCGGACGAAATTTTTCAAAAAAATAAAGTGAAATCGTTACTTTCGACCAGATTACGTCGTAACATAGCGATTACACGCAAAATTTCGATACATTATAACGCTATTCAGCGAGTTACTTCTACTCGAACGTTCGAACAGAGGCGGATGTTTCAAAGTCCATCCGATGCAACGATACGCTCTTACGCGTTGCTCGCTCGCTCCGCTCGTTCGAAAAAAGATAGCCCAACCCAAAACCAATAACTTTTGCGTTCGTTCTTCGATTTCATCGAAAACTTCGTTAGAACGCGCGGGATCGGTTTAGGGTTGGGCTAGATGGGTCCGAGCGAGCGCCGCGAGCGAGTATTTATCGCGACCTTTCTCCTCGTTTTCGTCTCTCTCGAGAAGCGGGAAAAACGCGAATGAACGCGAATGAACGCGAATGAACGCGAATGAACGCGAATGAACGCGAAAGAACGCGAATGAACGCGAAAGAACGCGAAAGAACGTGAAAGACGTTAGAAGGGCGCGCGCGCGCGCGCACGGCGCGTCGCGCCCCGCAGCGTGCCTTAAGAGAGTCATAGTTACTCCCGCCGTTTACCCGCTGAATTTGACGTGCGCGCGCAGCGGCGTATTGCTTTTTACTTGTACGCGGCCGAGATAAACCATTATTTCCGACGTATTTTATCGTGGTACGTCGATTTATGCAAAGATATTCCAACCTTGTAACGATTTTTAGCGGGTCAATTCGATGGAAACATCCGGCCTCTTCGTAGCGGGGCGACAAAATTCCAAGTTCCAACCTCTCGGCCATTTTGGTCCGGCGGACGAAATTTTTCAAAAAAATAAAGTGAAATCGTTACTTTCGACCAGATTACGTCGTAACATAGCGATTACACGCAAAATTTCGATACATTATAACGCTATTCAGCGAGTTACTTCTACTCGAACGTTCGAACAGAGGCGGATGTTTCAAAGTCCATCCGATGCAACGATACGCTCTTACGCGTTGCTCGCTCGCTCCGCTCGCTCGAAAAAAAATAGCCCAACCCAAAACCAATAACTTTTGCGTTCGTTCTTCGATTTCATCGAAAACTTCGTTAGAACGCGCGGGATCGGTTTAGGGTTGGGCTAGATGGGTCCGAGCGAGCGCCGCGAGCGAGCATTTATCGCGACCTTTCTCCTCGTTTTCGTCTCTCTCGAGAAGCGGGAAAAACGCGAATGAACGCGAATGAACGCGAATGAACGCGAATGAACGCGAATAAACGCGAATGAACGCGAATGAACGCGAAAGAACGCGAAAGAACGTGAAAGACGTTAGAAGGGCGCGCGCGCGCGCGCGCACGGCGCGTCGCGCCCCGCAGCGTGCCTTAAGAGAGTCATAGTTACTCCCGCCGTTTACCCGCTGAATTTGACGTGCGCGCGCAGCGGCGTATTGCTTTTTACTTGTACGCGGCCGAGATAAACCATTATTTCCGACGTATTTTATCGAGGTACGTCGATTTATGCAAAGATATTCCTACCTTGTAACGATTTTTAGCGGGTCATTTCGATGGGAACATCCGGCCTCTTCGTAGCGGGGCGACAAAATTCCAAGTTCCAACCTCTCGGCCATTTTGGTCGGGCGGACGAAATTTTTCAAAAAAATAAAGTGAAATCGTTACTTTCGACCAGATTACGTCGTAACATAGCGATTACACGCAAAATTTCGATACATTATAACGCTATTCAGCGAGTTACTTCTACTCGAACGTTCGAACAGAGGCGGATGTTTCAAAGTCCATCCGATGCAACGATACGCTCTTACGCGTTGCTCGCTCGCTCCGCTCGCTCGAAAAAAAATAGCCCAACCCAAAACCAATAACTTTTGCGTTCGTTCTTCGATTTCATCGAAAACTTCGTTAGAACGCGCGGGATCGGTTTAGGGTTGGGCTAGATGGGTCCGAGCGAGCGCCGCGAGCGAGCATTTATCGCGACCTTTCTCCTCGTTTTCGTCTCTCTCGAGAAGCGGGAAAAACGCGAATGAACGCGAATGAACGCGAATGAACGCGAATGAACGCGAATGAACGCGAATGAACGTGAATGAACGCGAAAGAACGCGAAAGAACGTGAAAGACGTTAGAAGGGCGCGCGCGCGCGCGCGCACGGCTCGTCGCGCCCCGCAGCGTGCCTTAAGAGAGTCATAGTTACTCCCGCCGTTTACCCGCTGAATTTGACGTGCGCGCGCAGCGGCGTATTGCTTTTTACTTGTACGCGGCCGAGATAAACCATTATTTCCGACGTATTTTATCGTGGTACGTCGATTTATGCAAAGATATTACAACCTTGTAACGATTTTTAGCGGGTCAATTCGATGGGAACATCCGGCCTCTTCGTAGCGGGGCGACAAAATTCCAAGTTCCAACCTCTCGGCCATTTTGGTCCGGCGGACGAAATTTTTCAAAAAAATAAAGTGAAATCGTTACTTTCGACCAGATTACGTCGTAACATAGCGATTACACGCAAAATTTCGATACATTATAACGCTATTCAGCGAGTTACTTCTACTCGAACGTTCGAACAGAGGCGGATGTTTCAAAGTCCATCCGATGCAACGATACGCTCTTACGCGTTGCTCGCTCGCTCCGCTCGTTCGAAAAAAGATAGCCCAACCCAAAACCAATAACTTTTGCGTTCGTTCTTCGATTTCATCGAAAACTTCGTTAGAACGCGCGGGATCGGTTTAGGGTTGGGCTAGATGGGTCCGAGCGAGCGCCG
The DNA here is from genome assembly GCF_051014615.1 of Bombus vancouverensis nearcticus. NCBI lineage: Eukaryota > Metazoa > Arthropoda > Insecta > Hymenoptera > Apidae > Bombus > Bombus vancouverensis. Next base: position 2,029,919 of record NC_134926.1, on the reverse strand, counting down.
CGAGCGAGCATTTATCGCGACCTTTCTCCTCGTTTTCGTCTCTCTCGAGAAGCGGGAAAAACGCGAATGAACGCGAATGAACGCGAATGAACGCGAATGAACGCGAATGAACGCGAATGAACGTGAATGAACGCGAAAGAACGCGAAAGAACGTGAAAGACGTTAGAAGGGCGCGCGCGCGCGCGCGCACGGCTCGTCGCGCCCCGCAGCGTGCCTTAAGAGAGTCATAGTTACTCCCGCCGTTTACCCGCTGAATTTGACGTGCGCGCGCAGCGGCGTATTGCTTTTTACTTGTACGCGGCCGAGATAAACCATTATTTCCGACGTATTTTATCGTGGTACGTCGATTTATGCAAAGATATTACAACCTTGTAACGATTTTTAGCGGGTCAATTCGATGGGAACATCCGGCCTCTTCGTAGCGGGGCGACAAAATTCCAAGTTCCAACCTCTCGGCCATTTTGGTCCGGCGGACGAAATTTTTCAAAAAAATAAAGTGAAATCGTTACTTTCGACCAGATTACGTCGTAACATAGCGATTACACGCAAAATTTCGATACATTATAACGCTATTCAGCGAGTTACTTCTACTCGAACGTTCGAACAGAGGCGGATGTTTCAAAGTCCATCCGATGCAACGATACGCTCTTACGCGTTGCTCGCTCGCTCCGCTCGTTCGAAAAAAGATAGCCCAACCCAAAACCAATAACTTTTGCGTTCGTTCTTCGATTTCATCGAAAACTTCGTTAGAACGCGCGGGATCGGTTTAGGGTTGGGCTAGATGGGTCCGAGCGAGCGCCGCGAGCGAGCATTTATCGCGACCTTTCTCCTCGTTTTCGTCTCTCTCGAGAAGCGGGAAAAACGCGAATGAACGCGAATGAAGGCGAATGAACGCGAATGAACGCGAATGAACGCGAAAGAACGCGAAAGAACGTGAAAGACGTTAGAAGGGCGCGCGCGCGCGCGCACGGCGCGTCGCGCCCCGCAGCGTGCCTTAAGAGAGTCATAGTTACTCCCGCCGTTTACCCGCTGAATTTGACGTGCGCGCGCAGCGGCGTATTGCTTTTTACTTGTACGCGGCCGAGATAAACCATTATTTCCGACGTATTTTATCGAGGTACGTCGATTTATGCAAAGATATTCCTACCTTGTAACGATTTTTAGCGGGTCATTTCGATGGGAACATCCGGCCTCTTCGTAGCGGGGCGACAAAATTCCAAGTTCCAACCTCTCGGCCATTTTGGTCGGGCGGACGAAATTTTTCAAAAAAATAAAGTGAAATCGTTACTTTCGACCAGATTACGTCGTAACATAGCGATTACACGCAAAATTTCGATACATTATAACGCTATTCAGCGAGTTACTTCTACTCGAACGTTCGAACAGAGGCGGATGTTTCAAAGTCCATCCGATGCAACGATACGCTCTTACGCGTTGCTCGCTCGCTCCGCTCGCTCGAAAAAAAATAGCCCAACCCAAAACCAATAACTTTTGCGTTCGTTCTTCGATTTCATCGAAAACTTCGTTAGAACGCGCGGGATCGGTTTAGGGTTGGGCTAGATGGGTCCGAGCGAGCGCCGCGAGCGAGCATTTATCGCGACCTTTCTCCTCGTTTTCGTCTCTCTCGAGAAGCGGGAAAAACGCGAATGAACGCGAATGAACGCGAATGAACGCGAATGAACGCGAATGAACGCGAATGAACGTGAATGAACGCGAAAGAACGCGAAAGAACGTGAAAGACGTTAGAAGGGCGCGCGCGCGCGCGCGCACGGCTCGTCGCGCCCCGCAGCGTGCCTTAAGAGAGTCATAGTTACTCCCGCCGTTTACCCGCTGAATTTGACGTGCGCGCGCAGCGGCGTATTGCTTTTTACTTGTACGCGGCCGAGATAAACCATTATTTCCGACGTATTTTATCGTGGTACGTCGATTTATGCAAAGATATTACAACCTTGTAACGATTTTTAGCGGGTCAATTCGATGGGAACATCCGGCCTCTTCGTAGCGGGGCGACAAAATTCCAAGTTCCAACCTCTCGGCCATTTTGGTCCGGCGGACGAAATTTTTCAAAAAAATAAAGTGAAATCGTTACTTTCGACCAGATTACGTCGTAACATAGCGATTACACGCAAAATTTCGATACATTATAACGCTATTCAGCGAGTTACTTCTACTCGAACGTTCGAACAGAGGCGGATGTTTCAAAGTCCATCCGATGCAACGATACGCTCTTACGCGTTGCTCGCTCGCTCCGCTCGCTCGAAAAAAAATAGCCCAACCCAAAACCAATAACTTTTGCGTTCGTTCTTCGATTTCATCGAAAACTTCGTTAGAACGCGCGGGATCGGTTTAGGGTTGGGCTAGATGGGTCCGAGCGAGCGCCGCGAGCGAGCATTTATCGCGACCTTTCTCCTCGTTTTCGTCTCTCTCGAGAAGCGGGAAAAACGCGAATGAACGCGAATGAACGCGAATGAACGCGAATGAACGCGAATGAACGCGAATGGACGCGAAAGAACGCGAAAGAACGTGAAAGACGTTAGAAGGGCGCGCGCGCGCGCGCACGGCGCGTCGCGCCCCGCAGCGTGCCTTAAGAGAGTCATAGTTACTCCCGCCGTTTACCCGCTGAATTTGACGTGCGCGCGCAGCGGCGTATTGCTTTTTACTTGTACGCGGCCGAGATAAACCATTATTTCCGACGTATTTTATCGTGGTACGTCGATTTATGCAAAGATATTCCAACCTTGTAACGATTTTTAGCGGGTCAATTCGATGGGAACATCCGGCCTCTTCGTAGCGGGGCGACAAAATTCCAAGTTCCAACCTCTCGGCCATTTTGGTCCGGCGGACGAAATTTTTCAAAAAAATAAAGTGAAATCGTTACTTTCGACCAGATTACGTCGTAACATAGCGATTACACGCAAAATTTCGATACATTATAACGCTTTTCAGCGAGTTATTTCTACTCGAACGTTCGAACAGAGGCGGATGTTTCAAAGTCCATGCGATGCAACGATACGCTCTTACGCGTTGCTCGCTCGCTCCGCTCGCTCGAAAAAAAATAGCACAACCCAAAACCAATAACTTTTGCGTTCGTTCTTCGATTTCATCGAAAACTTCGTTAGAACGCGCGGGATCGGTTTAGGGTTGGGCTAGATGGGTCCGAGCGAGCGCCGCGAGCGAGCATTTATCGCGACCTTTCTCCTCGTTTTCGTCTCTCTCGAGAAGCGGGAAAAACGCGAATGAACGCGAATGAACGCGAATGAACGCGAATGAACGCGAATGAACGCGAATGAACGCGAATGAACGCGAATGAACGCGAAAGAACGCGAAAGAACGTGAAAGACGTTAGAAGGGCGCGCGCGCGCGCGCGCACGGCGCGTCGCGCCCCGCAGCGTGCCTTAAGAGAGTCATAGTTACTCCCGCCGTTTACCCGCTGAATTTGACGTGCGCGCGCAGCGGCGTATTGCTTTTTACTTGTACGCGGCCGAGATAAACCATTATTTCCGGCGTATTTTATCGTGGTACGTCGATTTATGCAAAGATATTCCAACCTTGTAACGATTTTTAGCGGGTCAATTCGATGGGAACATCCGGCCTCTTCGTAGCGGGGGGACAAAATTCCTAGTTCCAACCTCTCGGCCATTTTGGTCCGGCGGACGAAATTTTTCAAAAAAATAAAGTGAAATCGTTACTTTCGACCAGATTACGTCGTAACATAGCGATTACACGCAAAATTTCGATACATTATAACGCTTTTCAGCGAGTTACTTCTACTCGAACGTTCGAACAGAGGCGGAAGTTTCAAAGTCCATGCGATGCAACGATACGCTCTTACACGTTGCTCGCTCGCTCCGCTCGCTCGAAAAAAAATAGCAAAACCCAAAACCAATAACTTTTGCGTTCGTTCTTCGATTTCATCGAAAACTTCGTTAGAACGCGCGGGATCGGTTTAGGGTTGGGCTAGATGGGTCCGAGCGAGCGCCGCGAGCGAGCATTTATCGCGACCTTTCTCCTCGTTTTCGTCTCTCTCGAGAAGCGGGAAAAACGCGAATGAACGCGAATGAACGCGAATGAACGCGAATGAACGCGAATGAACGCGAATGAACGCGAATGAACGCGAAAGAACGCGAAAGAACGTGAAAGACGTTAGAAGGGCGCGCGCGCGCGCGCGCACGGCGCGTCGCGCCCTGCAGCGTGCCTTAAGAGAGTCATAGTTACTCCCGCCGTTTACCCGCTGAATTTGACGTGCGCGCGCAGCGGCGTATTGCTTTTTACTTGTACGCGGCCGAGATAAACCATTATTTCCGACGTATTTTATCGTGGTACGTCGATTTATGCAAAGATATTCCAACCTTGTAACGATTTTTAGCGGGTCAATTCGATGGGAACATCCGGCCTCTTCGTAGCGGGGCGACAAAATTCCAAGTTCCAACCTCTCGGCCATTTTGGTCCGGCGGACGAAATTTTTCAAAAAAATAAAGTGAAATCGTTACTTTCGACCAGCTTACGTCGTAACATAGCGATTACACGCAAAATTTCGATACATTATAACGCTATTCAGCGAGTTACTTCTACTCGAACGTTCGAACAGAGGCGGATGTTTCAAAGTCCATCCGATGCAACGATACGCTCTTACGCGTTGCTCGCTCGCTCCGCTCGCTCGAAAAAAAATAGCCCAACCCAAAACCAATAACTTTTGCGTTCGTTCTTCGATTTCATCGAAAACTTCGTTAGAACGCGCGGGATCGGTTTAGGGTTGGGCTAGATGGGTCCGAGCGAGCGCCGCGAGCGAGCATTTATCGCGACCTTTCTCCTCGTTTTCGTCTCTCTCGAGAAGCGGGAAAAACGCGAATGAACGCGAATGAACGCGAATGAACGCGAATGAACGCGAATGAACGCGAATGAACGCGAAAGAACGCGAAAGAACGTGAAAGACGTTAGAAGGGCGCGCGCGCGCGCGCGCACGGCTCGTCGCGCCCCGCAGCGTGCCTTAAGAGAGTCATAGTTACTCCCGCCGTTTACCCGCTGAATTTGACGTGCGCGCGCAGCGGCGTATTGCTTTTTACTTGTACGCGGCCGAGATAAACCATTATTTCCGACGTATTTTATCGTGGTACGTCGATTTATGCAAAGATATTACAACCTTGTAACGATTTTTAGCGGGTCAATTCGATGGGAACATCCGGCCTCTTCGTAGCGGGGCGACAAAATTCCAAGTTCCAACCTCTCGGCCATTTTGGTCCGGCGGACGAAATTTTTCAAAAAAATAAAGTGAAATCGTTACTTTCGACCAGATTACGTCGTAACATAGCGATTACACGCAAAATTTCGATACATTATAACGCTATTCAGCGAGTTACTTCTACTCGAACGTTCGAACAGAGGCGGATGTTTCAAAGTCCATCCGATGCAACGATACGCTCTTACGCGTTGCTCGCTCGCTCCGCTCGTTCGAAAAAAGATAGCCCAACCCAAAACCAATAACTTTTGCGTTCGTTCTTCGATTTCATCGAAAACTTCGTTAGAACGCGCGGGATCGGTTTAGGGTTGGGCTAGATGGGTCCGAGCGAGCGCCGCGAGCGAGTATTTATCGCGACCTTTCTCCTCGTTTTCGTCTCTCTCGAGAAGCGGGAAAAACGCGAATGAACGCGAATGAACGCGAATGAACGCGAATGAACGCGAATGAACGCGAAAGAACGCGAATGAACGCGAAAGAACGCGAAAGAACGTGAAAGACGTTAGAAGGGCGCGCGCGCGCGCGCACGGCGCGTCGCGCCCCGCAGCGTGCCTTAAGAGAGTCATAGTTACTCCCGCCGTTTACCCGCTGAATTTGACGTGCGCGCGCAGCGGCGTATTGCTTTTTACTTGTACGCGGCCGAGATAAACCATTATTTCCGACGTATTTTATCGTGGTACGTCGATTTATGCAAAGATATTCCAACCTTGTAACGATTTTTAGCGGGTCAATTCGATGGAAACATCCGGCCTCTTCGTAGCGGGGCGACAAAATTCCAAGTTCCAACCTCTCGGCCATTTTGGTCCGGCGGACGAAATTTTTCAAAAAAATAAAGTGAAATCGTTACTTTCGACCAGATTACGTCGTAACATAGCGATTACACGCAAAATTTCGATACATTATAACGCTATTCAGCGAGTTACTTCTACTCGAACGTTCGAACAGAGGCGGATGTTTCAAAGTCCATCCGATGCAACGATACGCTCTTACGCGTTGCTCGCTCGCTCCGCTCGCTCGAAAAAAAATAGCCCAACCCAAAACCAATAACTTTTGCGTTCGTTCTTCGATTTCATCGAAAACTTCGTTAGAACGCGCGGGATCGGTTTAGGGTTGGGCTAGATGGGTCCGAGCGAGCGCCGCGAGCGAGCATTTATCGCGACCTTTCTCCTCGTTTTCGTCTCTCTCGAGAAGCGGGAAAAACGCGAATGAACGCGAATGAACGCGAATGAACGCGAATGAACGCGAATAAACGCGAATGAACGCGAATGAACGCGAAAGAACGCGAAAGAACGTGAAAGACGTTAGAAGGGCGCGCGCGCGCGCGCGCACGGCGCGTCGCGCCCCGCAGCGTGCCTTAAGAGAGTCATAGTTACTCCCGCCGTTTACCCGCTGAATTTGACGTGCGCGCGCAGCGGCGTATTGCTTTTTACTTGTACGCGGCCGAGATAAACCATTATTTCCGACGTATTTTATCGAGGTACGTCGATTTATGCAAAGATATTCCTACCTTGTAACGATTTTTAGCGGGTCATTTCGATGGGAACATCCGGCCTCTTCGTAGCGGGGCGACAAAATTCCAAGTTCCAACCTCTCGGCCATTTTGGTCGGGCGGACGAAATTTTTCAAAAAAATAAAGTGAAATCGTTACTTTCGACCAGATTACGTCGTAACATAGCGATTACACGCAAAATTTCGATACATTATAACGCTATTCAGCGAGTTACTTCTACTCGAACGTTCGAACAGAGGCGGATGTTTCAAAGTCCATCCGATGCAACGATACGCTCTTACGCGTTGCTCGCTCGCTCCGCTCGCTCGAAAAAAAATAGCCCAACCCAAAACCAATAACTTTTGCGTTCGTTCTTCGATTTCATCGAAAACTTCGTTAGAACGCGCGGGATCGGTTTAGGGTTGGGCTAGATGGGTCCGAGCGAGCGCCGCGAGCGAGCATTTATCGCGACCTTTCTCCTCGTTTTCGTCTCTCTCGAGAAGCGGGAAAAACGCGAATGAACGCGAATGAACGCGAATGAACGCGAATGAACGCGAATGAACGCGAATGAACGTGAATGAACGCGAAAGAACGCGAAAGAACGTGAAAGACGTTAGAAGGGCGCGCGCGCGCGCGCGCACGGCTCGTCGCGCCCCGCAGCGTGCCTTAAGAGAGTCATAGTTACTCCCGCCGTTTACCCGCTGAATTTGACGTGCGCGCGCAGCGGCGTATTGCTTTTTACTTGTACGCGGCCGAGATAAACCATTATTTCCGACGTATTTTATCGTGGTACGTCGATTTATGCAAAGATATTACAACCTTGTAACGATTTTTAGCGGGTCAATTCGATGGGAACATCCGGCCTCTTCGTAGCGGGGCGACAAAATTCCAAGTTCCAACCTCTCGGCCATTTTGGTCCGGCGGACGAAATTTTTCAAAAAAATAAAGTGAAATCGTTACTTTCGACCAGATTACGTCGTAACATAGCGATTACACGCAAAATTTCGATACATTATAACGCTATTCAGCGAGTTACTTCTACTCGAACGTTCGAACAGAGGCGGATGTTTCAAAGTCCATCCGATGCAACGATACGCTCTTACGCGTTGCTCGCTCGCTCCGCTCGTTCGAAAAAAGATAGCCCAACCCAAAACCAATAACTTTTGCGTTCGTTCTTCGATTTCATCGAAAACTTCGTTAGAACGCGCGGGATCGGTTTAGGGTTGGGCTAGATGGGTCCGAGCGAGCGCCGCGAGCGAGCATTTATCGCGACCTTTCTCCTCGTTTTCGTCTCTCTCGAGAAGCGGGAAAAACGCGAATGAACGCGAATGAACGCGAATGAACGCGAATGAACGCGAATGAACGCGAATGAACGCGAATGAACGCGAAAGAACGCGAAAGAACGTGAAAGACGTTAGAAGGGCGCGCGCGCGCGCGCGCACGGCTCGTCGCGCCCCGCAGCGTGCCTTAAGAGAGTCATAGTTACTCCCGCCGTTTACCCGCTGAATTTGACGTGCGCGCGCAGCGGCGTATTGCTTTTTACTTGTACGCGGCCGAGATAAACCATTATTTCCGACGTATTTTATCGTGGTACGTCGATTTATGCAAAGATATTACAACCTTGTAACGATTTTTAGCGGGTCAATTCGATGGGAACATCCGGCCTCTTCGTAGCGGGGCGACAAAATTCCAAGTTCCAACCTCTCGGCCATTTTGGTCCGGCGGACGAAATTTTTCAAAAAAATAAAGTGAAATCGTTACTTTCGACCAGATTACGTCGTAACATAGCGATTACACGCAAAATTTCGATACATTATAACGCTATTCAGCGAGTTACTTCTACTCGAACGTTCGAACAGAGGCGGATGTTTCAAAGTCCATCCGATGCAACGATACGCTCTTACGCGTTGCTCGCTCGCTCCGCTCGCTCGAAAAAAAATAGCCCAACCCAAAACCAATAACTTTTGCGTTCGTTCTTCGATTTCATCGAAAACTTCGTTAGAACGCGCGGGATCGGTTTAGGGTTGGGCTAGATGGGTCCGAGCGAGCGCCGCGAGCGAGCATTTATCGCGACCTTTCTCCTCGTTTTCGTCTCTCTCGAGAAGCGGGAAAAACGCGAATGAACGCGAATGAACGCGAATGAACGCGAATGAACGCGAATGAACGCGAAAGAACGCGAAAGAACGTGAAAGACGTTAGAAGGGCGCGCGCGCGCGCGCACGGCGCGTCGCGCCCCGCAGCGTGCCTTAAGAGAGTCATAGTTACTCCCGCCGTTTACCCGCTGAATTTGACGTGCGCGCGCAGCGGCGTATTGCTTTTTACTTGTACGCGGCCGAGATAAACCATTATTTCCGACGTATTTTATCGAGGTACGTCGATTTATGCAAAGATATTCCTACCTTGTAACGATTTTTAGCGGGTCATTTCGATGGGAACATCCGGCCTCTTCGTAGCGGGGCGACAAAATTCCAAGTTCCAACCTCTCGGCCATTTTGGTCGGGCGGACGAAATTTTTCAAAAAAATAAAGTGAAATCGTTACTTTCGACCAGATTACGTCGTAACATAGCGATTACACGCAAAATTTCGATACATTATAACGCTATTCAGCGAGTTACTTCTACTCGAACGTTCGAACAGAGGCGGATGTTTCAAAGTCCATCCGATGCAACGATACGCTCTTACGCGTTGCTCGCTCGCTCCGCTCGCTCGAAAAAAAATAGCCCAACCCAAAACCAATAACTTTTGCGTTCGTTCTTCGATTTCATCGAAAACTTCGTTAGAACGCGCGGGATCGGTTTAGGGTTGGGCTAGATGGGTCCGAGCGAGCGCCGCGAGCGAGCATTTATCGCGACCTTTCTCCTCGTTTTCGTCTCTCTCGAGAAGCGGGAAAAACGCGAATGAACGCGAATGAACGCGAATGAACGCGAATGAACGCGAATGAACGCGAATGAACGTGAATGAACGCGAAAGAACGCGAAAGAACGTGAAAGACGTTAGAAGGGCGCGCGCGCGCGCGCGCACGGCTCGTCGCGCCCCGCAGCGTGCCTTAAGAGAGTCATAGTTACTCCCGCCGTTTACCCGCTGAATTTGACGTGCGCGCGCAGCGGCGTATTGCTTTTTACTTGTACGCGGCCGAGATAAACCATTATTTCCGACGTATTTTATCGTGGTACGTCGATTTATGCAAAGATATTACAACCTTGTAACGATTTTTAGCGGGTCAATTCGATGGGAACATCCGGCCTCTTCGTAGCGGGGCGACAAAATTCCAAGTTCCAACCTCTCGGCCATTTTGGTCCGGCGGACGAAATTTTTCAAAAAAATAAAGTGAAATCGTTACTTTCGACCAGATTACGTCGTAACATAGCGATTACACGCAAAATTTCGATACATTATAACGCTATTCAGCGAGTTACTTCTACTCGAACGTTCGAACAGAGGCGGATGTTTCAAAGTCCATCCGATGCAACGATACGCTCTTACGCGTTGCTCGCTCGCTCCGCTCGTTCGAAAAAAGATAGCCCAACCCAAAACCAATAACTTTTGCGTTCGTTCTTCGATTTCATCGAAAACTTCGTTAGAACGCGCGGGATCGGTTTAGGGTTGGGCTAGATGGGTCCGAGCGAGCGCCGCGAGCGAGTATTTATCGCGACCTTTCTCCTCGTTTTCGTCTCTCTCGAGAAGCGGGAAAAACGCGAATGAACGCGAATGAACGCGAATGAACGCGAATGAACGCGAATGAACGCGAAAGAACGCGAAAGAACGTGAAAGACGTTAGAAGGGCGCGCGCGCGCGCGCACGGCGCGTCGCGCCCCGCAGCGTGCCTTAAGAGAGTCATAGTTACTCCCGCCGTTTACCCGCTGAATTTGACGTGCGCGCGCAGCGGCGTATTGCTTTTTACTTGTACGCGGCCGAGATAAACCATTATTTCCGACGTATTTTATCGTGGTACGTCGATTTATGCAAAGATATTCCAACCTTGTAACGATTTTTAGCGGGTCAATTCGATGGAAACATCCGGCCTCTTCGTAGCGGGGCGACAAAATTCCAAGTTCCAACCTCTCGGCCATTTTGGTCCGGCGGACGAAATTTTTCAAAAAAATAAAGTGAAATCGTTACTTTCGACCAGATTACGTCGTAACATAGCGATTACACGCAAAATTTCGATACATTATAACGCTATTCAGCGAGTTACTTCTACTCGAACGTTCGAACAGAGGCGGATGTTTCAAAGTCCATCCGATGCAACGATACGCTCTTACGCGTTGCTCGCTCGCTCCGCTCGCTCGAAAAAAAATAGCCCAACCCAAAACCAATAACTTTTGCGTTCGTTCTTCGATTTCATCGAAAACTTCGTTAGAACGCGCGGGATCGGTTTAGGGTTGGGCTAGATGGGTCCGAGCGAGCGCCGCGAGCGAGCATTTATCGCGACCTTTCTCCTCGTTTTCGTCTCTCTCGAGAAGCGGGAAAAACGCGAATGAACGCGAATGAACGCGAATGAACGCGAATGAACGCGAATGAACGCGAATAAACGCGAATGAACGCGAATGAACGCGAAAGAACGCGAAAGAACGTGAAAGACGTTAGAAGGGCGCGCGCGCGCGCGCGCACGGCGCGTCGCGCCCCGCAGCGTGCCTTAAGAGAGTCATAGTTACTCCCGCCGTTTACCCGCTGAATTTGACGTGCGCGCGCAGCGGCGTATTGCTTTTTACTTGTACGCGGCCGAGATAAACCATTATTTCCGACGTATTTTATCGAGGTACGTCGATTTATGCAAAGATATTCCTACCTTGTAACGATTTTTAGCGGGTCATTTCGATGGGAACATCCGGCCTCTTCGTAGCGGGGCGACAAAATTCCAAGTTCCAACCTCTCGGCCATTTTGGTCGGGCGGACGAAATTTTTCAAAAAAATAAAGTGAAATCGTTACTTTCGACCAGATTACGTCGTAACATAGCGATTACACGCAAAATTTCGATACATTATAACGCTATTCAGCGAGTTACTTCTACTCGAACGTTCGAACAGAGGCGGATGTTTCAAAGTCCATCCGATGCAACGATACGCTCTTACGCGTTGCTCGCTCGCTCCGCTCGCTCGAAAAAAAATAGCCCAACCCAAAACCAATAACTTCTGCGTTCGTTCTTCGATTTCATCGAAAACTTCGTTAGAACGCGCGGGATCGGTTTAGGGTTGGGCTAGATGGGTCCGAGCGAGCGCCGCGAGCGAGCATTTATCGCGACCTTTCTCCTCGTTTTCGTCTCTCTCGAGAAGCGGGAAAAACGCGAATGAACGCGAATGAACGCGAATGAACGCGAATGAACGCGAATGAACGCGAATGAACGCGAATGAACGCGAATGAACGCGAAAGAACGCGAAAGAACGTGAAAGACGTTAGAAGGGCGCGCGCGCGCGCGCGCACGGCGCGTCGCGCCCCGCAGCGTGCCTTAAGAGAGTCATAGTTACTCCCGCCGTTTACCCGCTGAATTTGACGTGCGCGCGCAGCGGCGTATTGCTTTTTACTTGTACGCGGCCGAGATAAACCATTATTTCCGACGTATTTTATCGTGGTACGTCGATTTATGCAAAGATATTACAACCTTGTAACGATTTTTAGCGGGTCAATTCGATGGGAACATCCGGCCTCTTCGTAGCGGGGCGACAAAATTCCAAGTTCCAACCTCTCGGCCATTTTGGTCCGGCGGACGAAATTTTTCAAAAAAATAAAGTGAAATCGTTACTTTCGACCAGATTACGTCGTAACATAGCGATTACACGCAAAATTTCGATACATTATAACGCTATTCAGCGAGTTACTTCTACTCGAACGTTCGAACAGAGGCGGATGTTTCAAAGTCCATCCGATGCAACGATACGCTCTTACGCGTTGCTCGCTCGCTCCGCTCGCTCGAAAAAAAATAGCCCAACCCAAAACCAATAACTTTTGCGTTCGTTCTTCGATTTCATCGAAAACTTCGTTAGAACGCGCGGGATCGGTTTAGGGTTGGGCTAGATGGGTCCGAGCGAGCGCCGCGAGCGAGTATTTATCGCGACCTTTCTCCTCGTTTTCGTCTCTCTCGAGAAGCGGGAAAAACGCGAATGAACGCGAATGAACGCGAATGAACGCGAATGAACGCGAATGAACGCGAAAGAACGCGAAAGAACGTGAAAGACGTTAGAAGGGCGCGCGCGCGCGCACGCGCGTCGCGCCCCGCAGCGTGCCTTAAGAGAGTCATAGTTACTCCCGCCGTTTACCCGCTGAATTTGACGTGCGCGCGCAGCGGCGTATTGCTTTTTACTTGTACGCGGCCGAGATAAACCATTATTTCCGACGTATTTTATCGTGGTACGTCGATTTATGCAAAGATATTCCAACCTTGTAACGATTTTTAGCGGGTCAATTCGATGGAAACATCCGGCCTCTTCGTAGCGGGGCGACAAAATTCCAAGTTCCAACCTCTCGGCCATTTTGGTCCGGCGGACGAAATTTTTCAAAAAAATAAAGTGAAATCGTTACTTTCGACCAGATTACGTCGTAACATAGCGATTACACGCAAAATTTCGATACATTATAACGCTATTCAGCGAGTTACTTCTACTCGAACGTTCGAACAGAGGCGGATGTTTCAAAGTCCATCCGATGCAACGATACGCTCTTACGCGTTGCTCGCTCGCTCCGCTCGCTCGAAAAAAAATAGCCCAACCCAAAACCAATAACTTTTGCGTTCGTTCTTCGATTTCATCGAAAACTTCGTTAGAACGCGCGGGATCGGTTTAGGGTTGGGCTAGATGGGTCCGAGCGAGCGCCGCGAGCGAGCATTTATCGCGACCTTTCTCCTCGTTTTCGTCTCTCTCGAGAAGCGGGAAAAACGCGAATGAACGCGAATGAACGCGAATGAACGCGAATGAACGCGAATGAACGCGAATGAACGCGAATGAACGCGAATGAACGCGAATGAACGCGAATGAACGCGAAAGAACGCGAAAGAACGTGAAAGACGTTAGAAGGGCGCGCGCGCGCGCGCGCACGGCTCGTCGCGCCCCGCAGCGTGCCTTAAGAGAGTCATAGTTACTCCCGCCGTTTACCCGCTGAATTTGACGTGCGCGCGCAGCGGCGTATTGCTTTTTACTTGTACGCGGCCGAGATAAACCATTATTTCCGACGTATTTTATCGAGGTACGTCGATTTATGCAAAGATATTACAACCTTGTAACGATTTTTAGCGGGTCAATTCGATGGGAACATCCGGCCTCTTCGTAGCGGGGCGACAAAATTCCAAGTTCCAACCTCTCGGCCATTTTGGTCGGGCGGACGAAATTTTTCAAAAAAATAAAGTGAAATCGTTACTTTCGACCAGATTACGTCGTAACATAGCGATTACACGCAAAATTTCGATACATTATAACGCTATTCAGCGAGTTACTTCTACTCGAACGTTCGAACAGAGGCGGATGTTTCAAAGTCCATCCGATGCAACGATACGCTCTTACGCGTTGCTCGCTCGCTCCGCTCGCTCGAAAAAAAATAGCCCAACCCAAAACCAATAACTTTTGCGTTCGTTCTTCGATTTCATCGAAAACTTCGTTAGAACGCGCGGGATCGGTTTAGGGTTGGGCTAGATGGGTCCGAGCGAGCGCCGCGAGCGAGCATTTATCGCGACCTTTCTCCTCGTTTTCGTCTCTCTCGAGAAGCGGGAAAAACGCGAATGAACGCGAATGAACGCGAATGAACGCGAATGAACGCGAATGAACGCGAATGAACGCGAATGAACGCGAAAGAACGCGAAAGAACGTGAAAGACGTTAGAAGGGCGCGCGCGCGCGCGCGCACGGCTCGTCGCGCCCCGCAGCGTGCCTTAAGAGAGTCATAGTTACTCCCGCCGTTTACCCGCTGAATTTGACGTGCGCGCGCAGCGGCGTATTGCTTTTTACTTGTACGCGGCCGAGATAAACCATTATTTCCGACGTATTTTATCGAGGTACGTCGATTTATGCAAAGATATTCCTACCTTGTAACGATTTTTAGCGGGTCATTTCGATGGGAACATCCGGCCTCTTCGTAGCGGGGCGACAAAATTCCAAGTTCCAACCTCTCGGTCATTTTGGTCGGGCGGACGAAATTTTTCAAAAAAATAAAGTGAAATCGTTACTTTCGACCAGATTACGTCGTAACATAGCGATTACACGCAAAATTTCGATACATTATAACGCTTTTCAGCGAGTTACTTCTACTCGAACGTTCGAACAGAGGCGGATGTTTCAAAGTCCATCCGATGCAACGATACGCTCTTACGCGTTGCTCGCTCGCTCCGCTCGCTCGAAAAAAAATAGCCCAACCCAAAACCAATAACTTTTGCGTTCGTTCTTCGATTTCATCGAAAACTTCGTTAGAACCCGCGGGATCGGTTTAGGGTTGGGCTAGATGGGTCCGAGCGAGCGCCGCGAGCGAGCATTTATCGCGACCTTTCTCCTCGTTTTCGTCTCTCTCGAGAAGCGGGAAAAACGCGAATGAACGCGAATGAACGCGAATGAACGCGAATGAACGCGAATGAACGCGAATGAACGCGAAAGAACGTGAAAGACGTTAGAAGGGCGCGCGCGCGCGCGCACGGCGCGTCGCGCCCCGCAGCGTGCCTTAAGAGAGTCATAGTTACTCCCGCCGTTTACCCGCTGAATTTGACGTGCGCGCGCAGCGGCGTATTGCTTTTTACTTGTACGCGGCCGAGATAAACCATTATTTCCGACGTATTTTATCGAGGTACGTCGATTTATGCAAAGATATTCCTACCTTGTAACGATTTTTAGCGGGTCATTTCGATGGGAACATCCGGCCTCTTCGTAGCGGGGCGACAAAATTCCAAGTTCCAACCTCTCGGCCATTTTGGTCGGGCGGACGAAATTTTTCAAAAAAATGAAGTGAAATCGTTACTTTCGACCAGATTACGTCGTAACATAGCGATTACACGCAAAATTTCGATACATTATAACGCTTTTCAGCGAGTTACTTCTACTCGAACGTTCGAACAGAGGCGGATGTTTCAATGTCCATGCGATGCAACGATACGCTCTTACGCGTTGCTCGCTCGCTCCGCTCGCTCGAAAAAAAATAGCCCAACCCAAAACCAATAACTTTTGCGTTCGTTCTTCGATTTCATCGAAAACTTCGTTAGAACGCGCGGGATCGGTTTAGGGTTGGGCTAGATGGGTCCGAGCGAGCGCCGCGAGCGAGCATTTATCGCGACCTTTCTCCTCGTTTTCGTCTCTCTCGAGAAGCGGGAAAAACGCGAATGAACGCGAATGAACGCGAATGAACGCGAATGAACGCGAATGAACGCGAATGAACGCGAAAGAACGTGAAAGACGTTAGAAGGGCGCGCGCGCGCGCGCACGGCGCGTCGCGCCCCGCAGCGTGCCTTAAGAGAGTCATAGTTACTCCCGCCGTTTACCCGCTGAATTTGACGTGCGCGCGCAGCGGCGTATTGCTTTTTACTTGTACGCGGCCGAGATAAACCATTATTTCCGACGTATTTTATCGAGGTACGTCGATTTATGCAAAGATATTCCTACCTTGTAACGATTTTTAGCGGGTCATTTCGATGGGAACATCCGGCCTCTTCGTAGCGGGGCGACAAAATTCCAAGTTCCAACCTCTCGGCCATTTTGGTCGGGCGGACGAAATTTTTCAAAAAAATAAAGTGAAATCGTTACTTTCGACCAGATTACGTCGTAACATAGCGATTACACGCAAAATTTCGATACATTATAACGCTATTCAGCGAGTTACTTCTACTCGAACGTTCGAACAGAGGCGGATGTTTCAAAGTCCATGCGATGCAACGATACGCTCTTACGCGTTGCTCGCTCGCTCCGCTCGCTCGAAAAAAAATAGCACAACCCAAAACCAATAACTTTTGCGTTCGTTCTTCGATTTCATCGAAAACTTCGTTAGAACTCGCGGGATCGGTTTAGGGTTGGGCTAGATGGGTCCGAGCGAGCGCCGCGAGCGAGCATTTATCGCGACCTTTCTCCTCGTTTTCGTCTCTCTCGAGAAGCGGGAAAAACGCGAATGAACGCGAATGAACGCGAATGAACGCGAATGAACGCGAAAGAACGTGAAAGACGTTAGAAGGGCGCGCGCGCGCGCGCACGGCGCGTCGCGCCCCGCAGCGTGCCTTAAGAGAGTCATAGTTACTCCCGCCGTTTACCCGCTGAATTTGACGTGCGCGCGCAGCGGCGTATTGCTTTTTACTTGTACGCGGCCGAGATAAACCATTATTTCCGACGTATTTTATCGAGGTACGTCGATTTATGCAAAGATATTCCTACCTTGTAACGATTTTTAGCGGGTCATTTCGATGGGAACATCCGGCCTCTTCGTAGCGGGGCGACAAAATTCCAAGTTCCAACCTCTCGGCCATTTTGGTCGGGCGGACGAAATTTTTCAAAAAAATAAAGTGAAATCGTTACTTTCGACCAGATTACGTCGTAACATAGCGATTACACGCAAAATTTCGATACATTATAACGCTTTTCAGCGAGTTACTTCTACTCGAACGTTCGAACAGAGGCGGATGTTTCAAAGTCCATGCGATGCAACGATACGCTCTTACGCGTTGCTCGCTCGCTCCGCTCGCTCGAAATAAAATAGCACAACCCAAAACCAATAACTTTTGCGTTCGTTCTTCGATTTCATCGAAAACTTCGTTAGAACGCGCGGGATCGGTTTAGGGTTGGGCTAGATGGGTCCGAGCGAGCGCCGCGAGCGAGCATTTATCGCGACCTTTCTCCTCGTTTTCGTCTCTCTCGAGAAGCGGGAAAAACGCGAATGAACGCGAATGAACGCGAATGAACGCGAATGAACGCGAATGAACGCGAATGAACGCGAAAGAACGTGAAAGACGTTAGAAGGGCGCGCGCGCGCGCGCACGGCGCGTCGCGCCCCGCAGCGTGCCTTAAGAGAGTCATAGTTACTCCCGCCGTTTACCCGCTGAATTTGACGTGCGCGCGCAGCGGCGTATTGCTTTTTACTTGTACGCGGCCGAGATAAACCATTATTTCCGACGTATTTTATCGAGGTACGTCGATTTATGCAAAGATATTCCTACCTTGTAACGATTTTTAGCGGGTCATTTCGATGGGAACATCCGGCCTCTTCGTAGCGGGGCGACAAAATTCCAAGTTCCAACCTCTCGGCCATTTTGGTCGGGCGGACGAAATTTTTCAAAAAAATGAAGTGAAATCGTTACTTTCGACCAGATTACGTCGTAACATAGCGATTACACGCAAAATTTCGATACATTATAACGCTTTTCAGCGAGTTACTTCTACTCGAACGTTCGAACAGAGGCGGATGTTTCAAAGTCCATGCGATGCAACGATACGCTCTTACGCGTTGCTCGCTCGCTCCGCTCGCTCGAAAAAAAATAGCCCAACCCAAAACCAATAACTTTTGCGTTCGTTCTTCGATTTCATCGAAAACTTCGTTAGAACGCGCGGGATCGGTTTAGGGTTGGGCTAGATGGGTCCGAGCGAGCGCCGCGAGCGAGCATTTATCGCGACCTTTCTCCTCGTTTTCGTCTCTCTCGAGAAGCGGGAAAAACGCGAATGAACGCGAATGAACGCGAATGAACGCGAATGAACGCGAATGAACGCGAATGAACGCGAAAGAACGTGAAAGACGTTAGAAGGGCGCGCGCGCGCGCGCACGGCGCGTCGCGCCCCGCAGCGTGCCTTAAGAGAGTCATAGTTACTCCCGCCGTTTACCCGCTGAATTTGACGTGCGCGCGCAGCGGCGTATTGCTTTTTACTTGTACGCGGCCGAGATAAACCATTATTTCCGACGTATTTTATCGAGGTACGTCGATTTATGCAAAGATATTCCTACCTTGTAACGATTTTTAGCGGGTCATTTCGATGGGAACATCCGGCCTCTTCGTAGCGGGGCGACAAAATTCCAAGTTCCAACCTCTCGGCCATTTTGGTCGGGCGGACGAAATTTTTCAAAAAAATAAAGTGAAATCGTTACTTTCGACCAGATTACGTCGTAACATAGCGATTACACGCAAAATTTCGATACATTATAACGCTTTTCAGCGAGTTACTTCTACTCGAACGTTCGAACAGAGGCGGATGTTTCAAAGTCCATGCGATGCAACGATACGCTCTTACGCGTTGCTCGCTCGCTCCGCTCGCTCGAAAAAAAATAGCCCAACCCAAAACCAATAACTTTTGCGTTCGTTCTTCGATTTCATCGAAAACTTCGTTAGAACGCGCGGGATCGGTTTAGGATTGGGCTAGATGGGTCCGAGCGAGCGCCGCGAGCGAGTATTTATCGCGACCTTTCTCCTCGTTTTCGTCTCTCTCGAGAAGCGGGAAAAACGCGAATGAACGCGAATGAACGCGAATGAACGCGAATGAACGCGAATGAACGCGAAAGAACGCGAAAGAACGTGAAAGACGTTAGAAGGACGCGCGCGCGCGCGCACGGCGCGTCGCGCCCCGCAGCGTGCCTTAAGAGAGTCATAGTTACTCCCGCCGTTTACCCGCTGAATTTGACGTGCGCGCGCAGCGGCGTATTGCTTTTTACTTGTACGCGGCCGAGATAAACCATTATTTCCGACGTATTTTATCGTGGTACGTCGATTTATGCAAAGATATTCCAACCTTGTAACGATTTTTAGCGGGTCAATTCGATGGGAACATCCGGCCTCTTCGTAGCGGGGCGACAAAATTCCAAGTTCCAACCTCTCGGCCATTTTGGTCGGGCGGACGAAATTTTTCAAAAAAATAAAGTGAAATCGTTACTTTCGACCAGATTACGTCGTAACATAGCGATTACACGCAAAATTTCGATACATTATAACGCTTTTCAGCGAGTTATTTCTACTCGAACGTTCGAACAGAGGCGGATGTTTCAAAGTCCATGCGATGCAACGATACGCTCTTACTCGTTGCTCGCTCGCTCCGCTCGCTCGAAAAAAAATAGCCCAACCCAAAACCAATAACTTTTGCGTTCGTTCTTCGATTTCATCGAAAACTTCGTTAGAACGCGCGGGATCGGTTTAGGGTTGGGCTAGATGGGTCCGAGCGAGCGCCGCGAGCGAGCATTTATCGCGACCTTTCTCCTCGTTTTCGTCTCTCTCGAGAAGCGGGAAAAACGCGAATGAACGCGAATGAACGCGAATGAACGCGAATGAACGCGAATGAACGCGAAAGAACGCGAAAGAACGTGAAAGACGTTAGAAGGGCGCGCGCGCGCGCGCACGGCGCGTCGCGCCCCGCAGCGTGCCTTAAGAGAGTCATAGTTACTCCCGCCGTTTACCCGCTGAATTTGACGTGCGCGCGCAGCGGCGTATTGCTTTTTACTTGTACGCGGCCGAGATAAACCATTATTTCCGACGTATTTTATCGAGGTACGTCGATTTATGCAAAGATATTCCTACCTTGTAACGATTTTTAGCGGGTCATTTCGATGGGAACATCCGGCCTCTTCGTAGCGGGGCGACAAAATTCCAAGTTCCAACCTCTCGGTCATTTTGGTCCGGCGGACGAAATTTTTCAAAAAAATAAAGTGAAATCGTTACTTTCGACCAGATTACGTCGTAACATAGCGATTACACGCAAAATTTCGATACATTATAACGCTATTCAGCGAGTTACTTCTACTCGAACGTTCGAACAGAGGCGGATGTTTCAAAGTCCATGCGATGCAACGATACGCTCTTACGCGTTGCTCGCTCGCTCCGCTCGCTCGAAAAAAAATAGCACAACCCAAAACCAATAACTTTTGCGTTCGTTCTTCGATTTCATCGAAAACTTCGTTAGAACTCGCGGGATCGGTTTAGGGTTGGGCTAGATGGGTCCGAGCGAGCGCCGCGAGCGAGCATTTATCGCGACCTTTCTCCTCGTTTTCGTCTCTCTCGAGAAGCGGGAAAAACGCGAATGAACGCGAATGAACGCGAATGAACGCGAATGAACGCGAAAGAACGTGAAAGACGTTAGAAGGGCGCGCGCGCGCGCGCACGGCGCGTCGCGCCCCGCAGCGTGCCTTAAGAGAGTCATAGTTACTCCCGCCGTTTACCCGCTGAATTTGACGTGCGCGCGCAGCGGCGTATTGCTTTTTACTTGTACGCGGCCGAGATAAACCATTATTTCCGACGTATTTTATCGAGGTACGTCGATTTATGCAAAGATATTCCTACCTTGTAACGATTTTTAGCGGGTCATTTCGATGGGAACATCCGGCCTCTTCGTAGCGGGGCGACAAAATTCCAAGTTCCAACCTCTCGGCCATTTTGGTCGGGCGGACGAAATTTTTCAAAAAAATAAAGTGAAATCGTTACTTTCGACCAGATTACGTCGTAACATAGCGATTACACGCAAAATTTCGATACATTATAACGCTTTTCAGCGAGTTACTTCTACTCGAACGTTCGAACAGAGGCGGATGTTTCAAAGTCCATGCGATGCAACGATACGCTCTTACGCGTTGCTCGCTCGCTCCGCTCGCTCGAAAAAAAATAGCACAACCCAAAACCAATAACTTTTGCGTTCGTTCTTCGATTTCATCGAAAACTTCGTTAGAACGCGCGGGATCGGTTTAGGGTTGGGCTAGATGGGTCCGAGCGAGCGCCGCGAGCGAGCATTTATCGCGACCTTTCTCCTCGTTTTCGTCTCTCTCGAGAAGCGGGAAAAACGCGAATGAGCGCGAATGAACGCGAATGAACGCGAATGAACGCGAATGAACGCGAATGAACGCGAAAGAACGTGAAAGACGTTAGAAGGGCGCGCGCGCGCGCGCACGGCGCGTCGCGCCCCGCAGCGTGCCTTAAGAGAGTCATAGTTACTCCCGCCGTTTACCCGCTGAATTTGACGTGCGCGCGCAGCGGCGTATTGCTTTTTACTTGTACGCGGCCGAGATAAACCATTATTTCCGACGTATTTTATCGAGGTACGTCGATTTATGCAAAGATATTCCTACCTTGTAACGATTTTTAGCGGGTCATTTCGATGGGAACATCCGGCCTCTTCGTAGCGGGGCGACAAAATTCCAAGTTCCAACCTCTCGGCCATTTTGGTCGGGCGGACGAAATTTTTCAAAAAAATAAAGTGAAATCGTTACTTTCGACCAGATTACGTCGTAACATAGCGATTACACGCAAAATTTCGATACATTATAACGCTTTTCAGCGAGTTACTTCTACTCGAACGTTCGAACAGAGGCGGATGTTTCAAAGTCCATGCGATGCAACGATACGCTCTTACGCGTTGCTCGCTCGCTCCGCTCGCTCGAAAAAAAATAGCACAACCCAAAACCAATAACTTTTGCGTTCGTTCTTCGATTTCATCGAAAACTTCGTTAGAACGCGCGGGATCGGTTTAGGGTTGGGCTAGATGGGTCCGAGCGAGCGCCGCGAGCGAGCATTTATCGCGACCTTTCTCCTCGTTTTCGTCTCTCTCGAGAAGCGGGAAAAACGCGAATGAACGCGAATGAACGCGAATGAACGCGAATGAACGCGAATGAACGCGAATGAACGCGAAAGAACGTGAAAGACGTTAGAAGGGCGCGCGCGCGCGCGCACGGCGCGTCGCGCCCCGCAGCGTGCCTTAAGAGAGTCATAGTTACTCCCGCCGTTTACCCGCTGAATTTGACGTGCGCGCGCAGCGGCGTATTGCTTTTTACTTGTACGCGGCCGAGATAAACCATTATTTCCGACGTATTTTATCGAGGTACGTCGATTTATGCAAAGATATTCCTACCTTGTAACGATTTTTAGCGGGTCATTTCGATGGGAACATCCGGCCTCTTCGTAGCGGGGCGACAAAATTCCAAGTTCCAACCTCTCGGCCATTTTGGTCGGGCGGACGAAATTTTTCAAAAAAATAAAGTGAAATCGTTACTTTCGACCAGATTACATCGTAACATAGCGATTACACGCAAAATTTCGATACATTATAACGCTTTTCAGCGAGTTACTTCTACTCGAACGTTCGAACAGAGGCGGATGTTTCAAAGTCCATGCGATGCAACGATACGCTCTTACGCGTTGCTCGCTCGCTCCGCTCGCTCGAAAAAAAATAGCACAACCCAAAACCAATAACTTTTGCGTTCGTTCTTCGATTTCATCGAAAACTTCGTTAGAACGCGCGGGATCGGTTTAGGGTTGGGCTAGATGGGTCCGAGCGAGCGCCGCGAGCGAGCATTTATCGCGACCTTTCTCCTCGTTTTCGTCTCTCTCGAGAAGCGGGCAAAACGCGAATGAACGCGAATGAACGCGAATGAACGCGAATGAACGCGAATGAACGCGAAAGAACGCGAAAGAACGTGAAAGACGTTAGAAGGGCGCGCGCGCACGGCGCGTCGCGCCCCGCAGCGTGCCTTAAGAGAGTCATAGTTACTCCCGCCGTTTACCCGCTGAATTTGACGTGCGCGCGCAGCGGCGTATTGCTTTTTACTTGTACGCGGCCGAGATAAACCATTATTTCCGACGTATTTTATCGAGGTACGTCGATTTATGCAAAGATATTCCTACCTTGTAACGATTTTTAGCGGGTCATTTCGATGGGAACATCCGGCCTCTTCGTAGCGGGGCGACAAAATTCCAAGTTCCAACCTCTCGGCCATTTTGGTCGGGCGGACGAAATTTTTCAAAAAAATAAAGTGAAATCGTTACTTTCGACCAGATTACGTCGTAACATAGCGATTACACGCAAAATTTCGATACATTATAACGCTTTTCAGCGAGTTACTTCTACTCGAACGTTCGAACAGAGGCGGATGTTTCAAAGTCCATGCGATGCAACGATACGCTCTTACGCGTTGCTCGCTCGCTCCGCTCGCTCGAAAAAAAATAGCCCAACCCAAAACCAATAACTTTTGCGTTCGTTCTTCGATTTCATCGAAAACTTCGTTAGAACGCGCGGGATCGGTTTAGGGTTGGGCTAGATGGGTCCGAGCGAGCGCCGCGAGCGAGCATTTATCGCGACCTTTCTCCTCGTTTTCGTCTCTCTCGAGAAGCGGGAAAAACGCGAATGAACGCGAATGAACGCGAATGAACGCGAATGAACGCGAATGAACGCGAATGAACGCGAAAGAACGTGAAAGACGTTAGAAGGGCGCGCGCGCGCGCGCACGGCGCGTCGCGCCCCGCAGCGTGCCTTAAGAGAGTCATAGTTACTCCCGCCGTTTACCCGCTGAATTTGACGTGCGCGCGCAGCGGCGTATTGCTTTTTACTTGTACGCGGCCGAGATAAACCATTATTTCCGACGTATTTTATCGAGGTACGTCGATTTATGCAAAGATATTCCTACCTTGTAACGATTTTTAGCGGGTCATTTCGATGGGAACATCCGGCCTCTTCGTAGCGGGGCGACAAAATTCCAAGTTCCAACCTCTCGGCCATTTTGGTCGGGCGGACGAAATTTTTCAAAAAAATAAAGTGAAATCGTTACTTTCGACCAGATTACGTCGTAACATAGCGATTACACGCAAAATTTCGATACATTATAACGCTTTTCAGCGAGTTACTTCTACTCGAACGTTCGAACAGAGGCGGATGTTTCAAAGTCCATGCGATGCAACGATACGCTCTTACGCGTTGCTCGCTCGCTCCGCTCGCTCGAAAAAAAATAGCCCAACCCAAAACCAATAACTTTTGCGTTCGTTCTTCGATTTCATCGAAAACTTCGTTAGAACGCGCGGGATCGGTTTAGGGTTGGGCTAGATGGGTCCGAGCGAGCGCCGCGAGCGAGTATTTATCGCGACCTTTCTCCTCGTTTTCGTCTCTCTCGAGAAGCGGGAAAAACGCGAATGAACGCGAATGAACGCGAATGAACGCGAATGAACGCGAATGAACGCGAAAGAACGCGAAAGAACGTGAAAGACGTTAGAAGGACGCGCGCGCGCGCGCACGGCGCGTCGCGCCCCGCAGCGTGCCTTAAGAGAGTCATAGTTACTCCCGCCGTTTACCCGCTGAATTTGACGTGCGCGCGCAGCGGCGTATTGCTTTTTACTTGTACGCGGCCGAGATAAACCATTATTTCCGACGTATTTTATCGTGGTACGTCGATTTATGCAAAGATATTCCAACCTTGTAACGATTTTTAGCGGGTCAATTCGATGGGAACATCCGGCCTCTTCGTAGCGGGGCGACAAAATTCCAAGTTCCAACCTCTCGGCCATTTTGGTCGGGCGGACGAAATTTTTCAAAAAAATAAAGTGAAATCGTTACTTTCGACCAGATTACATCGTAACATAGCGATTACACGCAAAATTTCGATACATTATAACGCTTTTCAGCGAGTTACTTCTACTCGAACGTTCGAACAGAGGCGGATGTTTCAAAGTCCATGCGATGCAACGATACGCTCTGACGCGTTGCTCGCTCGCTCCGCTCGCTCGAAAAAAAATAGCACAACCCAAAACCAATAACTTTTGCGTTCGTTCTTCGATTTCATCGAAAACTTCGTTAGAACGCGCGGGATCGGTTTAGGGTTGGGCTAGATGGGTCCGAGCGAGCGCCGCGAGCGAGCATTTATCGCGACCTTTCTCCTCGTTTTCGTCTCTCTCGAGAAGCGGGCAAAACGCGAATGAACGCGAATGAACGCGAATGAACGCGAATGAACGCGAATGAACGCGAATGAACGCGAAAGAACGCGAAAGAACGTGAAAGACGTTAGAAGGGCGCGCGCGCACGGCGCGTCGCGCCCCGCAGCGTGCCTTAAGAGAGTCATAGTTACTCCCGCCGTTTACCCGCTGAATTTGACGTGCGCGCGCAGCGGCGTATTGCTTTTTACTTGTACGCGGCCGAGATAAACCATTATTTCCGACGTATTTTATCGAGGTACGTCGATTTATGCAAAGATATTCCTACCTTGTAACGATTTTTAGCGGGTCATTTCGATGGGAACATCCGGCCTCTTCGTAGCGGGGCGACAAAATTCCAAGTTCCAACCTCTCGGCCATTTTGGTCGGGCGGACGAAATTTTTCAAAAAAATAAAGTGAAATCGTTACTTTCGACCAGATTACGTCGTAACATAGCGATTACACGCAAAATTTCGATACATTATAACGCTTTTCAGCGAGTTACTTCTACTCGAACGTTCGAACAGAGGCGGATGTTTCAAAGTCCATGCGATGCAACGATACGCTCTTACGCGTTGCTCGCTCGCTCCGCTCGCTCGAAAAAAAATAGCCCAACCCAAAACCAATAACTTTTGCGTTCGTTCTTCGATTTCATCGAAAACTTCGTTAGAACGCGCGGGATCGGTTTAGGGTTGGGCTAGATGGGTCCGAGCGAGCGCCGCGAGCGAGCATTTATCGCGACCTTTCTCCTCGTTTTCGTCTCTCTCGAGAAGCGGGAAAAACGCGAATGAACGCGAATGAACGCGAATGAACGCGAATGAACGCGAATGAACGCGAATGAACGCGAATGAACGCGAATGAACGCGAATGAACGCGAATGAACGCGAATGAACGCGAATGAACGCGAAAGAACGCGAAAGAACGTGAAAGACGTTAGAAGGGCGCGCGCGCGCGCGCGCGCACGGCGCGTCGCGCCCCGCAGCGTGCCTTAAGAGAGTCATAGTTACTCCCGCCGTTTACCCGCTGAATTTGACGTGCGCGCGCAGCGGCGTATTGCCTTTTACTTGTACGCGGCCGAGATAAACCATTATTTCCGACGTATTTTATCGAGGTACGTCGATTTATGCAAAGATATTCCTACCTTGTAACGATTTTTAGCGGGTCATTTCGATGGGAACATCCGGCCTCTTCGTAGCGGGGCGACAAAATTCCAAGTTCCAACCTCTCGGTCATTTTGGTCCGGCGGACGAAATTTTTCAAAAAAATAAAGTGAAATCGTTACTTTCGACCAGATTACGTCGTAACATAGCGATTTCACGCAAAATTTCGATACATTATAGCGCGTTTCAGCGAGTTATTTCTACTCGAACGTTCGAACAGAGGCGGATGTTTCAAAGTCCATGCGATGCAACGATACGCTCTTATTCGTTGCTCGCTCGCTCCGCTCGCTCGAGAAAAAAATAGCCCAACCCAAAACCAATAACTTTTGGGTTCGTTCTTCGATTTCATCGAAATCTTCGTTAGAACGCGCGGGATCGGTTTAGGGTTGGGCTAGATTGGTCCGAGCGAGCGCCGCGAGCGAGTATTTATCGCGACCTTTCTCCTCGTTTTCGTCTCTCTCGAGAAGCGGGAAAAACGCGAATGAACGCGAATGAACGCGAATGAACGCGAATGAACGCGAATGAACGCGAAAGAACGCGAAAGAACGTGAAAGACGTTAGAAGGGCGCGCGCGCGCGCGCACGGCGCGTCGCGCCCCGCAGCGTGCCTTAAGAGAGTCATAGTTACTCCCGCCGTTTACCCGCTGAATTTGACGTGCGCGCGCAGCGGCGTATTGCTTTTTACTTGTACGCGGCCGAGATAAACCATTATTTCCGACGTATTTTATCGTGGTACGTCGATTTATGCAAAGATATTCCAACCTTGTAACGATTTTTAGCGGGTCAATTCGATGGGAACATCCGGCCT
Source organism: Bombus vancouverensis nearcticus (assembly GCF_051014615.1). NCBI lineage: Eukaryota > Metazoa > Arthropoda > Insecta > Hymenoptera > Apidae > Bombus > Bombus vancouverensis. The sequence continues at coordinate 2,002,645 of NC_134926.1, read as the reverse complement.
CTTCGTAGCGGGGCGACAAAATTCCAAGTTCCAACCTCTCGGCCATTTTGGTCGGGCGGACGAAATTTTTCAAAAAAATAAAGTGAAATCGTTACTTTCGACCAGATTACGTCGTAACATAGCGATTACACGCAAAATTTCGATACATTATAACGCTTTTCAGCGAGTTATTTCTACTCGAACGTTCGAACAGAGGCGGATGTTTCAAAGTCCATGCGATGCAACGATACGCTCTTACGCGTTGCTCGCTCGCTCCGCTCGCTCGAAAAAAAATAGCCCAACCCAAAACCAATAACTTTTGCGTTCGTTCTTCGATTTCATCGAAAACTTCGTTAGAACGCGCGGGATCGGTTTAGGGTTGGGCTAGATGGGTCCGAGCGAGCGCCGCGAGCGAGCATTTATCGCGACCTTTCTCCTCGTTTTCGTCTCTCTCGAGAAGCGGGAAAAACGCGAATGAACGCGAATGAACGCGAATGAACGCGAATGAACGCGAATGAACGCGAATGAACGCGAAAGAACGTGAAAGACGTTAGAAGGGCGCGCGCGCGCGCGCACGGCGCGTCGCGCCCCGCAGCGTGCCTTAAGAGAGTCATAGTTACTCCCGCCGTTTACCCGCTGAATTTGACGTGCGCGCGCAGCGGCGTATTGCTTTTTACTTGTACGCGGCCGAGATAAACCATTATTTCCGACGTATTTTATCGAGGTACGTCGATTTATGCAAAGATATTCCTACCTTGTAACGATTTTTAGCGGGTCATTTCGATGGGAACATCCGGCCTCTTCGTAGCGGGGCGACAAAATTCCAAGTTCCAACCTCTCGGCCATTTTGGTCGGGCGGACGAAATTTTTCAAAAAAATAAAGTGAAATCGTTACTTTCGACCAGATTACATCGTAACATAGCGATTACACGCAAAATTTCGATACATTATAACGCTTTTCAGCGAGTTACTTCTACTCGAACGTTCGAACAGAGGCGGATGTTTCAAAGTCCATGCGATGCAACGATACGCTCTTACGCGTTGCTCGCTCGCTCCGCTCGCTCGAAAAAAAATAGCACAACCCAAAACCAATAACTTTTGCGTTCGTTCTTCGATTTCATCGAAAACTTCGTTAGAACGCGCGGGATCGGTTTAGGGTTGGGCTAGATGGGTCCGAGCGAGCGCCGCGAGCGAGCATTTATCGCGACCTTTCTCCTCGTTTTCGTCTCTCTCGAGAAGCGGGCAAAACGCGAATGAACGCGAATGAACGCGAATGAACGCGAATGAACGCGAATGAACGCGAAAGAACGCGAAAGAACGTGAAAGACGTTAGAAGGGCGCGCGCGCACGGCGCGTCGCGCCCCGCAGCGTGCCTTAAGAGAGTCATAGTTACTCCCGCCGTTTACCCGCTGAATTTGACGTGCGCGCGCAGCGGCGTATTGCTTTTTACTTGTACGCGGCCGAGATAAACCATTATTTCCGACGTATTTTATCGAGGTACGTCGATTTATGCAAAGATATTCCTACCTTGTAACGATTTTTAGCGGGTCATTTCGATGGGAACATCCGGCCTCTTCGTAGCGGGGCGACAAAATTCCAAGTTCCAACCTCTCGGCCATTTTGGTCGGGCGGACGAAATTTTTCAAAAAAATAAAGTGAAATCGTTACTTTCGACCAGATTACGTCGTAACATAGCGATTACACGCAAAATTTCGATACATTATAACGCTTTTCAGCGAGTTACTTCTACTCGAACGTTCGAACAGAGGCGGATGTTTCAAAGTCCATGCGATGCAACGATACGCTCTTACGCGTTGCTCGCTCGCTCCGCTCGCTCGAAAAAAAATAGCCCAACCCAAAACCAATAACTTTTGCGTTCGTTCTTCGATTTCATCGAAAACTTCGTTAGAACGCGCGGGATCGGTTTAGGGTTGGGCTAGATGGGTCCGAGCGAGCGCCGCGAGCGAGCATTTATCGCGACCTTTCTCCTCGTTTTCGTCTCTCTCGAGAAGCGGGAAAAACGCGAATGAACGCGAATGAACGCGAATGAACGCGAATGAACGCGAATGAACGCGAATGAACGCGAAAGAACGTGAAAGACGTTAGAAGGGCGCGCGCGCGCGCGCACGGCGCGTCGCGCCCCGCAGCGTGCCTTAAGAGAGTCATAGTTACTCCCGCCGTTTACCCGCTGAATTTGACGTGCGCGCGCAGCGGCGTATTGCTTTTTACTTGTACGCGGCCGAGATAAACCATTATTTCCGACGTATTTTATCGAGGTACGTCGATTTATGCAAAGATATTCCTACCTTGTAACGATTTTTAGCGGGTCATTTCGATGGGAACATCCGGCCTCTTCGTAGCGGGGCGACAAAATTCCAAGTTCCAACCTCTCGGCCATTTTGGTCGGGCGGACGAAATTTTTCAAAAAAATAAAGTGAAATCGTTACTTTCGACCAGATTACGTCGTAACATAGCGATTACACGCAAAATTTCGATACATTATAACGCTTTTCAGCGAGTTACTTCTACTCGAACGTTCGAACAGAGGCGGATGTTTCAAAGTCCATGCGATGCAACGATACGCTCTTACGCGTTGCTCGCTCGCTCCGCTCGCTCGAAAAAAAATAGCCCAACCCAAAACCAATAACTTTTGCGTTCGTTCTTCGATTTCATCGAAAACTTCGTTAGAACGCGCGGGATCGGTTTAGGGTTGGGCTAGATGGGTCCGAGCGAGCGCCGCGAGCGAGTATTTATCGCGACCTTTCTCCTCGTTTTCGTCTCTCTCGAGAAGCGGGAAAAACGCGAATGAACGCGAATGAACGCGAATGAACGCGAATGAACGCGAATGAACGCGAAAGAACGCGAAAGAACGTGAAAGACGTTAGAAGGACGCGCGCGCGCGCGCACGGCGCGTCGCGCCCCGCAGCGTGCCTTAAGAGAGTCATAGTTACTCCCGCCGTTTACCCGCTGAATTTGACGTGCGCGCGCAGCGGCGTATTGCTTTTTACTTGTACGCGGCCGAGATAAACCATTATTTCCGACGTATTTTATCGTGGTACGTCGATTTATGCAAAGATATTCCAACCTTGTAACGATTTTTAGCGGGTCAATTCGATGGGAACATCCGGCCTCTTCGTAGCGGGGCGACAAAATTCCAAGTTCCAACCTCTCGGCCATTTTGGTCGGGCGGACGAAATTTTTCAAAAAAATAAAGTGAAATCGTTACTTTCGACCAGATTACATCGTAACATAGCGATTACACGCAAAATTTCGATACATTATAACGCTTTTCAGCGAGTTACTTCTACTCGAACGTTCGAACAGAGGCGGATGTTTCAAAGTCCATGCGATGCAACGATACGCTCTGACGCGTTGCTCGCTCGCTCCGCTCGCTCGAAAAAAAATAGCACAACCCAAAACCAATAACTTTTGCGTTCGTTCTTCGATTTCATCGAAAACTTCGTTAGAACGCGCGGGATCGGTTTAGGGTTGGGCTAGATGGGTCCGAGCGAGCGCCGCGAGCGAGCATTTATCGCGACCTTTCTCCTCGTTTTCGTCTCTCTCGAGAAGCGGGCAAAACGCGAATGAACGCGAATGAACGCGAATGAACGCGAATGAACGCGAATGAACGCGAATGAACGCGAAAGAACGCGAAAGAACGTGAAAGACGTTAGAAGGGCGCGCGCGCACGGCGCGTCGCGCCCCGCAGCGTGCCTTAAGAGAGTCATAGTTACTCCCGCCGTTTACCCGCTGAATTTGACGTGCGCGCGCAGCGGCGTATTGCTTTTTACTTGTACGCGGCCGAGATAAACCATTATTTCCGACGTATTTTATCGAGGTACGTCGATTTATGCAAAGATATTCCTACCTTGTAACGATTTTTAGCGGGTCATTTCGATGGGAACATCCGGCCTCTTCGTAGCGGGGCGACAAAATTCCAAGTTCCAACCTCTCGGCCATTTTGGTCGGGCGGACGAAATTTTTCAAAAAAATAAAGTGAAATCGTTACTTTCGACCAGATTACGTCGTAACATAGCGATTACACGCAAAATTTCGATACATTATAACGCTTTTCAGCGAGTTACTTCTACTCGAACGTTCGAACAGAGGCGGATGTTTCAAAGTCCATGCGATGCAACGATACGCTCTTACGCGTTGCTCGCTCGCTCCGCTCGCTCGAAAAAAAATAGCCCAACCCAAAACCAATAACTTTTGCGTTCGTTCTTCGATTTCATCGAAAACTTCGTTAGAACGCGCGGGATCGGTTTAGGGTTGGGCTAGATGGGTCCGAGCGAGCGCCGCGAGCGAGCATTTATCGCGACCTTTCTCCTCGTTTTCGTCTCTCTCGAGAAGCGGGAAAAACGCGAATGAACGCGAATGAACGCGAATGAACGCGAATGAACGCGAATGAACGCGAATGAACGCGAATGAACGCGAATGAACGCGAATGAACGCGAATGAACGCGAATGAACGCGAATGAACGCGAAAGAACGCGAAAGAACGTGAAAGACGTTAGAAGGGCGCGCGCGCGCGCGCGCGCACGGCGCGTCGCGCCCCGCAGCGTGCCTTAAGAGAGTCATAGTTACTCCCGCCGTTTACCCGCTGAATTTGACGTGCGCGCGCAGCGGCGTATTGCCTTTTACTTGTACGCGGCCGAGATAAACCATTATTTCCGACGTATTTTATCGAGGTACGTCGATTTATGCAAAGATATTCCTACCTTGTAACGATTTTTAGCGGGTCATTTCGATGGGAACATCCGGCCTCTTCGTAGCGGGGCGACAAAATTCCAAGTTCCAACCTCTCGGTCATTTTGGTCCGGCGGACGAAATTTTTCAAAAAAATAAAGTGAAATCGTTACTTTCGACCAGATTACGTCGTAACATAGCGATTTCACGCAAAATTTCGATACATTATAGCGCGTTTCAGCGAGTTATTTCTACTCGAACGTTCGAACAGAGGCGGATGTTTCAAAGTCCATGCGATGCAACGATACGCTCTTATTCGTTGCTCGCTCGCTCCGCTCGCTCGAGAAAAAAATAGCCCAACCCAAAACCAATAACTTTTGGGTTCGTTCTTCGATTTCATCGAAATCTTCGTTAGAACGCGCGGGATCGGTTTAGGGTTGGGCTAGATTGGTCCGAGCGAGCGCCGCGAGCGAGTATTTATCGCGACCTTTCTCCTCGTTTTCGTCTCTCTCGAGAAGCGGGAAAAACGCGAATGAACGCGAATGAACGCGAATGAACGCGAATGAACGCGAATGAACGCGAAAGAACGCGAAAGAACGTGAAAGACGTTAGAAGGGCGCGCGCGCGCGCGCACGGCGCGTCGCGCCCCGCAGCGTGCCTTAAGAGAGTCATAGTTACTCCCGCCGTTTACCCGCTGAATTTGACGTGCGCGCGCAGCGGCGTATTGCTTTTTACTTGTACGCGGCCGAGATAAACCATTATTTCCGACGTATTTTATCGTGGTACGTCGATTTATGCAAAGATATTCCAACCTTGTAACGATTTTTAGCGGGTCAATTCGATGGGAACATCCGGCCTCTTCGTAGCGGGGCGACAAAATTCCAAGTTCCAACCTCTCGGCCATTTTGGTCGGGCGGACGAAATTTTTCAAAAAAATAAAGTGAAATCGTTACTTTCGACCAGATTACGTCGTAACATAGCGATTACACGCAAAATTTCGATACATTATAACGCTTTTCAGCGAGTTATTTCTACTCGAACGTTCGAACAGAGGCGGATGTTTCAAAGTCCATGCGATGCAACGATACGCTCTTACGCGTTGCTCGCTCGCTCCGCTCGCTCGAAAAAAAATAGCCCAACCCAAAACCAATAACTTTTGCGTTCGTTCTTCGATTTCATCGAAAACTTCGTTAGAACGCGCGGGATCGGTTTAGGGTTGGGCTAGATGGGTCCGAGCGAGCGCCGCGAGCGAGCATTTATCGCGACCTTTCTCCTCGTTTTCGTCTCTCTCGAGAAGCGGGAAAAACGCGAATGAACGCGAATGAACGCGAATGAACGCGAATGAACGCGAAAGAACGCGAAAGAACGTGAAAGACGTTAGAGGGGCGCGCGCGCGCGCGCACGGCGCGTCGCGCCCCGCAGCGTGCCTTAAGAGAGTCATAGTTACTCCCACCGTTTACCCGCTGAATTTGACGTGCGCGCGCAGCGGCGTATTGCTTTTTACTTGTACGCGGCCGAGATAAACCATTATTTCCGACGTATTTTATCGAGGTACGTCGATTTATGCAAAGATATTCCTACCTTGTAACGATTTTTAGCGGGTCAATTCGATGGGAACATCCGGCCTCTTCGTAGCGGGGCGACAAAATTCCAAGTTCCAACCTCTCGGCCATTTTGGTCGGGCGGACGAAATTTTTCAAAAAAATAAAGTGAAATCGTTACTTTCGACCAGATTACGTCGTAACATAGCGATTACACGCAAAATTTCGATACATTATAACGCTTTTCAGCGAGTTATTTCTACTCGAACGTTCGAACAGAGGCGGATGTTTCAAAGTCCATGCGATGCAACGATACGCTCTTACGCGTTGCTCGCTCGCTCCGCTCGCTCGAAAAAAAATAGCCCAACCCAAAACCAATAACTTTTGCGTTCGTTCTTCGATTTCATCGAAAACTTCGTTAGAACGCGCGGGATCGGTTTAGGGTTGGGCTAGATGGGTCCGAGCGAGCGCCGCGAGCGAGCATTTATCGCGACCTTTCTCCTCGTTTTCGTCTCTCTCGAGAAGCGGGAAAAACGCGAATGAACGCGAATGAACGCGAATGAACGCGAATGAACGCGAATGAACGCGAAAGAACGCGAAAGAACGTGAAAGACGTTAGAAGGGCGCGCGCGCGCGCGCACGGCGCGTCGCGCCCCGCAGCGTGCCTTAAGAGAGTCATAGTTACTCCCGCCGTTTACCCGCTGAATTTGACGTGCGCGCGCAGCGGCGTATTGCTTTTTACTTGTACGCGGCCGAGATAAACCATTATTTCCGACGTATTTTATCGTGGTACGTCGATTTATGCAAAGATATTCCAACCTTGTAACGATTTTTAGCGGGTCAATTCGATGGGAACATCCGGCCTCTTCGTAGCGGGGCGACAAAATTCCAATTTCCAACCTCTCGGCCATTTTGGTCCGGCGGACGAAATTTTTCAAAAAAATAAAGTGAAATCGTTACTTTCGACCAGATTACGTCGTAACATAGCGATTACACGCAAAATTTCGATACATTATAACGCTTTTCAGCGAGTTACTTCTACTCGAACGTTCGAACAGAGGCGGATGTTTCAAAGTCCATGCGATGCAACGATACGCTCTTACGCGTTGCTCGCTCGCTCCGCTCGCTCGAAAAAAAATAGCACAACCCAAAACCAATAACTTTTGCGTTCGTTCTTCGATTTCATCGAAAACTTCGTTAGAACGCGCGGGATCGGTTTAGGGTTGGGCTAGATGGGTCCGAGCGAGCGCCGCGAGCGAGCATTTATCGCGACCTTTCTCCTCGTTTTCGTCTCTCTCGAGAAGCGGGAAAAACGCGAATGAACGCGAATGAACGCGAATGAACGCGAATGAACGCGAATGAACGCGAATGAACGCGAATGAACGCGAAAGAACGCGAAAGAACGTGAAAGACGTTGGAAGGGCGCGCGCGCGCGCGCGCACGGCGCGTCGCGCCCTGCAGCGTGCCTTAAGAGAGTCATAGTTACTCCCGCCGTTTACCCGCTGAATTTGACGTGCGCGCGCAGCGGCGTATTGCTTTTTACTTGTACGCGGCCGAGATAAACCATTATTTCCGACGTATTTTATCGAGGTACGTCGATTTATGCAAAGATATTCCTACCTTGTAACGATTTTTAGCGGGTCAATTCGATGGGAACATCCGGCCTCTTCGTAGCGGGGCGACAAAATTCCAAGTTCCAACCTCTCGGCCATTTTGGTCGGGCGGACGAAATTTTTCAAAAAAATAAAGTGAAATCGTTACTTTCGACCAGATTACGTCGTAACATAGCGATTACACGCAAAATTTCGATACATTATAACGCTTTTCAGCGAGTTATTTCTACTCGAACGTTCGAACAGAGGCGGATGTTTCAAAGTCCATGCGATGCAACGATACGCTCTTACGCGTTGCTCGCTCGCTCCGCTCGCTCGAGAAAAAAATAGCCCAACCCAAAACCAATAACTTTTGCGTTCGTTCTTCGATTTCATCGAAAACTTCGTTAGAACGCGCGGGATCGGTTTAGGGTTGGGCTAGATGGGTCCGAGCGAGCGCCGCGAGCGAGCATTTATCGCGACCTTTCTCCTCGTTTTCGTCTCTCTCGAGAAGCGGGAAAAACGCGAATGAACGCGAATGAACGCGAATGAACGCGAATGAACGCGAATGAACGCGAAAGAACGCGAAAGAACGTGAAAGACGTTAGAAGGGCGCGCGCGCGCGCGCACGGCGCGTCGCGCCCCGCAGCGTGCCTTAAGAGAGTCATAGTTACTCCCGCCGTTTACCCGCTGAATTTGACGTGCGCGCGCAGCGGCGTATTGCTTTTTACTTGTACGCGGCCGAGATAAACCATTATTTCCGACGTATTTTATCGAGGTACGTCGATTTATGCAAAGATATTCCTACCTTGTAACGATTTTTAGCGGGTCATTTCGATGGGAACATCCGGCCTCTTCGTAGCGGGGCGACAAAATTCCAAGTTCCAACCTCTCGGCCATTTTGGTCGGGCGGACGAAATTTTTCAAAAAAATAAAGTGAAATCGTTACTTTCGACCAGATTACGTCGTAACATAGCGATTACACGCAAAATTTCGATACATTATAACGCTTTTCAGCGAGTTACTTCTACTCGAACGTTCGAACAGAGGCGGATGTTTCAAAGTCCATGCGATGCAACGATACGCTCTTACGCGTTGCTCGCTCGCTCCGCTCGCTCGAAAAAAAATAGCCCAACCCAAAACCAATAACTTTTGCGTTCGTTCTTCGAATTCATCGAAAACTTCGTTAGAACGCGCGGGATCGGTTTAGGGTTGGGCTAGATGGGTCCGAGCGAGCGCCGCGAGCGAGCATTTATCGCGACCTTTCTCCTCGTTTTCGTCTCTCTCGAGAAGCGGGAAAAACGCGAATGAACGCGAATGAACGCGAATGAACGCGAATGAACGCGAATGAACGCGAATGAACGCGAATGAACGCGAATGAACGCGAATGAACGCGAAAGAACGCGAAAGAACGTGAAAGACGTTAGAAGGGCGCGCGCGCGCGCGCGCACGGCGCGTCGCGCCCCGCAGCGTGCCTTAAGAGAGTCATAGTTACTCCCGCCGTTTACCCGCTGAATTTGACGTGCGCGCGCAGCGGCGTATTGCTTTTTACTTGTACGCGGCCGAGATAAACCATTATTTCCGACGTATTTTATCGTGGTACGTCGATTTATGCAAAGATATTACAACCTTGTAACGATTTTTAGCGGGTCAATTCGATGGGAACATCCGGCCTCTTCGTAGCGGGGCGACAAAATTCCAAGTTCCAACCTCTCGGCCATTTTGGTCGGGCGGACGAAATTTTTCAAAAAAATAAAGTGAAATCGTTACTTTCGACCAGATTACGTCGTAACATAGCGATTACACGCAAAATTTCGATACATTATAACGCTTTTCAGCGAGTTAGTTCTACTCGAACGTTCGAACAGAGGCGGATGTTTCAAAGTCCATGCGATGCAACGATACGCTCTTATTCGTTGCTCGCTCGCTCCGCTCGCTCGAAAAAAAATAGCCCAACCCAAAACCAATAACTTTTGCGTTCGTTCTTCGATTTCATCGAAAACTTCGTTAGAACGCGCGGGATCGGTTTAGGGTTGGGCTAGATGGGTCCGAGCGAGCGCCGCGAGCGAGCATTTATCGCGACCTTTCTCCTCGTTTTCGTCTCTCTCGAGAAGCGGGAAAAACGCGAATGAACGCGAATGAACGCGAATGAACGCGAATGAACGCGAATGAACGCGAATGAACGCGAATGAACGCGAAAGAACGCGAAAGAACGTGAAAGACGTTAGAAGGGCGCGCGCGCGCGCGCGCACGGCGCGTCGCGCCCTGCAGCGTGCCTTAAGAGAGTCATAGTTACTCCCGCCGTTTACCCGCTGAATTTGACGTGCGCGCGCAGCGGCGTATTGCTTTTTACTTGTACGCGGCCGAGATAAACCATTATTTCCGACGTATTTTATCGTGGTACGTCGATTTATGTAAAGATATTCCAACCTTGTAACGATTTTTAGCGGGTCAATTCGATGGGAACATCCGGCCTCTTCGTAGCGGGGCGACAAAATTCCAAGTTCCAACCTCTCGGCCATTTTGGTCCGGCGGACGAAATTTTTCAAAAAAATAAAGTGAAATCGTTACTTTCGACCAGATTACGTCGTAACATAGCGATTACACGCAAAATTTCGATACATTATAACGCTTTTCAGCGAGTTACTTCTACTCGAACGTTCGAACAGAGGCGGATGTTTCAAAGTCCATGCGATGCAACGATACGCTCTTACGCGTTGCTCGCTCGCTCCGCTCGCTCGAAAAAAAATAGCACAACCCAAAACCAATAACTTTTGCGTTCGTTCTTCGATTTCATCGAAAACTTCGTTAGAACGCGCGGGATCGGTTTAGGGTTGGGCTAGATGGGTCCGAGCGAGCGCCGCGAGCGAGCATTTATCGCGACCTTTCTCCTCGTTTTCGTCTCTCTCGAGAAGCGGGAAAAACGCGAATGAACGCGAATGAACGCGAATGAACGCGAATGAACGCGAATGAACGCGAATGAACGCGAATGAACGCGAATGAACGCGAATGAACGCGAATGAACGCGAATGAACGCGAATGAACGCGAAAGAACGCGAAAGAACGTGAAAGACGTTAGAAGGGCGCGCGCGCGCGCGCACGGCGCGTCGCGCCCCGCAGCGTGCCTTAAGAGAGTCATAGTTACTCCCGCCGTTTACCCGCTGAATTTGACGTGCGCGCGCAGCGGCGTATTGCTTTTTACTTGTACGCGGCCGAGATAAACCATTATTTCCGACGTATTTTATCGAGGTACGTCGATTTATGCAAAGATATTCCTACCTTGTAACGATTTTTAGCGGGTCATTTCGATGGGAACATCCGGCCTCTTCGTAGCGGGGCGACAAAATTCCAAGTTCCAACCTCTCGGTCATTTTGGTCCGGCGGACGAAATTTTTCAAAAAAATAAAGTGAAATCGTTACTTTCGACCAGATTACGTCGTAACATAGCGATTACACGCAAAATTTCGATACATTATAACGCTATTCAGCGAGTTACTTCTACTCGAACGTTCGAACAGAGGCGGATGTTTCAAAGTCCATCCGATGCAACGATACGCTCTTACGCGTTGCTCGCTCGCTCCGCTCGCTCGAAAAAAAATAGCCCAACCCAAAACCAATAACTTTTGCGTTCGTTCTTCGATTTCATCGAAAACTTCGTTAGAACGCGCGGGATCGGTTTAGGGTTGGGCTAGATGGGTCCGAGCGAGCGCCGCGAGCGAGCATTTATCGCGACCTTTCTCCTCGTTTTCGTCTCTCTCGAGAAGCGGGAAAAACGCGAATGAACGCGAATGAACGCGAATGAACGCGAATGAACGCGAATGAACGCGAATGAACGCGAATGAACGCGAAAGAACGCGAAAGAACGTGAAAGACGTTAGAAGGGCGCGCGCGCGCGCGCACGGCGCGTCGCGCCCCGCAGCGTGCCTTAAGACAGTCATAGTTACTCCCGCCGTTTACCCGCTGAATTTGACGTGCGCGCGCAGCGGCGTATTGCTTTTTACTTGTACGCGGCCGAGATAAACCATTATTTCCGACGTATTTTATCGTGGTACGTCGATTTATGCAAAGATATTCCAACCTTGTAACGATTTTTAGCGGGTCAATTCGATGGGAACATCCGGCCTCTTCGTAGCGGGGCGACAAAATTCCAAGTTCCAACCTCTCGGCCATTTTGGTCCGGCGGACGAAATTTTTCAAAAAAATAAAGTGAAATCGTTACTTTCGACCAGATTACGTCGTAACATAGCGATTACACGCAAAATTTCGATACATTATAACGCTATTCAGCGAGTTACTTCTACTCGAACGTTCGAACAGAGGCGGATGTTTCAAAGTCCATCCGATGCAACGATACGCTCTTACGCGTTGCTCGCTCGCTCCGCTCGCTCGAAAAAAAATAGCCCAACCCAAAACCAATAACTTTTGCGTTCGTTCTTCGATTTCATCGAAAACTTCGTTAGAACGCGCGGGATCGGTTTAGGGTTGGGCTAGATGGGTCCGAGCGAGCGCCGCGAGCGAGCATTTATCGCGACCTTTCTCCTCGTTTTCGTCTCTCTCGAGAAGCGGGAAAAACGCGAATGAACGCGAATGAACGCGAATGAACGCGAATGAACGCGAATGAACGCGAAAGAACGCGAAAGAACGTGAAAGACGTTAGGAGGGCGCGCGCGCGCGCGCACGGCGCGTCGCGCCCCGCAGCGTGCCTTAAGAGAGTCATAGTTACTCCCGCCGTTTACCCGCTGAATTTGACGTGCGCGCGCAGCGGCGTATTGCTTTTTACTTGTACGCGGCCGAGATAAACCATTATTTCCGACGTATTTTATCGTGGTACGTCGATTTATGCAAAGATATTCCAACCTTGTAACGATTTTTAGCGGGTCAATTCGATGGGAACATCCGGCCTCTTCGTAGCGGGGCGACAAAATTCCAAGTTCCAACCTCTCGGCCATTTTGGTCCGGCGGACGAAATTTTTCAAAAAAATAAAGTGAAATCGTTACTTTCGACCAGATTACGTCGTAACATACCGATTACACGCAAAATTTCGATACATTATAACGCTTTTCAGCGAGTTACTTCTACTCGAACGTTCGAACAGAGGCGGATGTTTCAAAGTCCATGCGATGCAACGATACGCTCTTACGCGTTGCTCGCTCGCTCCGCTCGCTCGAAAAAAAATAGCACAACCCAAAACCAATAACTTTTGCGTTCGTTCTTCGATTTCATCGAAAACTTCGTTGGAACGCGAGGGATCGGTTTAGGGTTGGGCTAGATGGGTCCGAGCGAGCGCCGCGAGCGAGCATTTATCGCGACCTTTCTCCTCGTTTTCGTCTCTCTCGAGAAGCGGGAAAAACGCGAATGAACGCGAATGAACGCGAATGAACGCGAATAAACGCGAATGAACGCGAATGAACGCGAATGAACGCGAAAGAACGCGAAAGAACGTGAAAGACGTTAGGAGGGCGCGCGCGCGCGCGCACGGCGCGTCGCGCCCCGCAGCGTGCCTTAAGAGAGTCATAGTTACTCCCGCCGTTTACCCGCTGAATTTGACGTGCGCGCGCAGCGGCGTATTGCTTTTTACTTGTACGCGGCCGAGATAAACCATTATTTCCGACGTATTTTATCGAGGTACGTCGATTTATGCAAAGATATTCCTACCTTGTAACGATTTTTAGCGGGTCATTTCGATGGGAACATCCGGCCTCTTCGTAGCGGGGCGACAAAATTCCAAGTTCCAACCTCTCGGTCATTTTGGTCCGGCGGACGAAATTTTTCAAAAAAATAAAGTGAAATCGTTACTTTCGACCAGATTACGTCGTAACATAGCGATTTCACGCAAAATTTCGATACATTATAGCGCGTTTCAGCGAGTTATTTCTACTCGAACGTTCGAACAGAGGCGGATGTTTCAAAGTCCATGCGATGCAACGATACGCTCTTATTCGTTGCTCGCTCGCTCCGCTCGCTCGAGAAAAAAATAGCCCAACCCAAAACCAATAACTTTTGGGTTCGTTCTTCGATTTCATCGAAATCTTCGTTAGAACGCGCGGGATCGGTTTAGGGTTGGGCTAGATTGGTCCGAGCGAGCGCCGCGAGCGAGCATTTATCGCGACCTTTCTCCTCGTTTTCGTCTCTCTCGAGAAGCGGGAAAAACGCGAATGAACGCGAATGAACGCGAATGAACGCGAATGAACGCGAATGAACGCGAATGAACGCGAATGAACGCGAAAGAACGCGAAAGAACGTGAAAGACGTTAGAAGGGCGCGCGCGCGCGCGCGCACGGCTCGTCGCGCCCCGCAGCGTGCCTTAAGAGAGTCATAGTTACTCCCGCCGTTTACCCGCTGAATTTGACGTGCGCGCGCAGCGGCGTATTGCTTTTTACTTGTACGCGGCCGAGATAAACCATTATTTCCGACGTATTTTATCGTGGTACGTTGATTTATGCAAAGATATTACAACCTTGTAACGATTTTTAGCGGGTCAATTCGATGGGAACATCCGGCCTCTTCGTAGCGGGGCGACAAAATTCCAAGTTCCAACCTCTCGGCCATTTTGGTCCGGCGGACGAAATTTTTCAAAAAAATAAAGTGAAATCGTTACTTTCGACCAGATTACGTCGTAACATAGCGATTACACGCAAAATTTCGATACATTATAACGCTATTCAGCGAGTTACTTCTACTCGAACGTTCGAACAGAGGCGGATGTTTCAAAGTCCATCCGATGCAACGATACGCTCTTACGCGTTGCTCGCTCGCTCCGCTCGCTCGAAAAAAAATAGCCCAACCCAAAACCAATAACTTTTGCGTTCGTTCTTCGATTTCATCGAAAACTTCGTTAGAACGCGCGGGATCGGTTTAGGGTTGGGCTAGATGGGTCCGAGCGAGCGCCGCGAGCGAGTATTTATCGCGACCTTTCTCCTCGTTTTCGTCTCTCTCGAGAAGCGGGAAAAACGCGAATGAACGCGAATGAACGCGAATGAACGCGAATGAACGCGAATGAACGCGAATGAACGCGAATGAACGCGAAAGAACGCGAAAGAACGTGAAAGACGTTAGAAGGGCGCGCGCGCGCGCGCGCACGGCTCGTCGCGCCCCGCAGCGTGCCTTAAGAGAGTCATAGTTACTCCCGCCGTTTACCCGCTGAATTTGACGTGCGCGCGCAGCGGCGTATTGCTTTTTACTTGTACGCGGCCGAGATAAACCATTATTTCCGACGTATTTTATCGTGGTACGTCGATTTATGCAAAGATATTACAACCTTGTAACGATTTTTAGCGGGTCAATTCGATGGGAACATCCGGCCTCTTCGTAGCGGGGCGACAAAATTCCAAGTTCCAACCTCTCGGCCATTTTGGTCCGGCGGACGAAATTTTTCAAAAAAATAAAGTGAAATCGTTACTTTCGACCAGATTACGTCGTAACATAGCGATTACACGCAAAATTTCGATACATTATAACGCTATTCAGCGAGTTACTTCTACTCGAACGTTCGAACAGAGGCGGATGTTTCAAAGTCCATCCGATGCAACGATACGCTCTTACGCGTTGCTCGCTCGCTCCGCTCGCTCGAAAAAAAATAGCCCAACCCAAAACCAATAACTTTTGCGTTCGTTCTTCGATTTCATCGAAAACTTCGTTAGAACGCGCGGGATCGGTTTAGGGTTGGGCTAGATGGGTCCGAGCGAGCGCCGCGAGCGAGTATTTATCGCGACCTTTCTCCTCGTTTTCGTCTCTCTCGAGAAGCGGGAAAAACGCGAATGAACGCGAATGAACGCGAATGAACGCGAATGAACGCGAATGAACGCGAATGAACGCGAATGAACGCGAAAGAACGCGAAAGAACGTGAAAGACGTTAGAAGGGCGCGCGCGCGCGCGCGCACGGCTCGTCGCGCCCCGCAGCGTGCCTTAAGAGAGTCATAGTTACTCCCGCCGTTTACCCGCTGAATTTGACGTGCGCGCGCAGCGGCGTATTGCTTTTTACTTGTACGCGGCCGAGATAAACCATTATTTCCGACGTATTTTATCGTGGTACGTCGATTTATGCAAAGATATTACAACCTTGTAACGATTTTTAGCGGGTCAATTCGATGGGAACATCCGGCCTCTTCGTAGCGGGGCGACAAAATTCCAAGTTCCAACCTCTCGGCCATTTTGGTCCGGCGGACGAAATTTTTCAAAAAAATAAAGTGAAATCGTTACTTTCGACCAGATTACGTCGTAACATAGCGATTACACGCAAAATTTCGATACATTATAACGCTATTCAGCGAGTTACTTCTACTCGAACGTTCGAACAGAGGCGGATGTTTCAAAGTCCATCCGATGCAACGATACGCTCTTACGCGTTGCTCGCTCGCTCCGCTCGCTCGAAAAAAAATAGCCCAACCCAAAACCAATAACTTTTGCGTTCGTTCTTCGATTTCATCGAAAACTTCGTTAGAACGCGCGGGATCGGTTTAGGGTTGGGCTAGATGGGTCCGAGCGAGCGCCGCGAGCGAGTATTTATCGCGACCTTTCTCCTCGTTTTCGTCTCTCTCGAGAAGCGGGAAAAACGCGAATGAACGCGAATGAACGCGAATGAACGCGAATGAACGCGAATGAACGCGAAAGAACGCGAAAGAACGTGAAAGACGTTAGAAGGGCGCGCGCGCGCGCGCACGGCGCGTCGCGCCCCGCAGCGTGCCTTAAGAGAGTCATAGTTACTCCCGCCGTTTACCCGCTGAATTTGACGTGCGCGCGCAGCGGCGTATTGCTTTTTACTTGTACGCGGCCGAGATAAACCATTATTTCCGACGTATTTTATCGTGGTACGTCGATTTATGCAAAGATATTCCAACCTTGTAACGATTTTTAGCGGGTCAATTCGATGGGAACATCCGGCCTCTTCGTAGCGGGGCGACAAAATTCCAAGTTCCAACCTCTCGGCCATTTTGGTCGGGCGGACGAAATTTTTCAAAAAAATAAAGTGAAATCGTTACTTTCGACCAGATTACGTCGTAACATAGCGATTACACGCAAAATTTCGATACATTATAACGCTTTTCAGCGAGTTATTTCTACTCGAACGTTCGAACAGAGGCGGATGTTTCAAAGTCCATGCGATGCAACGATACGCTCTTACGCGTTGCTCGCTCGCTCCGCTCGCTCGAAAAAAAATAGCCCAACCCAAAACCAATAACTTTTGCGTTCGTTCTTCGATTTCATCGAAAACTTCGTTAGAACGCGCGGGATCGGTTTAGGGTTGGGCTAGATGGGTCCGAGCGAGCGCCGCGAGCGAGCATTTATCGCGACCTTTCTCCTCGTTTTCGTCTCTCTCGAGAAGCGGGAAAAACGCGAATGAACGCGAATGAACGCGAATGCACGCGAATGAACGCGAATGAACGCGAAAGAACGCGAAAGAACGTGAAAGACGTTAGAAGGGCGCGCGCGCGCGCGCACGGCGCGTCGCGCCCCGCAGCGTGCCTTAAGAGAGTCATAGTTACTCCCGCCGTTTACCCGCTGAATTTGACGTGCGCGCGCAGCGGCGTATTGCTTTTTACTTGTACGCGGCCGAGATAAACCATTATTTCCGACGTATTTTATCGAGGTACGTCGATTTATGCAAAGATATTCCTACCTTGTAACGATTTTTAGCGGGTCATTTCGATGGGAACATCCGGCCTCTTCGTAGCGGGGCGACAAAATTCCAAGTTCCAACCTCTCGGCCATTTTGGTCGGGCGGACGAAATTTTTCAAAAAAATAAAGTGAAATCGTTACTTTCGACCAGATTACGTCGTAACATAGCGATTACACGCAAAATTTCGATACATTATAACGCTTTTCAGCGAGTTACTTCTACTCGAACGTTCGAACAGAGGCGGATGTTTCAAAGTCCATCCGATGCAACGATACGCTCTTACGCGTTGCTCGCTCGCTCCGCTCGCTCGAAAAAAAATAGCCCAACCCAAAACCAATAACTTTTGCGTTCGTTCTTCGATTTCATCGAAAACTTCGTTAGAACGCGCGGGATCGGTTTAGGGTTGGGCTAGATGGGTCCGAGCGAGCGCCGCGAGCGAGCATTTATCGCGACCTTTCTCCTCGTTTTCGTCTCTCTCGAGAAGCGGGAAAAACGCGAATGAACGCGAATGAACGCGAATGAACGCGAATGAACGCGAATGAACGCGAAAGAACGCGAATGAACGCGAAAGAACGCGAAAGAACGTGAAAGACGTTAGAAGGGCGCGCGCGCGCGCGCGCACGGCTCGTCGCGCCCCGCAGCGTGCCTTAAGAGAGTCATAGTTACTCCCGCCGTTTACCCGCTGAATTTGACGTGCGCGCGCAGCGGCGTATTGCTTTTTACTTGTACGCGGCCGAGATAAACCATTATTTCCGACGTATTTTATCGTGGTACGTCGATTTATGCAAAGATATTACAACCTTGTAACGATTTTTAGCGGGTCAATTCGATGGGAACATCCGGCCTCTTCGTAGCGGGGCGACAAAATTCCAAGTTCCAACCTCTCGGCCATTTTGGTCCGGCGGACGAAATTTTTCAAAAAAATAAAGTGAAATCGTTACTTTCGACCAGATTACGTCGTAACATAGCGATTACACGCAAAATTTCGATACATTATAACGCTATTCAGCGAGTTACTTCTACTCGAACGTTCGAACAGAGGCGGATGTTTCAAAGTCCATCCGATGCAACGATACGCTCTTACGCGTTGCTCGCTCGCTCCGCTCGCTCGAAAAAAAATAGCCCAACCCAAAACCAATAACTTTTGCGTTCGTTCTTCGATTTCATCGAAAACTTCGTTAGAACGCGCGGGATCGGTTTAGGGTTGGGCTAGATGGGTCCGAGCGAGCGCCGCGAGCGAGTATTTATCGCGACCTTTCTCCTCGTTTTCGTCTCTCTCGAGAAGCGGGAAAAACGCGAATGAACGCGAATGAACGCGAATGAACGCGAATGAACGCGAATGAACGCGAAAGAACGCGAAAGAACGTGAAAGACGTTAGAAGGGCGCGCGCGCGCGCGCACGGCGCGTCGCGCCCCGCAGCGTGCCTTAAGAGAGTCATAGTTACTCCCGCCGTTTACCCGCTGAATTTGACGTGCGCGCGCAGCGGCGTATTGCTTTTTACTTGTACGCGGCCGAGATAAACCATTATTTCCGACGTATTTTATCGTGGTACGTCGATTTATGCAAAGATATTCCAACCTTGTAACGATTTTTAGCGGGTCAATTCGATGGGAACATCCGGCCTCTTCGTAGCGGGGCGACAAAATTCCAAGTTCCAACCTCTCGGCCATTTTGGTCGGGCGGACGAAATTTTTCAAAAAAATAAAGTGAAATCGTTACTTTCGACCAGATTACGTCGTAACATAGCGATTACACGCAAAATTTCGATACATTATAACGCTTTTCAGCGAGTTATTTCTACTCGAACGTTCGAACAGAGGCGGATGTTTCAAAGTCCATGCGATGCAACGATACGCTCTTACGCGTTGCTCGCTCGCTCCGCTCGCTCGAAAAAAAATAGCCCAACCCAAAACCAATAACTTTTGCGTTCGTTCTTCGATTTCATCGAAAACTTCGTTAGAACGCGCGGGATCGGTTTAGGGTTGGGCTAGATGGGTCCGAGCGAGCGCCGCGAGCGAGCATTTATCGCGACCTTTCTCCTCGTTTTCGTCTCTCTCGAGAAGCGGGAAAAACGCGAATGAACGCGAATGAACCCGAATGAACGCGAATGAACGCGAATGAACGCGAAAGAACGCGAAAGAACGTGAAAGACGTTAGAAGGGCGCGCGCGCGCGCGCACGGCGCGTCGCGCCCCGCAGCGTGCCTTAAGAGAGTCATAGTTACTCCCGCCGTTTACCCGCTGAATTTGACGTGCGCGCGCAGCGGCGTATTGCTTTTTACTTGTACGCGGCCGAGATAAACCATTATTTCCGACGTATTTTATCGAGGTACGTCGATTTATGCAAAGATATTCCTACCTTGTAACGATTTTTAGCGGGTCATTTCGATGGGAACATCCGGCCTCTTCGTAGCGGGGCGACAAAATTCCAAGTTCCAACCTCTCGGCCATTTTGGTCGGGCGGACGAAATTTTTCAAAAAAATAAAGTGAAATCGTTACTTTCGACCAGATTACGTCGTAACATAGCGATTACACGCAAAATTTCGATACATTATAACGCTTTTCAGCGAGTTACTTCTACTCGAACGTTCGAACAGAGGCGGATGTTTCAAAGTCCATCCGATGCAACGATACGCTCTTACGCGTTGCTCGCTCGCTCCGCTCGCTCGAAAAAAAATAGCCCAACCCAAAACCAATAACTTTTGCGTTCGTTCTTCGATTTCATCGAAAACTTCGTTAGAACGCGCGGGATCGGTTTAGGGTTGGGCTAGATGGGTCCGAGCGAGCGCCGCGAGCGAGCATTTATCGCGACCTTTCTCCTCGTTTTCGTCTCTCTCGAGAAGCGGGAAAAACGCGAATGAACGCGAATGAACGCGAATGAACGCGAATGAACGCGAATGAACGCGAATGAACGCGAAAGAACGCGAAAGAACGTGAAAGACGTTAGAAGGGCGCGCGCGCGCGCGCACGGCGCGTCGCGCCCCGCAGCGTGCCTTAAGAGAGTCATAGTTACTCCCGCCGTTTACCCGCTGAATTTGACGTGCGCGCGCAGCGGCGTATTGCTTTTTACTTGTACGCGGCCGAGATAAACCATTATTTCCGACGTATTTTATCGTGGTACGTCGATTTATGCAAAGATATTCCAACCTTGTAACGATTTTTAGCGGGTCAATTCGATGGGAACATCCGGCCTCTTCGTAGCGGGGCGACAAAATTCCAAGTTCCAACCTCTCGGCCATTTTGGTCCGGCGGACGAAATTTTTCAAAAAAATAAAGTGAAATCGTTACTTTCGACCAGATTACGTCGTAACATTGCGAATACACGCAAAATTTCGATACATTATAACGCTTTTCAGCGAGTTACTTCTACTCGAACGTTCGAACAGAGGCGGATGTTTCAAAGTCCATGCGATGCAACGATACGCTCTTACGCGTTGCTCGCTCGCTCCGCTCGCTCGAAAAAAAATAGCACAACCCAAAACCAATAACTTTTGCGTTCGTTCTTCGATTTCATCGAAAACTTCGTTAGAACGCGCGGGATCGGTTTAGGGTTGGGCTAGATGGGTCCGAGCGAGCGCCGCGAGCGAGCATTTATCGCGACCTTTCTCCTCGTTTTCGTCTCTCTCGAGAAGCGGGAAAAACGCGAATGAACGCGAATGAACGCGAATGAACGCGAATGAACGCGAATGAACGCGAATGAACGCGAATGAACGCGAATGAACGCGAAAGAACGCGAAAGAACGTGAAAGACGTTAGAAGGGCGATCGCGCGCGCGCGCACGACGCGTTGCGCCCTGCAGCGTGCCTTAAGAGAGTCATAGTTACTCCCGCCGTTTACCCGCTGAATTTGACGTGCGCGCGCAGCGGCGTATTGCTTTTTACTTGTACGCGGCCGAGATAAACCATTATTTCCGACGTATTTTATCGTGGTACGTCGATTTATGCAAAGATATTCCAACCTTGTAACGATTTTTAGCGGGTCAATTCGATGGGAACATCCGGCCTCTTCGTAGCGGGGCGACAAAATTCCAAGTTCCAACCTCTCGGCCATTTTGGTCCGGCGGACGAAATTTTTCAAAAAAATAAAGTGAAATCGTTACTTTCGACCAGATTACGTCGTAACATAGCGATTACACGCAAAATTTCGATACATTATAACGCTATTCAGCGAGTTACTTCTACTCGAACGTTCGAACAGAGGCGGATGTTTCAAAGTCCATCCGATGCAACGATACGCTCTTACGCGTTGCTCGCTCGCTCCGCTCGCTCGAAAAAAAATAGCACAACCCAAAACCAATAACTTTTGCGTTCGTTCTTCGATTTCATCGAAAACTTCGTTAGAACGCGCGGGATCGGTTTAGGGTTGGGCTAGATGGGTCCGAGCGAGCGCCGCGAGCGAGCATTTATCGCGACCTTTCTCCTCGTTTTCGTCTCTCTCGAGAAGCGGGAAAAACGCGAATGAACGCGAATGAACGCGAATGAACGCGAATGAACGCGAATGAACGCGAAAGAACGCGAAAGAACGTGAAAGACGTTAGAAGGGCGCGCGCGCGCGCGCACGGCGCGTCGCGCCCCGCAGCGTGCCTTAAGAGAGTCATAGTTACTCCCGCCGTTTACCCGCTGAATTTGACGTGCGCGCGCAGCGGCGTATTGCTTTTTACTTGTACGCGGCCGAGATAAACCATTATTTCCGACGTATTTTATCGAGGTACGTCGATTTATGCAAAGATATTCCTACCTTGTAACGATTTTTAGCGGGTCATTTCGATGGGAACATCCGGCCTCTTCGTAGCGGGGCGACAAAATTCCAAGTTCCAACCTCTCGGCCATTTTGGTCGGGCGGACGAAATTTTTCAAAAAAATAAAGTGAAATCGTTACTTTCGACCAGATTACGTCGCAACATAGCGATTACACGCAAAATTTCGATACATTATAACGCTTTTCAGCGAGTTACTTCTACTCGAACGTTCGAACAGAGGCGGATGTTTCAAAGTCCATCCGATGCAACGATACGCTCTTACGCGTTGCTCGCTCGCTCCGCTCGCTCGAAAAAAAATAGCCCAACCCAAAACCAATAACTTTTGCGTTCGTTCTTCGATTTCATCGAAAACTTCGTTAGAACGCGCGGGATCGGTTTAGGGTTGGGCTAGATGGGTCCGAGCGAGCGCCGCGAGCGAGCATTTATCGCGACCTTTCTCCTCGTTTTCGTCTCTCTCGAGAAGCGGGAAAAACGCGAATGAACGCGAATGAACGCGAATGAACGCGAATGAACGCGAATGAACGCGAATGAACGCGAATGAACGCGAATGAACGCGAATGAACGCGAATGAACGCGAAAGAACGCGAAAGAACGTGAAAGACGTTAGAAGGGCGCGCGCGCGCGCGCGCACGGCGCGTCGCGCCCTGCAGCGTGCCTTAAGAGAGTCATAGTTACTCCCGCCGTTTACCCGCTGAATTTGACGTGCGCGCGCAGCGGCGTATTGCTTTTTACTTGTACGCGGCCGAGATAAACCATTATTTCCGACGTATTTTATCGTGGTACGTCGATTTATGCAAAGATATTCCAACCTTGTAACGATTTTTAGCGGGTCAATTCGATGGGAACATCCGGCCTCTTCGTAGCGGGGCGACAAAATTCCAAGTTCCAACCTCTCGGCCATTTTGGTCCGGCGGACGAAATTTTTCAAAAAAATAAAGTGAAATCGTTACTTTCGACCAGATTACGTCGTAACATAGCGATTACACGCAAAATTTCGATACATTATAACGCTATTCAGCGAGTTACTTCTACTCGAACGTTCGAACAGAGGCGGATGTTTCAAAGTCCATCCGATGCAACGATACGCTCTTACGCGTTGCTCGCTCGCTCCGCTCGCTCGAAAAAAAATAGCCCAACCCAAAACCAATAACTTTTGCGTTCGTTCTTCGATTTCATCGAAAACTTCGTTAGAACGCGCGGGATCGGTTTAGGGTTGGGCTAGATGGGTCCGAGCGAGCGCCGCGAGCGAGTATTTATCGCGACCTTTCTCCTCGTTTTCGTCTCTCTCGAGAAGCGGGAAAAACGCGAATGAACGCGAATGAACGCGAATGAACGCGAATGAACGCGAATGAACGCGAAAGAACGCGAAAGAACGTGAAAGACGTTAGAAGGGCGCGCGCGCGCGCGCACGGCGCGTCGCGCCCCGCAGCGTGCCTTAAGAGAGTCATAGTTACTCCCGCCGTTTACCCGCTGAATTTGACGTGCGCGCGCAGCGGCGTATTGCTTTTTACTTGTACGCGGCCGAGATAAACCATTATTTCCGACGTATTTTATCGAGGTACGTCGATTTATGCAAAGATATTCCTACCTTGTAACGATTTTTAGCGGGTCATTTCGATGGGAACATCCGGCCTCTTCGTAGCGGGGCGACAAAATTCCAAGTTCCAACCTCTCGGCCATTTTGGTCGGGCGGACGAAATTTTTCAAAAAAATAAAGTGAAATCGTTACTTTCGACCAGATTACGTCGTAACATAGCGATTTCACGCAAAATTTCGATACATTATAGCGCGTTTCAGCGAGTTATTTCTACTCGAACGTTCGAACAGAGGCGGATGTTTCAAAGTCCATGCGATGCAACGATACGCTCTTATTCGTTGCTCGCTCGCTCCGCTCGCTCGAGAAAAAAATAGCCCAACCCAAAACCAATAACTTTTGGGTTCGTTCTTCGATTTCATCGAAATCTTCGTTAGAACGCGCGGGATCGGTTTAGGGTTGGGCTAGATTGGTCCGAGCGAGCGCCGCGAGCGAGCATTTATCGCGACCTTTCTCCTCGTTTTCGTCTCTCTCGAGAAGCGGGAAAAACGCGAATGAACGCGAATGAACGCGAATGAACGCGAATGAACGCGAAAGAACGCGAAAGAACGTGAAAGACGTTAGAAGGGCGCGCGCGCGCGCACGGCGCGTCGCGCCCCGCAGCGTGCCTTAAGAGAGTCATAGTTACTCCCGCCGTTTACCCGCTGAATTTGACGTGCGCGCGCAGCGGCGTATTGCTTTTTACTTGTACGCGGCCGAGATAAACCATTATTTCCGACGTATTTTATCGAGGTACGTCGATTTATGCAAAGATATTCCTACCTTGTAACGATTTTTAGCGGGTCATTTCGATGGGAACATCCGGCCTCTTCGTAGCGGGGCGACAAAATTCCAAGTTCCAACCTCTCGGCCATTTTGGTCGGGCGGACGAAATTTTTCAAAAAAATAAAGTGAAATCGTTACTTTCGACCAGATTACGTCGTAACATAGCGATTACACGCAAAATTTCGATACATTATAACGCTTTTCAGCGAGTTATTTCTACTCGAACGTTCGAACAGAGGCGGATGTTTCAAAGTCCATGCGATGCAACGATACGCTCTTACGCGTTGCTCGCTCGCTCCGCTCGCTCGAAAAAAAATAGCCCAACCCAAAACCAATAACTTTTGCGTTCGTTCTTCGATTTCATCGAAAACTTCGTTAGAACGCGCGGGATCGGTTTAGGGTTGGGCTAGATGGGTCCGAGCGAGCGCCGCGAGCGAGCATTTATCGCGACCTTTCTCCTCGTTTTCGTCTCTCTCGAGAAGCGGGAAAAACGCGAATGAACGCGAATGAACGCGAATGAACGCGAATGAACGCGAATGAACGCGAAAGAACGCGAAAGAACGTGAAAGACGTTAGAAGGGCGCGCGCGCGCGCGCACGGCGCGTCGCGCCCCGCAGCGTGCCTTAAGAGAGTCATAGTTACTCCCGCCGTTTACCCGCTGAATTTGACGTGCGCGCGCAGCGGCGTATTGCTTTTTACTTGTACGCGGCCGAGATAAACCATTATTTCCGACGTATTTTATCGAGGTACGTCGATTTATGCAAAGATATTCCTACCTTGTAACGATTTTTAGCGGGTCATTTCGATGGGAACATCCGGCCTCTTCGTAGCGGGGCGACAAAATTCCAAGTTCCAACCTCTCGGTCATTTTGGTCCGGCGGACGAAATTTTTCAAAAAAATAAAGTGAAATCGTTACTTTCGACCAGATTACGTCGTAACATAGCGATTACACGCAAAATTTCGATACATTATAACGCTATTCAGCGAGTTACTTCTACTCGAACTTTCGAACAGAGGCGGATGTTTCAAAGTCCATCCGATGCAACGATACGCTCTTACGCGTTGCTCGCTCGCTCCGCTCGCTCGAAAAAAAATAGCCCAACCCAAAACCAATAACTTTTGCGTTCGTTCTTCGATTTCATCGAAAACTTCGTTAGAACGCGCGGGATCGGTTTAGGGTTGGGCTAGATGGGTCCGAGCGAGCGCCGCGAGCGAGCATTTATCGCGACCTTTCTCCTCGTTTTCGTCTCTCTCGAGAAGCGGGAAAAACGCGAATGAACGCGAATGAACGCGAATGAACGCGAATGAACGCGAATGAACGCGAATGAACGCGAATGAACGCGAAAGAACGCGAAAGAACGTGAAAGACGTTAGAAGGGCGCGCGCGCGCGCGCGCACGGCTCGTCGCGCCCCGCAGCGTGCCTTAAGAGAGTCATAGTTACTCCCGCCGTTTACCCGCTGAATTTGACGTGCGCGCGCAGCGGCGTATTGCTTTTTACTTGTACGCGGCCGAGATAAACCATTATTTCCGACGTATTTTATCGTGGTACGTCGATTTATGCAAAGATATTACAACCTTGTAACGATTTTTAGCGGGTCAATTCGATGGGAACATCCGGCCTCTTCGTAGCGGGGCGACAAAATTCCAAGTTCCAACCTCTCGGCCATTTTGGTCCGGCGGACGAAATTTTTCAAAAAAATAAAGTGAAATCGTTACTTTCGACCAGATTACGTCGTAACATAGCGATTACACGCAAAATTTCGATACATTATAACGCTATTCAGCGAGTTACTTCTACTCGAACGTTCGAACAGAGGCGGATGTTTCAAAGTCCATCCGATGCAACGATACGCTCTTACGCGTTGCTCGCTCGCTCCGCTCGCTCGAAAAAAAATAGCCCAACCCAAAACCAATAACTTTTGCGTTCGTTCTTCGATTTCATCGAAAACTTCGTTAGAACGCGCGGGATCGGTTTAGGGTTGGGCTAGATGGGTCCGAGCGAGCGCCGCGAGCGAGTATTTATCGCGACCTTTCTCCTCGTTTTCGTCTCTCTCGAGAAGCGGGAAAAACGCGAATGAACGCGAATGAACGCGAATGAACGCGAATGAACGCGAATGAACGCGAAAGAACGCGAAAGAACGTGAAAGACGTTAGAAGGGCGCGCGCGCGCGCGCACGGCGCGTCGCGCCCCGCAGCGTGCCTTAAGAGAGTCATAGTTACTCCCGCCGTTTACCCGCTGAATTTGACGTGCGCGCGCAGCGGCGTATTGCTTTTTACTCGTACGCGGCCGAGATAAACCATTATTCCCGACGTATTTTATCGTGGTACGTCGATTTATGCAAAGATATTCCAACCTTGTAACGATTTTTAGCGGGTCAATTCGATGGGAACATCCGGCCTCTTCGTAGCGGGGCGACAAAATTCCAACTTCCAACCTCTCGGCCATTTTGGTCCGGCGGACGAAATTTTTCAAAAAAATAAAGTGAAATCGTTACTTTCGACCAGATTACGTCGTAACATAGCGATTACACGCAAAATTTCGATACATTATAACGCTATTCAGCGAGTTACTTCTACTCGAACGTTCGAACAGAGGCGGATGTTTCAAAGTCCATCCGATGCAACGATACGCTCTTACGCGTTGCTCGCTCGCTCCGCTCGCTCGAAAAAAAATAGCCCAACCCAAAACCAATAACTTTTGCGTTCGTTCTTCGATTTCATCGAAAACTTCGTTAGAACGCGCGGGATCGGTTTAGGGTTGGGCTAGATGGGTCCGAGCGAGCGCCGCGAGCGAGCATTTATCGCGACCTTTCTCCTCGTTTTCGTCTCTCTCGAGAAGCGGGAAAAACGCGAATGAACGCGAATGAACGCGAATGAACGCGAATGAACGCGAATGAACGCGAAAGAACGCGAAAGAACGTGAAAGACGTTAGAAGGGCGCGCGCGCGCGCGCACGGCGCGTCGCGCCCCGCAGCGTGCCTTAAGAGAGTCATAGTTACTCCCGCCGTTTACCCGCTGAATTTGACGTGCGCGCGCAGCGGCGTATTGCTTTTTACTTGTACGCGGCCGAGATAAACCATTATTTCCGACGTATTTTATCGAGGTACGTCGATTTATGCAAAGATATTCCTACCTTGTAACGATTTTTAGCGGGTCATTTCGATGGGAACATCCGGCCTCTTCGTAGCGGGGCGACAAAATTCCAAGTTCCAACCTCTCGGCCATTTTGGTCGGGCGGACGAAATTTTTCAAAAAAATAAAGTGAAATCGTTACTTTCGACCAGATTACGTCGTAACATAGCGATTACACGCAAAATTTCGATACATTATAACGCTTTTCAGCGAGTTATTTCTACTCGAACGTTCGAACAGAGGCGGATGTTTCAAAGTCCATGCGATGCAACGATACGCTCTTACGCGTTGCTCGCTCGCTCCGCTCGCTCGAAAAAAAATAGCCCAACCCAAAACCAATAACTTTTGCGTTCGTTCTTCGATTTCATCGAAAACTTCGTTAGAACGCGCGGGATCGGTTTAGGGTTGGGCTAGATGGGTCCGAGCGAGCGCCGCGAGCGAGCATTTATCGCGACCTTTCTCCTCGTTTTCGTCTCTCTCGAGAAGCGGGAAAAACGCGAATGAACGCGAATGAACGCGAATGAACGCGAATGAACGCGAATGAACGCGAATGAACGCGAATGAACGCGAATGAACGCGAAAGAACGCGAAAGAACGTGAAAGACATTAGAAGGGCGCGCGCGCGCGCGCGCACGGCGCGTCGCGCCCCGCAGCGTGCCTTAAGAGAGTCATAGTTACTCCCGCCGTTTACCCGCTGAATTTGACGTGCGCGCGCAGCGGCGTATTGCTTTTTACTTGTACGCGGCCGAGATAAACCATTATTTCCGACGTATTTTATCGTGGTACGTCGATTTATGCAAAGATATTCCAACCTTGTAACGATTTTTAGCGGGTCAATTCGATGGGAACATCCGGCCTCTTCGTAGCGGGGCGACAAAATTCCAAGTTCCAACCTCTCGGCCATTTTGGTCGGGCGGACGAAATTTTTCAAAAAAATAAAGTGAAATCGTTACTTTCGACCAGATTACGTCGTAACATAGCGATTACACGCAAAATTTCGATACATTATAACGCTATTCAGCGAGTTACTTCTACTCGAACGTTCGAACAGAGGCGGATGTTTCAAAGTCCATGCGATGCAACGATACGCTCTTATTCGTTGCTCGCTCGCTCCGCTCGCTCGAGAAAAAAATAGCCCAACCCAAAACCAATAACTTTTGGGTTCGTTCTTCGATTTCATCGAAATCTTCGTTAGAACGCGCGGGATCGGTTTAGGGTTGGGCTAGATTGGTCCGAGCGAGCGCCGCGAGCGAGCATTTATCGCGACCTTTCTCCTCGTTTTCGTCTCTCTCGAGAAGCGGGAAAAACGCGAATGAACGCGAATGAACGCGAATGAACGCGAATGAACGCGAATGAACGCGAAAGAACGCGAAAGAACGTGAAAGACGTTAGAAGGGCGCGCGCGCGCGCGCACGGCGCGTCGCGCCCCGCAGGGTGCCTTAAGAGAGTCATAGTTACTCCCGCCGTTTACCCGCTGAATTTGACGTGCGCGCGCAGCTGCGTATTGCTTTTTACTTGTACGCGGCCGAGATAAACCATTATTTCCGACGTATTTTATCGAGGTACGTCGATTTATGCAAAGATATTCCTACCTTGTAACGATTTTTAGCGGGTCATTTCGATGGAAACATCCGGCCTCTTCGTAGCGGGGCGACAAAATTCCAAGTTCCAACCTCTCGGCCATTTTGGTCGGGCGGACGAAATTTTTCAAAAAAATAAAGTGAAATCGTTACTTTCGACCAGATTACGTCGTAACATAGCGATTACACGCAAAATTTCGATACATTATAACGCTTTTCAGCGAGTTATTTCTACTCGAACGTTCGAACAGAGGCGGATGTTTCAAAGTCCATGCGATGCAACGATACGCTCTTACGCGTTGCTCGCTCGCTCCGCTCGCTCGAAAAAAAATAGCCCAACCCAAAACCAATAACTTTTGCGTTCGTTCTTCGATTTCATCGAAAACTTCGTTAGAACGCGCGGGATCGGTTTAGGGTTGGGCTAGATGGGTCCGAGCGAGCGCCGCGAGCGAGCATTTATCGCGACCTTTCTCCTCGTTTTCGTCTCTCTCGAGAAGCGGGAAAAACGCGAATGAACGCGAATGAACGCGAATGAACGCGAAAGAACGCGAAAGAACGTGAAAGACGTTAGAAGGGCGCGCGCGCGCGCGCACGGCGCGTCGCGCCCCGCAGCGTGCCTTAAGAGAGTCATAGTTACTCCCGCCGTTTACCCGCTGAATTTGACGTGCGCGCGCAGCGGCGTATTGCTTTTTACTTGTACGCGGCCGAGATAAACCATTATTTCCGACGTATTTTATCGAGGTACGTCGATTTATGCAAAGATATTCCTACCTTGTAACGATTTTTAGCGGGTCATTTCGATGGGAACATCCGGCCTCTTCGTAGCGGGGCGACAAAATTCCAAGTTCCAACCTCTCGGCCATTTTGGTCGGGCGGACGAAATTTTTCAAAAAAATAAAGTGAAATCGTTACTTTCGACCAGATTACGTCGTAACATAGCGATTACACGCAAAATTTCGATACATTATAACGCTTTTCAGCGAGTTATTTCTACTCGAACGTTCGAACAGAGGCGGATGTTTCAAAGTCCATGCGATGCAACGATACGCTCTTACGCGTTGCTCGCTCGCTCCGCTCGCTCGAAAAAAAATAGCCCAACCCAAAACCAATAACTTTTGCGTTCGTTCTTCGATTTCATCGAAAACTTCGTTAGAACGCGCGGGATCGGTTTAGGGTTGGGCTAGATGGGTCCGAGCGAGCGCCGCGAGCGAGCATTTATCGCGACCTTTCTCCTCGTTTTCGTCTCTCTCGAGAAGCGGGAAAAACGCGAATGAACGCGAATGAACGCGAATGAACGCGAATGAACGCGAATGAACGCGAATGAACGCGAATGAACGCGAAAGAACGCGAAAGAACGTGAAAGACGTTAGAAGGGCGCGCGCGCGCGCGCGCACGGCGCGTCGCGCCCTGCAGCGTGCCTTAAGAGAGTCATAGTTACTCCCGCCGTTTACCCGCTGAATTTGACGTGCGCGCGCAGCGGCGTATTGCTTTTTACTTGTACGCGGCCGAGATAAACCATTATTTCCGACGTATTTTATCGTGGTACGTCGATTTATGCAAAGATATTCCAACCTTGTAACGATTTTTAGCGGGTCAATTCGATGGGAACATCCGGCCTCTTCGTAGCGGGGCGACAAAATTCCAAGTTCCAACCTCTCGGCCATTTTGGTCGGGCGGACGAAATTTTTCAAAAAAATAAAGTGAAATCGTTACTTTCGACCAGATTACGTCGTAACATAGCGATTACACGCAAAATTTCGATACATTATAACGCTTTTCAGCGAGTTATTTCTACTCGAACGTTCGAACAGAGGCGGATGTTTCAAAGTCCATGCGATGCAACGATACGCTCTTACGCGTTGCTCGCTCGCTCCGCCCGCTCGAAAAAAAAATAGCCCAACCCAAAACCAATCTCTTTTGCGTTCGTTCTTCGATTTCATCGAAATCTTCGTTGGAGCGCGCGGGATCGGTTTAGGGTTGGGCTAGATTGGTCCGAGCGAGCGCCGCGAGCGAGCATTTATCGCGACCTTTCTCCTCGTTTTCGTCTCTCTCGTGAAGCGGGAAAAACGCGAATGAAAGCGAATGAACGCGAATGAACGCGAATGAACGAGAATGAACGCGAATGAACGCGAAAGAACGCGAAAGAACGCGAAAGAACGTGAAAGATGTTAGAACGGCGCGCGCGCGCGCGCACGGCGCGTCGCGCCCCGCAGCGTGCCTTTAGAGAGTCATAGTTACTCCCGCCGTTTACCCGCTGAAATTGACGTGCACGCGCAGCGGCGTATTGCTTTTTACTCGTACGCGGCCGAGATAAGCCATTATTCCCGACGTATTTTATCGAGGTACGTCGATTTATGCAAAGATATTCCTACCTTGTAACGATTTTTAGCGGGTCATTTCGATGGGAACATCCGGCCTCTTCGTAGCGGGGCGACAAAATTCCAAGTTCCAACCTCCCGGTCATTTTGGTCCGGCGGACGAAATTTTTCAAAAAAATAAAGTGAAATCGTTACTTTCGGCCAGATTACGTCGTAACATAGCGATTTCACGCAAAATTTCGATACATTATAACGCTTTTCAGCGAGTTATTTCTACTCGAACGTTCGAACAGAGGCGGATGTTTCAAAGTCCATGCGATGCAACGATACGCTCTTACGCGTTGCTCGCTCGCTCCGCCCGCTCGAAAAAAAAATAGCCCAACCCAAAACCAATCTCTTTTGCGTTCGTTCTTCGATTTCATCGAAATCTTCGTTGGAGCGCGCGGGATCGGTTTAGGGTTGGGCTAGATTGGTCCGAGCGAGCGCCGCGAGCGAGCATTTATCGCGACCTTTCTCCTCGTTTTCTTCTCTCTCGTGAAGCGGGACAAACGCGAATGAAAGCGAATGAACGCGAATGAACGCGAATGAACGAGAATGAACGCGAATGAACGCGAAAGAACGCGAAAGAACGCGAAAGAACGTGAAAGATGTTAGAACGGCGCGCGCGCGCGCGCGCACGGCGCGTCGCGCCCCGCAGCGTGCCTTTAGAGAGTCATAGTTACTCCCGCCGTTTACCCGCTGAATTTGACGTGCGCGCGCAGCGGCGTATTGCTTTTTACTCGTACGCGACCGACATAAACCATTATTCCCGACGTATTTTATCGAGGTACGTCGATTTATGCAAAGATATTCCTACCTTGTAACGATTTTTAGCGGGTCATTTCGATGGGAACATCCGGCCTCTTCGTAGCGGGGCGACAAAATTCCAAGTTCCAACCTCTCGGTCATTTTGGTCCGGCGGACGAAATTTTTCAAAAAAATAAAGTGAAATCGTTACTTTCGACCAGATTACGTCGTAACATAGCGATTTCACGCAAAATTTCGATACATTATAGCGCGTTTCAGCGAGTTATTTCTACTCGAACGTTCGAACAGAGGCGGATGTTTCAAAGTCCATGCGATGCAACGATACGCTCTTATTCGTTGCTCGCTCGCTCCGCTCGCTCGAGAAAAAAATAGCCCAACCCAAAACCAATAACTTTTGGGTTCGTTCTTCGATTTCATCGAAATCTTCGTTAGAACGCGCGGGATCGGTTTAGGGTTGGGCTAGATTGGTCCGAGC
Organism: Bombus vancouverensis nearcticus; assembly: GCF_051014615.1. Taxonomy (NCBI): domain Eukaryota; kingdom Metazoa; phylum Arthropoda; class Insecta; order Hymenoptera; family Apidae; genus Bombus; species Bombus vancouverensis. Next base: position 1,969,793 of record NC_134926.1, on the reverse strand, counting down.
GAGCGCCGCGAGCGAGCATTTATCGCGACCTTTCTCCTCGTTTTCGTCTCTCTCGTGAAGCGGGAAAAACGCGAATGAAAGCGAATGAACGCGAATGAACGCGAATGAACGAGAATGAACGCGAATGAACGCGAAAGAACGCGAAAGAACGCGAAAGAACGTGAAAGATGTTAGAACGGCGCGCGCGCGCGCGCGCACGGCGCGTCGCACCCCGCAGCGTGCCTTTAGAGAGTCATAGTTACTCCCGCCGTTTACCCGCTGAATTTGACGTGCGCGCGCAGCGGCGTATTGCTTTTTACTCGTACGCGGCCGAGATAAACCATTATTCCCGACGTATTTTATCGAGGTACTTCGATTTATGCAAAGATATTCCTACCTTGTAACGATTTTTAGCGGGTCATTTCGATGGGAACATCCGGCCTCTTCGTAGCGGGGCGACAAAATTCCAAGTTCCAACCTCTCGGTCATTTTGGTCCGGCGGACGAAATTTTTCAAAAAAATAAAGTGAAATCGTTACTTTCGACCAGATTACGTCGTAACATAGCGATTTCACGCAAAATTTCGATACATTATAGCGCTTTTCAGCGAGTTATTTCTACTCGAACGTTCGAACAGAGGCGGATGTTTCAAAGTCCATGCGATGCAACGATACGCTCTTATTCGTTGCTCGCTCGCTCCGCTCGCTCGAGAAAAAAATAGCCCAACCCAAAACCAATAACTTTTGGGTTCGTTCTTCGATTTCATCGAAATCTTCGTTAGAACGCGCGGGATCGGTTTAGGGTTGGGCTAGATTGGTCCGAGCGAGCGCCGCGAGCGAGCATTTATCGCGACCTTTCTCCTCGTTTTCGTCTCTCTCGTGAAGCGGGAAAAACGCGAATGAAAGCGAATGAACGCGAATGAACGCGAATGAACGAGAATGAACGCGAATGAACGCGAAAGAACGCGAAAGAACGCGAAAGAACGTGAAAGATGTTAGAACGGCGCGCGCGCGCGAGCGCACGGCGCGTCGCGCCCCGCAGCGTGCCTTTAGAGAGTCATAGTTACTCCCGCCGTTTACCCGCTGAATTTGACGTGCGCGCGCATCGGCGTATTGCTTTTTACTCGTACGCGGCCGAGATAAACCATTATTCCCGACGTATTTTATCGAGGTACGTCGATTTATGCAAAGATATTCCTACCTTGTAACGATTTTTAGCGGGTCATTTCGATGGGAACATCCGGCCTCTTCGTAGCGGGGCGACAAAATTCCAAGTTCCAACCTCTCGGTCATTTTGGTCCGGCGGACGAAATTTTTCAAAAAAATAAAGTGAAATCGTTACTTTCGACCAGATTACGTCGTAACATAGCGATTTCACGCCAAATTTCGATACATTATAGCGCTTTTCAGCGAGTTATTTCTACTCGAACGTTCGAACAGAGGCGGATGTTACAAAGTCCATGCGATGCAACGATACGCTCTTATTCGTTGCTCGCTCGCTCCGCTCGCTCGAGAAAAAAATAGCCCAACCCAAAACCAATAACTTTTGGGTTCGTTCTTCGATTTCATCGAAATCTTCGTTAGAACGCGCGGGATCGGTTTAGGGTTGGGCTAGATTGGTCCGAGCGAGCGCCGCGAGCGAGCATTTATCGCGACCTTTCTCCTCGTTTTCGTCTCTCTCGTGAAGCGGGAAAAACGCGAATGAAAGCGAATGAACGCGAATGAACGCGAATGAACGAGAATGAACGCGAATGAACGCGAAAGAACGCGAAAGAACGCGAAAGAACGTGAAAGATGTTAGAACGGCGCGCGCGCGCGAGCGCACGGCGCGTCGCGCCCCGCAGCGTGCCTTTAGAGAGTCATAGTTACTCCCGCCGTTTACCCGCTGAATTTGACGTGCGCGCGCATCGGCGTATTGCTTTTTACTCGTACGCGGCCGAGATAAACCATTATTCCCGACGTATTTTATCGAGGTACGTCGATTTATGCAAAGATATTCCTACCTTGTAACGATTTTTAGCGGGTCATTTCGATGGGAACATCCGGCCTCTTCGTAGCGGGGCGACAAAATTCCAAGTTCCAACCTCTCGGTCATTTTGGTCCGGCGGACGAAATTTTTCAAAAAAATAAAGTGAAATCGTTACTTTCGACCAGATTACGTCGTAACATAGCGATTTCACGCCAAATTTCGATACATTATAGCGCTTTTCAGCGAGTTATTTCTACTCGAACGTTCGAACAGAGGCGGATGTTACAAAGTCCATGCGATGCAACGATACGCTCTTATTCGTTGCTCGCTCGCTCCGCTCGCTCGAGAAAAAAATAGCCCAACCCAAAACCAATAACTTTTGGGTTCGTTCTTCGATTTCATCGAAATCTTCGTTAGAACGCGCGGGATCGGTTTAGGGTTGGGCTAGATTGGTCCGAGCGAGCGCCGCGAGCGAGCATTTATCGCGACCTTTCTCCTCGTTTTCGTCTCTCTCGTGAAGCGGGAAAAACGCGAATGAAAGCGAATGAACGCGAATGAACGCGAATGAACGAGAATGAACGCGAATGAACGCGAAAGAACGCGAAAGAACGCGAAAGAACGTGAAAGATGTTAGAACGGCGCGCGCGCTCGCGCGCACGGCGCGTCGCACCCCGCAGCGTGCCTTTAGAGAGTCATAGTTACTCCCGCCGTTTACCCGCTGAATTTGACGTGCGCGCGCAGCGGCGTATTGCTTTTTACTCGTACGCGGCCGAGATAAACCATTATTCCCGACGTATTTTATCGAGGTACTTCGATTTATGCAAAGATATTCCTACCTTGCAACGATTTTTAGCGGGTCATTTCGATGGGAACGTCCGGCCTCTTCGTAGCGGGGCGACAAAATTCCAAGTTCCAACCTCTCGGTCATTTTGGTCCGGCGGACGAAATTTTTCAAAAAAATAAAGTGAAATCGTTACTTTCGACCAGATTACGTCGTAACATAGCGATTTCACGCAAAATTTCGATACATTATAGCGCTTTTCAGCGAGTTATTTCTACTCGAACGTTCGAACAGCGGCGGATGTTTCAAAGTCCATGCGATGCAACGATACGCTCTTATTCGTTGCTCGCTCGCTCCGCTCGCTCGAGAAAAAAATAGCCCAACCCAAAACCAATAACTTTTGGGTTCGTTCTTCGATTTCATCGAAATCTTCGTTAGAACGCGCGGGATCGGTTTAGGGTTGGGCTAGATTGGTCCGAGCGAGCGCCGCGAGCGAGCATTTATCGCGACCTTTCTCCTCGTTTTCGTCTCTCTCGTGAAGCGGGAAAAACGCGAATGAAAGCGAATGAACGCGAATGAACGCGAATGAACGAGAATGAACGCGAATGAACGCGAAAGAACGCGAAAGAACGCGAAAGAACGTGAAAGATGTTAGAACGGCGCGCGCGCGCGAGCGCACGGCGCGTCGCGCCCCGCAGCGTGCCTTTAGAGAGTCATAGTTACTCCCGCCGTTTACCCGCTGAATTTGACGTGCGCGCGCATCGGCGTATTGCTTTTTACTCGTACGCGGCCGAGATAAACCATTATTCCCGACGTATTTTATCGAGGTACGTCGATTTATGCAAAGATATTCCTACCTTGTAACGATTTTTAGCGGGTCATTTCGATGGGAACATCCGGCCTCTTCGTAGCGGGGCGACAAAATTCCAAGTTCCAACCTCTCGGTCATTTTGGTCCGGCGGACGAAATTTTTCAAAAAAATAAAGTGAAATCGTTACTTTCGACCAGATTACGTCGTAACATAGCGATTTCACGCCAAATTTCGATACATTATAGCGCTTTTCAGCGAGTTATTTCTACTCGAACGTTCGAACAGAGGCGGATGTTACAAAGTCCATGCGATGCAACGATACGCTCTTATTCGTTGCTCGCTCGCTCCGCTCGCTCGAGAAAAAAATAGCCCAACCCAAAACCAATAACTTTTGGGTTCGTTCTTCGATTTCATCGAAATCTTCGTTAGAACGCGCGGGATCGGTTTAGGGTTGGGCTAGATTGGTCCGAGCGAGCGCCGCGAGCGAGCATTTATCGCGACCTTTCTCCTCGTTTTCGTCTCTCTCGTGAAGCGGGAAAAACGCGAATGAAAGCGAATGAACGCGAATGAACGCGAATGAACGAGAATGAACGCGAATGAAAGCGAAAGAACGCGAAAGAACGCGAAAGAACGTGAAAGATGTTAGAACGGCGCGCGCGCGCGCGCGCACGGCGCGTCGCACCCCGCAGCGTGCCTTTAGAGAGTCATAGTTACTCCCGCCGTTTACCCGCTGAATTTGACGTGCGCGCGCAGCGGCGTATTGCTTTTTACTCGTACGCGGCCGAGATAAACCATTATTCCCGACGTATTTTATCGAGGTACTTCGATTTATGCAAAGATATTCCTACCTTGTAACGATTTTTAGCGGGTCATTTCGATGGGAACATCCGGCCTCTTCGTAGCGGGGCGACAAAATTGCAAGTTCCAACCTCTCGGTCATTTTGGTCCGGCGGACGAAATTTTTCAAAAAAATAAAGTGAAATCGTTACTTTCGACCAGATTACGTCGTAACATAGCGATTTCACGCAAAATTTCGATACATTATAGCGCTTTTCAGCGAGTTATTTCTACTCGAACGTTCGAACAGAGGCGGATGTTTCAAAGTCCATGCGATGCAACGATACGCTCTTATTCGTTGCTCGCTCGCTCCGCTCGCTCGAGAAAAAAATAGCCCAACCCAAAACCAATAACTTTTGGGTTCGTTCTTCGATTTCATCGAAATCTTCGTTAGAACGCGCGGGATCGGTTTAGGGTTGGGCTAGATTGGTCCGAGCGAGCGCCGCGAGCGAGCATTTATCGCGACCTTTCTCCTCGTTTTCGTCTCTCTCGTGAAGCGGGAAAAACGCGAATGAAAGCGAATGAACGCGAATGAACGCGAATGAACGAGAATGAACGCGAATGAACGCGAAAGAACGCGAAAGAACGCGAAAGAACGTGAAAGATGTTAGAACGGCGCGCGCGCGCGCGCGCACGGCGCGTCGCGCCCCGCAGCGTGCCTTTAGAGAGTCATAGTTACTCCCGCCGTTTACCCGCTGAATTTGACGTGCGCGCGCAGCGGCGTATTGCTTTTTACTCGTACGCGGCCGAGATAAACCATTATTCCCGACGTATTTTATCGAGGTACGCCGATTTATGCAAAGATATTCCTACCTTGTAACGATTTTTAGCGGGTCACTTCGATGGGAACATCCGGCCTCTTCGTAGCGGGGCGACAAAATTCCAAGTTCCAACCTCTCGGTCATTTTGGTCCGGCGGACGAAATTTTTCAAAAAAATAAAGTGAAATCGTTACTTTCGACCAGATTACGTCGTAACATAGCGATTTCACGCAAAATTTCGATACATTATAGCGCTTTTCAGCGAGTTATTTCTACTCGAACGTTCGAACAGAGGCGGATGTTTCAAAGTCCATGCGATGCAACGATACGCTCTTACGCGTTGCTCGCTCGCTCCGCTCGCTCGAAAAAAAATAGCCCAACCCAAAACCAATCCCTTTTGCGTTCGTTCTTCGATTTCATCGAAATCTTCGTTAGAACGCGCGGGATCGGTTTTGGGTTGGGCTAGATGGGTCCGAGCGAGCGCCGCGAGCGAGCATTTATCGCGACCTTTCTCCTCGTTTTCGTCTCTCTCGAGAAGCGGGAAAAACGCGAATGAACGCGAATGAACGCGAACGAACGCGAATGAACGCGAATCAACGCGAAAGAACGCGAAAGAACGTGAAAGATGTTAGAACGGCGCGCGCGCGCGCGCGCACGGCGCGTCGCGCCCCGCAGCGTGCCTTAAGAGAGTCATAGTTACTCCCGCCGTTTACCCGCTGAATTTGACGTGCGCGCGCAGCGGCGTATTGCTTTTTACTTGTACGCGGCCGAGATAAGCCATTATTTCCGACGTATTTTATCGTGGTACGTCGATTTATGCAAAGATATTCCAACCTTGTAACGATTTTTAGCGGGTCAATTCGATGGGAACATCCGGCCTCTTCGTAGCGGGGCGACAAAATTCCAAGTTCCAACCTCTCGGCCATTTTGGTCCGGTGGACGAAATTTTTCAAAAAAATAAAGTGAAATCGTTACTTTCGACCAGATTACGTCGTAACATAGCGATTACACGCAAAATTTCGATACATTATAACGCTTTTCAGCGAGTTACTTCTACTCGAACGTTCGAACAGAGGCGGATGTTTCAAAGTCCATGCGATGCAACGATACGCTCTTACGCGTTGCTCGCTCGCTCCGCCCGCTCGAAAAAAAAATAGCCCAACCCAAAACCAATCTCTTTTGCGTTCGTTCTTCGATTTCATCGAAATCTTCGTTGGAGCGCGCGGGATCGGTTTAGGGTTGGGCTAGATTGGTCCGAGCGAGCGCAGCGAGCGAGCATTTATCGCGACCTTTCTCCTCGTTTTCGTCTCTCTCGTGAAGCGGGAAAAAACGTGAATGAACGCGAACGAACGCGAATGAACGCGGATCAACGCGAAAGAACGCGAAAGAACGTGAAAGAGGTCAGAAGGGCGCGCGCGCGCGCGCGCACGGCGCGTCGCGCCCCGCAGCGTGCCTTAAGAGAGTCACAGTTACTCCCGCCGTTTACCCGCTGAATTTGACGTGCGCGCGCAGCGGCGTATTGCTTTTTACTCGTACGCGGCCGAGATAAACCATTATTCCCGACGTATTTTATCGAGGTATGTCGATTTATGCAAAGATATTCCTACCTTGTAACGATTTTTAGCGGGTCATTTCGATGGGAACATCCGGCCTCTTCGTAGCGGGGCGACAAAATTCCAAGTTCCAACCTCTCGGTCATTTTGGTCCGGCGGACGAAATTTTTCAAAAAAATAACGTGAAATCGTTACTTTCGACCAGATTACGTCGTAACATAGCGATTTCACGCAAAATTTCGATACATTATAGCGCTTTTCAGCGAGTTATTTCTACTCGAACGTTCGAACAGAGGCGGATGTTTCAAAGTCCATGCGATGCAACGATACGCTCTTATTCGTTGCTCGCTCGCTCCGCTCGCTCGAGAAAAAAATAGCCCAACCCAAAACCAATAACTTTTGGGTTCGTTCTTCGATTTCATCGAAATCTTCGTTAGAACGCGCGGGATCGGTTTAGGGTTGGGCTAGATTGGTCCGAGCGAGCGCCGCGAGCGAGCGCCGCGAGCGAGCATTTATCGCGACCTTTCTCCTCGTTTTCGTCTCTCTCGTGAAGCGGGAAAAACGCGAATGAAAGCGAATGAACGCGAATGAACGCGAATGAACGAGAATGAACGCGAATGAACGCGAAAGAACGCGAAAGAACGCGAAAGAACGTGAAAGATGTTAGAACGGCGCGCGCGCGCGCGCGCACGGCGCGTCGCGCCCCGCAGCGTGCCTTTAGAGAGTCATAGTTACTCCCGCCGTTTACCCGCTGAAATTGACGTGCGCGCGCAGCGGCGTATTGCTTTTTACTCGTACGCGTCCGAGATAAACCATTATTCCCGACGTATTTTATCGAGGTACGTCGATTTATGCAAAGATATTCCTACTTTGTAACGATTTTTAGCGGGTCATTTCGATGGGAACATCCGGCCTCTTCGTAGCGGGGCGACAAAATTCCAAGTTCCATCCTCCCGGTCATTTTGGTCCGGCGGACGAAATTTTTCAAAAAAATAAAGTGAAATCGTTACTTTCGACCAGATTACGTCGTAACATAGCGATTTCACGCCAAATTTCGATACATTATAGCGCTTTTCAGTGAGTTATTTCTACTCGAACGTTCGAACAGAGGCGGATGTTTCAAAGTCCATGCGATGAAACGATACGCTCTTATTTGTTGCTCGCTCGCTCCGCTCTCTCGAGAAAAAAATAGCCCAACCCAAAACCAATAACTTTTGGGTTCGTTCTTCGATTTCATCGAAATCTTCGTTAGAACGCGAGGGATCGGTTTAGGGTTGGGCTAGATTGGTCCGAGCGAGCGCCGCGAGCGAGCATTTATCGCGACCTTTCTCCTCGTTTTCATCTCTCTCGTGAAGCGGGAAAAACGCGAATGAACGCGAATGAACGAGAATGAACGCGAGTGAACGCGAAAGAACGCGAAAGAACGCGAAAGAACGTGAAAGATGTTAGAACGGCGCGCGCGCGCGCGCACGGCGCGTCGCGCCCCGCAGCGTGCCTTAAGAGAGTCATAGTTACTCCCGCCGTTTACCCGCTGAATTTGACGTGCGCGCGCAGCGGCGTATTGCTTTTTACTCGTACGCGGCCGAGATAAACCATTATTCCCGACGTATTTTATCGAGGTACGTCGATTTATGCAAAGATATTCCTACCTTGTAACGATTTTTAGCGGGTCATTTCGATGGGAACATCCGGCCTCTTCGTAGCGGGGCGACAAAATTCCAAGTTCCAACCTCTCGGTCATTTTGGTCCGGCGGACGAAATTTTTCAAAAAAATAAAGTGAAATCGTTACTTTCGACCAGATTACGTCGTAACATAGCGATTTCACGCAAAATTTCGATACGTTATAGCGCTTTTCAGCGAGTTATTTCTACTCGAACGTTCGAACAGAGGCGGATGTTTCAAAGTCCATGCGATGCAACGATACGCTCTTATTCGTTGCTCGCTCGCTCCGCTCGCTCGAGAAAAAAATAGCCCAGCCCAAAACCAATAACTTTTGGGTTCGTTCTTCGATTTCATCGAAATCTTCGTTAGAACGCGCGGGATCGGTTTAGGGTTGGGCTAGATTGGTCCGAGCGAGCGCCGCGTGCGAGCATTTATCGCGACCTTTCTCCTCGTTTTCGTCTCTCTCGTGAAGCGGGAAAAACGCGAATGAAAGCGAATGAACGCGAATGAACGCGAATGAACGAGAATGAACGCGAATGAACGCGAAAGAACGCGAAAGAACGCGAAAGAACGTGAAAGATGTTAGATCGGCGCGCGCGCGCGCGCGCACGGCGCGTCGCGCCCCACAGCGTGCCTTTAGAGAGTCATAGTTACTCCCGCCGTTTACCCGCTGAATTTGACGTGCGCGCGCAGCGGCGTATTGCTTTTTACTCGTACGCGGCCGAGATAAACCATTATTCCCGACGTATTTTATCGAGGTACGCCGATTTATGCAAAGATATTCCTACCTTGTAACGATTTTTAGCGGGTCACTTCGATGGGAACGTCCGGCCTCTTCGTAGCGGGGCGACAAAATTCCAAGTTCCAACCTCTCGGTCATTTTGGTCCGGCGGACGAAATTTTTCAAATAAATAAAGTGAAATCGTTACTTTCGACCAGATTACGTCGTAACATAGCGATTTCACGCAAAATTTCGATACATTATAGCGCTTTTCAGCGAGTTATTTCTACTCGAACGTTCGAACAGAGGCGGATGTTTCAAAGTCCATGCGATGCAACGATACGCTCTTATTCGTTGCTCGCTCGCTCCGCTCGCTCGAGAAAAAAATAGCCCAACCCAAAACCAATAACTTTTGGGTTCGTTCTTCGATTTCATCGAAATCTTCGTTAGATCGCGAGGGATCGGTTTAGGGTTGGGCTAGATTGGTCCGAGCGAGCGCCGCGAGCGAGCATTTATCGCGACCTTTCTCCTCGTTGTCGTCTCTCTCGTGAACCGGGAAAAACGCGAATGAACGCGAATGAACGAGAATGAACGCGAGTGAACGCGAAAGAACGCGAAAGAACGCGAAAGAACGTGAAAGATGTTAGAACGGCGCGCGCGCGCGCGCACGGCGCGTCGCGCCCCGCAGCGTGCCTTAAGAGAGTCATAGTTACTCCCGCCGTTTACCCGCTGAATTTGACGTGCGCGCGCAGCGGCGTATTGCTTTTTACTCGTACGCGGCCGAGATAAACCATTATTCCCGACGTATTTTATCGAGGTACGTCGATTTATGCAAAGATATTCATACCTTGTAACGATTTTTAGCGGGTCATTTCGATGGGAACATCCGGCCTCTTCGTAGCGGGGCGACAAAATTCCAAGTTCCAACCTCTCGGTCATTTTGGTCCGGCGGACGAAATTTTTCAAAAAAATAAAGTGAAATCGTTACTTTCGACCAGATTACGTCGTAACATAGCGATTTCACGCAAAATTTCGATACATTATAGCGCTTTTCAGCGAGTTATTTCTACTCGAACGTTCGAACAGAGGCGGATGTTTCAAAGTCCATGCGATGCAACGATACGCTCTTATTCGTTGCTCGCTCGCTCCGCTCGCTCGAGAAAAAAATAGCCCAACCCAAAACCAATATCTTTTGGGTTCGTTCTTCGATTTCATCGAAATCTTCGTTAGAACGCGCGGGATCGGTTTAGGGTTGGGCTAGATTGGTCCGAGCGAGCGCCGCGAGCGAGCATTTATCGCGACCTTTCTCCTCGTTTTCGTCTCTCTCGTGAAGCGGGAAAAACGCGAATGAAAGCGAATGAACGCGAATGAACGCGGATGAACGAGAATGAACGCGAATGAACGCGAAAGAACGTGAAAGATGTTAGAAAGGCGCGCGCGCGCGCGCGCGCGCGCGCACGGCGCGTCGCGCCCCGCAGCGTGCCTTTAGAGAGTCATAGTTACTCCCGCCGTTTACCCGCTGAATTTGACGTGCGCGCGCAGCGGCGTATTGCTTTTTACTCGTACGCGGCCGAGATAAACCATTATTCCCGACGTATTTTATCGAGGTACGTCGATTTATGCAAAGATATTCATACCTTGTAACGATTTTTAGCGGGTCATTTCGATGGGAACATCCGGCCTCTTCGTAGCGGGGCGACAAAATTCCAAGTTCCAACCTCTCAGTCATTTTGGTCCGGCGGACGAAATTTTTCAAAAAAATAAAGTGAAATCGTTACTTTCGACCAGATTACGTCGTAACATAGCGATTTCACGCAAAATTTCGATACATTATAGCGCTTTTCAGCGAGTTATTTCTACTCGAACGTTCGAACAGAGGCGGATGTTTCAAAGTCCATGCGATGCAACGATACGCTCTTATTCGTTGCTCGCTCGCTCCGCTCGCTCGAGAAAAAAATAGCCCAACCCAAAACCAATAAGTTTTGGGTTCGTTCTTCGATTTCATCGAAATCCTCGTTAGAACGCGCGGGATCGGTTTAGGGTTGGGCTAGATTGGTCCGAGCGAGCGCCGCGAGCGAGCGCCGCGAGCGAGCATTTATCGCGACCTTTCTCCTCGTTTTCGTCTCTCTCGTGAAGCGGGAGAAACGCGAATGAAAGCGAATGAACGCGAATGAACGCGAATGAACGAGAATGAACGCGAATGAACGCGAAAGAACGCGAAAGAACGCGAAAGAACGTGAAAGATGTTAGAACGGCGCGCGCGCGCTAGCGCACGGCGCGTCGCGCCCCGCAGCGTGCCTTTAGAGAGTCATAGTTACTCCCGCCGTTTACCCGCTGAAATTGACGTGCGCGCGCAGCGGCGTATTGCTTTTTACTCGTACGCGGCCGAGATAAACCATTATTCCCGACGTATTTTATCGAGGTACGTCGATTTATGCAAAGATATTCCTACTTTGTAACGATTTTTAGCGGGTCATTTCGATGGGAACATCCGGCCTCTTCGTAGCGGGGCGACAAAATTCCAAGTTCCATCCTCCCGGTCATTTTGGTCCGGCGGACGAAATTTTTCAAAAAAATAAAGTGAAATCGTTACTTTCGACCAGATTACGTCGTAACATAGCGATTTCACGCCAAATTTCGATACATTATAGCGCTTTTCAGCGAGTTATTTCTACTCGAACGTTCGAACAGAGGCGGGTGTTTCAAAGTCCATGCGATGCAACGATACGCTCTTATTCGTTGCTCGCTCGCTCCGCTCGCTCGAGAAAAAAATAGCCCAACCCAAAACCAATAACTTTTGGGTTCGTTCTTCGATTTCATCGAAATCCTCGTTAGAACGCGCGGGATCGGTTTAGGGTTGGGCTAGATTGGTCCGAGCGAGCATTTATCGCGACCTTTCTCCTCGTTTTCGTCTCTCTCGTGAAGCGGGAAAAACGCGAATGAAAGCGAATGAACGCGAATGAACGCGAATGAACGAGAATGAACGCGAATGAACGCGAAAGAACGCGAAAGAACGCGAAAGAACGTGAAAGATGTTAGAACGGCGCGCGCGCGCGCGCGCACGGCGCGTCGCGCCCCGCAGCGTGCCTTTAGAGAGTCATAGTTACTCCCGCCGTTTACCCGCTGAAATTGACGTGCGCGCGCAGCGGCGTATTGCTTTTTACTCGTACGCGGCCGAGATAAACCATTATTCCCGACGTATTTTATCGAGGTACGTCGATTTATGCAAAGATATTCCTACTTTGTAACGATTTTTAGCGGGTCATTTCGATGGGAACATCCGGCCTCTTCGTAGCGGGGCGACAAAATTCCAAGTTCCATCCTCCCGGTCATTTTGGTCCGGCGGACGAAATTTTTCAAAAAAATAAAGTGAAATCGTTACTTTCGACCAGATTACGTCGTAACATAGCGATTTCACGCCAAATTTCGATACATTATAGCGCTTTTCAGCGAGTTATTTCTACTCGAACGTTCGAACAGAGGCGGATGTTTCAAAGTCCATGCGATGCAACGATACGCTCTTATTCGTTGCTCGCTCGCTCCGCTCGCTCGAGAAAAAAATAGCCCAACCCAAAACCAATAAGTTTTGGGTTCGTTCTTCGATTTCATCGAAATCCTCGTTAGAACGCGCGGGATCGGTTTAGGGTTGGGCTAGATTGGTCCGAGCGAGCGCCGCGAGCGAGCGCCGCGAGCGAGCATTTATCGCGACCTTTCTCCTCGTTTTCGTCTCTCTCGTGAAGCGGGAGAAACGCGAATGAAAGCGAATGAACGCGAATGAACGCGAATGAACGAGAATGAACGCGAATGAACGCGAAAGAACGCGAAAGAACGCGAAAGAACGTGAAAGATGTTAGAACGGCGCGCGCGCGCTAGCGCACGGCGCGTTGCGCCCCGCAGCGTGCCTTTAGAGAGTCATAGTTACTCCCGCCGTTTACCCGCTGAAATTGACGTGCGCGCGCAGCGGCGTATTGCTTTTTACTCGTACGCGGCCGAGATAAACCATTATTCCCGACGTATTTTATCGAGGTACGTCGATTTATGCAAAGATATTCCTACTTTGTAACGATTTTTAGCGGGTCATTTCGATGGGAACATCCGGCCTCTTCGTAGCGGGGCGACAAAATTCCAAGTTCCATCCTCCCGGTCATTTTGGTCCGGCGGACGAAATTTTTCAAAAAAATAAAGTGAAATCGTTACTTTCGACCAGATTACGTCGTAACATAGCGATTTCACGCCAAATTTCGATACATTATAGCGCTTTTCAGCGAGTTATTTCTACTCGAACGTTCGAACAGAGGCGGGTGTTTCAAAGTCCATGCGATGCAACGATACGCTCTTATTCGTTGCTCGCTCGCTCCGCTCGCTCGAGAAAAAAATAGCCCAACCCAAAACCAATAACTTTTGGGTTCGTTCTTCGATTTCATCGAAATCCTCGTTAGAACGCGCGGGATCGGTTTAGGGTTGGGCTAGATTGGTCCGTGCGAGCATTTATCGCGACCTTTCTCCTCGTTTTCGTCTCTCTCGTGAAGCGGGAAAAACGCGAATGAAAGCGAATGAACGCGAATGAACGCGAATGAACGAGAATGAACGCGAATGAACGCGAAAGAACGCGAAAGAACGCGAAAGAACGTGAAAGATGTTAGAACGGCGCGCGCGCGCGCGCGCACGGCGCGTCGCGCCCCGCAGCGTGCCTTTAGAGAGTCATAGTTACTCCCGCCGTTTACCCGCTGAAATTGACGTGCGCGCGCAGCGGCGTATTGCTTTTTACTCGTACGCGGCCGAGATAAACCATTATTCCCGACGTATTTTATCGAGGTACGTCGATTTATGCAAAGATATTCCTACTTTGTAACGATTTTTAGCGGGTCATTTCGATGGGAACATCCGGCCTCTTCGTAGCGGGGCGACAAAATTCCAAGTTCCATCCTCCCGGTCATTTTGGTCCGGCGGACGAAATTTTTCAAAAAAATAAAGTGAAATCGTTACTTTCGACCAGATTACGTCGTAACATAGCGATTTCACGCCAAATTTCGATACATTATAGCGCTTTTCAGCGAGTTATTTCTACTCGAACGTTCGAACAGAGGCGGATGTTTCAAAGTCCATGCGATGCAACGATACGCTCTTATTCGTTGCTCGCTCGCTCCGCTCGCTCGAGAAAAAAATAGCCCAACCCAAAACCAATAACTTTTGGGTTCGTTCTTCGATTTCATCGAAATCCTCGTTAGAACGCGCGGGATCGGTTTAGGGTTGGGCTAGATTGGTCCGAGCGAGCGCCGCGAGCGAGCGCCGCGAGCGAGCATTTATCGCGACTTTTCTCCTCGTTTTCGTCTCTCTCGTGAAGCGGGAAAAACGCGAATGAAAGCGAATGAACGCGAATGAACGAGAATGAACGAGAATGAACGCGAAAGAACGCGAAAGAACGCGAAAGAACGTGAAAGATGTTAGAACGGCGCGCGCGCGCGCGCGCACGGCGCGTCGCGCCCCGCAGCGTGCCTTTAGAGAGTCATAGTTACTCCCGCCGTTTACCCGCTGAAATTGACGTGCGCGCGCAGCGGCGTATTGCTTTTTACTCGTACGCGGCCGAGATAAACCATTATTCCCGACGTATTTTATCGAGGTACGTCGATTTATGCAAAGATATTCCTACTTTGTAACGATTTTTAGCGGGTCATTTCGATGGGAACATCCGGCCTCTTCGTAGCGGGGCGACAAAATTCCAAGTTCCATCCTCCCGGTCATTTTGGTCCGGCGGACGAAATTTTTCAAAAAAATAAAGTGAAATCGTTACTTTCGACCAGATTACGTCGTAACATAGCGATTTCACGCCAAATTTCGATACATTATAGCGCTTTTCAGCGAGTTATTTCTACTCGAACGTTCGAACAGAGGCGGATGTTTCAAAGTCCATGCGATGCAACGATACGCTCTTATTCGTTGCTCGCTCGCTCCGCTTGCTCGAGAAAAAAATAGCCCAACCCAAAACCAATAACTTTTGGGTTCGTTCTTCGATTTCATCGAAATCTTCGTTAGAACGCGGGGGATCGGTTTAGGGTTGGGCTAGATTGGTCCGAGCGAGCGCCGCGAGCGAGCATTTATCGCGACCTTTCTCCTCGTTTTCGTCTCTCTCGTGAAGCGGGAAAAACGCGAATGAACGCGAATGAACGAGAATGAACGCGAGTGAACGCGAAAGAACGCGAAAGAACGCGAAAGAACGTGAAAGATGTTAGAACGGCGCGCACGGCGCGTCGCGCCCCGCAGCGTGCCTTAAGAGAGTCATAGTTACTCCCGCCGTTTACCCGCTGAATTTGACGTGCGCGCGCAGCGGCGTATTGCTTTTTACTCGTACGCGGCCGAGATAAACCATTATTCCCGACGTATTTTATCGAGGTACGTCGATTTATGCAAAGATATTCCTACCTTGTAACGATTTTTAGCGGGTCATTTCGATGGGAACATCCGGCCTCTTCGTAGTGGGGCGACAAAATTCCAAGTTCCAACCTCTCGGTCATTTTGGTCCGGCGGACGAAATTTTTCAAAAAAATAAAGTGAAATCGTTACTCTCGACCAGATTACGTCGTAACATAGCGATTTCACGCCAAATTTCGATACATTATAGGGCTTTTCAGCGAGTTATTTCTACTCGAACGTTCGAACAGAGGCGGATGTTTCAAAGTCCATGCGATGCAACGATACGCTCTTATTCGTTGCTCGCTCGCTCCGCTCGCTCGAGAAAAAAATAGCCCAACCCAAAACCAATAACTTTTGGGTTCGTTCTTCGATTTCATCGAAATCTTCGTTAGAACGCGAGGGATCGGTTTAGGGTTGGGCTAGATTGGTCCGAGCGAGCGCCGCGAGCGAGCATTTATCGCGACCTTTCTCCTCGTTTTCGTCTCTCTCGTGAAGCGGGAAAAACGCGAATGAACGCGAATGAACGAGAATGAACGCGAGTGAACGCGAAAGAACGCGAAAGAACGCGAAAGAACGTGAAAGATGTTAGAACGGCGCGCACGGCGCGTCGCGCCCCGCAGCGTGCCTTAAGAGAGTCATAGTAACTCCCGCCGTTTACCCGCTGAATTTGACGTGCGCGCGCAGCGGCGTATTGCTTTTTACTGGTACGCGACCGACATAAACCATTATTCCCGACGTATTTTATCGAGGTACGTCGATTTATGCAAAGATATTCCTACCTTGTAACGATTTTTAGCGGGTCATTTCGATGGGAACATCCGGCCTCTTCGTAGCGGGGCGACAAAATTCCAAGTTCCAACCTCCCGGTCATTTTGGTACGGCGGACGAAATTTTTCAAAAAAATGAAGTGAAATCGTTACTTTCGGCCAGATTACGTCGTAACATAGCGATTTGACGCAAAATTTCGATACATTATAACGCTTTTCAGCGAGTTATTTCTACTCGAAAGTACGAACAGAGGCGGATGTTTCAAAGTCCATGCGATGCAACGATACGCTCTTATTCGTTGCTCGCTCGCTCCGCTCGCTCGAGAAAAAAATAGCCCAACCCAAAACCAATAACTTTTGGGTTCGTTCTTCGATTTCATCGAAATCTTCGTTAGAAAGCGAGGGATCGGTTTAGGGTTGGGCTAGATTGGTCCGAGCGAGCGCCGCGAGCGAGCATTTATCGCGACCTTTCTCCTCGTTGTCGTCTCTCTCGTGAACCGGGAAAAACGCGAATGAACGCGAATGAACGAGAATGAACGCGAGTGAACGCGAAAGAACGCGAAAGAACGCGAAAGAACGTGAAAGATGTTAGAACGGCGCGCGCGCGCGCGCACGGCGCGTCGCGCCCCGCAGCGTGCCTTAAGAGAGTCATAGTTACTCCCGCCGTTTACCCGCTGAATTTGACGTGCGCGCGCAGCGGCGTATTGCTTTTTACTCGTACGCGGCCGAGATAAACCATTATTCCCGACGTATTTTATCGAGGTACGTCGATTTATGCAAAGATATTCCTACCTTGTAACGATTTTTAGCGGGTCATTTCGATGGGAACATCCGGCCTCTTCGTAGCGGGGCGACAAAATTCCAAGTTCCAACCTCTCGGTCATTTTGGTCCGGCGGACGAAATTTTCCAAAAAAATAAAGTGAAATCGTTACTTTCGACCAGATTACGTCGTAACATAGCGATTTCACGCAAAATTTCGATACATTATAGCGCTTTTCAGCGAGTTATTTCTACTCGAACGTTCGAACAGAGGCGGATGTTTCAAAGTCCATGCGATGCAACGATACGCTCTTATTCGTTGCTCGCTCGCTCCGCTCGCTCGAGAAACAAATAGCCCAACCCAAAACCAATAACTTTTGGGTTCGTTCTTCGATTTCATCGAAATCTTCGTTAGAACGCGCGGGATCGGTTTAGGGTTGGGCTAGATTGGTCCGAGCGAGCGCCGCGAGCGAGCATTTATCGCGACCTTTCTCCTCGTTTTCGTCTCTCTCGTGAAGCGGGAAAAACGCGAATGAAAGCGAATGAACGCGAATGAACGCGAATGAACGAGAATGAACGCGAATGAACGCGAAAGAACGCGAAAGAACGTGAAAGACGTTAGAAGGGCGCGCACGGCGCGTCGCGCCCCGCAGCGTGCCTTTAGAGAGTCATAGTAACTCCCGCCGTTTACCCGCTGAATTTGACGTGCGCGCGCAGCGGCGTATTGCTTTTTACTCGTACGCGGCCGAGATAAACCATTATTCCCGACGTATTTTATCGAGGTACGTCGATTTATGCAAAGATATTCCTACCTTGTAACGATTTTTAGCGGGTCATTTCGATGGGAACATCCGGCCTCTTCGTAGCGGGGCGACAAAATTCCAAGTTCCAACCTCCCGGTCATTTTGGTACGGCGGACGAAATTTTTCAAAAAAATGAAGTGAAATCGTTACTTTCGGCCAGATTACGTCGTAACATAGCGATTTGACGCAAAATTTCGATACATTATAACGCTTTTCAGCGAGTTATTTCTACTCGAACGTACGAACAGAGGCGGATGTTTCAAAGTCCATGCGATGCAACGATACGCTCTTATTCGTTGCTCGCTCGCTCCGCTCGCTCGAGAAAAAAATAGCCCAACCCAAAACCAATAACTTTTGGGTTCGTTCTTCGATTTCATCGAAATCTTCGTTAGAAAGCGAGGGATCGGTTTAGGGTTGGGCTAGATTGGTCCGAGCGAGCGCCGCGAGCGAGCATTTATCGCGACCTTTCTCCTCGTTGTCGTCTCTCTCGTGAACCGGGAAAAACGCGAATGAACGCGAATGAACGAGAATGAACGCGAGTGAACGCGAAAGAACGCGAAAGAACGCGAAAGAACGTGAAAGATGTTAGAACGGCGCGCGCGCGCGCGCACGGCGCGTCGCGCCCCGCAGCGTGCCTTAAGAGAGTCATAGTTACTCCCGCCGTTTACCCGCTGAATTTGACGTGCGCGCGCAGCGGCGTATTGCTTTTTACTCGTACGCGGCCGAGATAAACCATTATTCCCGACGTATTTTATCGAGGTACGTCGATTTATGCAAAGATATTCCTACCTTGTAACGATTTTTAGCGGGTCATTTCGATGGGAACATCCGGCCTCTTCGTAGCGGGGCGACAAAATTCCAAGTTCCAACCTCTCGGTCATTTTGGTCCGGCGGACGAAATTTTCCAAAAAAATAAAGTGAAATCGTTACTTTCGACCAGATTACGTCGTAACATAGCGATTTCACGCAAAATTTCGATACATTATAGCGCTTTTCAGCGAGTTATTTCTACTCGAACGTTCGAACAGAGGCGGATGTTTCAAAGTCCATGCGATGCAACGATACGCTCTTATTCGTTGCTCGCTCGCTCCGCTCGCTCGAGAAACAAATAGCCCAACCCAAAACCAATAACTTTTGGGTTCGTTCTTCGATTTCATCGAAATCTTCGTTAGAACGCGCGGGATCGGTTTAGGGTTGGGCTAGATTGGTCCGAGCGAGCGCCGCGAGCGAGCATTTATCGCGACCTTTCTCCTCGTTTTCGTCTCTCTCGTGAAGCGGGAAAAACGCGAATGAAAGCGAATGAACGCGAATGAACGCGAATGAACGAGAATGAACGCGAATGAACGCGAAAGAACGCGAAAGAACGCGAAAGAACGTGAAAGATGTTAGAACGGCGCGCGCGCGCCCCGCAGCGTGCCTTTAGAGAGTCATAGTTACTCCCGCCGTTTACCCGCTGAATTTGACGTGCGCGCGCAGCGGCGTATTGCTTTTTACTCGTACGCGGCCGAGATAAACCATTATTCCCGACGTATTTTATCGAGGTACGTCGATTTATGCAAAGATATTCCTACCTTGTAACGATTTTTAGCGGGTCATTTCGATGGGAACTTCCGGCCTCTTCGTAGTGGGGCGACAAAATTCCAAGTTCCAACCTCTCGGTCATTTTGGTCCGGCGGACGAAATTTTTCAAAAAAATAAAGTGAAATCGTTACTTTCGACCAGATTACGTCGTAACATAGCGAATTCACGCAAAATTTCGATACATTATAGCGCTTTTCAGCGAGTTATTTCTACTCGAACGTTCGAACAGAGGCGGATGTTTCAAAGTCCATGCGATGCAACGATACGCTCTTATTCGTTGCTCGCTCGCTCCGCTCGCTCGAGAAAAAAATAGCCCAACCCAAAACCAATAACTTTTGGGTTCGTTCTTCGATTTCATCGAAATCTTCGTTAGCACGCGCGGGATCGGTTTAGGGTTGGGCTAGATGGGTCCGAGCGAGCGCCGCGAGCGAGCATTTATCGCGACCTTTCTCCTCGTTTTCGTCTCTCTCGAGAAGCGGGAAAAACGCGAATGAACGCGAATGAACGCGAATGAACGCGAATGAACGCGAATGAACGCGAATGAACGCGAAAGAACGCGAAAGAACGTGAAAGACGTTAGAAGGGCGCGCGCGCGCGCGCACGGCGCGTCGCGCCCCGCAGCGTGCCTTAAGAGAGTCATAGTTACTCCCGCCGTTTACCCGCTGAATTTGACGTGCGCGCGCAGCGGCGTATTGCTTTTTACTCGTACGCGGCCGAGATAAACCATTATTCCCGACGTATTTTATCGAGGTTCGTCGATTTATGCAAAGATATTCCTACCTTGTAACGATTTTTAGCGGGTCATTTCGATGGAAACATCCGGCCTCTTCGTAGCGGGGCGACAAAATTCCAAGTTCCAACCTCTCGGTCATTTTGGTCCGGCGGACGAAATTTTTCAAAAAAATAAAGTGAAATCGTTACTTTCGACCAGATTACGTCGTAACATAGCGATTTCACGCAAAATTTCGATACATTATAGGGCTTTTCAGCGAGTTATTTCTACTCGAACGTTCGAACAGAGGCGGATGTTTCAAAGTCCATGCGATGCAACGATACGCTCTTATTCGTTGCTCGCTCGCTCCGCTCGCTCGAGAAAAAAATAGCCCAACCCAAAACCAATAACTTTTGGGTTCGTTCTTCGATTTCATCGAAATCTTCGTTAGAACGCGAGGGATCGGTTTAGGGTTGGGCTAGATTGGTCCGAGCGAGCGCCGCGAGCGAGCATTTATCGCGACCTTTCTCCTCGTTTTCGTCTCTCTCGTGAAGCGGGAAAAACGCGAATGAACGCGAATGAACGAGAATGAACGCGAGTGAACGCGAAAGAACGCGAAAGAACGCGAAAGAACGTGAAAGATGTTAGAACGGCGCGCACGGCGCGTCGCGCCCCGCAGCGTGCCTTAAGAGAGTCATAGTAACTCCCGCCGTTTACCCGCTGAATTTGACGTGCGCGCGCAGCGGCGTATTGCTTTTTACTGGTACGCGACCGACATAAACCATTATTCCCGACGTATTTTATCGAGGTACGTCGATTTATGCAAAGATATTCCTACCTTGTAACGATTTTTAGCGGGTCATTTCGATGGGAACATCCGGCCTCTTCGTAGCGGGGCGACAAAATTCCAAGTTCCAACCTCCCGGTCATTTTGGTACGGCGGACGAAATTTTTCAAAAAAATGAAGTGAAATCGTTACTTTCGGCCAGATTACGTCGTAACATAGCGATTTGACGCAAAATTTCGATACATTATAACGCTTTTCAGCGAGTTATTTCTACTCGAACGTACGAACAGAGGCGGATGTTTCAAAGTCCATGCGATGCAACGATACGCTCTTATTCGTTGCTCGCTCGCTCCGCTCGCTCGAGAAAAAAATAGCCCAACCCAAAACCAATAACTTTTGGGTTCGTTCTTCGATTTCATCGAAATCTTCGTTAGAAAGCGAGGGATCGGTTTAGGGTTGGGCTAGATTGGTCCGAGCGAGCGCCGCGAGCGAGCATTTATCGCGACCTTTCTCCTCGTTGTCGTCTCTCTCGTGAACCGGGAAAAACGCGAATGAACGCGAATGAACGAGAATGAACGCGAGTGAACGCGAAAGAACGCGAAAGAACGCGAAAGAACGTGAAAGATGTTAGAACGGCGCGCGCGCGCGCGCACGGCGCGTCGCGCCCCGCAGCGTGCCTTAAGAGAGTCATAGTTACTCCCGCCGTTTACCCGCTGAATTTGACGTGCGCGCGCAGCGGCGTATTGCTTTTTACTCGTACGCGGCCGAGATAAACCATTATTCCCGACGTATTTTATCGAGGTACGTCGATTTATGCAAAGATATTCCTACCTTGTAACGATTTTTAGCGGGTCATTTCGATGGGAACATCCGGCCTCTTCGTAGCGGGGCGACAAAATTCCAAGTTCCAACCTCTCGGTCATTTTGGTCCGGCGGACGAAATTTTCCAAAAAAATAAAGTGAAATCGTTACTTTCGACCAGATTACGTCGTAACATAGCGATTTCACGCAAAATTTCGATACATTATAGCGCTTTTCAGCGAGTTATTTCTACTCGAACGTTCGAACAGAGGCGGATGTTTCAAAGTCCATGCGATGCAACGATACGCTCTTATTCGTTGCTCGCTCGCTCCGCTCGCTCGAGAAACAAATAGCCCAACCCAAAACCAATAACTTTTGGGTTCGTTCTTCGATTTCATCGAAATCTTCGTTAGAACGCGCGGGATCGGTTTAGGGTTGGGCTAGATTGGTCCGAGCGAGCGCCGCGAGCGAGCATTTATCGCGACCTTTCTCCTCGTTTTCGTCTCTCTCGTGAAGCGGGAAAAACGCGAATGAAAGCGAATGAACGCGAATGAACGCGAATGAACGAGAATGAACGCGAATGAACGCGAAAGAACGCGAAAGAACGCGAAAGAACGTGAAAGATGTTAGAACGGCGCGCGCGCGCCCCGCAGCGTGCCTTTAGAGAGTCATAGTTACTCCCGCCGTTTACCCGCTGAATTTGACGTGCGCGCGCAGCGGCGTATTGCTTTTTACTCGTACGCGGCCGAGATAAACCATTATTCCCGACGTATTTTATCGAGGTACGTCGATTTATGCAAAGATATTCCTACCTTGTAACGATTTTTAGCGGGTCATTTCGATGGGAACTTCCGGCCTCTTCGTAGTGGGGCGACAAAATTCCAAGTTCCAACCTCTCGGTCATTTTGGTCCGGCGGACGAAATTTTTCAAAAAAATAAAGTGAAATCGTTACTTTCGACCAGATTACGTCGTAACATAGCGAATTCACGCAAAATTTCGATACATTATAGCGCTTTTCAGCGAGTTATTTCTACTCGAACGTTCGAACAGAGGCGGATGTTTCAAAGTCCATGCGATGCAACGATACGCTCTTATTCGTTGCTCGCTCGCTCCGCTCGCTCGAGAAAAAAATAGCCCAACCCAAAACCAATAACTTTTGGGTTCGTTCTTCGATTTCATCGAAATCTTCGTTAGCACGCGCGGGATCGGTTTAGGGTTGGGCTAGATGGGTCCGAGCGAGCGCCGCGAGCGAGCATTTATCGCGACCTTTCTCCTCGTTTTCGTCTCTCTCGAGAAGCGGGAAAAACGCGAATGAACGCGAATGAACGCGAATGAACGCGAATGAACGCGAAT
Source organism: Bombus vancouverensis nearcticus (assembly GCF_051014615.1). NCBI lineage: Eukaryota > Metazoa > Arthropoda > Insecta > Hymenoptera > Apidae > Bombus > Bombus vancouverensis. Next base: position 1,946,745 of record NC_134926.1, on the reverse strand, counting down.
GAACGCGAATGAACGCGAAAGAACGCGAAAGAACGCGAAAGAACGTGAAAGATGTTAGAACGGCGCGCGCGCGCGCGCGCACGGCGCGTCGCGCCCCGCAGCGTGCCTTTAGAGAGTCATAGTTACTCCCGCCGTTTACCCGCTGAATTTGACGTGCGCGCGCAGCGGCGTATTGCTTTTTACTCGTACGCGGACGAGATAAACCATTATTCCCGACGTATTTTATCGAGGTACGCCGATTTATGCAAAGATATTCCTACCTTGTAACGATTTTTAGCGGGTCACTTCGATGGGAACATCCGGCCTCTTCGTAGCGGGGCGACAAAATTCCAAGTTCCAACCTCTCGGTCATTTTGGTCCGGCGGACGAAATTTTTCAAAAAAATAAAGTGAAATCGTTACTTTCGACCAGATTACGTCGTAACATAGCGATTTCACGCAAAATTCCGATACATTATAGCGCTTTTCAGCGAGTTATTTCTACTCGAACGTTCGAACAGAGGCGGATGTTTCAAAGTCCATGCGATGCAACGATACGCTCTTATTCGTTGCTCGCTCGCTCCGCTCGCTCGAGAAAAAAATAGCCCAACCCAAAACCAATAACTTTTGGGTTCGTTCTTCGATTTCATCGAAATCTTCGTTAGCACGCGCGGGATCGGTTTAGGGTTGGGCTAGATGGGTCCGAGCGAGCGCCGCGAGCGAGCATTTATCGCGACCTTTCTCCTCGTTTTCGTCTCTCTCGAGAAGCGGGAAAAACGCGAATGAACGCGAATGAACGCGAATGAACGCGAATGAACGCGAATGAACGCGAATGAACGCGAAAGAACGCGAAAGAACGTGAAAGACGTTAGAAGGGCGCGCGCGCGCGCGCGCACGGCGCGTCGCGCCCCGCAGCGTGCCTTAAGAGAGTCATAGTTACTCCCGCCGTTTACCCGCTGAATTTGACGTGCGCGCGCAGCGGCGTATTGCTTTTTACTCGTACGCGGCCGAGATAAACCATTATTCCCGACGTATTTTATCGAGGTTCGTCGATTTATGCAAAGATATTCCTACCTTGTAACGATTTTTAGCGGGTCATTTCGATGGAAACATCCGGCCTCTTCGTAGCGGGGCGACAAAATTCCAAGTTCCAACCTCTCGGTCATTTTGGTCCGGCGGACGAAATTTTTCAAAAAAATAAAGTGAAATCGTTACTTTCGACCAGATTACGTCGTAACATAGCGATTTCACGCAAAATTTCGATACATTATAGCGCTTTTCAGCGAGTTATTTCTACTCGAACGTTCGAACAGAGGCGGATGTTTCAAAGTCCATGCGATGCAACGATACGCTCTTATTCGTTGCTCGCTCGCTCCGCTCGCTCGAGAAAAAAATAGCCCAACCCAAAACCAATAACTTTTGGGTTCGTTCTTCGATTTCATCGAAATCTTCGTTAGAACGCGCGGGATCGGTTTAGGGTTGGGCTAGATTGGTCCGAGCGAGCGCCGCGAGCGAGCATTTATCGCGACCTTTCTCCTCGTTTTCTTCTCTCTCGTGAAGCGGGAAAAACGCGAATGAAAGCGAATGAACGCGAATGAACGCGAATGAACGAGAATGAACGCGAATGAACGCGAAAGAACGCGAAAGAACGCGAAAGAACGTGAAAGATGTTAGAACGGCGCGCGCGCGCGCGCGCACGGCGCGTCGCGCCCCGCAGCGTGCCTTTAGAGAGTCATAGTTACTCCCGCCGTTTACCCGCTGAAATTGACGTGCGCGCGCAGCGGCGTATTGCTTTTTACTCGTACGCGGCCGAGATAAACCATTATTCCCGACGTATTTTATCGAGGTACGTCGATTTATGCAAAGATATTCCTACCTTGTAACGATTTCTAGCGGGTCATTTCGATGGGAACATCCGGCCTCTTCGTAGCGGGGCGACAAAATTCCGAGTTCCAACCTCCCGGTCAGTTTGGTCCGGCGGACGAAATTTTTCAAAAAAATAAAGTGAAATCGTTACTTTCGGCCAGATTACGTCGTAACATAGCGATTTCACGCAAAATTTCGATACATTATAGCGCTTTTCAGCGAGTTATTTCTACTCGAACGTTCGAACAGAGGCGGATGTTTCAAAGTCCATGCGATGCAACGATACGCTCTTATTCGTTGCTCGCTCGCTCCGCTCGCTCGAGAAAAAAATAGCCCAACCCAAAACCAATAACTTTTGGGTTCGTTCTTCGATTTCATCGAAATCTTCGTTAGAACGCGCGGGATCGGTTTAGGGTTGGGCTAGATTGGTCCGAGCGAGCGCCGCGAGCGAGCATTTATCGCGACGTTTCTCCTCGTTTTCGTCTCTCTCGTGAAGCGGGAAAAACGCGAATGAAAGCGAATGAACGCGAATGAACGCGAATGAACGAGAATGAACGCGAATGAACGCGAAAGAACGCGAAAGAACGCGAAAGAACGTGAAAGATGTTAGAACGGCGCGCGCGCGCGCGCGCACGGCGCGTCGCGCCCCGCAGCGTGCCTTTAGAGAGTCATAGTTACTCCCGCCGTTTACCCGCTGAATTTGACGTGCGCGCGCAGCGGCGTATTGCTTTTTACTCGTACGCGGACGAGATAAACCATTATTCCCGACGTATTTTATCGAGGTACGCCGATTTATGCAAAGATATTCCTACCTTGTAACGATTTTTAGCGGGTCACTTCGATGGGAACATCCGGCCTCTTCGTAGCGGGGCGACAAAATTCCAAGTTCCAACCTCTCGGTCATTTTGGTCCGGCGGACGAAATTTTTCAAAAAAATAAAGTGAAATCGTTACTTTCGACCAGATTACGTCGTAACATAGCGATTTCACGCAAAATTCCGATACATTATAGCGCTTTTCAGCGAGTTATTTCTACTCGAACGTTCGAACAGAGGCGGATGTTTCAAAGTCCATGCGATGCAACGATACGCTCTTATTCGTTGCTCGCTCGCTCCGCTCGCTCGAGAAAAAAATAGCCCAACCCAAAACCAATAACTTTTGGGTTCGTTCTTCGATTTCATCGAAATCTTCGTTAGAACGCGCGGGATCGGTTTAGGGTTGGGCTAGATTGGTCCGAGCGAGCGCCGCGAGCGAGCATTTATCGCGACCTTTCTCCTCGTTTTCTTCTCTCTCGTGAAGCGGGAAAAACGCGAATGAAAGCGAATGAACGCGAATGAACGCGAATGAACGAGAATGAACGCGAATGAACGCGAAAGAACGCGAAAGAACGCGAAAGAACGTGAAAGATGTTAGAACGGCGCGCGCGCGCGCGCGCCCGGCGCGTCGCGCCCCGCAGCGTGCCTTTAGAGAGTCATAGTTACTCCCGCCGTTTACCCTCTGAATTTGACGTGCGCGCGCAGCGGCGTATTGCTTTTTACTCGTACGCGGCCGAGATAAACCATTATTCCCGACGTATTTTATAGAGGTACGCCGATTTATGCAAAGATATTCCTACCTTGTTACGGTTTTTAGCGGGTCACTTCGATGGGAACATCCGGCCTCTTCGTAGCGGGGCGACAAAATTCCAAGTTCCAACCTCTCGGTCATTTTGGTCCGGCGGACGAAATTTTTCAAAAAAATAAAGTGAAATCGTTACTTTCGACCAGATTACGTCGTAACATAGCGATTTCACGCAAAATTCCGATACATTATAGCGCTTTTCAGCGAGTTATTTCTACTCGAACGTTCGAACAGAGGCGGATGTTTCAAAGTCCATGCGATGCAACGATACGCTCTTATTCGTTGCTCGCTCGCTCCGCTCGCTCGAGAAAAAAATAGCCCAACCCAAAACCAATAACTTTTGGGTTCGTTCTTCGATTTCATCGAAATCTTCGTTAGAACGCGAGGGATCGGTTTAGGGTTGGGCTAGATTGGTCCGAGCGAGCGCCGCGAGCGAGCATTTATCGCGACCTTTCTCCTCGTTTTCGTCTCTCTCGTGAAGCGGGAAAAACGCGAATGAACGCGAATGAACGAGAATGAACGCGAATGAACGCGAAAGAACGCGAAAGAACGCGAAAGAACGTGAAAGATGTTAGAACGGCGCGCACGGCGCGTCGCGCCCCGCAGCGTGCCTTTAGAGAGTCATAGTTACTCCCGCCGTTTACCCGCTGAATTTGACGTGCGCGCGCAGCGGCGTATTGCTTTTTACTCGTACGCGGCCGAGATAAACCATTATTCCCGACGTATTTTATCGAGGTACGTCGATTTATGCAAAGATATTCCTACCTTGTAACGATTTCTAGCGGGTCATTTCGATGGGAACATCCGGCCTCTTCGTAGCGGGGCGACAAAATTCCGAGTTCCAACCTCCCGGTCAGTTTGGTCCGGCGGACGAAATTTTTCAAAAAAATAAAGTGAAATCGTTACTTTCGGCCAGATTACGTCGTAACATAGCGATTTCACGCAAAATTTCGATACATTATAACGCTTTTCAGCGAGTTATTTCTACTCGAACGTTCGAACAGAGGCGGATGTTTCAAAGTCCATGCGATGCAACGATACGCTCTTATTCGTTGCTCGCTCGCTCCGCTCGCTCGAGAAAAAAATAGCCCAACCCAAAACCAATAACTTTTGGGTTCGTTCTTCGATTTCATCGAAATCTTCGTTAGAACGCGCGGGATCGGTTTAGGGTTGGGCTAGATTGGTCCGAGCGAGCGCCGCGAGCGAGCATTTATCGCGACGTTTCTCCTCGTTTTCGTCTCTCTCGTGAAGCGGGAAAAACGCGAATGAAAGCGAATGAACGCGAATGAACGCGAATGAACGAGAATGAACGCGAATGAACGCGAAAGAACGCTAAAGAACGCGAAAGAACGTGAAAGATGTTAGAACGGCGCGCGCGCGCGAGCGCACGGCGCGTCGCGCCCCGCAGCGTGCCTTTAGAGAGTCATAGTTACTCCCGCCGTTTACCCGCTGAATTTGACGTGCGCGCGCATCGGCGTATTGCTTTTTACTCGTACGCGGCCGAGATAAACCATTATTCCCGACGTATTTTATCGAGGTACGTCGATTTATGCAAAGATATTCCTACCTTGTAACGATTTTTAGCGGGTCATTTCGATGGGAACATCCGGCCTCTTCGTAGCGGGGCGACAAAATTCCAAGTTCCAACCTCTCGGTCATTTTGGTCCGGCGGACGAAATTTTTCAAATAAATAAAGTGAAATCGTTACTTTCGACCAGATTACGTCGTAACATAGCGATTTCACGCCAAATTTCGATACATTATAGCGCTTTTCAGCGAGTTATTTCTACTCGAACGTTCGAACAGAGGCGGATGTTTCAAAGTCCATGCGATGCAACGATACGCTCTTATTCGTTGCTCGCTCGCTCCGCTCGCTCGAGAAAAAAATAGCCCAACCCAAAACCAATAACTTTTGGGTTCGTTCTTCGATTTCATCGAAATCTTCGTTAGAACGCGAGGGATCGGTTTAGGGTTGGGCTAGATTGGTCCGAGCGAGCGCCGCGAGCGAGCATTTATCGCGACCTTTCTCCTCGTTTTCGTCTCTCTCGTGAAGCGGGAAAAACGCGAATGAACGCGAATGAACGAGAATGAACGCGAGTGAACGCGAAAGAACGCGAAAGAACGCGAAAGAACGTGAAAGAACGTGAAAGAACGTGAAAGATGTTAGAACGGCGCGCACGGCGCGTCGCGCCCCGCAGCGTGCCTTTAGAGAGTCATAGTTACTCCCGCCGTTTACCCGCTGAATTTGACGTGCGCGCGCAGCGGCGTATTGCTTTTTACTCGTACGCGGCCGAGATAAACCATTATTCCCGACGTATTTTATCGAGGTACGTCGATTTATGCAAAGATATTCCTACCTTGTAACGATTTTTAGCGGGTCATTTCGATGGGAACATCCGGCCTCTTCGTAGCGGGGCGACAAAATTCCGAGTTCCAACCTCCCGGTCAGTTTGGTCCGGCGGACGAAATTTTTCAAAAAAATAAAGTGAAATCGTTACTTTCGGCCAGATTACGTCGTAACATAGCGATTTCACGCAAAATTTCGATACATTATAACGCTTTTCAGCGAGTTATTTCTACTCGAACGTTCGAACAGAGGCGGATGTTTCAAAGTCCATGCGATGCAACGATACGCTCTTACGCGTTGCTCGCTCGCTCCGCTCGCTCGAGAAAAAAATAGCCCAACCCAAAACCAATAACTTTTGGTTTCGTTCTTCGATTTCATCGAAATCTTCGTTAGAACGCGCGGGATCGGTTTAGGGTTGGGCTAGATTGGTCCGAGCGAGCGCAGCGAGCGAGCATTTATCGCGACCTTTCTCCTCGTTTTCGTCTCTCTCGTGAAGTGGGAAAAAACGTGAATGAACGCGAACGAACGCGAATGAACGCGGATCAACGCTAAAGAACGCGAAAGAACGTGAAAGAGGTCAGAAGGGCGCTCGCGCGCGCGCGCACGGCGCGTCGCGCCCCGCAGCGTGCCTTAAGAGAGTCATAGTTACTCCCGCCGTTTACCCGCTGAGTTTGACGTGCGCGCGCAGCGACGTATTGCTTTTTACTCGTACAAGACCGACATAAACCATTATTCCCGACGTATTTTATCGAGGTACGTCGATTTATGCAAAGATATTCCTACCTTGTAACGATTTTTAGCGGGTCATTTCGATGGGAACATCCGGCCTCTTCGTAGCGGGGCGACAAAATTCCAAGTTCCAACCTCTCGGTCATTTTGGTCCGGCGGACGAAATTTTTCAAAAAAATAAAGTGAAATCGTTACTTTCGACCAGATTACGTCGTAACATAGCGATTTCACGCAAAATTTCGATACATTATAGCGCTTTTCAGCGAGTTATTTCTACTCGAACGTTCGAACAGAGGCGGATGTTTCAAAGTCCATGCGATGCAACGATACGCTCTTATTCGTTGCTCGCTCGCTCCGCTCGCTCGAGAAAAAAATAGCCCAACCCAAAACCAATAACTTTTGGGTTCGTTCTTCGATTTCATCGAAATCTTCGTTAGAACGCGCGGGATCGGTTTAGGGTTGGGCTAGATTGGTCCGAGCGAGCGCCGCGAGCGAGCATTTATCGCGACCTTTCTCCTCGTTTTCGTCTCTCTCGTGAAGCGGGAAAAACGCGAATGAAAGCGAATGAACGCGAATGAACGCGAATGAACGAGAATGAACGCGAATGAACGAGAATGAACGTGAATGAACGCGAAAGAACGCGAAAGAACGCGAAAGAACGTGAAAGATGTTAGAACGGCGCGCGCGCGCGAGCGCACGGCGCGTCGCGCCCCGCAGCGTGCCTTTAGAGAGTCATAGTTACTCCCGCCGTTTACCCTCTGAATTTGACGTGCGCGCGCAGCGGCGTATTGCTTTTTACTCGTACGCGGCCGAGATAAACCATTATTCCCGACTTTTTTTATCGAGGTACGTCGATTTATGCAAAGATATTCCTACCTTGTAACGATTTTTAGCGGGTCATTTCGATGGGAACATCCGGCCTCTTCGTAGCGGGGCCACAAAATTCCAAGTTCCAACCTCTCGGTCATTTTGGTCCGGCGGACGAAATTTTTCAAAAAAATAAAGTGAAATCGTTACTTTCGACCAGATTACGTCGTAACATAGCGATTTCACGCCAAATTTCGATACATTATAGCGCTTTTCAGCGAGTTATTTCTACTCGAACGTTCGAACAGAGACGGATGTTTCAAAGTCCATGCGATGCAACGATACGCTCTTATTCGTTGCTCGCTCGCTCCGCTCGCTCGAGAAAAAAATAGCCCAACCCAAAACCAATAACTTTTGGGTTCGTTCTTCGATTTCATCGAAATCTTCGTTAGAACGCGAGGGATCGGTTTAGGGTTGGGCTAGATTGGTCCGAGCGAGCGCCGCGAGCGAGCATTTATCGCGACCTTTCTCCTCGTTTTCGTCTCTCTCGTGAAGCGGGAAAAACGCGAATGAACGCGAATGAACGAGAATGAACGCGAGTGAACGCGAAAGAACGCGAAAGAACGCGAAAGAACGTGAAAGAACGTGAAAGAACGTGAAAGATGTTAGAACGGCGCGCACGGCGCGTCGCGCCCCGCAGCGTGCCTTTAGAGAGTCATAGTTACTCCCGCCGTTTACCCGCTGAATTTGACGTGCGCGCGCAGCGGCGTATTGCTTTTTACTCGTACGCGGCCGAGATAAACCATTATTCCCGACGTATTTTATCGAGGTACGTCGATTTATGCAAAGATATTCCTACCTTGTAACGATTTTTAGCGGGTCATTTCGATGGGAACATCCGGCCTCTTCGTAGCGGGGCGACAAAATTCCGAGTTCCAACCTCCCGGTCAGTTTGGTCCGGCGGACGAAGTTTTTCAAAAAAATAAAGTGAAATCGTTACTTTCTGCCAGATTACGTCGTAACATAGCGATTTCACGCAAAATTTCGATACATTATAACGCTTTTCAGCGAGTTATTTCTACTCGAACGTTCGAACAGAGGCGGATGTTTCAAAGTCCATGCGATGCAACGATACGCTCTTACGCGTTGCTCGCTCGCTCCGCTCGCTCGAGAAAAAAATAGCCCAACCCAAAACCAATAACTTTTGGGTTCGTTCTTCGATTTCATCGAAATCTTCGTTAGAACGCGCGGGATCGGTTTAGGGTTGGGCTAGATTGGTCCGAGCGAGCGCCGCGAGCGAGCATTTATCGCGACCTTTCTCCTCGTTTTCGTCTCTCTCGTGAAGCGGGAAAAACGCGAATGAAAGCGAATGAACGCGAATGAACGCGAATGAACGAGAATGAACGCGAATGAACGCGAAAGAACGCGAAAGAACGCGAAAGAACGTGAAAGATGTTAGAACGGCGCGCGCGCGCTAGCGCACGGCGCGTCGCGCCCCGCAGCGTGCCTTTAGAGAGTCATAGTTACTCCCGCCGTTTACCCGCTGAATTTGACGTGCGCGCGCATCGGCGTATTGCTTTTTACTCGTACGCGGCCGAGATAAACCATTATTCCCGACGTATTTTATCGAGGTACGCCGATTTATGCAAAGATATTCCTACCTTGTAACGATTTTTAGCGGGTCACTTCGATGGGAACATCCGGCCTCTTCGTAGCGGGGCGACAAAATTCCAAGTTCCAACCTCTCGGTCATTTTGGTCCGGCGGACGAAATTTTTCAAAAAAATAAAGTGAAATCGTTACTTTCGACCAGATTACGTCGTAACATAGCGATTTCACGCAAAATTCCGATACATTATAGCGCTTTTCAGCGAGTTATTTCTACTCGAACGTTCGAACAGAGGCGGATGTTTCAAAGTCCATGCGATGCAACGATACGCTCTTATTCGTTGCTCGCTCGCTCCGCTCGCTCGAGAAAAAAATAGCCCAACCCAAAACCAATAACTTTTGGGTTCGTTCTTCGATTTCATCGAAATCTTCGTTAGAACGCGAGGGATCGGTTTAGGGTTGGGCTAGATTGGTCCGAGCGAGCGCCGCGAGCGAGCATTTATCGCGACCTTTCTCCTCGTTTTCGTCTCTCTCGTGAAGCGGGAAAAACGCGAATGAACGCGAATGAACGAGAATGAACGCGAATGAACGCGAAAGAACGCGAAAGAACGCGAAAGAACGTGAAAGATGTTAGAACGGCGCGCACGGCGCGTCGCGCCCCGCAGCGTGCCTTTAGAGAGTCATAGTTACTCCCGCCGTTTACCCGCTGAATTTGACGTGCGCGCGCAGCGGCGTATTGCTTTTTACTCGTACGCGGCCGAGATAAACCATTATTCCCGACGTATTTTATCGAGGTACGTCGATTTATGCAAAGATATTCCTACCTTGTAACGATTTCTAGCGGGTCATTTCGATGGGAACATCCGGCCTCTTCGTAGCGGGGCGACAAAATTCCGAGTTCCAACCTCCCGGTCAGTTTGGTCCGGCGGACGAAATTTTTCAAAAAAATAAAGTGAAATCGTTACTTTCGGCCAGATTACGTCGTAACATAGCGATTTCACGCAAAATTTCGATACATTATAACGCTTTTCAGCGAGTTATTTCTACTCGAACGTTCGAACAGAGGCGGATGTTTCAAAGTCCATGCGATGCAACGATACGCTCTTATTCGTTGCTCGCTCGCTCCGCTCGCTCGAGAAAAAAATAGCCCAACCCAAAACCAATAACTTTTGGGTTCGTTCTTCGATTTCATCGAAATCTTCGTTAGAACGCGCGGGATCGGTTTAGGGTTGGGCTAGATTGGTCCGAGCGAGCGCCGCGAGCGAGCATTTATCGCGACGTTTCTCCTCGTTTTCGTCTCTCTCGTGAAGCGGGAAAAACGCGAATGAAAGCGAATGAACGCGAATGAACGCGAATGAACGAGAATGAACGCGAATGAACGCGAAAGAACGCGAAAGAACGCGAAAGAACGTGAAAGATGTTAGAACGGCGCGCACGGCGCGTCGCGCCCCGCAGCGTGCCTTTAGAGAGTCATAGTTACTCCCGCCGTTTACCCGCTGAATTTGACGTGCGCGCGCAGCGGCGTATTGCTTTTTACTCGTACGCGGCCGAGATAAACCATTATTCCCGACGTATTTTATCGAGGTACGTCGATTTATGCAAAGATATTCCTACCTTGTAACGATTTCTAGCGGGTCATTTCGATGGGAACATCCGGCCTCTTCGTAGCGGGGCGACAAAATTCCGAGTTCCAACCTCCCGGTCAGTTTGGTCCGGCGGACGAAATTTTTCAAAAAAATAAAGTGAAATCGTTACTTTCGGCCAGATTACGTCGTAACATAGCGATTTCACGCAAAATTTCGATACATTATAACGCTTTTCAGCGAGTTATTTCTACTCGAACGTTCGAACAGAGGCGGATGTTTCAAAGTCCATGCGATGCAACGATACGCTCTTATTCGTTGCTCGCTCGCTCCGCTCGCTCGAGAAAAAAATAGCCCAACCCAAAACCAATAACTTTTGGGTTCGTTCTTCGATTTCATCGAAATCTTCGTTAGAACGCGCGGGATCGGTTTAGGGTTGGGCTAGATTGGTCCGAGCGAGCGCCGCGAGCGAGCATTTATCGCGACGTTTCTCCTCGTTTTCGTCTCTCTCGTGAAGCGGGAAAAACGCGAATGAAAGCGAATGAACGCGAATGAACGCGAATGAACGAGAATGAACGCGAATGAACGCGAAAGAACGCGAAAGAACGCGAAAGAACGTGAAAGATGTTAGAACGGCGCGCGCGCGCGCGCGCACGGCGCGTCGCGCCCCGCAGCGTGCCTTTAGAGAGTCATAGTTACTCCCGCCGTTTACCCGCTGAATTTGACGTGCGCGCGCAGCGGCGTATTGCTTTTTACTCGTACGCGGCCGAGATAAACCATTATTCCCGACGTATTTTATCGAGGTACGCCGATTTATGCAAAGATATTCCTACCTTGTAACGATTTTTAGCGGGTCACTTCGATGGGAACATCCGGCCTCTTCGTAGCGGGGCGACAAAATTCCAAGTTCCAACCTCTCGGTCATTTTGGTCCGGCGGACGAAATTTTTCAAAAAAATAAAGTGAAATCGTTACTTTCGACCAGAATACGTCGTAACATAGCGATTTCACGCAAAATTCCGATACATTATAGCGCTTTTCAGCGAGTTATTTCTACTCGAACGTTCGAACAGAGGCGGATGTTTCAAAGTCCATGCGATGCAACGATACGCTCTTATTCGTTGCTCGCTCGCTCCGCTCGCTCGAGAAAAAAATAGCCCAACCCAAAACCAATAACTTTTGGGTTCGTTCTTCGATTTCATCGAAATCTTCGTTAGAACGCGCGGGATCGGTTTAGGGTTGGGCTAGATTGGTCCGAGCGAGCGCCGCGAGCGAGCATTTATCGCGACCTTTCTCCTCGTTTTCTTCTCTCTCGTGAAGCGGGAAAAACGCGAATGAAAGCGAATGAACGCGAATGAACGCGAATGAACGAGAATGAACGCGAATGAACGCGAAAGAACGCGAAAGAACGCGAAAGAACGTGAAAGATGTTAGAACGGCGCGCGCGCGCGCGCGCCCGGCGCGTCGCGCCCCTCAGCGTGCCTTTAGAGAGTCATAGTTACTCCCGCCGTTTACCCTCTGAATTTGACGTGCGCGCGCAGCGGCGTATTGCTTTTTACTCGTACGCGGCCGAGATAAACCATTATTCCCGACGTATTTTATCGAGGTACGCCGATTTATGCAAAGATATTCCTACCTTGTTACGATTTTTAGCGGGTCACTTCGATGGGAACATCCGGCCTCTTCGTAGCGGGGCGACAAAATTCCAAGTTTCAACCTCTCGGTCATTTTGGTCCGGCGGACGAAATTTTTCAAAAAAATAAAGTGAAATCGTTACTTTCGACCAGATTACGTCGTAACATAGCGATTTCACGCAAAATTCCGATACATTATAGCGCTTTTCAGCGAGTTATTTCTACTCGAACGTTCGAACAGAGGCGGATGTTTCAAAGTCCATGCGATGCAACGATACGCTCTTATTCGTTGCTCGCTCGCTCCGCTCGCTCGAGAAAAAAATAGCCCAACCCAAAACCAATAACTTTTGGGTTCGTTCTTCGATTTCATCGAAATCTTCGTTAGAACGCGAGGGATCGGTTTAGGGTTGGGCTAGATTGGTCCGAGCGAGCGCCGCGAGCGAGCATTTATCGCGACCTTTCTCCTCGTTTTCGTCTCTCTCGTGAAGCGGGAAAAACGCGAATGAACGCGAATGAACGAGAATGAACGCGAATGAACGCGAAAGAACGCGAAAGAACGCGAAAGAACGTGAAAGATGTTAGAACGGCGCGCACGGCGCGTCGCGCCCCGCAGCGTGCCTTTAGAGAGTCATAGTTACTCCCGCCGTTTACCCGCTGAATTTGACGTGCGCGCGCAGCGGCGTATTGCTTTTTACTCGTACGCGGCCGAGATAAACCATTATTCCCGACGTATTTTATCGAGGTACGTCGATTTATGCAAAGATATTCCTACCTTGTAACGATTTCTAGCGGGTCATTTCGATGGGAACATCCGGCCTCTTCGTAGCGGGGCGACAAAATTCCGAGTTCCAACCTCCCGGTCAGTTTGGTCCGGCGGACGAAATTTTTCAAAAAAATAAAGTGAAATCGTTACTTTCGGCCAGATTACGTCGTAACATAGCGATTTCACGCAAAATTTCGATACATTATAACGCTTTTCAGCGAGTTATTTCTACTCGAACGTTCGAACAGAGGCGGATGTTTCAAAGTCCATGCGATGCAACGATACGCTCTTATTCGTTGCTCGCTCGCTCCGCTCGCTCGAGAAAAAAATAGCCCAACCCAAAACCAATAACTTTTGGGTTCGTTCTTCGATTTCATCGAAATCTTCGTTAGAACGCGCGGGATCGGTTTAGGGTTGGGCTAGATTGGTCCGAGCGAGCGCCGCGAGCGAGCATTTATCGCGACGTTTCTCCTCGTTTTCGTCTCTCTCGTGAAGCGGGAAAAACGCGAATGAAAGCGAATGAACGCGAATGAACGCGAATGAACGAGAATGAACGCGAATGAACGCGAATGAACGCGAAAGAACGCTAAAGAACGCGAAAGAACGTGAAAGATGTTAGAACGGCGCGCGCGCGCGAGCGCACGGCGCGTCGCGCCCCGCAGCGTGCCTTTAGAGAGTCATAGTTACTCCCGCCGTTTACCCGCTGAATTTGACGTGCGCGCGCATCGGCGTATTGCTTTTTACTCGTACGCGGCCGAGATAAACCATTATTCCCGACGTATTTTATCGAGGTACGTCGATTTATGCAAAGATATTCCTACCTTGTAACGATTTTTAGCGGGTCATTTCGATGGGAACATCCGGCCTCTTCGTAGCGGGGCGACAAAATTCCAAGTTCCAACCTCTCGGTCATTTTGGTCCGGCGGACGAAATTTTTCAAATAAATAAAGTGAAATCGTTACTTTCGACCAGATTACGTCGTAACATAGCGATTTCACGCAAAATTCCGATACATTATAGCGCTTTTCAGCGAGTTATTTCTACTCGAACGTTCGAACAGAGGCGGATGTTTCAAAGTCCATGCGATGCAACGATACGCTCTTATTCGTTGCTCGCTCGCTCCGCTCGCTCGAGAAAAAAATAGCCCAACCCAAAACCAATAACTTTTGGGTTCGTTCTTCGATTTCATCGAAATCTTCGTTAGAACGCGAGGGATCGGTTTAGGGTTGGGCTAGATTGGTCCGAGCGAGCGCCGCGAGCGAGCATTTATCGCGACCTTTCTCCTCGTTTTCGTCTCTCTCGTGAAGCGGGAAAAACGCGAATGAACGCGAATGAACGAGAATGAACGCGAGTGAACGCGAAAGAACGCGAAAGAACGCGAAAGAACGTGAAAGAACGTGAAAGAACGTGATAGATGTTAGAACGGCGCGCACGGCGCGTCGCGCCCCGCAGCGTGCCTTTAGAGAGTCATAGTTACTCCCGCCGTTTACCCGCTGAATTTGACGTGCGCGCGCAGCGGCGTATTGCTTTTTACTCGTACGCGGCCGAGATAAACCATTATTCCCGACGTATTTTATCGAGGTACGTCGATTTATGCAAAGATATTCCTACCTTGTAACGATTTTTAGCGGGTCATTTCGATGGGAACATCCGGCCTCTTCGTAGCGGGGCGACAAAATTCCGAGTTCCAACCTCCCGGTCAGTTTGGTCCGGCGGACGAAATTTTTCAAAAAAATAAAGTGAAATCGTTACTTTCGGCCAGATTACGTCGTAACATAGCGATTTCACGCAAAATTTCGATACATTATAACGCTTTTCAGCGAGTTATTTCTACTCGAACGTTCGAACAGAGGCGGATGTTTCAAAGTCCATGCGATGCAACGATACGCTCTTACGCGTTGCTCGCTCGCTCCGCTCGCTCGAGAAAAAAATAGCCCAACCCAAAACCAATAACTTTTGGTTTCGTTCTTCGATTTCATCGAAATCTTCGTTAGAACGCGCGGGATCGGTTTAGGGTTGGGCTAGATTGGTCCGAGCGAGCGCAGCGAGCGAGCATTTATCGCGACCTTTCTCCTCGTTTTCGTCTCTCTCGTGAAGTGGGAAAAAACGTGAATGAACGCGAACGAACGCGAATGAACGCGGATCAACGCTAAAGAACGCGAAAGAACGTGAAAGAGGTCAGAAGGGCGCTCGCGCGCGCGCGCACGGCGCGTCGCGCCCCGCAGCGTGCCTTAAGAGAGTCATAGTTACTCCCGCCGTTTACCCGCTGAGTTTGACGTGCGCGCGCAGCGGCGTATTGCTTTTTACTCGTACAAGACCGACATAAACCATTATTCCCGACGTATTTTATCGAGGTACGTCGATTTATGCAAAGATATTCCTACCTTGTAACGATTTTTAGCGGGTCATTTCGATGGGAACATCCGGCCTCTTCGTAGCGGGGCGACAAAATTCCAAGTTCCAACCTCTCGGTCATTTTGGTCCGGCGGACGAAATTTTTCAAAAAAATAAAGTGAAATCGTTACTTTCGACCAGATTACGTCGTAACATAGCGATTTCACGCAAAATTTCGATACATTATAGCGCTTTTCAGCGAGTTATTTCTACTCGAACGTTCGAACAGAGGCGGATGTTTCAAAGTCCATGCGATGCAACGATACGCTCTTATTCGTTGCTCGCTCGCTCCGCTCGCTCGAGAAAAAAATAGCCCAACCCAAAACCAATAACTTTTGGGTTCGTTCTTCGATTTCATCGAAATCTTCGTTAGAACGCGCGGGATCGGTTTAGGGTTGGGCTAGATTGGTCCGAGCGAGCGCAGCGAGCGAGCATTTATCGCGACCTTTCTCCTCGTTTTCGTCTCTCTCGTGAAGCGGGAAAAACGCGAATGAACGCGAATGAACGAGAATGAACGCGAATGAACGCGAAAGAACGCGAAAGAACGCGAAAGAACGTGAAAGATGTTAGAACGGCGCGCACGGCGCGTCGCGCCCCGCAGCGTGCCTTTAGAGAGTCATAGTTACTCCCGCCGTTTACCCGCTGAATTTGACGTGCGCGCGCAGCGGCGTATTGCTTTTTACTCGTACGCGGCCGAGATAAACCATTATTCCCGACGTATTTTATCGAGGTACGTCGATTTATGCAAAGATATTCCTACCTTGTAACGATTTCTAGCGGGTCATTTCGATGGGAACATCCGGCCTCTTCGTAGCGGGGCGACAAAATTCCGAGTTCCAACCTCCCGGTCAGTTTGGTCCGGCGGACGAAATTTTTCAAAAAAATAAAGTGAAATCGTTACTTTCGGCCAGATTACGTCGTAACATAGCGATTTCACGCAAAATTTCGATACATTATAACGCTTTTCAGCGAGTTATTTCTACTCGAACGTTCGAACAGAGGCGGATGTTTCAAAGTCCATGCGATGCAACGATACGCTCTTATTCGTTGCTCGCTCGCTCCGCTCGCTCGAGAAAAAAATAGCCCAACCCAAAACCAATAACTTTTGGGTTCGTTCTTCGATTTCATCGAAATCTTCGTTAGAACGCGCGGGATCGGTTTAGGGTTGGGCTAGATTGGTCCGAGCGAGCGCCGCGAGCGAGCATTTATCGCGACGTTTCTCCTCGTTTTCGTCTCTCTCGTGAAGCGGGAAAAACGCGAATGAAAGCGAATGAACGCGAATGAACGCGAATGAACGAGAATGAACGCGAATGAACGCGAAAGAACGCTAAAGAACGCGAAAGAACGTGAAAGATGTTAGAACGGCGCGCGCGCGCGAGCGCACGGCGCGTCGCGCCCCGCAGCGTGCCTTTAGAGAGTCATAGTTACTCCCGCCGTTTACCCGCTGAATTTGACGTGCGCGCGCATCGGCGTATTGCTTTTTACTCGTACGCGGCCGAGATAAACCATTATTCCCGACGTATTTTATCGAGGTACGTCGATTTATGCAAAGATATTCCTACCTTGTAACGATTTTTAGCGGGTCATTTCGATGGGAACATCCGGCCTCTTCGTAGCGGGGCGACAAAATTCCAAGTTCCAACCTCTCGGTCATTTTGGTCCGGCGGACGAAATTTTTCAAATAAATAAAGTGAAATCGTTACTTTCGACCAGATTACGTCGTAACATAGCGATTTCACGCCAAATTTCGATACATTATAGCGCTTTTCAGCGAGTTATTTCTACTCGAACGTTCGAACAGAGGCGGATGTTTCAAAGTCCATGCGATGCAACGATACGCTCTTATTCGTTGCTCGCTCGCTCCGCTCGCTCGAGAAAAAAATAGCCCAACCCAAAACCAATAACTTTTGGGTTCGTTCTTCGATTTCATCGAAATCTTCGTTAGAACGCGAGGGATCGGTTTAGGGTTGGGCTAGATTGGTCCGAGCGAGCGCCTCGAGCGAGCATTTATCGCGACCTTTCTCCTCGTTTTCGTCTCTCTCGTGAAGCGGGAAAAACGCGAATGAACGCGAATGAACGAGAATGAACGCGAGTGAACGCGAAAGAACGCGAAAGAACGCGAAAGAACGTGAAAGAACGTGAAAGAACGTGAAAGATGTTAGAACGGCGCGCACGGCGCGTCGCGCCCCGCAGCGTGCCTTTAGAGAGTCATAGTTACTCCCGCCGTTTACCCGCTGAATTTGACGTGCGCGCGCAGCGGCGTATTGCTTTTTACTCGTACGCGGCCGAGATAAACCATTATTCCCGACGTATTTTATCGAGGTACGTCGATTTATGCAAAGATATTCCTACCTTGTAACGATTTTTAGCGGGTCATTTCGATGGGAACATCCGGCCTCTTCGTAGCGGGGCGACAAAATTCCGAGTTCCAACCTCCCGGTCAGTTTGGTCCGGCGGACGAAATTTTTCAAAAAAATAAAGTGAAATCGTTACTTTCGGCCAGATTACGTCGTAACATAGCGATTTCACGCAAAATTTCGATACATTATAACGCTTTTCAGCGAGTTATTTCTACTCGAACGTTCGAACAGAGGCGGATGTTTCAAAGTCCATGCGATGCAACGATACGCTCTTACGCGTTGCTCGCTCGCTCCGCTCGCTCGAGAAAAAAATAGCCCAACCCAAAACCAATAACTTTTGGTTTCGTTCTTCGATTTCATCGAAATCTTCGTTAGAACGCGCGGGATCGGTTTAGGGTTGGGCTAGATTGGTCCGAGCGAGCGCAGCGAGCGAGCATTTATCGCGACCTTTCTCCTCGTTTTCGTCTCTCTCGTGAAGTGGGAAAAAACGTGAATGAACGCGAACGAACGCGAATGAACGCGGATCAACGCTAAAGAACGCGAAAGAACGTGAAAGAGGTCAGAAGGGCGCTCGCGCGCGCGCGCACGGCGCGTCGCGCCCCGCAGCGTGCCTTAAGAGAGTCATAGTTACTCCCGCCGTTTACCCGCTGAGTTTGACGTGCGCGCGCAGCGGCGTATTGCTTTTTACTCGTACAAGACCGACATAAACCATTATTCCCGACGTATTTTATCGAGGTACGTCGATTTATGCAAAGATATTCCTACCTTGTAACGATTTTTAGCGGGTCATTTCGATGGGAACATCCGGCCTCTTCGTAGCGGGGCGACAAAATTCCAAGTTCCAACCTCTCGGTCATTTTGGTCCGGCGGACGAAATTTTTCAAAAAAATAAAGTGAAATCGTTACTTTCGACCAGATTACGTCGTAACATAGCGATTTCACGCAAAATTTCGATACATTATAGCGCTTTTCAGCGAGTTATTTCTACTCGAACGTTCGAACAGAGGCGGATGTTTCAAAGTCCATGCGATGCAACGATACGCTCTTATTCGTTGCTCGCTCGCTCCGCTCGCTCGAGAAAAAAATAGCCCAACCCAAAACCAATAACTTTTGGGTTCGTTCTTCGATTTCATCGAAATTTTCGTTAGAACGCGCGGGATCGGTTTAGGGTTGGGCTAGATTGGTCCGAGCGAGCGCCGCGAGCGAGCATTTATCGCGACCTTTCTCCTCGTTTTCGTCTCTCTCGTGAAGCGGGAAAAACGCGAATGAAAGCGAATGAACGCGAATGAACGCGAATGAACGAGAATGAACGTGAATGAACGCGAAAGAACGCGAAAGAACGCGAAAGAACGTGAAAGATGTTAGAACGGCGCGCGCGCGCGAGCGCACGGCGCGTCGCGCTCCGCAGCGTGCCTTTAGAGAGTCATAGTTACTCCCGCCGTTTACCCGCTGAATTTGACGTGCGCGCGCAGCGGCGTATTGCTTTTTACTCGTACGCGGCCGAGATAAACCATTATTCCCGACGTATTTTATCGAGGTACGTCGATTTATGCAAAGATATTCCTACCTTGTAACGATTTTTAGCGGGTCATTTCGATGGGAACATCCGGCCTCTTCGTAGCGGGGCCACAAAATTCCAAGTTCCAACCTCTCGGTCATTTTGGTCCGGCGGACGAAATTTTTCAAAAAAATAAAGTGAAATCGTTACTTTCGACCAGATTACGTCGTAACATAGCGATTTCACGCAAAATTTCGATACATTATAGCGCTTTTCAGCGAGTTATTTCTACTCGAACGTTCGAACAGAGGCGGATGTTTCAAAGTCCATGCGATGCAACGGTACGCTCTTATTCGTTGCTCGCTCGCTCCGCTCGCTCGAGAAAAAAATAGCCCAACCCAAAACCAATCCCTTTTGCGTTCGTTCTTCGATTTCATCGAAATCTTCGTTGGAACGCGCGGGATCGGTTTAGGGTTGGGCTAGATTGGTCCGAGCGAGCGCAGCGAGCGAGCATTTATCGCGACCTTTCTCCTCGTTTTCGTCTCTCTCGTGAAGTGGGAAAAAACGTGAATGAACGCGAACGAACGCGAATGAACGCGGATCAACGCTAAAGAACGCGAAAGAACGTGAAAGAGGTCAGAAGGGCGCTCGCGCGCGCGCGCACGGCGCGTCGCGCCCCGCAGCGTGCCTTTAGAGAGTCATAGTTACTCCCGCCGTTTACCCGCTGAATTTGACGTGCGCGCGCAGCGGCGTATTGCTTTTTACTCGTACGCGGCCGAGATAAACCATTATTCCCGACGTATTTTATCGAGGTACGTCGATTTATGCAAAGATATTCCTACCTTGTAACGATTTCTAGCGGGTCATTTCGATGGGAACATCCGGCCTCTTCGTAGCGGGGCGACAAAATTCCGAGTTCCAACCTCCCGGTCAGTTTGGTCCGGCGGACGAAATTTTTCAAAAAAATAAAGTGAAATCGTTACTTTCGGCCAGATTACGTCGTAACATAGCGATTTCACGCAAAATTTCGATACATTATAACGCTTTTCAGCGAGTTATTTCTACTCGAACGTTCGAACAGAGGCGGATGTTTCAAAGTCCATGCGATGCAACGATACGCTCTTATTCGTTGCTCGCTCGCTCCGCTCGCTCGAGAAAAAAATAGCCCAACCCAAAACCAATAACTTTTGGGTTCGTTCTTCGATTTCATCGAAATCTTCGTTAGAACGCGCGGGATCGGTTAAGGGTTAGGCTAGATTGGTCCGAGCGAGCGCCGCGAGCGAGCATTTATCGCGACGTTTCTCCTCGTTTTCTTCTCTCTCGTGAAGCGGGAAAAACGCGAATGAAAGCGAATGAACGCGAATGAACGCGAATGAACGAGAATGAACGCGAATGAACGCGAAAGAACGCGAAAGAACGCGAAAGAACGTGAAAGATGTTAGAACGGCGCGCGCGCGCGCGCGCCCGGCGCGTCGCGCCCCGCAGCGTGCCTTTAGAGAGTCATAGTTACTCCCGCCGTTTACCCTCTGAATTTGACGTGCGCGCGCAGCGGCGTATTGCTTTTTACTCGTACGCGGCCGAGATAAACCATTATTCCCGACGTATTTTATCGAGGTACGCCGATTTATGCAAAGATATTCCTACCTTGTTACGATTTTTAGCGGGTCACTTCGATGGGAACATCCGGCCTCTTCGTAGCGGGGCGACAAAATTCCAAGTTCCAACCTCTCGGTCATTTTGGTCCGGCGGACGAAATTTTTCAAAAAAATAAAGTGAAATCGTTACTTTCGACCAGATTACGTCGTAACATAGCGATTTCACGCAAAATTCCGATACATTATAGCGCTTTTCAGCGAGTTATTTCTACTCGAACGTTCGAACAGAGGCGGATGTTTCAAAGTCCATGCGATGCAACGATACGCTCTTATTCGTTGCTCGCTCGCTCCGCTCGCTCGAGAAAAAAATAGCCCAACCCAAAACCAATAACTTTTGGGTTCGTTCTTCGATTTCATCGAAATCTTCGTTAGAACGCGAGGGATCGGTTTAGGGTTGGGCTAGATTGGTCCGAGCGAGCGCCGCGAGCGAGCATTTATCGCGACCTTTCTCCTCGTTTTCGTCTCTCTCGTGAAGCGGGAAAAACGCGAATGAACGCGAATGAACGAGAATGAACGCGAATGAACGCGAAAGAACGCGAAAGAACGCGAAAGAACGTGAAAGATGTTAGAACGGCGCGCACGGCGCGTCGCGCCCCGCAGCGTGCCTTTAGAGAGTCATAGTTACTCCCGCCGTTTACCCGCTGAATTTGACGTGCGCGCGCAGCGGCGTATTGCTTTTTACTCGTACGCGGCCGAGATAAACCATTATTCCCGACGTATTTTATCGAGGTACGTCGATTTATGCAAAGATATTCCTACCTTGTAACGATTTCTAGCGGGTCATTTCGATGGGAACATCCGGCCTCTTCGTAGCGGGGCGACAAAATTCCGAGTTCCAACCTCCCGGTCAGTTTGGTCCGGCGGACGAAATTTTTCAAAAAAATAAAGTGAAATCGTTACTTTCGGCCAGATTACGTCGTAACATAGCGATTTCACGCAAAATTTCGATACATTATAACGCTTTTCAGCGAGTTATTTCTACTCGAACGTTCGAACAGAGGCGGATGTTTCAAAGTCCATGCGATGCAACGATACGCTCTTATTCGTTGCTCGCTCGCTCCGCTCGCTCGAGAAAAAAATAGCCCAACCCAAAACCAATAACTTTTGGGTTCGTTCTTCGATTTCATCGAAATCTTCGTTAGAACGCGCGGGATCGGTTTAGGGTTGGGCTAGATTGGTCCGAGCGAGCGCCGCGAGCGAGCATTTATCGCGACGTTTCTCCTCGTTTTCGTCTCTCTCGTGAAGCGGGAAAAACGCGAATGAAAGCGAATGAACGCGAATGAACGCGAATGAACGAGAATGAACGCGAATGAAAGCGAAAGAACGCTAAAGAACGCGAAAGAACGTGAAAGATGTTAGAACGGCGCGCGCGCGCGAGCGCACGGCGCGTCGCGCCCCGCAGCGTGCCTTTAGAGAGTCATAGTTACTCCCGCCGTTTACCCGCTGAATTTGACGTGCGCGCGCATCGGCGTATTGCTTTTTACTCGTACGCGGCCGAGATAAACCATTATTCCCGACGTATTTTATCGAGGTACGTCGATTTATGCAAAGATATTCCTACCTTGTAACGATTTTTAGCGGGTCATTTCGATGGGAACATCCGGCCTCTTCGTAGCGGGGCGACAAAATTCCAAGTTCCAACCTCTCGGTCATTTTGGTCCGGCGGACGAAATTTTTCAAATAAATAAAGTGAAATCGTTACTTTCGACCAGATTACGTCGTAACATAGCGATTTCACGCCAAATTTCGATACATTATAGCGCTTTTCAGCGAGTTATTTCTACTCGAACGTTCGAACAGAGGCGGATGTTTCAAAGTCCATGCGATGCAACGATACGCTCTTATTCGTTGCTCGCTCGCTCCGCTCGCTCGAGAAAAAAATAGCCCAACCCAAAACCAATAACTTTTGGGTTCGTTCTTCGATTTCATCGAAATCTTCGTTAGAACGCGAGGGATCGGTTTAGGGTTGGGCTAGATTGGTCCGAGCGAGCGCCGCGAGCGAGCATTTATCGCGACCTTTCTCCTCGTTTTCGTCTCTCTCGTGAAGCGGGAAAAACGCGAATGAACGCGAATGAACGAGAATGAACGCGAGTGAACGCGAAAGAACGCGAAAGAACGCGAAAGAACGTGAAAGAACGTGAAAGAACGTGAAAGATGTTAGAACGGCGCGCACGGCGCGTCGCGCCCCGCAGCGTGCCTTTAGAGAGTCATAGTTACTCCCGCCGTTTACCCGCTGAATTTGACGTGCGCGCGCAGCGGCGTATTGCTTTTTACTCGTACGCGGCCGAGATAAACCATTATTCCCGACGTATTTTATCGAGGTACGTCGATTTATGCAAAGATATTCCTACCTTGTAACGATTTTTAGCGGGTCATTTCGATGGGAACATCCGGCCTCTTCGTAGCGGGGCGACAAAATTCCGAGTTCCAACCTCCCGGTCAGTTTGGTCCGGCGGACGAAATTTTTCAAAAAAATAAAGTGAAATCGTTACTTTCGGCCAGATTACGTCGTAACATAGCGATTTCACGCAAAATTTCGATACATTATAACGCTTTTCAGCGAGTTATTTCTACTCGAACGTTCGAACAGAGGCGGATGTTTCAAAGTCCATGCGATGCAACGATACGCTCTTACGCGTTGCTCGCTCGCTCCGCTCGCTCGAGAAAAAAATAGCCCAACCCAAAACCAATAACTTTTGGTTTCGTTCTTCGATTTCATCGAAATCTTCGTTAGAACGCGCGGGATCGGTTTAGGGTTGGGCTAGATTGGTCCGAGCGAGCGCAGCGAGCGAGCATTTATCGCGACCTTTCTCCTCGTTTTCGTCTCTCTCGTGAAGTGGGAAAAAACGTGAATGAACGCGAACGAACGCGAATGAACGCGGATCAACGCTAAAGAACGCGAAAGAACGTGAAAGAGGTCAGAAGGGCGCTCGCGCGCGCGCGCACGGCGCGTCGCGCCCCGCAGCGTGCCTTAAGAGAGTCATAGTTACTCCCGCCGTTTACCCGCTGAGTTTGACGTGCGCGCGCAGCGGCGTATTGCTTTTTACTCGTACAAGACCGACATAAACCATTATTCCCGACGTATTTTATCGAGGTACGTCGATTTATGCAAAGATATTCCTACCTTGTAACGATTTTTAGCGGGTCATTTCGATGGGAACATCCGGCCTCTTCGTAGCGGGGCGACAAAATTCCAAGTTCCAACCTCTCGGTCATTTTGGTCCGGCGGACGAAATTTTTCAAAAAAATAAAGTGAAATCGTTACTTTCGACCAGATTACGTCGTAACATAGCGATTTCACGCAAAATTTCGATACATTATAGCGCTTTTCAGCGAGTTATTTCTACTCGAACGTTCGAACAGAGGCGGATGTTTCAAAGTCCATGCGATGCAACGATACGCTCTTATTCGTTGCTCGCTCGCTCCGCTCGCTCGAGAAAAAAATAGCCCAACCCAAAACCAATAACTTTTGGGTTCGTTCTTCGATTTCATCGAAATTTTCGTTAGAACGCGCGGGATCGGTTTAGGGTTGGGCTAGATTGGTCCGAGCGAGCGCCGCGAGCGAGCATTTATCGCGACCTTTCTCCTCGTTTTCGTCTCTCTCGTGAAGCGGGAAAAACGCGAATGAAAGCGAATGAACGCGAATGAACGCGAATGAACGAGAATGAACGTGAATGAACGCGAAAGAACGCGAAAGAACGCGAAAGAACGTGAAAGATGTTAGAACGGCGCGCGCGCGCGAGCGCACGGCGCGTCGCGCCCCGCAGCGTGCCTTTAGAGAGTCATAGTTACTCCCGCCGTTTACCCGCTGAATTTGACGTGCGCGCGCAGCGGCGTATTGCTTTTTACTCGTACGCGGCCGAGATAAACCATTATTCCCGACGTATTTTATCGAGGTACGTCGATTTATGCAAAGATATTCCTACCTTGTAACGATTTTTAGCGGGTCATTTCGATGGGAACATCCGGCCTCTTCGTAGCGGGGCCACAAAATTCCAAGTTCCAACCTCTCGGTCATTTTGGTCCGGCGGACGAAATTTTTCAAAAAAATAAAGTGAAATCGTTACTTTCGACCAGATTACGTCGTAACATAGCGATTTCACGCCAAATTTCGATACATTATAGCGCTTTTCAGCGAGTTATTTCTACTCGAACGTTCGAACAGAGGCGGATGTTTCAAAGTCCATGCGATGCAACGATACGCTCTTATTCGTTGCTCGCTCGCTCCGCTCGCTCGAGAAAAAAATAGCCCAACCCAAAACCAATAACTTTTGGGTTCGTTCTTCGATTTCATCGAAATCTTCGTTAGAACGCGAGGGATCGGTTTAGGGTTGGGCTAGATTGGTCCGAGCGAGCGCCGCGAGCGAGCATTTATCGCGACCTTTCTCCTCGTTTTCGTCTCTCTCGTGAAGCGGGAAAAACGCGAATGAACGCGAATGAACGAGAATGAACGCGAGTGAACGCGAAAGAACGCGAAAGAACGCGAAAGAACGTGAAAGAACGTGAAAGAACGTGAAAGATGTTAGAACGGCGCGCGCGCGCGCGCGCCCGGCGCGTCGCGCCCCGCAGCGTGCCTTTAGAGAGTCATAGTTACTCCCGCCGTTTACCCTCTGAATTTGACGTGCGCGCGCAGCGGCGTATTGCTTTTTACTCGTACGCGGCCGAGATAAACCATTATTCCCGACGTATTTTATCGAGGTACGCCGATTTATGCAAAGATATTCCTACCTTGTTACGATTTTTAGCGGGTCACTTCGATGGGAACATCCGGCCTCTTCGTAGCGGGGCGACAAAATTCCAAGTTCCAACCTCTCGGTCATTTTGGTCCGGCGGACGAAATTTTTCAAAAAAATAAAGTGAAATCGTTACTTTCGACCAGATTACGTCGTAACATAGCGATTTCACGCAAAATTCCGATACATTATAGCGCTTTTCAGCGAGTTATTTCTACTCGAACGTTCGAACAGAGGCGGATGTTTCAAAGTCCATGCGATGCAACGATACGCTCTTATTCGTTGCTCGCTCGCTCCGCTCGCTCGAGAAAAAAATAGCCCAACCCAAAACCAATAACTTTTGGGTTCGTTCTTCGATTTCATCGAAATCTTCGTTAGAACGCGAGGGATCGGTTTAGGGTTGGGCTAGATTGGTCCGAGCGAGCGCCGCGAGCGAGCATTTATCGCGACCTTTCTCCTCGTTTTCGTCTCTCTCGTGAAGCGGGAAAAACGCGAATGAACGCGAATGAACGAGAATGAACGCGAATGAACGCGAAAGAACGCGAAAGAACGCGAAAGAACGTGAAAGATGTTAGAACGGCGCGCACGGCGCGTCGCGCCCCGCAGCGTGCCTTTAGAGAGTCATAGTTACTCCCGCCGTTTACCCGCTGAATTTGACGTGCGCGCGCAGCGGCGTATTGCTTTTTACTCGTACGCGGCCGAGATAAACCATTATTCCCGACGTATTTTATCGAGGTACGTCGATTTATGCAAAGATATTCCTACCTTGTAACGATTTCTAGCGGGTCATTTCGATGGGAACATCCGGCCTCTTCGTAGCGGGGCGACAAAATTCCGAGTTCCAACCTCCCGGTCAGTTTGGTCCGGCGGACGAAATTTTTCAAAAAAATAAAGTGAAATCGTTACTTTCGGCCAGATTACGTCGTAACATAGCGATTTCACGCAAAATTTCGATACATTATAACGCTTTTCAGCGAGTTATTTCTACTCGAACGTTCGAACAGAGGCGGATGTTTCAAAGTCCATGCGATGCAACGATACGCTCTTATTCGTTGCTCGCTCGCTCCGCTCGCTCGAGAAAAAAATAGCCCAACCCAAAACCAATAACTTTTGGGTTCGTTCTTCGATTTCATCGAAATCTTCGTTAGAACGCGCGGGATCGGTTTAGGGTTGGGCTAGATTGGTCCGAGCGAGCGCCGCGAGCGAGCATTTATCGCGACGTTTCTCCTCGTTTTCGTCTCTCTCGTGAAGCGGGAAAAACGCGAATGAAAGCGAATGAACGCGAATGAACGCGAATGAACGAGAATGAACGCGAATGAACGCGAAAGAACGCTAAAGAACGCGAAAGAACGTGAAAGATGTTAGAACGGCGCGCGCGCGCGAGCGCACGGCGCGTCGCGCCCCGCAGCGTGCCTTTAGAGAGTCATAGTTACTCCCGCCGTTTACCCGCTGAATTTGACGTGCGCGCGCATCGGCGTATTGCTTTTTACTCGTACGCGGCCGAGATAAACCATTATTCCCGACGTATTTTATCGAGGTACGTCGATTTATGCAAAGATATTCCTACCTTGTAACGATTTTTAGCGGGTCATTTCGATGGGAACATCCGGCCTCTTCGTAGCGGGGCGACAAAATTCCAAGTTCCAACCTCTCGGTCATTTTGGTCCGGCGGACGAAATTTTTCAAATAAATAAAGTGAAATCGTTACTTTCGACCAGATTACGTCGTAACATAGCGATTTCACGCCAAATTTCGATACATTATAGCGCTTTTCAGCGAGTTATTTCTACTCGAACGTTCGAACAGAGGCGGATGTTTCAAAGTCCATGCGATGCAACGATACGCTCTTATTCGTTGCTCGCTCGCTCCGCTCGCTCGAGAAAAAAATAGCCCAACCCAAAACCAATAACTTTTGGGTTCGTTCTTCGATTTCATCGAAATCTTCGTTAGAACGCGAGGGATCGGTTTAGGGTTGGGCTAGATTGGTCCGAGCGAGCGCCGCGAGCGAGCATTTATCGCGACCTTTCTCCTCGTTTTCGTCTCTCTCGTGAAGCGGGAAAAGCGCGAATGAACGCGAATGAACGAGAATGAACGCGAGTGAACGCGAAAGAACGCGAAAGAACGCGAAAGAACGTGAAAGAACGTGAAAGAACGTGAAAGATGTTAGAACGGCGCGCACGGCGCGTCGCGCCCCGCAGCGTGCCTTTAGAGAGTCATAGTTACTCCCGCCGTTTACCCGCTGAATTTGACGTGCGCGCGCAGCGGCGTATTGCTTTTTACTCGTACGCGGCCGAGATAAACCATTATTCCCGACGTATTTTATCGAGGTACGTCGATTTATGCAAAGATATTCCTACCTTGTAACGATTTTTAGCGGGTCATTTCGATGGGAACATCCGGCCTCTTCGTAGCGGGGCGACAAAATTCCGAGTTCCAACCTCCCGGTCAGTTTGGTCCGGCGGACGAAATTTTTCAAAAAAATAAAGTGAAATCGTTACTTTCGGCCAGATTACGTCGTAACATAGCAATTTCACGCAAAATTTCGATACATTATAACGCTTTTCAGCGAGTTATTTCTACTCGAACGTTCGAACAGAGGCGGATGTTTCAAGGTCCATGCGATGCAACGATACGCTCTTACGCGTTGCTCGCTCGCTCCGCTCGCTCGAGAAAAAAATAGCCCAACCCAAAACCAATAACTTTTGGTTTCGTTCTTCGATTTCATCGAAATCTTCGTTAGAACGCGCGGGATCGGTTTAGGGTTGGGCTAGATTGGTCCGAGCGAGCGCAGCGAGCGAGCATTTATCGCGACCTTTCTCCTCGTTTTCGTCTCTCTCGTGAAGTGGGAAAAACGTGAATGAACGCGAACGAACGCGAATGAACGCGGATCAACGCTAAAGAACGCGAAAGAACGTGAAAGAGGTCAGAAGGGCGCTCGCGCGCGCGCGCACGGCGCGTCGCGCCCCGCAGCGTGCCTTAAGAGAGTCATAGTTACTCCCGCCGTTTACCCGCTGAGTTTGACGTGCGCGCGCAGCGGCGTATTGCTTTTTACTCGTACAAGACCGACATAAACCATTATTCCCGACGTATTTTATCGAGGTACGTCGATTTATGCAAAGATATTCCTACCTTGTAACGATTTTTAGCGGGTCATTTCGATGGGAACATCCGGCCTCTTCGTAGCGGGGCGACAAAATTCCAAGTTCCAACCTCTCGGTCATTTTGGTCCGGCGGACGAAATTTTTCAAAAAAATAAAGTGAAATCGTTACTTTCGACCAGATTACGTCGTAACATAGCGATTTCACGCAAAATTTCGATACATTATAGCGCTTTTCAGCGAGTTATTTCTACTCGAACGTTCGAACAGAGGCGGATGTTTCAAAGTCCATGCGATGCAACGATACGCTCTTATTCGTTGCTCGCTCGCTCCGCTCGCTCGAGAAAAAAATAGCCCAACCCAAAACCAATAACTTTTGGGTTCGTTCTTCGATTTCATCGAAATCTTCGTTAGAACGCGCGGGATCGGTTTAGGGTTGGGCTAGATTGGTCCGAGCGAGCGCCGCGAGCGAGCATTTATCGCGACCTTTCTCCTCGTCTTCGTCTCTCTCGTGAAGCGGGAAAAACGCAAATGAAAGCGAATGAACGCGAATGAACGCGAATGAACGAGAATGAACGTGAATGAACGCGAAAGAACGCGAAAGAACGCGAAAGAACGTGAAAGATGTTAGAACGGCGCGCGCGCGCGAGCGCACGGCGCGTCGCGCCCCGCAGCGTGCCTTTAGAGAGTCATAGTTACTCCCGCCGTTTACCCGCTGAATTTGACGTGCGCGCGCATCGGCGTATTGCTTTTTACTCGTACGCGGCCGAGATAAACCATTATTCCCGACTTTTTTTATCGAGGTACGTCGATTTATGCAAAGATATTCCTACCTTGTAACGATTTTTAGCGGGTCATTTCGATGGGAACATCCGGCCTCTTCGTAGCGGGGCCACAAAATTCCAAGTTCCAACCTCTCGGTCATTTTGGTCCGGCGGACGAAATTTTTCAAAAAAATAAAGTGAAATCGTTACTTTCGACCAGATTACGTCGTAACATAGCGATTTCACGCCAAATTTCGATACATTATAGCGCTTTTCAGCGAGTTATTTCTACTCGAACGTTCGAACAGAGGCGGATGTTTCAAAGTCCATGCGATGCAACGATACGCTCTTATTCGTTGCTCGCTCGCTCCGCTCGCTCGAGAAAAAAATAGCCCAACCCAAAACCAATAACTTTTGGGTTCGTTCTTCGATTTCATCGAAATCTTCGTTAGAACGCGAGGGATCGGTTTAGGGTTGGGCTAGATTGGTCCGAGCGAGCGCCGCGAGCGAGCATTTATCGCGACCTTTCTCCTCGTTTTCGTCTCTCTCGTGAAGCGGGAAAAACGCGAATGAACGCGAATGAACGAGAATGAACGCGAGTGAACGCGAAAGAACGCGAAAGAACGCGAAAGAACGTGAAAGAACGTGAAAGAACGTGAAGGATGTTAGAACGGCGCGCACGGCGCGTCGCGCCCCGCAGCGTGCCTTTAGAGAGTCATAGTTACTCCCGCCGTTCACCCGCTGAATTTGACGTGCGCGCGCAGCGGCGTATTGCTTTTTACTCGTACGCGGCCGAGATAAACCATTATTCCCGACGTATTTTATCGAGGTACGTCGATTTATGCAAAGATATTCCTACCTTGTAACGATTTTTAGCGGGTCATTTCGATGGGAACATCCGGCCTCTTCGTAGCGGGGCGACAAAATTCCGAGTTCCAACCTCCCGGTCAGTTTGGTCCGGCGGACGAAATTTTTCAAAAAAATAAAGTGAAATCGTTACTTTCGGCCAGATTACGTCGTAACATAGCGATTTCACGCAAAATTTCGATACATTATAACGCTTTTCAGCGAGTTATTTCTACTCGAACGTTCGAACAGAGGCGGATGTTTCAAAGTCCATGCGATGCAACGATACGCTCTTACGCGTTGCTCGCTCGCTCCGCTCGCTCGAGAAAAAAATAGCCCAACCCAAAACCAATAACTTTTGGTTTCGTTCTTCGATTTCATCGAAATCTTCGTTAGAACGCGCGGGATCGGTTTAGGGTTGGGCTAGATTGGTCCGAGCGAGCGCAGCGAGCGAGCATTTATCGCGACCTTTCTCCTCGTTTTCGTCTCTCTCGTGAAGCGGGAAAAACGCGAATGAAAGCGAATGAACGCGAATGAACGCGAATGAACGAGAATGAACGCGAATGAACGCGAAAGAACGCGAAAGAACGCGAAAGAACGTGAAAGATGTTAGAACGGCGCGCGCGCGCTAGCGCATGGCTCGTCGCGCCCCGCAGCGTGCCTTTAGAGAGTCATAGTTACTCCCGCCGTTTACCCGCTGAATTTGACGTGCGCGCGCATCGGCGTATTGCTTTTTACTCGTACGCGGCCGAGATAAACCATTATTCCCGACGTATTTTATCGAGGTACGTCGATTTATGCAAAGATATTCCTACCTTGTAACGATTTTTAGCGGGTCATTTCGATGGGAACATCCGGCCTCTTCGTAGCGGGGCCACAAAATTCCAAGTTCCAACCTCTCGGTCATTTTGGTCCGGCGGACGAAATTTTTCAAAAAAATAAAGTGAAATCGTTACTTTCGACCAGATTACGTCGTAACATAGCGATTTCACGCAAAATTTCGGTACATTATAGCGCTTTTCAGCGAGTTATTTCTACTCGAACGTTCGAACAGAGGCGGATGTTTCAAAGTCCATGCGATGCAACGGTACGCTCTTATTCGTTGCTCGCTCGCTCCGCTCGCTCGAGAAAAAAATAGCCCAACCCAAAACCAATCCCTTTTGCGTTCGTTCTTCGATTTCATCGAAATCTTCGTTGGAACGCGCGGGATCGGTTTAGGGTTGGGCTAGATTGGTCCGAGCGAGCGCAGCGAGCGAGCATTTATCGCGACCTTTCTCCTCGTTTTCGTCTCTCTCGTGAAGTGGGAAAAAACGTGAATGAACGCGAACGAACGCGAATGAACGCGGATCAACGCTAAAGAACGCGAAAGAACGTGAAAGAGGTCAGAAGGGCGCTCGCGCGCGCGCGCACGGCGCGTCGCGCCCCGCAGCGTGCCTTAAGAGAGTCATAGTTACTCCCGCCGTTTACCCGCTGAGTTTGACGTGCGCGCGCAGCGGCGTATTGCTTTTTACTCGTACGCGGCCGAGATAAACCATTATTCCCGACGTATTTTATCGAGGTACGTCGATTTATGCAAAGATATTCCTACCTTGTAACGATTTTTAGCGGGTCATTTCGATGGGAACATCCGGCCTCTTCGTAGCGGGGCCACAAAATTCCAAGTTCCAACCTCTCGGTCATTTTGGTCCGGCGGACGAAATTTTTCAAAAAAATAAAGTGAAATCGTTACTTTCGACCAGATTACGTCGTAACATAGCGATTTCACGCAAAATTTCGATACATTATAGCGCTTTTCAGCGAGTTATTTCTACTCGAACGTTCGAACAGAGGCGGATGTTTCAAAGTCCATGCGATGCAACGATACGCTCTTATTCGTTGCTCGCTCGCTCCGCTCGCTCGAGAAAAAAATAGCCCAACCCAAAACCAATAACTTTTGGGTTCGTTCTTCGATTTCATCGAAATCTTCGTTAGAACGCGCGGGATCGGTTTAGGGTTGGGCTAGATTGGTCCGAGCGAGCGCCGCGAGCGAGCATTTATCGCGACCTTTCTCCTCGTTTTCGTCTCTCTCGTGAAGCGGGAAAAACGCGAATGAAAGCGAATGAACGCGAATGAACGCGAATGAACGAGAATGAACGCGAATGAACGCGAAAGAACGCGAAAGAACGCGAAAGAACGTGAAAGATGTTAGAACGGCGCGCGCGCGCGAGCGCACGGCGCGTCGCGCCCCGCAGCGTGCCTTTAGAGAGTCATAGTTACTCCCGCCGTTTACCCGCTGAATTTGACGTGCGCGCGCATCGGCGTATTGCTTTTTACTCGTACGCGGCCGAGATAAACCATTATTCCCGACTTTTTTTATCGAGGTACGTCGATTTATGCAAAGATATTCCTACCTTGTAACGATTTTTAGCGGGTCATTTCGATGGGAACATCCGGCCTCTTCGTAGCGGGGCCACAAAATTCCAAGTTCCAACCTCTCGGTCATTTTGGTCCGGCGGAAGAAATTTTTCAAAAAAATAAAGTGAAATCGTTACTTTCGACCAGATTACGTCGTAACATAGCGATTTCACGCCAAATTTCGATACATTATAGCGCTTTTCAGCGAGTTATTTCTACTCGAACGTTCGAACAGAGGTGGATGTTTCAAAGTCCATGCGATGCAACGATACGCTCTTATTCGTTGCTCGCTCGCTCCGCTCGCTCGAGAAAAAAATAGCCCAACCCAAAACCAATAACTTTTGGGTTCGTTCTTCGATTTCATCGAAATCTTCGTTAGAACGCGAGGGATCGGTTTAGGGTTGGGCTAGATTGGTCCGAGCGAGCGCCGCGAGCGAGCATTTATCGCGACCTTTCTCCTCGTTTTCGTCTCTCTCGTGAAGCGGGAAAAACGCGAATGAACGCGAATGAACGAGAATGAACGCGAGTGAACGCGAAAGAACGCGAAAGAACGCGAAAGAACGTGAAAGAACGTGAAAGAACGTGAAAGATGTTAGAACGGCGCGCACGGCGCGTCGCGCCCCGCAGCGTGCCTTTAGAGAGTCATAGTTACTCCCGCCGTTTACCCGCTGAATTTGACGTGCGCGCGCAGCGGCGTATTGCTTTTTACTCGTACGCGGCCGAGATAAACCATTATTCCCGACGTATTTTATCGAGGTACGTCGATTTATGCAAAGATATTCCTACCTTGTAACGATTTTTAGCGGGTCATTTCGATGGGAACATCCGGCCTCTTCGTAGCGGGGCGACAAAATTCCGAGTTCCAACCTCCCGGTCAGTTTGGTCCGGCGGACGAAATTTTTCAAAAAAATAAAGTGAAATCGTTACTTTCTGCCAGATTACGTCGTAACATAGCGATTTCACGCAAAATTTCGATACATTATAACGCTTTTCAGCGAGTTATTTCTACTCGAACGTTCGAACAGAGGCGGATGTTTCAAAGTCCATGCGATGCAACGATACGCTCTTACGCGTTGCTCGCTCGCTCCGCTCGCTCGAGAAAAAAATAGCCCAACCCAAAACCAATAACTTTTGGGTTCGTTCTTCGATTTCATCGAAATCTTCGTTAGAACGCGCGGGATCGGTTTAGGGTTGGGCTAGATTGGTCCGAGCGAGCGCCGCGAGCGAGCATTTATCGCGACCTTTCTCCTCGTTTTCGTCTCTCTCGTGAAGCGGGAAAAACGCGAATGAAAGCGAATGAACGCGAATGAACGCGAATGAACGAGAATGAACGCGAATGAACGCGAAAGAACGCGAAAGAACGCGAAAGAACGTGAAAGATGTTAGAACGGCGCGCGCGCGCTAGCGCACGGCGCGTCGCGCCCCGCAGCGTGCCTTTAGAGAGTCATAGTTACTCCCGCCGTTTACCCGCTGAATTTGACGTGCGCGCGCAGCGGCGTATTGCTTTTTACTCGTACGCGGCCGAGATAAACCATTATTCCCGACGTATTTTATCGAGGTACGTCGATTTATGCAAAGATATTCCTACCTTGTAACGATTTTTAGCGGGTCATTTCGATGGGAACATCCGGCCTCTTCGTAGCGGGGCGACAAAATTCCGAGTTCCAACCTCCCGGTCAGTTTGGTCCGGCGGACGAAATTTTTCAAAAAAATAAAGTGAAATCGTTACTTTCTGCCAGATTACGTCGTAACATAGCGATTTCACGCAAAATTTCGATACATTATAACGCTTTTCAGCGAGTTATTTCTACTCGAACGTTCGAACAGAGGCGGATGTTTCAAAGTCCATGCGATGCAACGATACGCTCTTACGCGTTGCTCGCTCGCTCCGCTCGCTCGAGAAAAAAATAGCCCAACCCAAAACCAATAACTTTTGGGTTCGTTCTTCGATTTCATCGAAATCTTCGTTAGAACGCGCGGGATCGGTTTAGGGTTGGGCTAGATTGGTCCGAGCGAGCGCCGCGAGCGAGCATTTATCGCGACCTTTCTCCTCGTTTTCGTCTCTCTCGTGAAGCGGGAAAAACGCGAATGAAAGCGAATGAACGCGAATGAACGCGAATGAACGAGAATGAACGCGAATGAACGCGAAAGAACGCGAAAGAACGCGAAAGAACGTGAAAGATGTTAGAACGGCGCGCGCGCGCTAGCGCACGGCGCGTCGCGCCCCGCAGCGTGCCTTTAGAGAGTCATAGTTACTCCCGCCGTTTACCCGCTGAATTTGACGTGCGCGCGCATCGGCGTATTGCTTTTTACTCGTACGCGGCCGAGATAAACCATTATTCCCGACGTATTTTATCGAGGTACGTCGATTTATGCAAAGATATTCCTACCTTGTAACGATTTTTAGCGGGTCATTTCGATGGGAACATCCGGCCTCTTCGTAGCGGGGCGACAAAATTCCGAGTTCCAACCTCCCGGTCAGTTTGGTCCGGCGGACGAAATTTTTCAAAAAAATAAAGTGAAATCGTTACTTTCGACCAGATTACGTCGTAACATAGCGATTTCACGCAAAATTTCGATACATTATAGCGCTTTTCAGCGAGTTATTTCTACTCGAACGTTCGAACAGAGGCGGATGTTTCAAAGTCCATGCGATGCAACGATACGCTCTTATTCGTTGCTCGCTCGCTCCGCTCGCTCGAGAAAAAAATAGCCCAACCCAAAACCAATAACTTTTGGGTTCGTTCTTCGATTTCATCGAAATCTTCGTTAGAACGCGCGGGATCGGTTTAGGGTTGGGCTAGATTGGTCCGAGCGAGCGCCGCGAGCGAGCATTTATCGCGACCTTTCTCCTCGTTTTCGTCTCTCTCGTGAAGCGGGAAAAACGCGAATGAACGCGAATGAACGAGAATGAACGCGAGTGAACGCGAAAGAACGCGAAAGAACGCGAAAGAACGTGAAAGAACGTGAAAGAACGTGAAGGATGTTAGAACGGCGCGCACGGCGCGTCGCGCCCCGCAGCGTGCCTTTAGAGAGTCATAGTTACTCCCGCCGTTTTCCCGCTGAATTTGACGTGCGCGCGCAGCGGCGTATTGCTTTTTACTCGTACGCGGCCGAGATAAACCATTATTCCCGACGTATTTTATCGAGGTACGTCGATTTATGCAAAGATATTCCTACCTTGTAACGATTTTTAGCGGGTCATTTCGATGGGAACATCCGGCCTCTTCGTAGCGGGGCGACAAAATTCCGAGTTCCAACCTCCCGGTCAGTTTGGTCCGGCGGACGAAATTTTTCAAAAAAATAAAGTGAAATCGTTACTTTCTGCCAGATTACGTCGTAACATAGCGATTTCACGCAAAATTTCGATACATTATAACGCTTTTCAGCGAGTTATTTCTACTCGAACGTTCGAACAGAGGCGGATGTTTCAAAGTCCATGCGATGCAACGATACGCTCTTACGCGTTGCTCGCTCGCTCCGCTCGCTCGAGAAAAAAATAGCCCAACCCAAAACCAATAACTTTTGGGTTCGTTCTTCGATTTCATCGAAATCTTCGTTAGAACGCGCGGGATCGGTTTAGGGTTGGGCTAGATTGGTCCGAGCGAGCGCCGCGAGCGAGCATTTATCGCGACCTTTCTCCTCGTTCTCGTCTCTCTCGTGAAGCGGGAAAAACGCGAATGAAAGCGAATGAACGCGAATGAACGCGAATGAACGAGAATGAACGCGAATGAACGCGAAAGAACGCGAAAGAACGCGAAAGAACGTGAAAGATGTTAGAACGGCGCGCGCGCGCTAGCGCATGGCTCGTCGCGCCCCGCAGCGTGCCTTTAGAGAGTCATAGTTACTCCCGCCGTTTACCCGCTGAATTTGACGTGCGCGCGCATCGGCGTATTGCTTTTTACTCGTACGCGGCCGAGATAAACCATTATTCCCGACGTATTTTATCGAGGTACGTCGATTTATGCAAAGATATTCCTACCTTGTAACGATTTTTAGCGGGTCATTTCGATGGGAACATCCGGCCTCTTCGTAGCGGGGCCACAAAATTCCAAGTTCCAACCTCTCGGTCATTTTGGTCCGGCGGACGAAATTTTTCAAAAAAATAAAGTGAAATCGTTACTTTCGACCAGATTACGTCGTAACATAGCGATTTCACGCAAAATTTCGGTACATTATAGCGCTTTTCAGCGAGTTATTTCTACTCGAACGTTCGAACAGAGGCGGATGTTTCAAAGTCCATGCGATGCAACGGTACGCTCTTATTCGTTGCTCGCTCGCTCCGCTCGCTCGAGAAAAAAATAGCCCAACCCAAAACCAATCCCTTTTGCGTTCGTTCTTCGATTTCATCGAAATCTTCGTTGGAACGCGCGGGATCGGTTTAGGGTTGGGCTAGATTGGTCCGAGCGAGCGCAGCGAGCGAGCATTTATCGCGACCTTTCTCCTCGTTTTCGTCTCTCTCGTGAAGTGGGAAAAAACGTGAATGAACGCGAACGAACGCGAATGAACGCGGATCAACGCTAAAGAACGCGAAAGAACGTGAAAGAGGTCAGAAGGGCGCTCGCGCGCGCGCGCACGGCGCGTCGCGCCCCGCAGCGTGCCTTAAGAGAGTCATAGTTACTCCCGCCGTTTACCCGCTGAGTTTGACGTGCGCGCGCAGCGGCGTATTGCTTTTTACTCGTACGCGGCCGAGATAAACCATTATTCCCGACGTATTTTATCGAGGTACGTCGATTTATGCAAAGATATTCCTACCTTGTAACGATTTTTAGCGGGTCATTTCGATGGGAACATCCGGCCTCTTCGTAGCGGGGCCACAAAATTCCAAGTTCCAACCTCTCGGTCATTTTGGTCCGGCGGACGAAATTTTTCAAAAAAATAAAGTGAAATCGTTACTTTCGACCAGATTACGTCGTAACATAGCGATTTCACGCAAAATTTCGATACATTATAGCGCTTTTCAGCGAGTTATTTCTACTCGAACGTTCGAACAGAGGCGGATGTTTCAAAGTCCATGCGATGCAACGATACGCTCTTATTCGTTGCTCGCTCGCTCCGCTCGCTCGAGAAAAAAATAGCCCAACCCAAAACCAATAACTTTTGGGTTCGTTCTTCGATTTCATCGAAATCTTCGTTAGAACGCGCGGGATCGGTTTAGGGTTGGGCTAGATTGGTCCGAGCGAGCGCCGCGAGCGAGCATTTATCGCGACCTTTCTCCTCGTTTTCGTCTCTCTCGTGAAGCGGGAAAAACGCGAATGAAAGCGAATGAACGCGAATGAACGCGAATGAACGAGAATGAACGCGAATGAACGCGAAAGAACGCGAAAGAACGCGAAAGAACGTGAAAGATGTTAGAACGGCGCGCGCGCGCGAGCGCACGGCGCGTCGCGCCCCGCAGCGTGCCTTTAGAGAGTCATAGTTACTCCCGCCGTTTACCCGCTGAATTTGACGTGCGCGCGCATCGGCGTATTGCTTTTTACTCGTACGCGGCCGAGATAAACCATTATTCCCGACTTTTTTTATCGAGGTACGTCGATTTATGCAAAGATATTCCTACCTTGTAACGATTTTTAGCGGGTCATTTCGATGGGAACATCCGGCCTCTTCGTAGCGGGGCCACAAAATTCCAAGTTCCAACCTCTCGGTCATTTTGGTCCGGCGGACGAAATTTTTCAAAAAAATAAAGTGAAATCGTTACTTTCGACCAGATTACGTCGTAACATAGCGATTTCACGCCAAATTTCGATACATTATAGCGCTTTTCAGCGAGTTATTTCTACTCGAACGTTCGAACAGAGGTGGATGTTTCAAAGTCCATGCGATGCAACGATACGCTCTTATTCGTTGCTCGCTCGCTCCGCTCGCTCGAGAAAAAAATAGCCCAACCCAAAACCAATAACTTTTGGGTTCGTTCTTCGATTTCATCGAAATCTTCGTTAGAACGCGAGGGATCGGTTTAGGGTTGGGCTAGATTGGTCCGAGCGAGCGCCGCGAGCGAGCATTTATCGCGACCTTTCTCCTCGTTTTCGTCTCTCTCGTGAAGCGGGAAAAACGCGAATGAACGCGAATGAACGAGAATGAACGCGAGTGAACGCGAAAGAACGCGAAAGAACGCGAAAGAACGTGAAAGAACGTGAAAGAACGTGAAAGATGTTAGAACGGCGCGCACGGCGCGTCGCGCCCCGCAGCGTGCCTTTAGAGAGTCATAGTTACTCCCGCCGTTTACCCGCTGAATTTGACGTGCGCGCGCAGCGGCGTATTGCTTTTTACTCGTACGCGGCCGAGATAAACCATTATTCCCGACGTATTTTATCGAGGTACGTCGATTTATGCAAAGATATTCCTACCTTGTAACGATTTTTAGCGGGTCATTTCGATGGGAACATCCGGCCTCTTCGTAGCGGGGCGACAAAATTCCGAGTTCCAACCTCCCGGTCAGTTTGGTCCGGCGGACGAAATTTTTCAAAAAAATAAAGTGAAATCGTTACTTTCTGCCAGATTACGTCGTAACATAGCGATTTCACGCAAAATTTCGATACATTATAACGCTTTTCAGCGAGTTATTTCTACTCGAACGTTCGAACAGAGGCGGATGTTTCAAAGTCCATGCGATGCAACGATACGCTCTTACGCGTTGCTCGCTCGCTCCGCTCGCTCGAGAAAAAAATAGCCCAACCCAAAACCAATAACTTTTGGGTTCGTTCTTCGATTTCATCGAAATCTTCGTTAGAACGCGCGGGATCGGTTTAGGGTTGGGCTAGATTGGTCCGAGCGAGCGCCGCGAGCGAGCATTTATCGCGACCTTTCTCCTCGTTTTCGTCTCTCTCGTGAAGCGGGAAAAACGCGAATGAAAGCGAATGAACGCGAATGAACGCGAATGAACGAGAATGAACGCGAATGAACGCGAAAGAACGCGAAAGAACGCGAAAGAACGTGAAAGATGTTAGAACGGCGCGCGCGCGCTAGCGCACGGCGCGTCGCGCCCCGCAGCGTGCCTTTAGAGAGTCATAGTTACTCCCGCCGTTTACCCGCTGAATTTGACGTGCGCGCGCAGCGGCGTATTGCTTTTTACTCGTACGCGGCCGAGATAAACCATTATTCCCGACGTATTTTATCGAGGTACGTCGATTTATGCAAAGATATTCCTACCTTGTAACGATTTTTAGCGGGTCATTTCGATGGGAACATCCGGCCTCTTCGTAGCGGGGCGACAAAATTCCGAGTTCCAACCTCCCGGTCAGTTTGGTCCGGCGGACGAAATTTTTCAAAAAAATAAAGTGAAATCGTTACTTTCTGCCAGATTACGTCGTAACATAGCGATTTCACGCAAAATTTCGATACATTATAACGCTTTTCAGCGAGTTATTTCTACTCGAACGTTCGAACAGAGGCGGATGTTTCAAAGTCCATGCGATGCAACGATACGCTCTTACGCGTTGCTCGCTCGCTCCGCTCGCTCGAGAAAAAAATAGCCCAACCCAAAACCAATAACTTTTGGGTTCGTTCTTCGATTTCATCGAAATCTTCGTTAGAACGCGCGGGATCGGTT
Source organism: Bombus vancouverensis nearcticus (assembly GCF_051014615.1). Classification (NCBI taxonomy): domain Eukaryota; kingdom Metazoa; phylum Arthropoda; class Insecta; order Hymenoptera; family Apidae; genus Bombus; species Bombus vancouverensis. The sequence continues at coordinate 1,906,522 of NC_134926.1, read as the reverse complement.
TAGGGTTGGGCTAGATTGGTCCGAGCGAGCGCCGCGAGCGAGCATTTATCGCGACCTTTCTCCTCGTTTTCGTCTCTCTCGTGAAGCGGGAAAAACGCGAATGAAAGCGAATGAACGCGAATGAACGCGAATGAACGAGAATGAACGCGAATGAACGCGAAAGAACGCGAAAGAACGCGAAAGAACGTGAAAGATGTTAGAACGGCGCGCGCGCGCTAGCGCACGGCGCGTCGCGCCCCGCAGCGTGCCTTTAGAGAGTCATAGTTACTCCCGCCGTTTACCCGCTGAATTTGACGTGCGCGCGCATCGGCGTATTGCTTTTTACTCGTACGCGGCCGAGATAAACCATTATTCCCGACGTATTTTATCGAGGTACGTCGATTTATGCAAAGATATTCCTACCTTGTAACGATTTTTAGCGGGTCATTTCGATGGGAACATCCGGCCTCTTCGTAGCGGGGCGACAAAATTCCGAGTTCCAACCTCCCGGTCAGTTTGGTCCGGCGGACGAAATTTTTCAAAAAAATAAAGTGAAATCGTTACTTTCGACCAGATTACGTCGTAACATAGCGATTTCACGCAAAATTTCGATACATTATAGCGCTTTTCAGCGAGTTATTTCTACTCGAACGTTCGAACAGAGGCGGATGTTTCAAAGTCCATGCGATGCAACGATACGCTCTTATTCGTTGCTCGCTCGCTCCGCTCGCTCGAGAAAAAAATAGCCCAACCCAAAACCAATAACTTTTGGGTTCGTTCTTCGATTTCATCGAAATCTTCGTTAGAACGCGCGGGATCGGTTTAGGGTTGGGCTAGATTGGTCCGAGCGAGCGCCGCGAGCGAGCATTTATCGCGACCTTTCTCCTCGTTTTCGTCTCTCTCGTGAAGCGGGAAAAACGCGAATGAACGCGAATGAACGAGAATGAACGCGAGTGAACGCGAAAGAACGCGAAAGAACGCGAAAGAACGTGAAAGAACGTGAAAGAACGTGAAGGATGTTAGAACGGCGCGCACGGCGCGTCGCGCCCCGCAGCGTGCCTTTAGAGAGTCATAGTTACTCCCGCCGTTTTCCCGCTGAATTTGACGTGCGCGCGCAGCGGCGTATTGCTTTTTACTCGTACGCGGCCGAGATAAACCATTATTCCCGACGTATTTTATCGAGGTACGTCGATTTATGCAAAGATATTCCTACCTTGTAACGATTTTTAGCGGGTCATTTCGATGGGAACATCCGGCCTCTTCGTAGCGGGGCGACAAAATTCCGAGTTCCAACCTCCCGGTCAGTTTGGTCCGGCGGACGAAATTTTTCAAAAAAATAAAGTGAAATCGTTACTTTCTGCCAGATTACGTCGTAACATAGCGATTTCACGCAAAATTTCGATACATTATAACGCTTTTCAGCGAGTTATTTCTACTCGAACGTTCGAACAGAGGCGGATGTTTCAAAGTCCATGCGATGCAACGATACGCTCTTACGCGTTGCTCGCTCGCTCCGCTCGCTCGAGAAAAAAATAGCCCAACCCAAAACCAATAACTTTTGGGTTCGTTCTTCGATTTCATCGAAATCTTCGTTAGAACGCGCGGGATCGGTTTAGGGTTGGGCTAGATTGGTCCGAGCGAGCGCCGCGAGCGAGCATTTATCGCGACCTTTCTCCTCGTTCTCGTCTCTCTCGTGAAGCGGGAAAAACGCGAATGAAAGCGAATGAACGCGAATGAACGCGAATGAACGAGAATGAACGCGAATGAACGCGAAAGAACGCGAAAGAACGCGAAAGAACGTGAAAGATGTTAGAACGGCGCGCGCGCGCTAGCGCATGGCTCGTCGCGCCCCGCAGCGTGCCTTTAGAGAGTCATTGTTACTCCCGCCGTTTACCCGCTGAATTTGACGTGCGCGCGCATCGGCGTATTGCTTTTTACTCGTACGCGGCCGAGATAAACCATTATTCCCGACGTATTTTATCGAGGTACGTCGATTTATGCAAAGATATTCCTACCTTGTAACGATTTTTAGCGGGTCATTTCGATGGGAACATCCGGCCTCTTCGTAGCGGGGCCACAAAATTCCAAGTTCCAACCTCTCGGTCATTTTGGTCCGGCGGACGAAATTTTTCAAAAAAATAAAGTGAAATCGTTACTTTCGACCAGATTACGTCGTAACATAGCGATTTCACGCAAAATTTCGATACATTATAGCGCTTTTCAGCGAGTTATTTCTACTCGAACGTTCGAACAGAGGCGGATGTTTCAAAGTCCATGCGATGCAACGGTACGCTCTTATTCGTTGCTCGCTCGCTCCGCTCGCTCGAGAAAAAAATAGCCCAACCCAAAACCAATCCCTTTTGCGTTCGTTCTTCGATTTCATCGAAATCTTCGTTGGAACGCGCGGGATCGGTTTAGGGTTGGGCTAGATTGGTCCGAGCGAGCGCAGCGAGCGAGCATTTATCGCGACCTTTCTCCTCGTTTTCGTCTCTCTCGTGAAGTGGGAAAAAACGTGAATGAACGCGAACGAACGCGAATGAACGCGGATCAACGCTAAAGAACGCGAAAGAACGTGAAAGAGGTCAGAAGGGCGCTCGCGCGCGCGCGCACGGCGCGTCGCGCCCCGCAGCGTGCCTTAAGAGAGTCATAGTTACTCCCGCCGTTTACCCGCTGAGTTTGACGTGCGCGCGCAGCGGCGTATTGCTTTTTACTCGTACAAGACCGACATAAACCATTATTCCCGACGTATTTTATCGAGGTACGTCGATTTATGCAAAGATATTCCTACCTTGTAACGATTTTTAGCGGGTCATTTCGATGGGAACATCCGGCCTCTTCGTAGCGGGGCGACAAAATTCCAAGTTCCAACCTCTCGGTCATTTTGGTCCGGCGGACGAAATTTTTCAAAAAAATAAAGTGAAATCGTTACTTTCGACGAGATTACGTCGTAACATAGCGATTTCACGCAAAATTTCGATACATTATAGCGCTTTTCAGCGAGTTATTTCTACTCGAACGTTCGAACAGAGGCGGATGTTTCAAAGTCCATGCGATGCAACGATACGCTCTTATTCGTTGCTCGCTCGCTCCGCTCGCTCGAGAAAAAAATAGCCCAACCCAAAACCAATAACTTTTGGGTTCGTTCTTCGATTTCATCGAAATCTTCGTTAGAACGCGCGGGATCGGTTTAGGGTTGGGCTAGATTGGTCCGAGCGAGCGCCGCGAGCGAGCATTTATCGCGACCTTTCTCCTCGTTTTCGTCTCTCTCGTGAAGCGGGAAAAACGCGAATGAACGCGAATGAACGAGAATGAACGCGAATGAACGAGAATGAACGCGAATGAACGCGAAAGAACGCGAAAGAACGCGAAAGAACGTGAAAGATGTTAGAACGGCGCGCGCGCGCGAGCGCATGGCGCGTCGCGCCCCGCAGCGTGCCTTTAGAGAGTCATAGTTACTCCCGCCGTTTACCCGCTGAATTTGACGTGCGCGCGCATCGGCGTATTGCTTTTTACTCGTACGCGGCCGAGATAAACCATTATTCCCGACTTTTTTTATCGAGGTACGTCGATTTATGCAAAGATATTCCTACCTTGTAACGATTTTTAGCGGGTCATTTCGATGGGAACATCCGGCCTCTTCGTAGCGGGGCGACAAAATTCCGAGTTCCAACCTCCCGGTCAGTTTGGTCCGGCGGACGAAATTTTTCAAAAAAATAAAGTGAAATCGTTACTTTCTGCCAGATTACGTCGTAACATAGCGATTTCACGCAAAATTTCGATACATTATAACGCTTTTCAGCGAGTTATTTCTACTCGAACGTTCGAACAGAGGCGGATGTTTCAAAGTCCATGCGATGCAACGATACGCTCTTACGCGTTGCTCGCTCGCTCCGCTCGCTCGAGAAAAAAATAGCCCAACCCAAAACCAATAACTTTTGGGTTCGTTCTTCGATTTCATCGAAATCTTCGTTAGAACGCGCGGGATCGGTTTAGGGTTGGGCTAGATTGGTCCGAGCGAGCGCCGCGAGCGAGCATTTATCGCGACCTTTCTCCTCGTTTTCGTCTCTCTCGTGAAGCGGGAAAAACGCGAATGAAAGCGAATGAACGCGAATGAACGCGAATGAACGAGAATGAACGCGAATGAACGCGAAAGAACGCGAAAGAACGCGAAAGAACGTGAAAGACGTTAGAACGGCGCGCGCGCGCTAGCGCACGGCGCGTCGCGCCCCGCAGCGTGCCTTTAGAGAGTCATAGTTACTCCCGCCGTTTACCCGCTGAATTTGACGTGCGCGCGCATCGGCGTATTGCTTTTTACTCGTACGCGGCCGAGATAAACCATTATTCCCGACGTATTTTATCGAGGTACGTCGATTTATGCAAAGATATTCCTACCTTGTAACGATTTTTAGCGGGTCATTTCGATGGGAACATCCGGCCTCTTCGTAGCGGGGCGACGAAATTCCAAGTTCCAACCTCTCGGTCATTTTGGTCCGGCGGACGAAATTTTTCAAAAAAATAAAGTGAAATCGTTACTTTCGACCAGATTACGTCGTAACATAGCGATTTCACGCAAAATTTCGATACATTATAACGCTTTTCAGCGAGTTATTTCTACTCGAACGTTCGAACAGAGGCGGATGTTTCAAAGTCCATGCGATGCAACGATACGCTCTTACGCGTTGCTCGCTCGCTCCGCTCGCTCGAGAAAAAAATAGCCCAACCCAAAACCAATAACTTTTGGGTTCGTTCTTCGATTTCATCGAAATCTTCGTTAGAACGCGCGGGATCGGTTTAGGGTTGGGCTAGATTGGTCCGAGCGAGCGCCGCGAGCGAGCATTTATCGCGACCTTTCTCCTCGTTTTCGTCTCTCTCGTGAAGTGGGAAAAAACGTGAATGAACGCGAACGAACGCGAATGAACGCGGATCAACGCTAAAGAACGCGAAAGAACGTGCAAGAGGTCAGAAGGGCGCTCGCGCGCGCGCGCACGGCGCGTCGCGCCCCGCAGCGTGCCTTAAGAGAGTCATAGTTACTCCCGCCGTTTACCCGCTGAGTTTGACGTGCGCGCGCAGCGGCGTATTGCTTTTTACTCGTACGCGGCCGAGATAAACCATTATTCCCGACGTATTTTATCGAGGTACGTCGATTTATGCAAAGATATTCCTACCTTGTAACGATTTTTAGCGGGTCATTTCGATGGGAACATCCGGCCTCTTCGTAGCGGGGCCACAAAATTCCAAGTTCCAACCTCTCGGTCATTTTGGTCCGGCGGACGAAATTTTTCAAAAAAATAAAGTGAAATCGTTACTTTCGACCAGATTACGTCGTAACATAGCGATTTCACGCAAAATTTCGATACATTATAGCGCTTTTCAGCGAGTTATTTCTACTCGAACGTTCGAACAGAGGCGGATGTTTCAAAGTCCATGCGATGCAACGATACGCTCTTATTCGTTGCTCGCTCGCTCCGCTCGCTCGAGAAAAAAATAGCCCAACCCAAAACCAATAACTTTTGGGTTCGTTCTTCGATTTCATCGAAATCTTCGTTAGAACGCGCGGGATCGGTTTAGGGTTGGGCTAGATTGGTCCGAGCGAGCGCCGCGAGCGAGCATTTATCGCGACCTTTCTCCTCGTTTTCGTCTCTCTCGTGAAGCGGGAAAAACGCGAATGAAAGCGAATGAACGCGAATGAACGCGAATGAACGAGAATGAACGCGAATGAACGCGAAAGAACGCGAAAGAACGCGAAAGAACGTGAAAGATGTTAGAACGGCGCGCGCGCGCGAGCGCACGGCGCGTCGCGCCCCGCAGCGTGCCTTTAGAGAGTCATAGTTACTCCCGCCGTTTACCCGCTGAATTTGACGTGCGCGCGCATCGGCGTATTGCTTTTTACTCGTACGCGGCCGAGATAAACCATTATTCCCGACTTTTTTTATCGAGGTACGTCGATTTATGCAAAGATATTCCTACCTTGTAACGATTTTTAGCGGGTCATTTCGATGGGAACATCCGGCCTCTTCGTAGCGGGGCCACAAAATTCCAAGTTCCAACCTCTCGGTCATTTTGGTCCGGCGGACGAAATTTTTCAAAAAAATAAAGTGAAATCGTTACTTTCGACCAGATTACGTCGTAACATAGCGATTTCACGCCAAATTTCGACACATTATAGCGCTTTTCAGCGAGTTATTTCTACTCGAACGTTCGAACAGAGGTGGATGTTTCAAAGTCCATGCGATGCAACGATACGCTCTTATTCGTTGCTCGCTCGCTCCGCTCGCTCGAGAAAAAAATAGCCCAACCCAAAACCAATAACTTTTGGGTTCGTTCTTCGATTTCATCGAAATCTTCGTTAGAACGCGCGGGATCGGTTTAGGGTTGGGCTAGATTGGTCCGAGCGAGCGCCGCGAGCGAGCATTTATCGCGAACTTTCTCCTCGTTTTCGTCTCTCTCGTGAAGCGGGAAAAACGCGAATGAAAGCGAATGAACGCGAATGAACGCGAATGAACGAGAATGAACGCGAATGAACGCGAAAGAACGCGAAAGAACGCGAAAGAACGTGAAAGATGTTAGAACGGCGCGCGCGCGCGAGCGCACGGCGCGTCGCGCCCCGCAGCGTGCCTTTAGAGAGTCATAGTTACTCCCGCCGTTTACCCGCTGAATTTGACGTGCGCGCGAATCGGCGTATTGCTTTTTACTCGTACGCGGCCGAGATAAACCATTATTCCCGACTTTTTTTATCGAGGTACGTCGATTTATGCAAAGATATTCCTACCTTGTAACGATTTTTAGCGGGTCATTTCGATGGGAACATCCGGCCTCTTCGTAGCGGGGCCACAAAATTCCAAGTTCCAACCTCTCGGTCATTTTGGTCCGGCGGACGAAATTTTTCAAAAAAATAAAGTGAAATCGTTACTTTCGACCAGATTACGTCGTAACATAGCGATTTCACGCCAAATTTCGATACATTATAGCGCTTTTCAGCGAGTTATTTCTACTCGAACGTTCGAACAGAGGCGGATGTTTCAAAGTCCATGCGATGCAACGATACGCTCTTATTCGTTGCTCGCTCGCTCCGCTCGCTCGAGAAAAAAATAGCCCAACCCAAAACCAATAACTTTTGGGTTCGTTCTTCGATTTCATCGATATCTTCGTTAGAACGCGAGGGATCGGTTTAGGGTTGGGCTAGATTGGTCCGAGCGAGCGCCGCGAGCGAGCATTTATCGCGACCTTTCTCCTCGTTTTCGTCTCTCTCGTGAAGCGGGAAAAACGCGAATGAACGCGAATGAACGAGAATGAACGCGAGTGAACGCGAAAGAACGCGAAAGAACGCGAAAGAACGTGAAAGAACGTGAAAGAACGTGAAAGATGTTAGAACGGCGCGCACGGCGCGTCGCGCCCCGCAGCGTGCCTTTAGAGAGTCATAGTTACTCCCGCCGTTTACCCGCTGAATTTGACGTGCGCGCGCAGCGGCGTATTGCTTTTTACTCGTACGCGGCCGAGATAAACCATTATTCCCGACGTATTTTATCGAGGTACGTCGATTTATGCAAAGATATTCCTACCTTGTAACGATTTTTAGCGGGTCATTTCGATGGGAACATCCGGCCTCTTCGTAGCGGGGCGACAAAATTCCGAGTTCCAACCTCCCGGTCAGTTTGGTCCGGCGGACGAAATTTTTCAAAAAAATAAAGTGAAATCGTTACTTTCTGCCAGATTACGTCGTAACATAGCGATTTCACGCAAAATTTCGATACATTATAACGCTTTTCAGCGAGTTATTTCTACTCGAACGTTCGAACAGAGGCGGATGTTTCAAAGTCCATGCGATGCAACGATACGCTCTTACGCGTTGCTCGCTCGCTCCGCTCGCTCGAGAAAAAAATAGCCCAACCCAAAACCAATAACTTTTGGGTTCGTTCTTCGATTTCATCGAAATCTTCGTTAGAACGCGCGGGATCGGTTTAGGGTTGGGCTAGATTGGTCCGAGCGAGCGCCGCGAGCGAGCATTTATCGCGACCTTTCTCCTCGTTTTCGTCTCTCTCGTGAAGCGGGAAAAACGCGAATGAAAGCGAATGAACGCGAATGAACGCGAATGAACGAGAATGAACGCGAATGAACGCGAAAGAACGCGAAAGAACGCGAAAGAACGTGAAAGATGTTAGAACGGCGCGCGCGCGCTAGCGCACGGCGCGTCGCGCCCCGCAGCGTGCCTTTAGAGAGTCATAGTTACTCCCGCCGTTTACCCGCTGAATTTGACGTGCGCGCGCATCGGCGTATTGCTTTTTACTCGTACGCGGCCGAGATAAACCATTATTCCCGACGTATTTTATCGAGGTACGTCGATTTATGCAAAGATATTCCTACCTTGTAACGATTTTTAGCGGGTCATTTCGATGGGAACATCCGGCCTCTTCGTAGCGGGGCGACAAAATTCCAAGTTCCAACCTCTCGGTCATTTTGGTCCGGCGGACGAAATTTTTCAAAAAAATAAAGTGAAATCGTTACTTTCGACCAGATTACGTCGTAACATAGCGATTTCACGCAAAATTTCGATACATTATAGCGCTTTTCAGCGAGTTATTTCTACTCGAACGTTCGAACAGAGGCGGATGTTTCAAAGTCCATGCGATGCAACGGTACGCTCTTATTCGTTGCTCGCTCGCTCCGCTCGCTCGAGAAAAAAATAGCCCAACCCAAAACCAATAACTTTTGGGTTCGTTCTTCGATTTCATCGAAATCTTCGTTAGAACGCGCGGGATCGGTTTAGGGTTGGGCTAGATTGGTCCGAGCGAGCGCCGCGAGCGAGCATTTATCGCGACCTTTCTCCTCGTTTTCGTCTCTCTCGTGAAGCGGGAAAAACGCGAATGAACGCGAATGAACGCGAATGAACGCGAATGAACGAGAATGAACGCGAATGAACGCGAAAGAACGCGAAAGAACGCGAAAGAACGTGAAAGATGTTAGAACGGCGCGCGCGCGCTAGCGCACGGCGCGTCGCGCCCCGCAGCGTGCCTTTAGAGAGTCATAGTTACTCCCGCCGTTTACCCGCTGAATTTGACGTGCGCGCGCAGCGGCGTATTGCTTTTTACTCGTACGCGGCCGAGATAAACCATTATTCCCGACGTATTTTATCGAGGTACGTCGATTTATGCAAAGATATTCCTACCTTGTAACGATTTTTAGCGGGTCATTTCGATGGGAACATCCGGCCTCTTCGTAGCGGGGCGACAAAATTCCGAGTTCCAACCTCCCGGTCAGTTTGGTCCGGCGGACGAAATTTTTCAAAAAAATAAAGTGAAATCGTTACTTTCTGCCAGATTACGTCGTAACATAGCGATTTCACGCAAAATTTCGATACATTATAACGCTTTTCAGCGAGTTATTTCTACTCGAACGTTCGAACAGAGGCGGATGTTTCAAAGTCCATGCGATGCAACGATACGCTCTTACGCGTTGCTCGCTCGCTCCGCTCGCTCGAGAAAAAAATAGCCCAACCCAAAACCAATAACTTTTGGGTTCGTTCTTCGATTTCATCGAAATCTTCGTTAGAACGCGCGGGATCGGTTTAGGGTTGGGCTAGATTGGTCCGAGCGAGCGCCGCGAGCGAGCATTTATCGCGACCTTTCTCCTCGTTCTCGTCTCTCTCGTGAAGCGGGAAAAACGCGAATGAAAGCGAATGAACGCGAATGAACGCGAATGAACGAGAATGAACGCGAATGAACGCGAAAGAACGCGAAAGAACGCGAAAGAACGTGAAAGATGTTAGAACGGCGCGCGCGCGCTAGCGCATGGCTCGTCGCGCCCCGCAGCGTGCCTTTAGAGAGTCATTGTTACTCCCGCCGTTTACCCGCTGAATTTGACGTGCGCGCGCATCGGCGTATTGCTTTTTACTCGTACGCGGCCGAGATAAACCATTATTCCCGACGTATTTTATCGAGGTACGTCGATTTATGCAAAGATATTCCTACCTTGTAACGATTTTTAGCGGGTCATTTCGATGGGAACATCCGGCCTCTTCGTAGCGGGGCCACAAAATTCCAAGTTCCAACCTCTCGGTCATTTTGGTCCGGCGGACGAAATTTTTCAAAAAAATAAAGTGAAATCGTTACTTTCGACCAGATTACGTCGTAACATAGCGATTTCACGCAAAATTTCGATACATTATAGCGCTTTTCAGCGAGTTATTTCTACTCGAACGTTCGAACAGAGGCGGATGTTTCAAAGTCCATGCGATGCAACGGTACGCTCTTATTCGTTGCTCGCTCGCTCCGCTCGCTCGAGAAAAAAATAGCCCAACCCAAAACCAATCCCTTTTGCGTTCGTTCTTCGATTTCATCGAAATCTTCGTTGGAACGCGCGGGATCGGTTTAGGGTTGGGCTAGATTGGTCCGAGCGAGCGCAGCGAGCGAGCATTTATCGCGACCTTTCTCCTCGTTTTCGTCTCTCTCGTGAAGTGGGAAAAAACGTGAATGAACGCGAACGAACGCGAATGAACGCGGATCAACGCTAAAGAACGCGAAAGAACGTGAAAGAGGTCAGAAGGGCGCTCGCGCGCGCGCGCACGGCGCGTCGCGCCCCGCAGCGTGCCTTAAGAGAGTCATAGTTACTCCCGCCGTTTACCCGCTGAGTTTGACGTGCGCGCGCAGCGGCGTATTGCTTTTTACTCGTACAAGACCGACATAAACCATTATTCCCGACGTATTTTATCGAGGTACGTCGATTTATGCAAAGATATTCCTACCTTGTAACGATTTTTAGCGGGTCATTTCGATGGGAACATCCGGCCTCTTCGTAGCGGGGCGACAAAATTCCAAGTTCCAACCTCTCGGTCATTTTGGTCCGGCGGACGAAATTTTTCAAAAAAATAAAGTGAAATCGTTACTTTCGACGAGATTACGTCGTAACATAGCGATTTCACGCAAAATTTCGATACATTATAGCGCTTTTCAGCGAGTTATTTCTACTCGAACGTTCGAACAGAGGCGGATGTTTCAAAGTCCATGCGATGCAACGATACGCTCTTATTCGTTGCTCGCTCGCTCCGCTCGCTCGAGAAAAAAATAGCCCAACCCAAAACCAATAACTTTTGGGTTCGTTCTTCGATTTCATCGAAATCTTCGTTAGAACGCGCGGGATCGGTTTAGGGTTGGGCTAGATTGGTCCGAGCGAGCGCCGCGAGCGAGCATTTATCGCGACCTTTCTCCTCGTTTTCGTCTCTCTCGTGAAGCGGGAAAAACGCGAATGAACGCGAATGAACGAGAATGAACGCGAATGAACGAGAATGAACGCGAATGAACGCGAAAGAACGCGAAAGAACGCGAAAGAACGTGAAAGATGTTAGAACGGCGCGCGCGCGCGAGCGCACGGCGCGTCGCGCCCCGCAGCGTGCCTTTAGAGAGTCATAGTTACTCCCGCCGTTTACCCGCTGAATTTGACGTGCGCGCGCATCGGCGTATTGCTTTTTACTCGTACGCGGCCGAGATAAACCATTATTCCCGACTTTTTTTATCGAGGTACGTCGATTTATGCAAAGATATTCCTACCTTGTAACGATTTTTAGCGGGTCATTTCGATGGGAACATCCGGCCTCTTCGTAGCGGGGCGACAAAATTCCGAGTTCCAACCTCCCGGTCAGTTTGGTCCGGCGGACGAAATTTTTCAAAAAAATAAAGTGAAATCGTTACTTTCTGCCAGATTACGTCGTAACATAGCGATTTCACGCAAAATTTCGATACATTATAACGCTTTTCAGCGAGTTATTTCTACTCGAACGTTCGAACAGAGGCGGATGTTTCAAAGTCCATGCGATGCAACGATACGCTCTTACGCGTTGCTCGCTCGCTCCGCTCGCTCGAGAAAAAAATAGCCCAACCCAAAACCAATAACTTTTGGGTTCGTTCTTCGATTTCATCGAAATCTTCGTTAGAACGCGCGGGATCGGTTTAGGGTTGGGCTAGATTGGTCCGAGCGAGCGCCGCGAGCGAGCATTTATCGCGACCTTTCTCCTCGTTTTCGTCTCTCTCGTGAAGCGGGAAAAACGCGAATGAAAGCGAATGAACGCGAATGAACGCGAATGAACGAGAATGAACGCGAATGAACGCGAAAGAACGCGAAAGAACGCGAAAGAACGTGAAAGACGTTAGAACGGCGCGCGCGCGCTAGCGCACGGCGCGTCGCGCCCCGCAGCGTGCCTTTAGAGAGTCATAGTTACTCCCGCCGTTTACCCGCTGAATTTGACGTGCGCGCGCATCGGCGTATTGCTTTTTACTCGTACGCGGCCGAGATAAACCATTATTCCCGACGTATTTTATCGAGGTACGTCGATTTATGCAAAGATATTCCTACCTTGTAACGATTTTTAGCGGGTCATTTCGATGGGAACATCCGGCCTCTTCGTAGCGGGGCGACGAAATTCCAAGTTCCAACCTCTCGGTCATTTTGGTCCGGCGGACGAAATTTTTCAAAAAAATAAAGTGAAATCGTTACTTTCGACCAGATTACGTCGTAACATAGCGATTTCACGCAAAATTTCGATACATTATAACGCTTTTCAGCGAGTTATTTCTACTCGAACGTTCGAACAGAGGCGGATGTTTCAAAGTCCATGCGATGCAACGATACGCTCTTACGCGTTGCTCGCTCGCTCCGCTCGCTCGAGAAAAAAATAGCCCAACCCAAAACCAATAACTTTTGGGTTCGTTCTTCGATTTCATCGAAATCTTCGTTAGAACGCGCGGGATCGGTTTAGGGTTGGGCTAGATTGGTCCGAGCGAGCGCCGCGAGCGAGCATTTATCGCGACCTTTCTCCTCGTTTTCGTCTCTCTCGTGAAGCGGGAAAAACGCGAATGAAAGCGAATGAACGCGAATGAACGCGAATGAACGAGAATGAACGCGAATGAACGCGAAAGAACGCGAAAGAACGCGAAAGAACGTGAAAGATGTTAGAACGGCGCGCGCGCGCTAGCGCATGGCTCGTCGCGCCCCGCAGCGTGCCTTTAGAGAGTCATTGTTACTCCCGCCGTTTACCCGCTGAATTTGACGTGCGCGCGCATCGGCGTATTGCTTTTTACTCGTACGCGGCCGAGATAAACCATTATTCCCGACGTATTTTATCGAGGTACGTCGATTTATGCAAAGATATTCCTACCTTGTAACGATTTTTAGCGGGTCATTTCGATGGGAACATCCGGCCTCTTCGTAGCGGGGCCACAAAATTCCAAGTTCCAACCTCTCGGTCATTTTGGTCCGGCGGACGAAATTTTTCAAAAAAATAAAGTGAAATCGTTACTTTCGACCAGATTACGTCGTAACATAGCGATTTCACGCAAAATTTCGATACATTATAGCGCTTTTCAGCGAGTTATTTCTACTCGAACGTTCGAACAGAGGCGGATGTTTCAAAGTCCATGCGATGCAACGGTACGCTCTTATTCGTTGCTCGCTCGCTCCGCTCGCTCGAGAAAAAAATAGCCCAACCCAAAACCAATCCCTTTTGCGTTCGTTCTTCGATTTCATCGAAATCTTCGTTGGAACGCGCGGGATCGGTTTAGGGTTGGGCTAGATTGGTCCGAGCGAGCGCAGCGAGCGAGCATTTATCGCGACCTTTCTCCTCGTTTTCGTCTCTCTCGTGAAGTGGGAAAAAACGTGAATGAACGCGAACGAACGCGAATGAACGCGGATCAACGCTAAAGAACGCGAAAGAACGTGAAAGAGGTCAGAAGGGCGCTCGCGCGCGCGCGCACGGCGCGTCGCGCCCCGCAGCGTGCCTTAAGAGAGTCATAGTTACTCCCGCCGTTTACCCGCTGAGTTTGACGTGCGCGCGCAGCGGCGTATTGCTTTTTACTCGTACAAGACCGACATAAACCATTATTCCCGACGTATTTTATCGAGGTACGTCGATTTATGCAAAGATATTCCTACCTTGTAACGATTTTTAGCGGGTCATTTCGATGGGAACATCCGGCCTCTTCGTAGCGGGGCGACAAAATTCCAAGTTCCAACCTCTCGGTCATTTTGGTCCGGCGGACGAAATTTTTCAAAAAAATAAAGTGAAATCGTTACTTTCGACCAGATTACGTCGTAACATAGCGATTTCACGCAAAATTTCGATACATTATAGCGCTTTTCAGCGAGTTATTTCTACTCGAACGTTCGAACAGAGGCGGATGTTTCAAAGTCCATGCGATGCAACGATACGCTCTTATTCGTTGCTCGCTCGCTCCGCTCGCTCGAGAAAAAAATAGCCCAACCCAAAACCAATAACTTTTGGGTTCGTTCTTCGATTTCATCGAAATCTTCGTTAGAACGCGCGGGATCGGTTTAGGGTTGGGCTAGATTGGTCCGAGCGAGCGCCGCGAGCGAGCATTTATCGCGACCTTTCTCCTCGTTTTCGTCTCTCTCGTGAAGCGGGAAAAACGCGAATGAACGCGAATGAACGAGAATGAACGCGAATGAACGAGAATGAACGCGAATGAACGCGAAAGAACGCGAAAGAACGCGAAAGAACGTGAAAGATGTTAGAACGGCGCGCGCGCGCGAGCGCACGGCGCGTCGCGCCCCGCAGCGTGCCTTTAGAGAGTCATAGTTACTCCCGCCGTTTACCCGCTGAATTTGACGTGCGCGCGCATCGGCGTATTGCTTTTTACTCGTACGCGGCCGAGATAAACCATTATTCCCGACTTTTTTTATCGAGGTACGTCGATTTATGCAAAGATATTCCTACCTTGTAACGATTTTTAGCGGGTCATTTCGATGGGAACATCCGGCCTCTTCGTAGCGGGGCCACAAAATTCCAAGTTCCAACCTCTCGGTCATTTTGGTCCGGCGGACGAAATTTTTCAAAAAAATAAAGTGAAATCGTTACTTTCGACCAGATTACGTCGTAACATAGCGATTTCACGCCAAATTTCGATACATTATAGCGCTTTTCAGCGAGTTATTTCTACTCGAACGTTCGAACAGAGGTGGATGTTTCAAAGTCCATGCGATGCAACGATACGCTCTTATTCGATGCTCGCTCGCTCCGCTCGCTCGAGAAAAAAATAGCCCAACCCAAAACCAATAACTTTTGGGTTCGTTCTTCGATTTCATCGAAATCTTCGTTAGAACGCGAGGGATCGGTTTAGGGTTGGGCTAGATTGGTCCGAGCGAGCGCCGCGAGCGAGCATTTATCGCGACCTTTCTCCTCGTTTTCGTCTCTCTCGTGAAGCGGGAAAAACGCGAATGAACGCGAATGAACGAGAATGAACGCGAGTGAACGCGAAAGAACGCGAAAGAACGCGAAAGAACGTGAAAGAACGTGAAAGAACGTGAAAGATGTTAGAACGGCGCGCACGGCGCGTCGCGCCCCGCAGCGTGCCTTTAGAGAGTCATAGTTACTCCCGCCGTTTACCCGCTGAATTTGACGTGCGCGCGCAGCGGCGTATTGCTTTTTACTCGTACGCGGCCGAGATAAACCATTATTCCCGACGTATTTTATCGAGGTACGTCGATTTATGCAAAGATATTCCTACCTTGTAACGATTTTTAGCGGGTCATTTCGATGGGAACATCCGGCCTCTTCGTAGCGGGGCCACAAAATTCCAAGTTCCAACCTCTCGGTCATTTTGGTCCGGCGGACGAAATTTTTCAAAAAAATAAAGTGAAATCGTTACTTTCGACCAGATTACGTCGTAACATAGCGATTTCACGCCAAATTTCGATACATTATAGCGCTTTTCAGCGAGTTATTTCTACTCGAACGTTCGAACAGAGGTGGATGTTTCAAAGTCCATGCGATGCAACGATACGCTCTTATTCGTTGCTCGCTCGCTCCGCTCGCTCGAGAAAAAAATAGCCCAACCCAAAACCAATAACTTTTGGGTTCGTTCTTCGATTTCATCGAAATCTTCGTTAGAACGCGAGGGATCGGTTTAGGGTTGGGCTAGATTGGTCCGAGCGAGCGCCGCGAGCGAGCATTTATCGCGACCTTTCTCCTCGTTTTCGTCTCTCTCGTGAAGCGGGAAAAACGCGAATGAACGCGAATGAACGAGAATGAACGCGAGTGAACGCGAAAGAACGCGAAAGAACGCGAAAGAACGTGAAAGAACGTGAAAGAACGTGAAAGATGTTAGAACGGCGCGCACGGCGCGTCGCGCCCCGCAGCGTGCCTTTAGAGAGTCATAGTTACTCCCGCCGTTTACCCGCTGAATTTGACGTGCGCGCGCAGCGGCGTATTGCTTTTTACTCGTACGCGGCCGAGATAAACCATTATTCCCGACGTATTTTATCGAGGTACGTCGATTTATGCAAAGATATTCCTACCTTGTAACGATTTTTAGCGGGTCATTTCGATGGGAACATCCGGCCTCTTCGTAGCGGGGCGACAAAATTCCGAGTTCCAACCTCCCGGTCAGTTTGGTCCGGCGGACGAAATTTTTCAAAAAAATAAAGTGAAATCGTTACTTTCTGCCAGATTACGTCGTAACATAGCGATTTCACGCAAAATTTCGATACATTATAACGCTTTTCAGCGAGTTATTTCTACTCGAACGTTCGAACAGAGGCGGATGCTTCAAAGTCCATGCGATGCAACGATACGCTCTTACGCGTTGCTCGCTCGCTCCGCTCGCTCGAGAAAAAAATAGCCCAACCCAAAACCAATAACTTTTGGGTTCGTTCTTCGATTTCATCGAAATCTTCGTTAGAACGCGCGGGATCGGTTTAGGGTTGGGCTAGATTGGTCCGAGCGAGCGCCGCGAGCGAGCATTTATCGCGACCTTTCTCCTCGTTTTCGTCTCTCTCGTGAAGCGGGAAAAACGCGAATGAAAGCGAATGAACGCGAATGAACGCGAATGAACGAGAATGAACGCGAATGAACGCGAAAGAACGCGAAAGAACGCGAAAGAACGTGAAAGATGTTAGAACGGCGCGCGCGCGCTAGCGCACGGCGCGTCGCGCACCGCAGCGTGCCTTTAGAGAGTCATAGTTACTCCCGCCGTTTACCCGCTGAATTTGACGTGCGCGCGCATCGGCGTATTGCTTTTTACTCGTACGCGGCCGAGATAAACCATTATTCCCGACGTATTTTATCGAGGTACGTCGATTTATGCAAAGATATTCCTACCTTGTAACGATTTTTAGCGGGTCATTTCGATGGGAACATCCGGCCTCTTCGTAGCGGGGCGACAAAATTCCGAGTTCCAACCTCCCGGTCAGTTTGGTCCGGCGGACGAAATTTTTCAAAAAAATAAAGTGAAATCGTTACTTTCGGCCAGATTACGTCGTAACATAGCGATTTCACGCAAAATTTCGATACATTATAACGCTTTTCAGCGAGTTATTTCTACTCGAACGTTCGAACAGAGGCGGATGTTTCAAAGTCCATGCGATGCAACGATACGCTCTTACGCGTTGCTCGCTCGCTCCGCTCGCTCGAGAAAAAAATAGCCCAACCCAAAACCAATAACTTTTGGTTTCGTTCTTCGATTTCATCGAAATCTTCGTTAGAACGCGCGGGATCGGTTTAGGGTTGGGCTAGATTGGTCCGAGCGAGCGCAGCGAGCGAGCATTTATCGCGACCTTTCTCCTCGTTTTCGTCTCTCTCGTGAAGTGGGAAAAAACGTGAATGAACGCGAACGAACGCGAATGAACGCGGATCAAAGCTAAAGAACGCGAAAGAACGTGAAAGAGGTCAGAAGGGCGCTCGCGCGCGCGCGCACGGCGCGTCGCGCCCCGCAGCGTGCCTTAAGAGAGTCATAGATACTCCCGCCGTTTACCCGCTGAGTTTGACGTGCGCGCGCAGCGGCGTATTGCTTTTTACTCGTACAAGACCGACATAAACCATTATTCCCGACGTATTTTATCGAGGTACGTCGATTTATGCAAAGATATTCCTACCTTGTAACGATTTTTAGCGGGTCATTTCGATGGGAACATCCGGCCTCTTCGTAGCGGGGCGACAAAATTCCAAGTTCCAACCTCTCGGTCATTTTGGTCCGGCGGACGAAATTTTTCAAAAAAATAAAGTGAAATCGTTACTTTCGACCAGATTACGTCGTAACATAGCGATTTCACGCAAAATTTCGATACATTATAGCGCTTTTCAGCGAGTTATTTCTACTCGAACGTTCGAACAGAGGCGGATGTTTCAAAGTCCATGCGATGCAACGATACGCTCTTATTCGTTGCTCGCTCGCTCCGCTCGCTCGAGAAAAAAATAGCCCAACCCAAAACCAATAACTTTTGGGTTCGTTCTTCGATTTCATCGAAATCTTCGTTAGAACGCGCGGGATCGGTTTAGGGTTGGGCTAGATTGGTCCGAGCGAGCGCCGCGAGCGAGCATTTATCGCGAACTTTCTCCTCGTTTTCGTCTCTCTCGTGAAGCGGGAAAAACGCGAATGAAAGCGAATGAACGCGAATGAACGCGAATGAACGAGAATGAACGCGAATGAACGCGAAAGAACGCGAAAGAACGCGAAAGAACGTGAAAGATGTTAGAACGGCGCGCGCGCGCGAGCGCACGGCGCGTCGCGCCCCGCAGCGTGCCTTTAGAGAGTCATAGTTACTCCCGCCGTTTACCCGCTGAATTTGACGTGCGCGCGAATCGGCGTATTGCTTTTTACTCGTACGCGGCCGAGATAAACCATTATTCCCGACTTTTTTTATCGAGGTACGTCGATTTATGCAAAGATATTCCTACCTTGTAACGATTTTTAGCGGGTCATTTCGATGGGAACATCCGGCCTCTTCGTAGCGGGGCCACAAAATTCCAAGTTCCAACCTCTCGGTCATTTTGGTCCGGCGGACGAAATTTTTCAAAAAAATAAAGTGAAATCGTTACTTTCGACCAGATTACGTCGTAACATAGCGATTTCACGCCAAATTTCGATACATTATAGCGCTTTTCAGCGAGTTATTTCTACTCGAACGTTCGAACAGAGGCGGATGTTTCAAAGTCCATGCGATGCAACGATACGCTCTTATTCGTTGCTCGCTCGCTCCGCTCGCTCGAGAAAAAAATAGCCCAACCCAAAACCAATAACTTTTGGGTTCGTTCTTCGATTTCATCGATATCTTCGTTAGAACGCGAGGGATCGGTTTAGGGTTGGGCTAGATTGGTCCGAGCGAGCGCCGCGAGCGAGCATTTATCGCGACCTTTCTCCTCGTTTTCGTCTCTCTCGTGAAGCGGGAAAAACGCGAATGAACGCGAATGAACGAGAATGAACGCGAGTGAACGCGAAAGAACGCGAAAGAACGCGAAAGAACGTGAAAGAACGTGAAAGATGTTAGAACGGCGCGCACGGCGCGTCGCGCCCCGCAGCGTGCCTTTAGAGAGTCATAGTTACTCCCGCCGTTTACCCGCTGAATTTGACGTGCGCGCGCAGCGGCGTATTGCTTTTTACTCGTACGCGGCCGAGATAAACCATTATTCCCGACGTATTTTATCGAGGTACGTCGATTTATGCAAAGATATTCCTACCTTGTAACGATTTTTAGCGGGTCATTTCGATGGGAACATCCGGCCTCTTCGTAGCGGGGCGACAAAATTCCGAGTTCCAACCTCCCGGTCAGTTTGGTCCGGCGGACGAAATTTTTCAAAAAAATAAAGTGAAATCGTTACTTTCTGCCAGATTACGTCGTAACATAGCGATTTCACGCAAAATTTCGATACATTATAACGCTTTTCAGCGAGTTATTTCTACTCGAACGTTCGAACAGAGGCGGATGTTTCAAAGTCCATGCGATGCAACGATACACTCTTACGCGTTGCTCGCTCGCTCCGCTCGCTCGAGAAAAAAATAGCCCAACCCAAAACCAATAACTTTTGGGTTCGTTCTTCGATTTCATCGATATCTTCGTTAGAACGCGAGGGATCGGTTTAGGGTTGGGCTAGATTGGTCCGAGCGAGCGCCGCGAGCGAGCATTTATCGCGACCTTTCTCCTCGTTTTCGTCTCTCTCGTGAAGCGGGAAAAAACGTGAATGAACGCGAACGAACGCGAATGAACGCGGATCAACGCGAAAGAACGCGAAAGAACGTGAAAGAGGTCAGAAGGGCGCTCGCGCGCGCGCGCACGGCGCGTCGCGCCCCGCAGCGTGCCTTAAGAGAGTCATAGTTACTCCCGCCGTTTACCCGCTGAGTTTGACGTGCGCGCGCAGCGGCGTATTGCTTTTTACTCGTACGCGACCGACATAAACCATTATTCCTGACGTATTTTATCGAGGTACGTCGATTTATGCAAAGATATTCCTACCTTGTAACGATTTTTAGCGGGTCATTTCGATGGGAACATCCGGCCTCTTCGTAGCGGGGCGACAAAATTCCAAGTTCCAACCTCTCGGTCATTTTGGTCCGGCGGACGAAATTTTTCAAAAAAATAAAGTGAAATCGTTACTTTCGACCAGATTACGTCGTAACATAGCGATTTCACGCAAAATTTCGATACATTATAGCGCTTTTCAGCGAGTTATTTCTACTCGAACGTTCGAACAGAGGCGGATGTTTCAAAGTCCATGGGATGCAACGATACGCTTTTATTCGTTGCTCGCTCGCTCCGCTCGCTCGAGAAAAAAATAGCCCAACCCAAAACCAATAACTTTTGGGTTCGTTCTTCGATTTCATCGAAATCTTCGTTAGAACGCGAGGGATCGGTTTAGGGTTGGGCTAGATTGGTCCGAGCGAGCGCCGCGAGCGAGCATTTATCGCGACCTTTCTCCTCGTTTTCGTCTCTCTCGTGAAGCGGGAAAAACGCGAATGAAAGCGAATGAACGCGAATGAACGCGAATGAACGAGAATGAACGCGAATGAACGCGAAAGAACGCGAAAGAACGCGAAAGAACGTGAAAGATGTTAGAACGGCGCGCGCGCGCTAGCGCACGGCGCGTCGCGCCCCGCAGCGTGCCTTTAGAGAGTCATAGTTACTCCCGCCGTTTACCCGCTGAATTTGACGTGCGCGCGCATCGGCGTATTGCTTTTTACTCGTACGCGGCCGAGATAAACCATTATTCCCGACGTATTTTATCGAGGTACGTCGATTTATGCAAAGATATTCCTACCTTGTAACGATTTTTAGCGGGTCATTTCGATGGGAACATCCGGCCTCTTCGTAGCGGGGCGACAAAATTCCGAGTTCCAACCTCCCGGTCAGTTTGGTCCGGCGGACGAAATTTTTCAAAAAAATAAAGTGAAATCGTTACTTTCGGCCAGATTACGTCGTAACATAGCGATTTCACGCAAAATTTCGATACATTATAACGCTTTTCAGCGAGTTATTTCTACTCGAACGTTCGAACAGAGGCGGATGTTTCAAAGTCCATGCGATGCAACGATACGCTCTTATTCGTTGCTCGCTCGCGCCGCTCGCTCGAAAAAAAATAGCCCTACCCAAAACCAATCCCTTTTGCGTTCGTCCTTCGATTTCATCGAAATCTTCGTTGGAACGCGCGGGATCGGTTTAGGGTTGGGCTAGATTGGTCCGACCGAGCGCAGCGAGCGAGCATTTATCGCGACCTTTCTCCTCGTTTTCGTCTCTCTCGTGAAGCGGGAAAAAACGTGAATGAACGCGAACGAACGCGAATGAACGCGGATCAACGCGAAAGAACGCGAAAGAACGTGAAAGAGGTCAGAAGGGCGCTCGCGCGCGCGCGCACGGCGCGTCGCGCCCCGCAGCGTGCCTTAAGAGAGTCATAGTTACTCCCGCCGTTTACCCGCTGAGTTTGACGTGCGCGCGCAGCGGCGTATTGCTTTTTACTCGTACGCGACCGACATAAACCATTATTCCTGACGTATTTTATCGAGGTACGTCGATTTATGCAAAGATATTCCTACCTTGTAACGATTTTTAGCGGGTCATTTCGATGGGAACATCCGGCCTCTTCGTAGCGGGGCGACAAAATTCCAAGTTCCAACCTCTCGGTCATTTTGGTCCGGCGGACGAAATTTTTCAAAAAAATAAAGTGAAATCGTTACTTTCGACCAGATTACGTCGTAACATAGCGATTTCACGCAAAATTTCGATACATTATAGCGCTTTTCAGCGAGTTATTTCTACTCGAACGTTCGAACAGAGGCGGATGTTTCAAAGTCCATGCGATGCAACGATACGCTCTTATTCGTTGCTCGCTCGCTCCGCTCGCTCGAGAAAAAAATAGCCCAACCCAAAACCAATAACTTTTGGGTTCGTTCTTCGATTTCATCGAAATCTTCGTTAGAACGCGCGGGATCGGTTTAGGGTTGGGCTAGATTGGTCCGAGCGAGCGCCGCGAGCGAGCATTTATCGCGACCTTTCTCCTCGTTTTCGTCTCTCTCGTGAAGCGGGAAAAACGCGAATGAAAGCGAATGAACGCGAATGAACGCGAATGAACGAGAATGAACGCGAATGAACGCGAAAGAACGCGAAAGAACGCGAAAGAACGTGAAAGATGTTAGAACGGCGCGCGCGCGCGCGCACGGCGCGTCGCGCCCCGCAGCGTGCCTTTAGAGAGTCATAGTTACTCCCGCCGTTTACCCGCTGAATTTGACGTGCGCGCGCAGCGGCGTATTGCTTTTTACTCGTACGCGGCCGAGATAAACCATTATTCCCGACGTATTTTATCGAGGTACGCCGATTTATGCAAAGATATTCCTACCTTGTAACGATTTTTAGCGGGTCATTTCGATGGGAACATCCGGCCTCTTCGTAGCGGGGCGACAAAATTCCAAGTTCCAACCTCTCGGTCATTTTGGTCCGGCGGACGAAATTTTTCAAAAAAATAAAGTGAAATCGTTACTTTCGACCAGATTACGTCGTAACATAGCGATTTCACGCAAAATTTCGATACATTATAGCGCTTTTCAGCGAGTTATTTCTACTCGAACGTTCGAACAGAGGCGGATGTTTCAAAGTCCATGCGATGCAACGATACGCTCTTATTCCTTGCTCGCTCGCTCCGCTCGCTCGAGAAAAAAATAGCCCAACCCAAAACCAATAACTTTTGGGTTCGTTCTTCGATTTCATCGAAATCTTCGTTAGAACGCGCGGGATCGGTTTAGGGTTGGGCTAGATTGGTCCGAGCGAGCGCCGCGAGCGAGCATTTATCGCGACGTTTCTCCTCGTTTTCGTCTCTCTCGTGAAGCGGGAAAAACGCGAATGAAAGCGAATGAACGCGAATGGACGCGAATGAACGAGAATGAACGCGAATGAACGCGAAAGAACGCGAAAGAACGCGAAAGAACGTGAAAGATGTTAGAACGGCGCGCACGGCGCGTCGCGCCCCGCAGCGTGCCTTTAGAGAGTCATAGTTACTCCCGCCGTTTACCCGCTGAATTTGACGTGCGCGCGCAGCGGCGTATTGCTTTTTACTCGTACGCGGCCGAGATAAACCATTATTCCCGACGTATTTTATCGAGGTACGTCGATTTATGCAAAGATATTCCTACCTTGTAACGATTTTTAGCGGGTCATTTCGATGGGAACATCCGGCCTCTTCGTAGCGGGGCGACAAAATTCCGAGTTCCAACCTCCCGGTCAGTTTGGTCCGGCGGACGAAATTTTTCAAAAAAATAAAGTGAAATCGTTACTTTCGGCCAGATTACGTCGTAACATAGCGATTTCACGCAAAATTTCGATACATTATAACGCTTTTCAGCGAGTTATTTCTACTCGAACGTTCGAACAGAGGCGGATGTTTCAAAGTCCATGCGATGCAACGATACGCTCTTACGCGTTGCTCGCTCGCTCCGCTCGCTCGAAAAAAAAAAATAGCCCAGCCCAAAACCCATCTCTTTTGCGTTCGTTCTTCGATTTCATCGAAATCTTCGTTGGAACGCGCGGGATCGGTTTAGGGTAGGGCTAGATTGGTCCGAGCGAGCGCAGCGAGCGAGCATTTATCGCGACCTTTCTCCTCGTTTTCGTCTCTCTCGTGAAGCGGGAAAAAACGTGAATGAACGCGAACGAACGCGAATGAACGCGGATCAACGCGAAAGAACGCGAAAGAACGTGAAAGAGGTCAGAAGGGCGCTCGCGCGCGCGCGCACGGCGCGTCGCGCCCCGCAGCGTGCCTTAAGAGAGTCATAGTTACTCCCGCCGTTTACCCGCTGAGTTTGACGTGCGCGCGCAGCGGCGTATTGCTTTTTACTCGTACGCGACCGACATAAACCATTATTCCCGACGTATTTTAACGAGGTACGTCGATTTATGCAAAGATATTCCTACCTTGTAACGATTTTTAGCGGGTCATTTCGATGGGAACATCCGGCCTCTTCGTAGCGGGGCGACAAAATTCCAAGTTCCAACCTCTCGGTCATTTTGGTCCGGCGGACGAAATTTTTCAAAAAAATAAAGTGAAATCGTTACTTTCGACCAGATTACGTCGTAACATAGCGATTTCACGCAAAATTTCGATACATTATAGCGCTTTTCAGCGAGTTATTTCTACTCGAACGTTCGAACAGAGGCGGATGTTTCAAAGTCCATGCGATGCAACGATACGCTCTTATTCGTTGCTCGCTCGCTCCGCTCGCTCGAGAAAAAAATAGCCCAACCCAAAACCAATAACTTTTGGGTTCGTTCTTCGATTTCATCGAAATCTTCGTTAGAACGCGCGGGATCGGTTTAGGGTTGGGCTAGATTGGTCCGAGCGAGCGCCGCGAGCGAGCATTTATCGCGACCTTTCTCCTCGTTTTCGTCTCTCTCGTGAAGCGGGAAAAACGCGAATGAAAGCG
Source organism: Bombus vancouverensis nearcticus (assembly GCF_051014615.1). Classification (NCBI taxonomy): domain Eukaryota; kingdom Metazoa; phylum Arthropoda; class Insecta; order Hymenoptera; family Apidae; genus Bombus; species Bombus vancouverensis. The sequence goes on along the minus strand of NC_134926.1, from coordinate 1,881,866 downwards.
AATGAACGCGAATGAACGCGAATGAACGAGAATGAACGCGAATGAACGCGAAAGAACGCGAAAGAACGCGAAAGAACGTGAAAGATGTTAGAACGGCGCGCGCGAGCGAGCGCACGGCGTGTCGCGCCCCGCAGCGTGCCTTTAGAGAGTCATAGTTACTCCCGCCGTTTACCCGCTGAATTTGACGTGCGCGCGCAGCGGCGTATTGCTTTTTACTCGTACGCGGCCGAGATAAACCGTTATTCCCGACGTATTTTATCGAGGTACGTCGATTTATGCAAAGATATTCCTACCTTGTAACGATTTTTAGCGGGTCATTTCGATGGGAACATCCGGCCTCTTCGTAGCGGGGCGACAAAATTCCGAGTTCCAACCTCCCGGTCAGTTTGGTCCGGCGGACGAAATTTTTCAAAAAAATAAAGTGAAATCGTTACTTTCGGCCAGATTACGTCGTAACATAGCGATTTCACGCAAAATTTCGATACATTATAACGCTTTTCAGCGAGTTATTTCTACTCGAACGTTCGAACAGAGGCGGATGTTTCAAAGTCCATGCGATGCAACTATACGCTCTTACGCGTTGCTCGCTCGCTCCGCTCGCTCGAGAAAAAAATAGCCCAACCCAAAACCAATAACTTTTGGTTTCGTTCTTCGATTTCATCGAAATCTTCGTTAGAACGCGCGGGATCGGTTTAGGGTTGGGCTAGATTGGTCCGAGCGAGCGCAGCGAGCGAGCATTTATCGCGACCTTTCTCCTCGTTTTCGTCTCTCTCGTGAAGCGGGAAAAAACGTGAATGAACGCGAACGAACGCGAATGAACGCGGATCAACGCTAAAGAACGCGAAAGAACGTGAAAGAGGTCAGAAGGGCGCTCGCGCGCGCGCGCACGGCGCGTCGCGCCCCGCAGCGTGCCTTAAGAGAGTCATAGTTACTCCCGCCGTTTACCCGCTGAGTTTGACGTGCGCGCGCAGCGGCGTATTGCTTTTTACTCGTACAAGACCGACATAAACCATTATTCCCGACTTTTTTTATCGAGGTACGTCGATTTATGCAAAGATATTCCTACCTTGTAACGATTTTTAGCGGGTCATTTCGATGGGAACATCCGGCCTCTTCGTAGCGGGGCCACAAAATTCCAAGTTCCAACCTCTCGGTCATTTTGGTCCGGCGGACGAAATTTTTCAAAAAAATAAAGTGAAATCGTTACTTTCGACCAGATTACGTCGTAACATAGCGATTTCACGCCAAATTTCGATACATTATAGCGCTTTTCAGCGAGTTATTTCTACTCGAACGTTCGAACAGAGGCGGATGTTTCAAAGTCCATGCGATGCAACGATACGCTCTTATTCGTTGCTCGCTCGCTCCGCTCGCTCGAGAAAAAAATAGCCCAACCCAAAACCAATAACTTTTGGGTTCGTTCTTCGATTTCATCGAAATCTTCGTTAGAACGCGAGGGATCGGTTTAGGGTTGGGCTAGATTGGTCCGAGCGAGCGCCGCGAGCGAGCATTTATCGCGACCTTTCTCCTCGTTTTCGTCTCTCTCGTGAAGCGGGAAAAACGCGAATGAACGCGAATGAACGAGAATGAACGCGAGTGAACGCGAAAGAACGCGAAAGAACGCGAAAGAACGTGAAAGAACGTGAAAGAACGTGAAAGATGTTAGAACGGCGCGCACGGCGCGTCGCGCCCCGCAGCGTGCCTTTAGAGAGTCATAGTTACTCCCGCCGTTTACCCGCTGAATTTGACGTGCGCGCGCAGCGGCGTATTGCTTTTTACTCGTACGCGGCCGAGATAAACCATTATTCCCGACGTATTTTATCGAGGTACGTCGATTTATGCAAAGATATTCCTACCTTGTAACGATTTTTAGCGGGTCATTTCGATGGGAACATCCGGCCTCTTCGTAGCGGGGCGACAAAATTCCGAGTTCCAACCTCCCGGTCAGTTTGGTCCGGCGGACGAAATTTTTCAAAAAAATAAAGTGAAATCGTTACTTTCGGCCAGATTACGTCGTAACATAGCGATTTCACGCAAAATTTCGATACATTATAACGCTTTTCAGCGAGTTATTTCTACTCGAACGTTCGAACAGAGGCGGATGTTTCAAAGTCCATGCGATGCAACGATACGCTCTTATTCGTTGCTCGCTCGCTCCGCTCGCTCGAAAAAAAATAGCCCAACCCAAAACCAATCCCTTTTGCGTTCGTCCTTCGATTTCATCGAAATCTTCGTTGGAACGCGCGGGATCGGTTTAGGGTTGGGCTAGATTGGTCCGACCGAGCGCAGCGAGCGACCATTTATCGCGACCTTTCTCCTCGTTTTCGTCTCTCTCGTGAAGCGGGAAAAATCGTGAATGAACGCGAACGAACGCGAATGAACGCGGATCAACGCGAAAGAACGCGAAAGGACGTGAAAGAGGTCAGAAGGGCGCTCGCGCGCGCGCGCACGGCGCGTCGCACCCCGCAGCGTGCCTTAAGAGAGTCATAGTTACTCCCGCCGTTTACCCGCTGAGTTTGACGTGCGCGCGCAGCGGCGTATTGCTTTTTACTCGTACAAGACCGACATAAACCATTATTCCCGACTTTTTTTATCGAGGTACGTCGATTTATGCAAAGATATTCCTACCTTGTAACGATTTTTAGCGGGTCATTTCGATGGGAACATCCGGCCTCTTTGTAGCGGGGCCACAAAATTCCAAGTTCCAACCTCTCGGTCATTTTGGTCCGGCGGACGAAATTTTTCAAAAAAATAAAGTGAAATCGTTACTTTCGACCAGATTACGTCGTAACATAGCGATTACACGCAAAATTTCGATACATTATAACGCTTTTCAGCGAGTTATTTCTACTCGAACGTTCGAACAGAGGCGGATGTTTCAAAGTCCATGCGATGCAACGATACGCTCTTATTCGTTGCTCGCTCGCTCCGCTCGCTCGAGAAAAAAATAGCCCAACCCAAAACCAATAACTTTTGGGTTCGTTCTTCGATTTCATCGAAATCTTCGTTAGAACGCGAGGGATCGGTTTATGGTTGGGCTAGATTGGTCCGAGCGAGCGCCGCGAGCGAGCATTTATCGCGACCTTTCTCCTCGTTTTCGTCTCTCTCGTGAAGCGGGAAAAACGCGAATGAACGCGAATGAACGAGAATGAACGCGAGTGAACGCGAAAGAACGCGAAAGAACGCGAAAGAACGTGAAAGAACGTGAAAGAACGTGAAAGAACGTGAAAGATGTTAGAACGGCGCGCACGGCGCGTCGCGCCCCGCAGCGTGCCTTTAGAGAGTCATAGTTACTCCCGCCGTTTACCCGCTGAATTTGACGTGCGCGCGCAGCGGCGTATTGCTTTTTACTCGTACGCGGCCGAGATAAACCATTATTCCCGACGTATTTTATCGAGGTACGTCGATTTATGCAAAGATATTCCTACCTTGTAACGATTTTTAGCGGGTCATTTCGATGGGAACATCCGGCCTCTTCGTAGCGGGGCGACAAAATTCCGAGTTCCAACCTCCCGGTCAGTTTGGTCCGGCGGACGAAATTTTTCAAAAAAATAAAGTGAAATCGTTACTTTCTGCCAGATTACGTCGTAACATAGCGATTTCACGCAAAATTTCGATACATTATAACGCTTTTCAGCGAGTTATTTCTACTCGAACGTTCGAACAGAGGCGGATGTTTCAAAGTCCATGCGATGCAACGATACGCTCTTACGCGTTGCTCGCTCGCTCCGCTCGCTCGAGAAAAAAATAGCCCAACCCAAAACCAATAACTTTTGGGTTCGTTCTTCGATTTCATCGAAATCTTCGTTAGAACGCGCGGGATCGGTTTAGGGTTGGGCTAGATTGGTCCGAGCGAGCGCCGCGAGCGAGCATTTATCGCGACCTTTCTCCTCGTTTTCGTCTCTCTCGTGAAGCGGGAAAAACGCGAATGAAAGCGAATGAACGCGAATGAACGCGAATGAACGAGAATGAACGCGAATGAACGCGAAAGAACGCGAAAGAACGCGAAAGAACGTGAAAGATGTTAGAACGGCGCGCGCGCTAGCGCACGGCGCGTCGCGCCCCGCAGCGTGCCTTTAGAGAGTCATAGTAACTCCCGCCGTTTACCCGCTGAATTTGACGTGCGCGCGCATCGGCGTATTGCTTTTTACTCGTACGCGGCCGAGATAAACCATTATTCCCGACGTATTTTATCGAGGTACGTCGATTTATGCAAAGATATTCCTACCTTGTAACGATTTTTAGCGGGTCATTTCGATGGGAACATCCGGCCTCTTCGTAGCGGGGCGACAAAATTCCAAGTTCCAACCTCTCGGTCATTTTGGTCCGGCGGACGAAATTTTTCAAAAAAATAAAGTGAAATCGTTACTTTCGACCAGATTACGTCGTAACATAGCGATTTCACGCAAAATTTCGATACATTATAGCGCTTTTCAGCGAGTTATTTCTACTCGAACGTTCGAACAGAGGCGGATGTTTCAAAGTCCATGCGATGCAACGATACGCTCTTATTCGTTGCTCGCTCGCTCCGCTCGCTCGAGAAAAAAATAGCCCAACCCAAAACCAATAACTTTTGGGTTCGTTCTTCGATTTCATCGAAATCTTCGTTAGAACGCGCGGGATCGGTTTAGGGTTGGGCTAGATTGGTCCGAGCGAGCGCCGCGAGCGAGCATTTATCGCGACCTTTCTCCTCGTTTTCGTCTCTCTCGTGAAGCGGGAAAAACGCGAATGAAAGCGAATGAACGCGAATGAACGAGAATGAACGCGAATGAACGCGAAAGAACGCGAAAGAACGCGAAAGAACGTGAAAGATGTTAGAACGGCGCGCGCGCGCGCGCACGGCGCGTCGCGCCCCGCAGCGTGCCTTTAGAGAGTCATAGTTACTCCCGCCGTTTACCCGCTGAATTTGACGTGCGCGCGCAGCGGCGTATTGCTTTTTACTCGTACGCGGCCGAGATAAACCATTATTCCCGACGTATTTTATCGAGGTACGCCGATTTATGCAAAGATATTCCTACCTTGTAACGATTTTTAGCGGGTCATTTCGATGGGAACATCCGGCCTCTTCGTAGCGGGGCGACAAAATTCCAAGTTCCAACCTCTCGGTCATTTTGGTCCGGCGGACGAAATTTTTCAAAAAAATAAAGTGAAATCGTTACTTTCGACCAGATTACGTCGTAACATAGCGATTTCACGCAAAATTTCGATACATTATAGCGCTTTTCAGCGAGTTATTTCTACTCGAACGTTCGAACAGAGGCGGATGTTTCAAAGTCCATGCGATGCAACGATACGCTCTTATTCGTTGCTCGCTCGCTCCGCTCGCTCGAGAAAAAAATAGCCCAACCCAAAACCAATAACTTTTGGGTTCGTTCTTCGATTTCATCGAAATCTTCGTTAGAACGCGCGGGATCGGTTTAGGGTTGGGCTAGATTGGTCCGAGCGAGCGCCGCGAGCGAGCATTTATCGCGACCTTTCTCCTCGTTTTCGTCTCTCTCGTGAAGCGGGAAAAACGCGAATGAAAGCGAATGAACGCGAATGAACGCGAATGAACGAGAATGAACGCGAATGAACGCGAAAGAACGCGAAAGAACGCGAAAGAACGTGAAAGATGTTAGAACGGCGCGCGCGCGCTAGCGCACGGCGCGTCGCGCCCCGCAGCGTGCCTTTAGAGAGTCATAGTTACTCCCGCCGTTTACCCACTGAATTTGACGTGCGCGCGCAGCGGCGTATTGCTTTTTACTCGTACGCGGCCGAGATAAACCATTATTCCCGACGTATTTTATCGAGGTACGTCGATTTATGCAAAGATATTCCTACCTTGTAACGATTTTTAGCGGGTCATTTCGATGGGAACATCCGGCCTCTTCGTAGCGGGGCGACAAAATTCCAAGTTCCATCCTCCCGGTCATTTTGGTCCGGCGGACGAAATTTTTCAAAAAAATAAAGTGAAATCGTTACTTTCGACCAGATTACGTCGTAACATAGCGATTTCACGCCAAATTTCGATACATTATAGCGCTTTTCAGCGAGTTATTTCTACTCGAACGTTCGAACAGAGGCGGATGTTTCAAAGTCCATGCGATGCAACGATACGCTCTTATTCGTTGCTCGCTCGCTCCGCTCGATCGAGAAAAAAATAGCCCAACCCAAAACCAATAACTTTTGGGTTCGTTCTTCGATTTCATCGAAATCTTCGTTAGAACGCGCGGGATCGGTTTAGGGTTGGGCTAGATTGGTCCGAGCGAGCGCCGCGAGCGAGCATTTATCGCGACCTTTCTCCTCGTTTTCGTCTCTCTCGAGAAGCGGGAAAAACGCGAATGAACGCCAATGAACGCGAATGAACGCGAAAGAACGCGAAAGAACGTGAAAGACGTTAGAAGGGCGCGCGCGCGCGCACGGCGCGTCGCGCCCCGCAGCGTGCCTTAAGAGAGTCATAGTTACTCCCGCCGTTTACCCGCTGAATTTGACGTGCGCGCGCAGCGGCGTATTGCTTTTTACTTGTACGCGGCCGAGATAAACCATTATTTCCGACGTATTTTATCGTGGTACGTCGATTTATGCAAAGATATTCCAACCTTGTAACGATTTTTAGCGGGTCAATTCGATGGGAACATCCGGCCTCTTCGTAGCGGGGCGACAAAATTCCAAGTTCCAACCTCTCGGCCATTTTGGTCCGGCGGACGAAATTTTTCAAAAAAATAAAGTGAAATCGTTACTTTCGACCAGATTACGTCGTAACATAGCGATTACACGCAAAATTTCGATACATTATAACGCTTTTCAGCGAGTTACTTCTACTCAAACGTTCGAACAGAGGCGGATGTTTCAAAGTCCATGCGATGCAACGATACGCTCTTACGCGTTGCTCGCTCGCTCCGCTCGCTCGAAAAAAAATAGCCCAACCCAAAACCAATAACTTTTGCGTTCGTTCTTCGATTTCATCGAAAACTTCGTTAGAACGCGCGGGATCGGTTTTGGGTTGGGCTAGATGGGTCCGAGCGAGCGCCGCGAGCGAGCATTTATCGCGACCTTTCTCCTCGTTTTCGTCTCTCTCGAGAAGCGGGAAAAACGCGAATGAACGCGAATGAACGCGAATGAACGCGAATGAACGCGAATGAACGCGAATGAACGCGAATGAACGCGAAAGAACGTGAAAGAACGTGAAAGACGTTAGAAGGGCGCGCGCGCGCGCGCGCACGGCGCGTCGCGCCCCGCAGCGTGCCTTAAGAGAGTCATAGTTACTCCCGCCGTTTACCCGCTGAATTTGACGTGCGCGCGCAGCGGCGTATTGCTTTTTACTTGTACGCGGCCGAGATAAACCATTATTTCCGACGTATTTTATCGTGGTACGTCGATTTATGCAAAGATATTCCAACCTTGTAACGATTTTTAGCGGGTCAATTCGATGGGAACATCCGGCCTCTTCGTAGCGGGGCGACAAAATTCCAAGTTCCAACCTCTCGGCCATTTTGCTCCGGCGGACGAAATTTTTCAAAAAAATAAAGTGAAATCGTTACTTTCGACCAGATTACGTCGTAACATAGCGATTTCACGCAAAATTTCGATACATTATAACGCTATTCAGCGAGTTACTTCTACTCGAACGTTCGAACAGAGGCGGATGTTTCAAAGTCCATGCGATGCAACGATACGCTCTTACGCGTTGCTCGCTCGCTCCGCTCGCTCGAAAAAAAATAGCGCAACCCAAAACCAATAACTTTTGCGTTCGTTCTTCGATTTCATCGAAAACTTCGTTAGAACGCGCGGGATCGGTGTAGGGTTGGGCTAGATGGGTCCGAGCGAGCGCCGCGAGCGAGCATTTATCGCGACCTTTCTCCTCGTTTTCGTCTCTCTCGAGAAGAGGGAAAAACGCGAATGAACGCGAATGAACGCGAATGAACGCGAATGAACGCGAATGAACGCGAATGAACGCGAATGAACGCGAATGAACGCGAAAGAACGCGAAAGAACGTGAAAGACGTTAGAAGGGCGCGCGCGCGCGCGCGCACGGCGCGTCGCGCCCCGCAGCGTGCCTTAAGAGAGTCATAGTTACTCCCGCCGTTTACCCGCTGAATTTGACGTGCGCGCGCAGCGGCGTATTGCTTTTTACTTGTACGCTTCCGAGATAAACCATTATTTTCGACGTATTTTATCGTGGTACGTCGATTTATGCAAAGATATTCCAACCTTGTAACGATTTTTAGCGGGTCAATTCGATGGGAACATCCGGCCTCTTCGTAGCGGGGCGACAAAATTCCAAGTTCCAACCTCTCGGCCATTTTGATCCGGCGGACGAAATTTTTCAAAAAAATAAAGTGAAATCGTTACTTTCGACCAGATTACGTCGTAACATAGCGATTTCACGCAAAATTTCGATACAGTATAACGCTATTCAGCGAGTCACTTCTACTCGAACGTTCTAACAGAGGCGGATGTTTCAAAGTCCATGCGATGCAACGATACGCTCTTACGCGTTGCTCGCTCGCTCCGCTCGCTCGAAAAAAAATAGCCCAACCCAAAACCAATAACTTTTGCGTTCGTTCTTCGATTTCATCGAAAACTTCGTTAGAACGCGCGGGATCGGTTTAGGGTTGGGCTAGATGGGTCCGAGCGAGCGCCGCGAGCGAGCATTTATCGCGACCTTTCTCCTCGTTTTCGTCTCTCTCGAGAAGCGGGAAAAACGCGAATGAACGCGAATGAACGCGAATGAACGCGAATGAACGCGAATGAACGCGAATGAACGCGAATGAACGCGAAAGAACGCGAAAGAACGTGAAAGACGTTAGAAGGGCGCGCGCGCGCGCGCGCACGGCGCGTCGCGCCCCGCAGCGTGCCTTAAGAGAGTCATAGTTACTCCCGCCGTTTACCCGCTGAATTTGACGTGCGCGCGCAGCGGCGTATTGCTTTTTACTTGTACGCGGCCGAGATAAACCATTATTTTCGACGTATTTCATCGTGGTACGTCGATTTATGCAAAGATATTCCAACCTTGTAACGATTTTTAGCGGGTCAATTCGATGGGAACATCCGGCCTCTTCGTAGCGGGGCGACAAAATTCCAAGTTCCAACCTCTCGGCCATTTTGATCCGGCGGACGAAATTTTTCAAAAAAATAAAGTGAAATCGTTACTTTCGACCAGATTACGTCGTAACATAGCGATTTCACGCAAAATTTCGATACAGTATAACGCTATTCAGCGAGTTACTTCTACTCGAACGTTCTAACAGAGGCGGATGTTTCAAAGTCCATGCGATGCAACGATACGCTCTTACGCGTTGCTCGCTCGCTCCGCTCGCTCGAAAAAAAATAGTCCAACCCAAAACCAATAACTTTTGCGTTCGTTCTTCGATTTCATCGAAAACTTCGTTAGAACGCGCGGGATCGGTTTAGGGTTGGGCTAGATGGGTCCGAGCGAGCGCCGCGAGCGAGCATTTATCGCGACCTTTCTCCTCGTTTTCGTCTCTCTCGAGAAGCGGGAAAAACGCGAATGAACGCGAATGAACGCGAATGAACGCGAATGAACGCGAATGAACGCGAATGAACGCGAATGAACGCGAAAGAACGCGAATGAACGCGAATGAACGCGAAAGAACGCGAAAGAACGTGAAAGACGTTAGAAGGGCGCGCGCGCGCGCGCGCACGGCGCGTCGCGCCCCGCAGCGTGCCTTAAGAGAGTCATAGCTACTCCCGCCGTTTACCCGCTGAATTTGACGTGGGCGCGCAGCGGCGTATTGCTTTTTACTTGTACGCGGCCGAGATAAACCATTATTTTCGACGTATTTTATCGTGGTACGTCGATTTATGCAAAGATATTCCAACCTTGTAACGATTTTTAGCGGGTCAATTCGATGGGAACATCCGGCCTCTTCGTAGCGGGGCGACAAAATTCCAAGTTCCAACCTCTCGGCCATTTTGATCCGGCGGACGAAATTTTTCAAAAAAATAAAGTGAAATCGTTACTTTCGACCAGATTACGTCGTAACATAGCGATTTCACGCAAAATTTCGATACAGTATAACGCTATTCAGCGAGTTACTTCTACTCGAACGTTCTAACAGAGGCGGATGTTTCAAAGTCCATGCGATGCAACGATACGCTCTTACGCGTTGCTCGCTCGCTCCGCTCGCTCGAAAAAAAATAGCCCAACCCAAAACCAATAACTTTTGCGTTCGTTCTTCGATTTCATCGAAAACTTCGTTAGAACGCGCGGGATCGGTTTAGGGTTGGGCTAGATGGGTCCGAGCGAGCGCCGCGAGCGAGCATTTATCGCGACCTTTCTCCTCGTTTTCGTCTCTCTCGAGAAGCGGGAAAAACGCGAATGAACGCGAATGAACGCGAATGAACGCGAATGAACGCGAATGAACGCGAATGAACGCGAATGAACGCGAATGAACGCGAAAGAACGCGAAAGAACGTGAAAGACGTTAGAAGGGCGCGCGCGCGCGCGCGCACGGCGCGTCGCGCCCCGCAGCGTGCCTTAAGAGAGTCATAGTTACTCCCGCCGTTTACCCGCTGAATTTGACGTGCGCGCGCAGCGGCGTATTGCTTTTTACTTGTACGCGGCCGAGATAAACCATTATTTTCGACGTATTTCATCGTGGTACGTCGATTTATGCAAAGATATTCCAACCTTGTAACGATTTTTAGCGGGTCAATTCGATGGGAACATCCGGCCTCTTCGTAGCGGGGCGACAAAATTCCAAGTTCCAACCTCTCGGCCATTTTGATCCGGCGGACGAAATTTTTCAAAAAAATAAAGTGAAATCGTTACTTTCGACCAGATTACGTCGTAACATAGCGATTTCACGCAAAATTTCGATACAGTATAACGCTATTCAGCGAGTTACTTCTACTCGAACGTTCTAACAGAGGCGGATGTTTCAAAGTCCATGCGATGCAACGATACGCTCTTACGCGTTGCTCGCTCGCTCCGCTCGCTCGAAAAAAAATAGTCCAACCCAAAACCAATAACTTTTGCGTTCGTTCTTCGATTTCATCGAAAACTTCGTTAGAACGCGCGGGATCGGTTTAGGGTTGGGCTAGATGGGTCCGAGCGAGCGCCGCGATCGAGCATTTATCGCGACATTTCTCCTCGTTTTCGTCTCTCTCGAGAAGCGGGAAAAACGCGAATGAACGCGAATGAACGCGAATGAACGCGAATGAACGCGAATGAACGCGAATGAACGCGAAAGAACGCGAAAGAACGTGAAAGACGTTAGAAGGGCGCGCGCGCGCGCGCGCTGCGCGTCGCGCCCCGCAGCGTGCCTTAAGAGAGTCATAGTTACTCCCGCCGTTTACCCGCTGAATTTGACGTGCGCGCGCAGCGGCGTATTGCTTTTTACTTGTACGCGGCCGAGATAAACCATTATTTCCGACGTATTTTATCGTGGCACGTCGATTTATGCAAAGATTTTCCAACCTTGTAACGATTTTTAGCGGGTCAATTCGATGGGAACATCCGGCCTCTTCGTAGCGGGGCGACAAAATTCCAAGTTCCAACCTCTCGGCCATTTTGGTCCGGCGGACGAAATTTTTCAAAAAAATAAAGTGAAATCGTTACTTTCGACCAGATTACGTCGTAACATAGCGATTTCACGCAAAATTTCGATACAGTATAACGCTATTCAGCGAGTTACTTCTACTCGAACGTTCTAACAGAGGCGGATGTTTCAAAGTCCATGCGATGCAACGATACGCTCTTATTCGTTGCTCGCTCGCTCCGCTCGATCGAGAAAAAAATAGCCCAACCCAAAACCAATAACTTTTGGGTTCGTTCTTCGATTTCATCGAAATCTTCGTTAGAACGCGCGGGATCGGTTTAGGGTTGGGCTAGATTGGTCCGAGCGAGCGCCGCGAGCGAGCATTTATCGCGACCTTTCTCCTCGTTTTCGTCTCTCTCGAGAAGCGGGAAAAACGCGAATGAACGCCAATGAACGCGAATGAACGCGAAAGAACGCGAAAGAACGTGAAAGACGTTAGAAGGGCGCGCGCGCGCGCACGGCGCGTCGCGCCCCGCAGCGTGCCTTAAGAGAGTCATAGTTACTCCCGCCGTTTACCCGCTGAATTTGACGTGCGCGCGCAGCGGCGTATTGCTTTTTACTTGTACGCGGCCGAGATAAACCATTATTTCCGACGTATTTTATCGTGGTACGTCGATTTATGCAAAGATATTCCAACCTTGTAACGATTTTTAGCGGGTCAATTCGATGGGAACATCCGGCCTCTTCGTAGCGGGGCGACAAAATTCCAAGTTCCAACCTCTCGGCCATTTTGGTCCGGCGGACGAAATTTTTCAAAAAAATAAAGTGAAATCGTTACTTTCGACCAGATTACGTCGTAACATAGCGATTACACGCAAAATTTCGATACATTATAACGCTTTTCAGCGAGTTACTTCTACTCAAACGTTCGAACAGAGGCGGATGTTTCAAAGTCCATGCGATGCAACGATACGCTCTTACGCGTTGCTCGCTCGCTCCGCTCGCTCGAAAAAAAATAGCCCAACCCAAAACCAATAACTTTTGCGTTCGTTCTTCGATTTCATCGAAAACTTCGTTAGAACGCGCGGGATCGGTTTTGGGTTGGGCTAGATGGGTCCGAGCGAGCGCCGCGAGCGAGCATTTATCGCGACCTTTCTCCTCGTTTTCGTCTCTCTCGAGAAGCGGGAAAAACGCGAATGAACGCGAATGAACGCGAATGAACGCGAATGAACGCGAATGAACGCGAATGAACGCGAATGAACGCGAAAGAACGTGAAAGAACGTGAAAGACGTTAGAAGGGCGCGCGCGCGCGCGCGCACGGCGCGTCGCGCCCCGCAGCGTGCCTTAAGAGAGTCATAGTTACTCCCGCCGTTTACCCGCTGAATTTGACGTGCGCGCGCAGCGGCGTATTGCTTTTTACTTGTACGCGGCCGAGATAAACCATTATTTTCGACGTATTTCATCGTGGTACGTCGATTTATGCAAAGATATTCCAACCTTGTAACGATTTTTAGCGGGTCAATTCGATGGGAACATCCGGCCTCTTCGTAGCGGGGCGACAAAATTCCAAGTTCCAACCTCTCGGCCATTTTGATCCGGCGGACGAAATTTTTCAAAAAAATAAAGTGAAATCGTTACTTTCGACCAGATTACGTCGTAACATAGCGATTTCACGCAAAATTTCGATACATTATAACGCTATTCAGCGAGTTACTTCTACTCGAACGTTCGAACAGAGGCGGATGTTTCAAAGTCCATGCGATGCAACGATACGCTCTTACGCGTTGCTCGCTCGCTCCGCTCGCTCGAAAAAAAATAGCGCAACCCAAAACCAATAACTTTTGCGTTCGTTCTTCGATTTCATCGAAAACTTCGTTAGAACGCGCGGGATCGGTGTAGGGTTGGGCTAGATGGGTCCGAGCGAGCGCCGCGAGCGAGCATTTATCGCGACCTTTCTCCTCGTTTTCGTCTCTCTCGAGAAGAGGGAAAAACGCGAATGAACGCGAATGAACGCGAATGAACGCGAATGAACGCGAATGAACGCGAATGAACGCGAATGAACGCGAATGAACGCGAAAGAACGCGAAAGAACGTGAAAGACGTTAGAAGGGCGCGCGCGCGCGCGCGCACGGCGCGTCGCGCCCCGCAGCGTGCCTTAAGAGAGTCATAGTTACTCCCGCCGTTTACCCGCTGAATTTGACGTGCGCGCGCAGCGGCGTATTGCTTTTTACTTGTACGCGGCCGAGATAAACCATTATTTTCGACGTATTTCATCGTGGTACGTCGATTTATGCAAAGATATTCCAACCTTGTAACGATTTTTAGCGGGTCAATTCGATGGGAACATCCGGCCTCTTCGTAGCGGGGCGACAAAATTCCAAGTTCCAACCTCTCGGCCATTTTGATCCGGCGGACGAAATTTTTCAAAAAAATAAAGTGAAATCGTTACTTTCGACCAGATTACGTCGTAACATAGCGATTTCACGCAAAATTTCGATACAGTATAACGCTATTCAGCGAGTTACTTCTACTCGAACGTTCTAACAGAGGCGGATGTTTCAAAGTCCATGCGATGCAACGATACGCTCTTACGCGTTGCTCGCTCGCTCCGCTCGCTCGAAAAAAAATAGTCCAACCCAAAACCAATAACTTTTGCGTTCGTTCTTCGATTTCATCGAAAACTTCGTTAGAACGCGCGGGATCGGTTTAGGGTTGGGCTAGATGGGTCCGAGCGAGCGCCGCGAGCGAGCATTTATCGCGACCTTTCTCCTCGTTTTCGTCTCTCTCGAGAAGCGGGAAAAACGCGAATGAACGCGAATGAACGCGAATGAACGCGAATGAACGCGAATGAACGCGAATGAACGCGAATGAACGCGAAAGAACGCGAATGAACGCGAATGAACGCGAAAGAACGCGAAAGAACGTGAAAGACGTTAGAAGGGCGCGCGCGCGCGCGCGCACGGCGCGTCGCGCCCCGCAGCGTGCCTTAAGAGAGTCATAGCTACTCCCGCCGTTTACCCGCTGAATTTGACGTGGGCGCGCAGCGGCGTATTGCTTTTTACTTGTACGCGGCCGAGATAAACCATTATTTTCGACGTATTTTATCGTGGTACGTCGATTTATGCAAAGATATTCCAACCTTGTAACGATTTTTAGCGGGTCAATTCGATGGGAACATCCGGCCTCTTCGTAGCGGGGCGACAAAATTCCAAGTTCCAACCTCTCGGCCATTTTGATCCGGCGGACGAAATTTTTCAAAAAAATAAAGTGAAATCGTTACTTTCGACCAGATTACGTCGTAACATAGCGATTTCACGCAAAATTTCGATACAGTATAACGCTATTCAGCGAGTTACTTCTACTCGAACGTTCTAACAGAGGCGGATGTTTCAAAGTCCATGCGATGCAACGATACGCTCTTACGCGTTGCTCGCTCGCTCCGCTCGCTCGAAAAAAAATAGCCCAACCCAAAACCAATAACTTTTGCGTTCGTTCTTCGATTTCATCGAAAACTTCGTTAGAACGCGCGGGATCGGTTTAGGGTTGGGCTAGATGGGTCCGAGCGAGCGCCGCGAGCGAGCATTTATCGCGACCTTTCTCCTCGTTTTCGTCTCTCTCGAGAAGCGGGAAAAACGCGAATGAACGCGAATGAACGCGAATGAACGCGAATGAACGCGAATGAACGCGAATGAACGCGAATGAACGCGAATGAACGCGAAAGAACGCGAAAGAACGTGAAAGACGTTAGAAGGGCGCGCGCGCGCGCGCGCACGGCGCGTCGCGCCCCGCAGCGTGCCTTAAGAGAGTCATAGTTACTCCCGCCGTTTACCCGCTGAATTTGACGTGCGCGCGCAGCGGCGTATTGCTTTTTACTTGTACGCGGCCGAGATAAACCATTATTTTCGACGTATTTCATCGTGGTACGTCGATTTATGCAAAGATATTCCAACCTTGTAACGATTTTTAGCGGGTCAATTCGATGGGAACATCCGGCCTCTTCGTAGCGGGGCGACAAAATTCCAAGTTCCAACCTCTCGGCCATTTTGATCCGGCGGACGAAATTTTTCAAAAAAATAAAGTGAAATCGTTACTTTCGACCAGATTACGTCGTAACATAGCGATTTCACGCAAAATTTCGATACAGTATAACGCTATTCAGCGAGTTACTTCTACTCGAACGTTCTAACAGAGGCGGATGTTTCAAAGTCCATGCGATGCAACGATACGCTCTTACGCGTTGCTCGCTCGCTCCGCTCGCTCGAAAAAAAATAGTCCAACCCAAAACCAATAACTTTTGCGTTCGTTCTTCGATTTCATCGAAAACTTCGTTAGAACGCGCGGGATCGGTTTAGGGTTGGGCTAGATGGGTCCGAGCGAGCGCCGCGATCGAGCATTTATCGCGACATTTCTCCTCGTTTTCGTCTCTCTCGAGAAGCGGGAAAAACGCGAATGAACGCGAATGAACGCGAATGAACGCGAATGAACGCGAATGAACGCGAATGAACGCGAAAGAACGCGAAAGAACGTGAAAGACGTTAGAAGGGCGCGCGCGCGCGCGCGCTGCGCGTCGCGCCCCGCAGCGTGCCTTAAGAGAGTCATAGTTACTCCCGCCGTTTACCCGCTGAATTTGACGTGCGCGCGCAGCGGCGTATTGCTTTTTACTTGTACGCGGCCGAGATAAACCATTATTTCCGACGTATTTTATCGTGGCACGTCGATTTATGCAAAGATTTTCCAACCTTGTAACGATTTTTAGCGGGTCAATTCGATGGGAACATCCGGCCTCTTCGTAGCGGGGCGACAAAATTCCAAGTTCCAACCTCTCGGCCATTTTGGTCCGGCGGACGAAATTTTTCAAAAAAATAAAGTGAAATCGTTACTTTCGACCAGATTACGTCGTAACATAGCGATTTCACGCAAAATTTCGATACAGTATAACGCTATTCAGCGAGTTACTTCTACTCGAACGTTCTAACAGAGGCGGATGTTTCAAAGTCCATGCGATGCAACGATACGCTCTTATTCGTTGCTCGCTCGCTCCGCTCGATCGAGAAAAAAATAGCCCAACCCAAAACCAATAACTTTTGGGTTCGTTCTTCGATTTCATCGAAATCTTCGTTAGAACGCGCGGGATCGGTTTAGGGTTGGGCTAGATTGGTCCGAGCGAGCGCCGCGAGCGAGCATTTATCGCGACCTTTCTCCTCGTTTTCGTCTCTCTCGAGAAGCGGGAAAAACGCGAATGAACGCCAATGAACGCGAATGAACGCGAAAGAACGCGAAAGAACGTGAAAGACGTTAGAAGGGCGCGCGCGCGCGCACGGCGCGTCGCGCCCCGCAGCGTGCCTTAAGAGAGTCATAGTTACTCCCGCCGTTTACCCGCTGAATTTGACGTGCGCGCGCAGCGGCGTATTGCTTTTTACTTGTACGCGGCCGAGATAAACCATTATTTCCGACGTATTTTATCGTGGTACGTCGATTTATGCAAAGATATTCCAACCTTGTAACGATTTTTAGCGGGTCAATTCGATGGGAACATCCGGCCTCTTCGTAGCGGGGCGACAAAATTCCAAGTTCCAACCTCTCGGCCATTTTGGTCCGGCGGACGAAATTTTTCAAAAAAATAAAGTGAAATCGTTACTTTCGACCAGATTACGTCGTAACATAGCGATTACACGCAAAATTTCGATACATTATAACGCTTTTCAGCGAGTTACTTCTACTCAAACGTTCGAACAGAGGCGGATGTTTCAAAGTCCATGCGATGCAACGATACGCTCTTACGCGTTGCTCGCTCGCTCCGCTCGCTCGAAAAAAAATAGCCCAACCCAAAACCAATAACTTTTGCGTTCGTTCTTCGATTTCATCGAAAACTTCGTTAGAACGCGCGGGATCGGTTTTGGGTTGGGCTAGATGGGTCCGAGCGAGCGCCGCGAGCGAGCATTTATCGCGACCTTTCTCCTCGTTTTCGTCTCTCTCGAGAAGCGGGAAAAACGCGAATGAACGCGAATGAACGCGAATGAACGCGAATGAACGCGAATGAACGCGAATGAACGCGAATGAACGCGAAAGAACGTGAAAGAACGTGAAAGACGTTAGAAGGGCGCGCGCGCGCGCGCGCACGGCGCGTCGCGCCCCGCAGCGTGCCTTAAGAGAGTCATAGTTACTCCCGCCGTTTACCCGCTGAATTTGACGTGCGCGCGCAGCGGCGTATTGCTTTTTACTTGTACGCGGCCGAGATAAACCATTATTTTCGACGTATTTCATCGTGGTACGTCGATTTATGCAAAGATATTCCAACCTTGTAACGATTTTTAGCGGGTCAATTCGATGGGAACATCCGGCCTCTTCGTAGCGGGGCGACAAAATTCCAAGTTCCAACCTCTCGGCCATTTTGATCCGGCGGACGAAATTTTTCAAAAAAATAAAGTGAAATCGTTACTTTCGACCAGATTACGTCGTAACATAGCGATTTCACGCAAAATTTCGATACATTATAACGCTATTCAGCGAGTTACTTCTACTCGAACGTTCGAACAGAGGCGGATGTTTCAAAGTCCATGCGATGCAACGATACGCTCTTACGCGTTGCTCGCTCGCTCCGCTCGCTCGAAAAAAAATAGCGCAACCCAAAACCAATAACTTTTGCGTTCGTTCTTCGATTTCATCGAAAACTTCGTTAGAACGCGCGGGATCGGTGTAGGGTTGGGCTAGATGGGTCCGAGCGAGCGCCGCGAGCGAGCATTTATCGCGACCTTTCTCCTCGTTTTCGTCTCTCTCGAGAAGAGGGAAAAACGCGAATGAACGCGAATGAACGCGAATGAACGCGAATGAACGCGAATGAACGCGAATGAACGCGAATGAACGCGAATGAACGCGAAAGAACGCGAAAGAACGTGAAAGACGTTAGAAGGGCGCGCGCGCGCGCGCGCACGGCGCGTCGCGCCCCGCAGCGTGCCTTAAGAGAGTCATAGTTACTCCCGCCGTTTACCCGCTGAATTTGACGTGCGCGCGCAGCGGCGTATTGCTTTTTACTTGTACGCTTCCGAGATAAACCATTATTTTCGACGTATTTTATCGTGGTACGTCGATTTATGCAAAGATATTCCAACCTTGTAACGATTTTTAGCGGGTCAATTCGATGGGAACATCCGGCCTCTTCGTAGCGGGGCGACAAAATTCCAAGTTCCAACCTCTCGGCCATTTTGATCCGGCGGACGAAATTTTTCAAAAAAATAAAGTGAAATCGTTACTTTCGACCAGATTACGTCGTAACATAGCGATTTCACGCAAAATTTCGATACAGTATAACGCTATTCAGCGAGTCACTTCTACTCGAACGTTCTAACAGAGGCGGATGTTTCAAAGTCCATGCGATGCAACGATACGCTCTTACGCGTTGCTCGCTCGCTCCGCTCGCTCGAAAAAAAATAGCCCAACCCAAAACCAATAACTTTTGCGTTCGTTCTTCGATTTCATCGAAAACTTCGTTAGAACGCGCGGGATCGGTTTAGGGTTGGGCTAGATGGGTCCGAGCGAGCGCCGCGAGCGAGCATTTATCGCGACCTTTCTCCTCGTTTTCGTCTCTCTCGAGAAGCGGGAAAAACGCGAATGAACGCGAATGAACGCGAATGAACGCGAATGAACGCGAATGAACGCGAATGAACGCGAATGAACGCGAAAGAACGCGAAAGAACGTGAAAGACGTTAGAAGGGCGCGCGCGCGCGCGCGCACGGCGCGTCGCGCCCCGCAGCGTGCCTTAAGAGAGTCATAGTTACTCCCGCCGTTTACCCGCTGAATTTGACGTGCGCGCGCAGCGGCGTATTGCTTTTTACTTGTACGCGGCCGAGATAAACCATTATTTTCGACGTATTTCATCGTGGTACGTCGATTTATGCAAAGATATTCCAACCTTGTAACGATTTTTAGCGGGTCAATTCGATGGGAACATCCGGCCTCTTCGTAGCGGGGCGACAAAATTCCAAGTTCCAACCTCTCGGCCATTTTGATCCGGCGGACGAAATTTTTCAAAAAAATAAAGTGAAATCGTTACTTTCGACCAGATTACGTCGTAACATAGCGATTTCACGCAAAATTTCGATACATTATAACGCTATTCAGCGAGTTACTTCTACTCGAACGTTCTAACAGAGGCGGATGTTTCAAAGTCCATGCGATGCAACGATACGCTCTTACGCGTTGCTCGCTCGCTCCGCTCGCTCGAAAAAAAATAGTCCAACCCAAAACCAATAACTTTTGCGTTCGTTCTTCGATTTCATCGAAAACTTCGTTAGAACGCGCGGGATCGGTTTAGGGTTGGGCTAGATGGGTCCGAGCGAGCGCCGCGAGCGAGCATTTATCGCGACCTTTCTCCTCGTTTTCGTCTCTCTCGAGAAGCGGGAAAAACGCGAATGAACGCGAATGAACGCGAATGAACGCGAATGAACGCGAATGAACGCGAATGAACGCGAATGAACGCGAAAGAACGCGAATGAACGCGAATGAACGCGAAAGAACGCGAAAGAACGTGAAAGACGTTAGAAGGGCGCGCGCGCGCGCGCGCACGGCGCGTCGCGCCCCGCAGCGTGCCTTAAGAGAGTCATAGCTACTCCCGCCGTTTACCCGCTGAATTTGACGTGGGCGCGCAGCGGCGTATTGCTTTTTACTTGTACGCGGCCGAGATAAACCATTATTTTCGACGTATTTTATCGTGGTACGTCGATTTATGCAAAGATATTCCAACCTTGTAACGATTTTTAGCGGGTCAATTCGATGGGAACATCCGGCCTCTTCGTAGCGGGGCGACAAAATTCCAAGTTCCAACCTCTCGGCCATTTTGATCCGGCGGACGAAATTTTTCAAAAAAATAAAGTGAAATCGTTACTTTCGACCAGATTACGTCGTAACATAGCGATTTCACGCAAAATTTCGATACAGTATAACGCTATTCAGCGAGTTACTTCTACTCGAACGTTCTAACAGAGGCGGATGTTTCAAAGTCCATGCGATGCAACGATACGCTCTTACGCGTTGCTCGCTCGCTCCGCTCGCTCGAAAAAAAATAGCCCAACCCAAAACCAATAACTTTTGCGTTCGTTCTTCGATTTCATCGAAAACTTCGTTAGAACGCGCGGGATCGGTTTAGGGTTGGGCTAGATGGGTCCGAGCGAGCGCCGCGAGCGAGCATTTATCGCGACCTTTCTCCTCGTTTTCGTCTCTCTCGAGAAGCGGGAAAAACGCGAATGAACGCGAATGAACGCGAATGAACGCGAATGAACGCGAATGAACGCGAATGAACGCGAATGAACGCGAATGAACGCGAAAGAACGCGAAAGAACGTGAAAGACGTTAGAAGGGCGCGCGCGCGCGCGCGCACGGCGCGTCGCGCCCCGCAGCGTGCCTTAAGAGAGTCATAGTTACTCCCGCCGTTTACCCGCTGAATTTGACGTGCGCGCGCAGCGGCGTATTGCTTTTTACTTGTACGCGGCCGAGATAAACCATTATTTTCGACGTATTTCATCGTGGTACGTCGATTTATGCAAAGATATTCCAACCTTGTAACGATTTTTAGCGGGTCAATTCGATGGGAACATCCGGCCTCTTCGTAGCGGGGCGACAAAATTCCAAGTTCCAACCTCTCGGCCATTTTGATCCGGCGGACGAAATTTTTCAAAAAAATAAAGTGAAATCGTTACTTTCGACCAGATTACGTCGTAACATAGCGATTTCACGCAAAATTTCGATACAGTATAACGCTATTCAGCGAGTTACTTCTACTCGAACGTTCTAACAGAGGCGGATGTTTCAAAGTCCATGCGATGCAACGATACGCTCTTACGCGTTGCTCGCTCGCTCCGCTCGCTCGAAAAAAAATAGTCCAACCCAAAACCAATAACTTTTGCGTTCGTTCTTCGATTTCATCGAAAACTTCGTTAGAACGCGCGGGATCGGTTTAGGGTTGGGCTAGATGGGTCCGAGCGAGCGCCGCGATCGAGCATTTATCGCGACATTTCTCCTCGTTTTCGTCTCTCTCGAGAAGCGGGAAAAACGCGAATGAACGCGAATGAACGCGAATGAACGCGAATGAACGCGAATGAACGCGAATGAACGCGAAAGAACGCGAAAGAACGTGAAAGACGTTAGAAGGGCGCGCGCGCGCGCGCGCTGCGCGTCGCGCCCCGCAGCGTGCCTTAAGAGAGTCATAGTTACTCCCGCCGTTTACCCGCTGAATTTGACGTGCGCGCGCAGCGGCGTATTGCTTTTTACTTGTACGCGGCCGAGATAAACCATTATTTCCGACGTATTTTATCGTGGCACGTCGATTTATGCAAAGATTTTCCAACCTTGTAACGATTTTTAGCGGGTCAATTCGATGGGAACATCCGGCCTCTTCGTAGCGGGGCGACAAAATTCCAAGTTCCAACCTCTCGGCCATTTTGGTCCGGCGGACGAAATTTTTCAAAAAAATAAAGTGAAATCGTTACTTTCGACCAGATTACGTCGTAACATAGCGATTTCACGCAAAATTTCGATACAGTATAACGCTATTCAGCGAGTTACTTCTACTCGAACGTTCTAACAGAGGCGGATGTTTCAAAGTCAATGCGATGCAACGATACGCTCTTACGCGTTGCTCGCTCGCTCCGCTCGCTCGAAAAAAAATAGCCCAACCCAAAACCAATAACTTTTGCGTTCGTTCTTCGATTTCATCGAAAACTTCGTTAGAACGCGCGGGATCGGTTTAGGGTTGGGCTAGATGGGTCCGAGCGAGCGCCGCGAGCGAGCATGTATCGCGACCTTTCTCCTCGTTTTCGTCTCTCTCGAGAAGCGGGAAAAACGCGAATGAACGCGAATGAACGCGAATGAACGCGAATGAACGCGAATGAACGCGAATGAACGCGAATGAACGCGAATGAACGCGAATGAACGCGAAAGAACGCGAAAGAACGTGAAAGGCGTTAGAAGGGCGCGCGCGCGCGCGCGCACGGCGCGTCGCGCCCCGCAGCGTGCCTTAAGAGAGTCATAGTTACTCCCGCCGTTTACCCGCTGAATTTGACGTGCGCGCGCAGCGGCGTATTGCTTTTTACTTGTACGCGGCCGAGATAAACCATTATTTCCGACGTATTTTATCGTGGTACGTCGATTTATGCAAAGATATTCCAACCTTGTAACGATTTTTAGCGGGTCAATTCGATGGGAACATCCGGCCTCTTCGTAGCGGGGCGACAAAATTCCAAGTTCCAACCTCTCGGCCATTTTGGTCCGGCGGACGAAATTTTTCAAAAAAATAAAGTGAAATTGTTACTTTCGACCAGATTACGTCGTAACATAGCGATTACACGCAAAATTTCGATACATTATAACGCTTTTCAGCGAGTTAATTCTACTCGAACGTTCGAACAGAGGCGGATGTTTCAAAGTCCATCCGATGCAACGATACGCTCTTACGCGTTGCTCGCTCGCTCCGCTCGCTCGAAAAAAAATAGCCCAACCCAAACCCAATAACTTTTGCGTTCGTTCTTCGATTTCATCGAAAACTTCGTTAGAACGCGCGGGATCGGTTTAGGGTTGGGCTAGATGGGTCCGAGCGAGCGCCGCGAGCGAGCATTTATCGCGACCTTTCTCCTCGTTTTCGTCTCTCTCGAGAAGCGGGAAAAACGCGAATGAACGCGAATGAACGCGAATGAACGCGAATGAACGCGAATGAACGCGAATGAACGCGAATGAACGCGAATGAACGCGAAAGAACGCGAAAGAACGTGAAAGACGTTAGAAGGGCGCGCGCGCGCGCGCGCACGGCGCGTCGCGCCCCGCAGCGTGCCTTAAGAGAGTCATAGTTACTCCCGCCGTTTACCCGCTGAATTTGACGTGCGCGCGCAGCGGTGTATTGCTTTTTACTCGTACGCGACCGACATAAACCATTATTCCCGACGTATTTTATCGAGGTACGTCGATTTGTGCAAAGATATTCCTACCTTGTAACGATTTTTAGCAGGTCATTTCGATGGGAACATCCGGCCTCTTCGTAGCGGGGCGACAAAATTCCAAGTTCCAACCTCCCGGTCATTTTGGTCCGGCGGACGAAAGTTTTCAAAAAAATAAAGTGAAATCGTTACTTTCGGCCAGATTACGTCGTAACATAGCGATTTCGCGCAAAATTTCGGTACAGTATAACGCTTTTCAGCGAGTTACTTCTACTCGAACGTTCGAACAGAGGCGGATGTTTCAAAGTCCATCCGATGCAACGATACGCTCTTACGCGTTGCTCGCTCGCTCCGCTCGCTCGAAAAAAAATAGCCCAACCCAAACCCAATAACTTTTGCGTTCGTTCTTCGATTTCATCGAAAACTTCGTTAGAACGCGCGGGATCGGTTTAGGGTTGGGCTAGATGGGTCCGAGCGAGCGCCGCGAGCGAGCATTTATCGCGACCTTTCTCCTCGTTTTCGTCTCTCTCGAGAAGCGGGAAAAACGCGAATGAACGCGAATGAACGCGAATGAACGCGAATGAACGCGAATGAACGCGAATGAACGCGAATGAACGCGAAAGAACGCGAAAGAACGTGAAAGGCGTTAGAAGGGCGCGCGCGCGCGCGCGCACGGCGCGTCGCGCCCCGCAGCGTGCCTTAAGAGAGTCATAGTTACTCCCGCCGTTTACCCGCTGAATTTGACGTGCGCGCGCAGCGGCGTATTGCTTTTTACTTGTACGCGGCCGAGATAAACCATTATTTC
The DNA here is from genome assembly GCF_051014615.1 of Bombus vancouverensis nearcticus. Taxonomy (NCBI): domain Eukaryota; kingdom Metazoa; phylum Arthropoda; class Insecta; order Hymenoptera; family Apidae; genus Bombus; species Bombus vancouverensis. The sequence continues at coordinate 1,857,655 of NC_134926.1, read as the reverse complement.
CGACGTATTTTATCGTGGTACGTCGATTTATGCAAAGATATTCCAACCTTGTAACGATTTTTAGCGGGTCAATTCGATGGGAACATCCGGCCTCTTCGTAGCGGGGCGACAAAATTCCAAGTTCCAACCTCTCGGCCATTTTGGTCCGGCGGACGAAATTTTTCAAAAAAATAAAGTGAAATCGTTACTTTCGACCAGATTACGTCGTAACATAGCGATTACACGCAAAATTTCGATACATTATAACGCTTTTCAGCGAGTTACTTCTACTCGAACGTTCGAACAGAGGCGGATGTTTCAAAGTCCATCCGATGCAACGATACGCTCTTACGCGTTGCTCGCTCGCTCCGCTCGCTCGAAAAAAAATAGCCCAACCCAAACCCAATAACTTTTGCGTTCGTTCTTCGATTTCATCGAAAACTTCGTTAGAACGCGCGGGATCGGTTTAGGGTTGGGCTAGATGGGTCCGAGCGAGCGCCGCGAGCGAGCATTTATCGCGACCTTTCTCCTCGTTTTCGTCTCTCTCGAGAAGCGGGAAAAACGCGAATGAACGCGAATGAACGCGAATGAACGCGAATGAACGCGAATGAACGCGAATGAACGCGAATGAACGCGAATGAACGCGAAAGAACGCGAAAGAACGTGAAAGACGTTAGAAGGGCGCGCGCGCGCGCGCGCACGGCGCGTCGCGCCCCGCAGCGTGCCTTAAGAGAGTCATAGTTACTCCCGCCGTTTACCCGCTGAATTTGACGTGCGCGCGCAGCGGTGTATTGCTTTTTACTCGTACGCGACCGACATAAACCATTATTCCCGACGTATTTTATCGAGGTACGTCGATTTGTGCAAAGATATTCCTACCTTGTAACGATTTTTAGCAGGTCATTTCGATGGGAACATCCGGCCTCTTCGTAGCGGGGCGACAAAATTCCAAGTTCCAACCTCCCGGTCATTTTGGTCCGGCGGACGAAAGTTTTCAAAAAAATAAAGTGAAATCGTTACTTTCGGCCAGATTACGTCGTAACATAGCGATTTCGCGCAAAATTTCGGTACAGTATAACGCTTTTCAGCGAGTTACTTCTACTCGAACGTTCGAACAGAGGCGGATGTTTCAAAGTCCATCCGATGCAACGATACGCTCTTACGCGTTGCTCGCTCGCTCCGCTCGCTCGAAAAAAAATAGCCCAACCCAAACCCAATAACTTTTGCGTTCGTTCTTCGATTTCATCGAAAACTTCGTTAGAACGCGCGGGATCGGTTTAGGGTTGGGCTAGATGGGTCCGAGCGAGCGCCGCGAGCGAGCATTTATCGCGACCTTTCTCCTCGTTTTCGTCTCTCTCGAGAAGCGGGAAAAACGCGAATGAACGCGAATGAACGCGAATGAACGCGAATGAACGCGAATGAACGCGAATGAACGCGAATGAACGCGAATGAACGCGAATGAACGCGAAAGAACGCGAATGAACGCGAATGAACGCGAAAGAACGCGAAAGAACGCGAAAGAACGTGAAAGACGTTAGAAGGGCGCGCGCGCGCGCGCGCACGGCGCGTCGCGCCCCGCAGCGTGCCTTAAGAGAGTCATAGTTACTCCCGCCGTTTACCCGCTGAATTTGACGTGCGCGCGCAGCGGCGTATTGCTTTTTACTTGTACGCGGCCGAGATAAACCATTATTTTCGACGTATTTTATCGTGGTACGTCGATTTATGCAAAGATATTCCAACCTTGTAACGATTTTTAGCGGGTCAATTCGATGGGAACATCCGGCCTCTTCGTAGCGGGGCGACAAAATTCCAAGTTCCAACCTCTCGGCCATTTTGATCCGGCGGACGAAATTTTTCAAAAAAATAAAGTGAAATCGTTACTTTCGACCAGATTACGTCGTAACATAGCGATTTCACGCAAAATTTCGATACAGTATAACGCTATTCAGCGAGTTACTTCTACTCGAACGTTCTAACAGAGGCGGATGTTTCAAAGTCCATGCGATGCAACGATACGCTCTTACGCGTTGCTCGCTCGCTCCGCTCGCTCGAAAAAAAATAGCCCAACCCAAAACCAATAACTTTTGCGTTCGTTCTTCGATTTCATCGAAAACTTCGTTAGAACGCGCGGGATCGGTTTAGGGTTGGGCTAGATGGGTCCGAGCGAGCGCCGCGAGCGAGCATTTATCGCGACCTTTCTCCTCGTTTTCGTCTCTCTCGAGAAGCGGGAAAAACGCGAATGAACGCGAATGAACGCGAATGAACGCGAATGAACGCGAATGAACGCGAATGAACGCGAATGAACGCGAAAGAACGCGAAAGAACGTGAAAGGCGTTAGAAGGGCGCGCGCGCGCGCGCGCACGGCGCGTCGCGCCCCGCAGCGTGCCTTAAGAGAGTCATAGTTACTCCCGCCGTTTACCCGCTGAATTTGACGTGCGCGCGCAGCGGCGTATTGCTTTTTACTTGTACGCGGCCGAGATAAACCATTATTTCCGACGTATTTTATCGTGGTACGTCGATTTATGCAAAGATATTCCAACCTTGTAACGATTTTTAGCGGGTCAATTCGATGGGAACATCCGGCCTCTTCGTAGCTTGGCGACAAAATTCCAAGTTCCAACCTCTCGGCCATTTTGGTCCGGCGGACGAAATTTTTCAAAAAAATAAAGTGAAATCGTTACTTTCGACCAGATTACGTCGTAACATAGCGATTACACGCAAAATTTCGATACATTATAACGCTTTTCAGCGAGTTACTTCTACTCGAACGTTCGAACAGAGGCGGATGTTTCAAAGTCCATCCGATGCAACGATACGCTCTTACGCGTTGCTCGCTCGCTCCGCTCGCTCGAAAAAAAATAGCCCAACCCAAACCCAATAACTTTTGCGTTCGTTCTTCGATTTCATCGAAAACTTCGTTAGAACGCGCGGGATCGGTTTAGGGTTGGGCTAGATGGGTCCGAGCGAGCGCCGCGAGCGAGCATTTATCGCGACCTTTCTCCTCGTTTTCGTCTCTCTCGAGAAGCGGGAAAAACGCGAATGAACGCGAATGAACGCGAATGAACGCGAATGAACGCGAATGAACGCGAATGAACGCGAATGAACGCGAATGAACGCGAAAGAACGCGAAAGAACGTGAAAGACGTTAGAAGGGCGCGCGCGCGCGCGCGCACGGCGCGTCGCGCCCCGCAGCGTGCCTTAAGAGAGTCATAGTTACTCCCGCCGTTTACCCGCTGAATTTGACGTGCGCGCGCAGCGGTGTATTGCTTTTTACTCGTACGCGACCGACATAAACCATTATTCCCGACGTATTTTATCGAGGTACGTCGATTTGTGCAAAGATATTCCTACCTTGTAACGATTTTTAGCAGGTCATTTCGATGGGAACATCCGGCCTCTTCGTAGCGGGGCGACAAAATTCCAAGTTCCAACCTCCCGGTCATTTTGGTCCGGCGGACGAAAGTTTTCAAAAAAATAAAGTGAAATCGTTACTTTCGGCCAGATTACGTCGTAACATAGCGATTTCGCGCAAAATTTCGGTACAGTATAACGCTATTCAGCGAGTTACTTCTACTCGAACGTTCTAACAGAGGCGGATGTTTCAAAGTCCATGCGATGCAACGATACGCTCTTACGCGTTGCTCGCTCGCTCCGCTCGCTCGAAAAAAAATAGTCCAACCCAAAACCAATAACTTTTGCGTTCGTTCTTCGATTTCATCGAAAACTTCGTTAGAACGCGCGGGATCGGTTTAGGGTTGGGCTAGATGGGTCCGAGCGAGCGCCGCGAGCGAGCATTTATCGCGACCTTTCTCCTCGTTTTCGTCTCTCTCGAGAAGCGGGAAAAACGCGAATGAACGCGAATGAACGCGAATGAACGCGAATGAACGCGAATGAACGCGAATGAACGCGAAAGAACGCGAAAGAACGTGAAAGACGTTAGAAGGGCGCGCGCGCGCGCGCGCTGCGCGTCGCGCCCCGCAGCGTGCCTTAAGAGAGTCATAGTTACTCCCGCCGTTTACCCGCTGAATTTGACGTGCGCGCGCAGCGGCGTATTGCTTTTTACTTGTACGCGGCCGAGATAAACCATTATTTCCGACGTATTTTATCGTGGTACGTCGATTTATGCAAAGATTTTCCAACCTTGTAACGATTTTTAGCGGGTCAATTCGATGGGAACATCCGGCCTCTTCGTAGCGGGGCGACAAAATTCCAAGTTCCAACCTCTCGGCCATTTTGGTCCGGCGGACGAAATTTTTCAAAAAAATAAAGTGAAATCGTTACTTTCGACCAGATTACGTCGTAACATAGCGATTACACGCAAAATTTCGATACATTATAACGCTTTTCAGCGAGTTACTTCTACTCGAACGTTCGAACAGAGGCGGATGTTTCAAAGTCCATCCGATGCAACGATACGCTCTTACGCGTTGCTCGCTCGCTCCGCTCGCTCGAAACAAAATAGCCCAACCCAAAACCAATAACTTTTGCGTTCGTTCTTCGATTTCATCGAAAACTTCGTTAGAACGCGCGGGATCGGTTTAGGGTTGGGCTAGATGGGTCCGAGCGAGCGCCGCGAGCGAGCATGTATCGCGACCTTTCTCCTCGTTTTCGTCTCTCTCGAGAAGCGGGAAAAACGCGAATGAACGCGAATGAACGCGAATGAACGCGAATGAACGCGAATGAACGCGAATGAACGCGAATGAACGCGAATGAACGCGAATGAACGCGAAAGAACGCGAAAGAACGTGAAAGACGTTAGAAGGGCGCGCGCGCGCGCGCACGGCGCGTCGCGCCCCGCAGCGTGCCTTAAGAGAGTCATAGTTACACCCGCCGTTTACCCGCTGAATTTGACGTGCGCGTGCAGCGGCGTATTGCTTTTTACTTGTACGCGGCCGAGATAAACCATTATTTCCGACGTATTTTATCGTGGTACGTCGATTTATGCAAAGATATTCCAACCTTGTAACGATTTTTAGCGGGTCAATTCGATGGGAACATCCGGCCTCTTCGTAGCGGGGCGACAAAATTCCAAGTTCCAACCTCTCGGCCATTTTGATCCGGCGGACGAAATTTTTCAAAAAAATAAAGTGAAATCGTTACTTTCGACCAGATTACGTCGTAACATAGCGATTTCACGCAAAATTTCGATACAGTATAACGCTATTCAGCGAGTTACTTCTACTCGAACGTTCTAACAGAGGCGGATGTTTCAAAGTCCATGCGATGCAACGATACGCTCTTACGCGTTGCTCGCTCGCTCCGCTCGCTCGAAAAAAAATAGCCCAACCCAAAACCAATAACTTTTGCGTTCGTTCTTCGATTTCATCGAAAACTTCGTTAGAACGCGCGGGATCGGTTTAGGGTTGGGCTAGATGGGTCCGAGCGAGCGCCGCGAGCGAGCATGTATCGCGACCTTTCTCCTCGTTTTCGTCTCTCTCGAGAAACGGGAAAAACGCGAATGAACGCGAATGAACGCGAATGAACGCGAATGAACGCGAATGAACGCGAATGAACGCGAATGAACGCGAAAGAACGCGAAAGAACGTGAAAGACGTTAGAAGGGCGCGCGCGCGCGCGCGCACGGCGCGTCGCGCCCCGCAGCGTGCCTTAAGAGAGTCATAGTTACTCCCGCCGTTTACCCGCTGAATTTGACGTGCGCGCGCAGCGGCGTATTGCTTTGTACTTGTACGCGGCCGAGATAAACCATTATTTTCGACGTATTTTATCGTGGTACGTCGATTTATGCAAAGATATTCCAACCTTGTAACGATTTTTAGCGGGTCAATTCGATGGGAACATCCGGCCTCTTCGTAGCGGGGCGACAAAATTCCAAGTTCCAACCTCTCGGCCATTTTGATCCGGCGGACGAAATTTTTCAAAAAAATAAAGTGAAATCGTTACTTTCGACCAGATTACGTCGTAACATAGCGATTTCACGCAAAATTTCGATACAGTATAACGCTATTCAGCGAGTTACTTCTACTCGAACGTTCTAACAGAGGCGGATGTTTCAAAGTCAATGCGATGCAACGATACGCTCTTACGCGTTGCTCGCTCGCTCCGCTCGCTCGAAAAAAAATAGTCCAACCCAAAACCAATAACTTTTGCGTTCGTTCTTCGATTTCATCGAAAACTTCGTTAGAACGCGCGGGATCGGTTTAGGGTTGGGCTAGATGGGTCCGAGCGAGCGCCGCGAGCGAGCATTTATCGCGACCTTTCTCCTCGTTTTCGTCTCTCTCGAGAAGCGGGAAAAACGCGAATGAACGCGAATGAACGCGAATGAACGCGAATGAACACGAATGAACGCGAATGAACGCGAATGAACGCGAAAGAACGCGAAAGATCGTGAAAGACGTTAGAAGGGCGCGCGCGCGCGCGCGCACGGCGCGTCGCGCCCCGCAGCGTGCCTTAAGAGAGTCATAGTTACTCCCGCCGTTTACCCGCTGAATTTGACGTGCGCGCGCAGCGGCGTATTGCTTTTTACTTGTACGCGGCCGAGATAAACCACTATTTCCGACGTATTTTATCGTGGTACGTCGATTTATGCAAAGATATTCCAACCTTGTAACGATTTTTAGCGGGTCAATTCGATGGGAACATCCGGCCTCTTCGTAGCGGGGCGACAAAATTCCAAGTTCCAACCTCTCGGCCATTTTGGTCCGGCGGACGAAATTTTTCAAAAAAATAAAGTGAAATCGTTACTTTCGACCAGATTACGTCGTAACATAGCGATTACACGCAAAATTTCGATACATTATAACGCTTTTCAGCGAGTTACTTCTACTCGAACGTTCGAACAGAGGCGGATGTTTCAAAGTCCATGCGATGCAACGATACGCTCTTACGCGTTGCTCGCTCGCTCCGCTCGCTCGAAAAAAAATAGCCCAACCCAAAACCAATAACTTTTGCGTTCGTTCTTCGATTTCATCGAAAACTTCGTTAGAACGCGCGGGATCGGTTTAGGGTTGGGCTAGATGGGTCCGAGCGAGCGCCGCGAGCGAGCATTTATCGCGACCTTTCTCCTCGTTTTCGTCTCTCTCGAGAAGCGGGAAAAACGCGAATGAACGCGAATGAACGCGAATGAACGCGAATGAACGCGAATGAACGCGAATGAACGCGAATGAACGCGAATGAACGCGAATGAACGCGAAAGAACGCGAAAGAACGTGAAAGACGTTAGAAGGGCGCGCGCGCGCGCGCACGGCGCGTCGCGCCCCGCAGCGTGCCTTAAGAGAGTCATAGTTACTCCCGCCGTTTACCCGCTGAATTTGACGTGCGCGCGCAGCGGCGTATTGCTTTTTACTTGTACGCGGCCGAGATAAACCATTATTTCCGACGTATTTTATCGTGGTACGTCGATTTATGCAAAGATATTCCAACCTTGTAACGATTTTTAGCGGGTCAATTCGATGGGAACATCCGGCCTCTTCGTAGCGGGGCGACAAAATTCCAAGTTCCAACCTCTCGGCCATTTTGCTCCGGCGGACGAAATTTTTCAAAAAAATAAAGTGAAATCGTTACTTTCGACCAGATTACGTCGTAACATAGCGATTTCACGCAAAATTTCGATACATTATAACGCTATTCAGCGAGTTACTTCTACTCGAACGTTCGAACAGAGGCGGATGTTTCAAAGTCCATGCGATGCAACGATACGCTCTTACGCGTTGCTCGCTCGCTCCGCTCGCTCGAAAAAAAATAGCCCAACCCAAAACCAATAACTTTTGCGTTCGTTCTTCGATTTCATCGAAAACTTCGTTAGAACGCGCGGGATCGGTTTAGGGTTGGGCTAGATGGGTCCGAGCGAGCGCCGCGAGCGAGCATTTATCGCGACCTTTCTCCTCGTTTTCGTCTCTCTCGAGAAGCGGGAAAAACGCGAATGAACGCGAATGAACGCGAATGAACGCGAATGAACGCGAATGAACGCGAATGAACGCGAATGAACGCGAATGAACGCGAATGAACGCGAAAGAACGCGAAAGAACGTGAAAGACGTTAGAAGGGCGCGCGCGCGCGCGCGCACGGCGCGTCGCGCCCCGCAGCGTGCCTTAAGAGAGTCATAGTTACTCCCGCCGTTTACCCGCTGAATTTGACGTGCGCGCGCAGCGGCGAATTGCTTTTTACTTGTACGCGGCCGAGATAAACCATTATTTCCGACGTATTTTATCGTGGTACGTCGATTTATGCAAAGATATTCCAACCTTGTAACGATTTTTAGCGGGTCAATTCGATGGGAACATCCGGCCTCTTCGTAGCGGGGCGACAAAATTCCAAGTTCCAACCTCTCGGCCATTTTGGTCCTGCGGACGAAATTTTTCAAAAAAATAAAGTGAAATCGTTACTTTCGACCAGATTACGTCGTAACATAGCGATTACACGCAAAATTTCGATACATTATAACGCTTTTCAGCGAGTTACTTCTACTCGAACGTTCGAACAGAGGCGGATGTTTCAAAGTCCATGCGATGCAACGATACGCTCTTACGCGTTGCTCGCTCGCTCCGCTCGCTCGAAAAAAAATAGCCCAACCCAAAACCAATAACTTTTGCGTTCGTTCTTCGATTTCATCGAAAACTTCGTTAGAACGCGCGGGATCGGTTTTGGGTTGGGCTAGATGGGTCCGAGCGAGCGCCGCGAGCGAGCATTTATCGCGACCTTTCTCCTCGTTTTCGTCTCTCTCGAGAAGCGGGAAAAACGCGAATGAACGCGAATGAACGCGAATGAACGCGAATGAACGCGAATGAACGCGAATGAACGCGAATGAACGCGAAAGAACGCGAAAGAACGTGAAAGACGTTAGAAGGGCGCGCGCGCGCGCGCGCACGGCGCGTCGCGCCCCGCAGCGTGCCTTAAGAGAGTCATAGTTACTCCCGCCGTTTACCCGCTGAATTTGACGTGCGCGCGCAGCGGTGTATTGCTTTTTACTCGTACGCGACCGACATAAACCATTATTCCCGACGTATTTTATCGAGGTACGTCGATTTGTGCAAAGATATTCCTACCTTGTAACGATTTTTAGCAGGTCATTTCGATGGGAACATCCGGCCTCTTCGTAGCGGGGCGACAAAATTCCAAGTTCCAACCTCCCGGTCATTTTGGTCCGGCGGACGAAAGTTTTCAAAAAAATAAAGTGAAATCGTTACTTTCGGCCAGATTACGTCGTAACATAGCGATTTCGCGCAAAATTTCGGTACAGTATAACGCTATTCAGCGAGTTACTTCTACTCGAACGTTCTAACAGAGGCGGATGTTTCAAAGTCCATGCGATGCAACGATACGCTCTTACGCGTTGCTCGCTCGCTCCGCTCGCTCGAAAAAAAATAGTCCAACCCAAACCCAATAACTTTTGCGTTCGTTCTTCGATTTCATCGAAAACTTCGTTAGAACGCGCGGGATCGGTTTAGGGTTGGGCTAGATGGGTCCGAGCGAGCGCCGCGAGCGAGCATTTATCGCGACCTTTCTCCTCGTTTTCGTCTCTCTCGAGAAGCGGGAAAAACGCGAATGAACGCGAATGAACGCGAATGAACGCGAATGAACGCGAATGAACGCGAATGAACGCGAATGAACGCGAAAGAACGCGAATGAACGCGAATGAACGCGAAAGAACGCGAAAGAACGTGAAAGACGTTAGAAGGGCGCGCGCGCGCGCGCGCACGGCGCGTCGCGCCCCGCAGCGTGCCTTAAGAGAGTCATAGTTACTCCCGCCGTTTACCCGCTGAATTTGACGTGCGCGCGCAGCGGCGTATTGCTTTTTACTTGTACGCGGCCGAGATAAACCATTATTTTCGACGTATTTTATCGTGGTACGTCGATTTATGCAAAGATATTCCAACCTTGTAACGATTTTTAGCGGGTCAATTCGATGGGAACATCCGGCCTCTTCGTAGCGGGGCGACAAAATTCCAAGTTCCAACCTCTCGGCCATTTTGATCCGGCGGACGAAATTTTTCAAAAAAATAAAGTGAAATCGTTACTTTCGACCAGATTACGTCGTAACATAGCGATTTCACGCAAAATTTCGATACAGTATAACGCTATTCAGCGAGTTACTTCTACTCGAACGTTCTAACAGAGGCGGATGTTTCAAAGTCCATGCGATGCAACGATACGCTCTTACGCGTTGCTCGCTCGCTCCGCTCGCTCGAAAAAAAATAGCCCAACCCAAAACCAATAACTTTTGCGTTCGTTCTTCGATTTCATCGAAAACTTCGTTAGAACGCGCGGGATCGGTTTAGGGTTGGGCTAGATGGGTCCGAGCGAGCGCCGCGAGCGAGCATTTATCGCGACCTTTCTCCTCGTTTTCGTCTCTCTCGAGAAGCGGGAAAAACGCGAATGAACGCGAATGAACGCGAATGAACGCGAATGAACGCGAATGAACGCGAATGAACGCGAAAGAACGCGAAAGAACGTGAAAGACGTTAGAAGGGCGCGCGCGCGCGCGCGCTGCGCGTCGCGCCCCGCAGCGTGCCTTAAGAGAGTCATAGTTACTCCCGCCGTTTACCCGCTGAATTTGACGTGCGCGCGCAGCGGCGTATTGCTTTTTACTTGTACGCGGCCGAGATAAACCATTATTTCCGACGTATTTTATCGTGGTACGTCGATTTATGCAAAGATTTTCCAACCTTGTAACGATTTTTAGCGGGTCAATTCGATGGGAACATCCGGCCTCTTCGTAGCGGGGCGACAAAATTCCAAGTTCCAACCTCTCGGCCATTTTGGTCCGGCGGACGAAATTTTTCAAAAAAATAAAGTGAAATCGTTACTTTCGACCAGATTACGTCGTAACATAGCGATTACACGCAAAATTTCGATACATTATAACGCTTTTCAGCGAGTTACTTCTACTCGAACGTTCGAACAGAGGCGGATGTTTCAAAGTCCATCCGATGCAACGATACGCTCTTACGCGTTGCTCGCTCGCTCCGCTCGCTCGAAACAAAATAGCCCAACCCAAAACCAATAACTTTTGCGTTCGTTCTTCGATTTCATCGAAAACTTCGTTAGAACGCGCGGGATCGGTTTAGGGTTGGGCTAGATGGGTCCGAGCGAGCGCCGCGAGCGAGCATGTATCGCGACCTTTCTCCTCGTTTTCGTCTCTCTCGAGAAGCGGGAAAAACGCGAATGAACGCGAATGAACCCGAATGAACGCGAATGAACGCGAATGAACGCGAATGAACGCGAATGAACGCGAATGAACGCGAATGAACGCGAATGAACGCGAATGAACACGAAAGAACGCGAAAGAACGTGAAAGACGTTAGAAGGGCGCGCGCGCGCGCGCGCACGGCGCGTCGCGCCCCGCAGCGTGCCTTAAGAGAGTCATAGTTACTCCCGCCGTTTACCCGCTGAATTTGACGTGCGCGTGCAGCGGCGTATTGCTTTTTACTTGTACGCGGCCGAGATAAACCATTATTTCCGACGTATTTTATCGTGGTACGTCGATTTATGCAAAGATATTCCAACCTTGTAACGATTTTTAGCGGGTCAATTCGATGGGAACATCCGGCCTCTTCGTAGCGGGGCGACAAAATTCCAAGTTCCAACCTCTCGGCCATTTTGATCCGGCGGACGAAATTTTTCAAAAAAATAAAGTGAAATCGTTACTTTCGACCAGATTACGTCGTAACATAGCGATTTCACGCAAAATTTCGATACAGTATAACGCTATTCAGCGAGTTACTTCTACTCGAACGTTCTAACAGAGGCGGATGTTTCAAAGTCCATGCGATGCAACGATACGCTCTTACGCGTTGCTCGCTCGCTCCGCTCGCTCGAAAAAAAATAGCCCAACCCAAAACCAATAACTTTTGCGTTCGTTCTTCGATTTCATCGAAAACTTCGTTAGAACGCGCGGGATCGGTTTAGGGTTGGGCTAGATGGGTCCGAGCGAGCGCCGCGAGCGAGCATGTATCGCGACCTTTCTCCTCGTTTTCGTCTCTCTCGAGAAACGGGAAAAACGCGAATGAACGCGAATGAACGCGAATGAACGCGAATGAACGCGAATGAACGCGAATGAACGCGAATGAACGCGAATGAACGCGAAAGAACGCGAAAGAACGTGAAAGACGTTAGAAGGGCGCGCGCGCGCGCGCGCACGGCGCGTCGCGCCCCGCAGCGTGCCTTAAGAGAGTCATAGTTACTCCCGCCGTTTACCCGCTGAATTTGACGTGCGCGCGCAGCGGCGTATTGCTTTGTACTTGTACGCGGCCGAGATAAACCATTATTTTCGACGTATTTTATCGTGGTACGTCGATTTATGCAAAGATATTCCAACCTTGTAACGATTTTTAGCGGGTCAATTCGATGGGAACATCCGGCCTCTTCGTAGCGGGGCGACAAAATTCCAAGTTCCAACCTCTCGGCCATTTTGATCCGGCGGACGAAATTTTTCAAAAAAATAAAGTGAAATCGTTACTTTCGACCAGATTACGTCGTAACATAGCGATTTCACGCAAAATTTCGATACAGTATAACGCTATTCAGCGAGTTACTTCTACTCGAACGTTCTAACAGAGGCGGATGTTTCAAAGTCAATGCGATGCAACGATACGCTCTTACGCGTTGCTCGCTCGCTCCGCTCGCTCGAAAAAAAATAGTCCAACCCAAAACCAATAACTTTTGCGTTCGTTCTTCGATTTCATCGAAAACTTCGTTAGAACGCGCGGGATCGGTTTAGGGTTGGGCTAGATGGGTCCGAGCGAGCGCCGCGAGCGAGCATTTATCGCGACCTTTCTCCTCGTTTTCGTCTCTCTCGAGAAGCGGGAAAAACGCGAATGAACGCGAATGAACGCGAATGAACGCGAATGAACACGAATGAACGCGAATGAACGCGAATGAACGCGAAAGAACGCGAAAGATCGTGAAAGACGTTAGAAGGGCGCGCGCGCGCGCGCGCACGGCGCGTCGCGCCCCGCAGCGTGCCTTAAGAGAGTCATAGTTACTCCCGCCGTTTACCCGCTGAATTTGACGTGCGCGCGCAGCGGCGTATTGCTTTTTACTTGTACGCGGCCGAGATAAACCACTATTTCCGACGTATTTTATCGTGGTACGTCGATTTATGCAAAGATATTCCAACCTTGTAACGATTTTTAGCGGGTCAATTCGATGGGAACATCCGGCCTCTTCGTAGCGGGGCGACAAAATTCCAAGTTCCAACCTCTCGGCCATTTTGGTCCGGCGGACGAAATTTTTCAAAAAAATAAAGTGAAATCGTTACTTTCGACCAGATTACGTCGTAACATAGCGATTACACGCAAAATTTCGATACATTATAACGCTTTTCAGCGAGTTACTTCTACTCGAACGTTCGAACAGAGGCGGATGTTTCAAAGTCCATGCGATGCAACGATACGCTCTTACGCGTTGCTCGCTCGCTCCGCTCGCTCGAAAAAAAATAGCCCAACCCAAAACCAATAACTTTTGCGTTCGTTCTTCGATTTCATCGAAAACTTCGTTAGAACGCGCGGGATCGGTTTAGGGTTGGGCTAGATGGGTCCGAGCGAGCGCCGCGAGCGAGCATTTATCGCGACCTTTCTCCTCGTTTTCGTCTCTCTCGAGAAGCGGGAAAAACGCGAATGAACGCGAATGAACGCGAATGAACGCGAATGAACGCGAATGAACGCGAATGAACGCGAATGAACGCGAATGAACGCGAATGAACGCGAAAGAACGCGAAAGAACGTGAAAGACGTTAGAAGGGCGCGCGCGCGCGCGCACGGCGCGTCGCGCCCCGCAGCGTGCCTTAAGAGAGTCATAGTTACTCCCGCCGTTTACCCGCTGAATTTGACGTGCGCGCGCAGCGGCGTATTGCTTTTTACTTGTACGCGGCCGAGATAAACCATTATTTCCGACGTATTTTATCGTGGTACGTCGATTTATGCAAAGATATTCCAACCTTGTAACGATTTTTAGCGGGTCAATTCGATGGGAACATCCGGCCTCTTCGTAGCGGGGCGACAAAATTCCAAGTTCCAACCTCTCGGCCATTTTGCTCCGGCGGACGAAATTTTTCAAAAAAATAAAGTGAAATCGTTACTTTCGACCAGATTACGTCGTAACATAGCGATTTCACGCAAAATTTCGATACATTATAACGCTATTCAGCGAGTTACTTCTACTCGAACGTTCGAACAGAGGCGGATGTTTCAAAGTCCATGCGATGCAACGATACGCTCTTACGCGTTGCTCGCTCGCTCCGCTCGCTCGAAAAAAAATAGCCCAACCCAAAACCAATAACTTTTGCGTTCGTTCTTCGATTTCATCGAAAACTTCGTTAGAACGCGCGGGATCGGTTTAGGGTTGGGCTAGATGGGTCCGAGCGAGCGCCGCGAGCGAGCATTTATCGCGACCTTTCTCCTCGTTTTCGTCTCTCTCGAGAAGCGGGAAAAACGCGAATGAACGCGAATGAACGCGAATGAACGCGAATGAACGCGAATGAACGCGAATGAACGCGAATGAACGCGAATGAACGCGAATGAACGCGAATGAACGCGAAAGAACGCGAAAGAACGTGAAAGACGTTAGAAGGGCGCGCGCGCGCGCGCGCACGGCGCGTCGCGCCCCGCAGCGTGCCTTAAGAGAGTCATAGTTACTCCCGCCGTTTACCCGCTGAATTTGACGTGCGCGCGCAGCGGCGAATTGCTTTTTACTTGTACGCGGCCGAGATAAACCATTATTTCCGACGTATTTTATCGTGGTACGTCGATTTATGCAAAGATATTCCAACCTTGTAACGATTTTTAGCGGGTCAATTCGATGGGAACATCCGGCCTCTTCGTAGCGGGGCGACAAAATTCCAAGTTCCAACCTCTCGGCCATTTTGGTCCTGCGGACGAAATTTTTCAAAAAAATAAAGTGAAATCGTTACTTTCGACCAGATTACGTCGTAACATAGCGATTACACGCAAAATTTCGATACATTATAACGCTTTTCAGCGAGTTACTTCTACTCGAACGTTCGAACAGAGGCGGATGTTTCAAAGTCCATGCGATGCAACGATACGCTCTTACGCGTTGCTCGCTCGCTCCGCTCGCTCGAAAAAAAATAGCCCAACCCAAAACCAATAACTTTTGCGTTCGTTCTTCGATTTCATCGAAAACTTCGTTAGAACGCGCGGGATCGGTTTTGGGTTGGGCTAGATGGGTCCGAGCGAGCGCCGCGAGCGAGCATTTATCGCGACCTTTCTCCTCGTTTTCGTCTCTCTCGAGAAGCGGGAAAAACGCGAATGAACGCGAATGAACGCGAATGAACGCGAATGAACGCGAATGAACGCGAATGAACGCGAATGAACGCGAAAGAACGCGAAAGAACGTGAAAGACGTTAGAAGGGCGCGCGCGCGCGCGCGCACGGCGCGTCGCGCCCCGCAGCGTGCCTTAAGAGAGTCATAGTTACTCCCGCCGTTTACCCGCTGAATTTGACGTGCGCGCGCAGCGGTGTATTGCTTTTTACTCGTACGCGACCGACATAAACCATTATTCCCGACGTATTTTATCGAGGTACGTCGATTTGTGCAAAGATATTCCTACCTTGTAACGATTTTTAGCAGGTCATTTCGATGGGAACATCCGGCCTCTTCGTAGCGGGGCGACAAAATTCCAAGTTCCAACCTCCCGGTCATTTTGGTCCGGCGGACGAAAGTTTTCAAAAAAATAAAGTGAAATCGTTACTTTCGGCCAGATTACGTCGTAACATAGCGATTTCGCGCAAAATTTCGGTACAGTATAACGCTATTCAGCGAGTTACTTCTACTCGAACGTTCTAACAGAGGCGGATGTTTCAAAGTCCATGCGATGCAACGATACGCTCTTACGCGTTGCTCGCTCGCTCCGCTCGCTCGAAAAAAAATAGTCCAACCCAAACCCAATAACTTTTGCGTTCGTTCTTCGATTTCATCGAAAACTTCGTTAGAACGCGCGGGATCGGTTTAGGGTTGGGCTAGATGGGTCCGAGCGAGCGCCGCGAGCGAGCATTTATCGCGACCTTTCTCCTCGTTTTCGTCTCTCTCGAGAAGCGGGAAAAACGCGAATGAACGCGAATGAACGCGAATGAACGCGAATGAACGCGAATGAACGCGAATGAACGCGAATGAACGCGAAAGAACGCGAAAGAACGTGAAAGGCGTTAGAAGGGCGCGCGCGCGCGCGCGCACGGCGCGTCGCGCCCCGCAGCGTGCCTTAAGAGAGTCATAGTTACTCCCGCCGTTTACCCGCTGAATTTGACGTGCGCGCGCAGCGGCGTATTGCTTTTTACTTGTACGCGGCCGAGATAAACCATTATTTCCGACGTATTTTATCGTGGTACGTCGATTTATGCAAAGATATTCCAACCTTGTAACGATTTTTAGCGGGTCAATTCGATGGGAACATCCGGCCTCTTCGTAGCGGGGCGACAAAATTCCAAGTTCCAACCTCTCGGCCATTTTGGTCCGGCGGACGAAATTTTTCAAAAAAATAAAGTGAAATCGTTACTTTCGACCAGATTACGTCGTAACATAGCGATTACACGCAAAATTTCGATACATTATAACGCTTTCCAGCGAGTTACTTCTACTCGAACGTTCGAACAGAGGCGGATGTTTCAAAGTCCATCCGATGCAACGATACGCTCTTACGCGTTGCTCGCTCGCTCCGCTCGCTCGAAAAAAAATAGCCCAACCCAAACCCAATAACTTTTGCGTTCGTTCTTCGATTTCATCGAAAACTTCGTTAGAACGCGCGGGATCGGTTTAGGGTTGGGCTAGATGGGTCCGAGCGAGCGCCGCGAGCGAGCATTTATCGCGACCTTTCTCCTCGTTTTCGTCTCTCTCGAGAAGCGGGAAAAACGCGAATGAACGCGAATGAACGCGAATGAACGCGAATGAACGCGAATGAACGCGAATGAACGCGAAAGAACGCGAAAGAACGTGAAAGACGTTAGAAGGGCGCGCGCGCGCGCGCGCTGCGCGTCGCGCCCCGCAGCGTGCCTTAAGAGAGTCATAGTTACTCCCGCCGTTTACCCGCTGAATTTGACGTGCGCGCGCAGCGGCGTATTGCTTTTTACTTGTACGCGGCCGAGATAAACCATTATTTCCGACGTATTTTATCGTGGTACGTCGATTTATGCAAAGATTTTCCAACCTTGTAACGATTTTTAGCGGGTCAATTCGATGGGAACATCCGGCCTCTTCGTAGCGGGGCGACAAAATTCCAAGTTCCAACCTCTCGGCCATTTTGGTCCGGCGGACGAAATTTTTCAAAAAAGTAAAGTGAAATCGTTACTTTCGACCAGATTACGTCGTAACATAGCGATTTCACGCAAAATTTCGATACAGTATAACGCTATTCAGCGAGTTACTTCTACTCGAACGTTCTAACAGAGGCGGATGTTTCAAAGTCCATGCGATGCAACGATACGCTCTTACGCGTTGCTCGCTCGCTCCGCTCGCTCGAAAAAAAATAGCCCAACCCAAAACCAATAACTTTTGCGTTCGTTCTTCGATTTCATCGAAAACTTCGTTAGAACGCGCGGGATCGGTTTAGGGTTGGGCTAGATGGGTCCGAGCGAGCGCCGCGAGCGAGCATTTATCGCGACCTTTCTCCTCGTTTTCGTCTCTCTCGAGAAGCGGGAAAAACGCGAATGAACGCGAATGAACGCGAATGAACGCGAATGAACGCGAATGAACGCGAATGAACGCGAAAGAACGCGAAAGAACGTGAAAGACGTTAGAAGGGCGCGCGCGCGCGCGCGCTGCGCGTCGCGCCCCGCAGCGTGCCTTAAGAGAGTCATAGTTACTCCCGCCGTTTACCCGCTGAATTTGACGTGCGCGCGCAGCGGCGTATTGCTTTTTACTTGTACGCGGCCGAGATAAACCATTATTTCCGACGTATTTTATCGTGGTACGTCGATTTATGCAAAGATTTTCCAACCTTGTAACGATTTTTAGCGGGTCAATTCGATGGGAACATCCGGCCTCTTCGTAGCGGGGCGACAAAATTCCAAGTTCCAACCTCTCGGCCATTTTGGTCCTGCGGACGAAATTTTTCAAAAAAATAAAGTGAAATCGTTACTTTCGACCAGATTACGTCGTAACATAGCGATTACACGCAAAATTTCGATACATTATAACGCTTTTCAGCGAGTTACTTCTACTCGAACGTTCGAACAGAGGCGGATGTTTCAAAGTCCATGCGATGCAACGATACGCTCTTACGCGTTGCTCGCTCGCTCCGCTCGCTCGAAAAAAAATAGCCCAACCCAAAACCAATAACTTTTGCGTTCGTTCTTCGATTTCATCGAAAACTTCGTTAGAACGCGCGGGATCGGTTTTGGGTTGGGCTAGATGGGTCCGAGCGAGCGCCGCGAGCGAGCATTTATCGCGACCTTTCTCCTCGTTTTCGTCTCTCTCGAGAAGCGGGAAAAACGCGAATGAACGCGAATGAACGCGAATGAACGCGAATGAACGCGAATGAACGCGAATGAACGCGAATGAACGCGAAAGAACGCGAAAGAACGTGAAAGACGTTAGAAGGGCGCGCGCGCGCGCGCGCACGGCGCGTCGCGCCCCGCAGCGTGCCTTAAGAGAGTCATAGTTACTCCCGCCGTTTACCCGCTGAATTTGACGTGCGCGCGCAGCGGTGTATTGCTTTTTACTCGTACGCGACCGACATAAACCATTATTCCCGACGTATTTTATCGAGGTACGTCGATTTGTGCAAAGATATTCCTACCTTGTAACGATTTTTAGCAGGTCATTTCGATGGGAACATCCGGCCTCTTCGTAGCGGGGCGACAAAATTCCAAGTTCCAACCTCCCGGTCATTTTGGTCCGGCGGACGAAAGTTTTCAAAAAAATAAAGTGAAATCGTTACTTTCGGCCAGATTACGTCGTAACATAGCGATTTCGCGCAAAATTTCGGTACAGTATAACGCTATTCAGCGAGTTACTTCTACTCGAACGTTCTAACAGAGGCGGATGTTTCAAAGTCCATGCGATGCAACGATACGCTCTTACGCGTTGCTCGCTCGCTCCGCTCGCTCGAAAAAAAATAGTCCAACCCAAACCCAATAACTTTTGCGTTCGTTCTTCGATTTCATCGAAAACTTCGTTAGAACGCGCGGGATCGGTTTAGGGTTGGGCTAGATGGGTCCGAGCGAGCGCCGCGAGCGAGCATTTATCGCGACCTTTCTCCTCGTTTTCGTCTCTCTCGAGAAGCGGGAAAAACGCGAATGAACGCGAATGAACGCGAATGAACGCGAATGAACGCGAATGAACGCGAATGAACGCGAATGAACGCGAAAGAACGCGAAAGAACGTGAAAGGCGTTAGAAGGGCGCGCGCGCGCGCGCGCACGGCGCGTCGCGCCCCGCAGCGTGCCTTAAGAGAGTCATAGTTACTCCCGCCGTTTACCCGCTGAATTTGACGTGCGCGCGCAGCGGCGTATTGCTTTTTACTTGTACGCGGCCGAGATAAACCATTATTTCCGACGTATTTTATCGTGGTACGTCGATTTATGCAAAGATATTCCAACCTTGTAACGATTTTTAGCGGGTCAATTCGATGGGAACATCCGGCCTCTTCGTAGCGGGGCGACAAAATTCCAAGTTCCAACCTCTCGGCCATTTTGGTCCGGCGGACGAAATTTTTCAAAAAAATAAAGTGAAATCGTTACTTTCGACCAGATTACGTCGTAACATAGCGATTACACGCAAAATTTCGATACATTATAACGCTTTCCAGCGAGTTACTTCTACTCGAACGTTCGAACAGAGGCGGATGTTTCAAAGTCCATCCGATGCAACGATACGCTCTTACGCGTTGCTCGCTCGCTCCGCTCGCTCGAAAAAAAATAGCCCAACCCAAACCCAATAACTTTTGCGTTCGTTCTTCGATTTCATCGAAAACTTCGTTAGAACGCGCGGGATCGGTTTAGGGTTGGGCTAGATGGGTCCGAGCGAGCGCCGCGAGCGAGCATTTATCGCGACCTTTCTCCTCGTTTTCGTCTCTCTCGAGAAGCGGGAAAAACGCGAATGAACGCGAATGAACGCGAATGAACGCGAATGAACGCGAATGAACGCGAATGAACGCGAAAGAACGCGAAAGAACGTGAAAGACGTTAGAAGGGCGCGCGCGCGCGCGCGCTGCGCGTCGCGCCCCGCAGCGTGCCTTAAGAGAGTCATAGTTACTCCCGCCGTTTACCCGCTGAATTTGACGTGCGCGCGCAGCGGCGTATTGCTTTTTACTTGTACGCGGCCGAGATAAACCATTATTTCCGACGTATTTTATCGTGGTACGTCGATTTATGCAAAGATTTTCCAACCTTGTAACGATTTTTAGCGGGTCAATTCGATGGGAACATCCGGCCTCTTCGTAGCGGGGCGACAAAATTCCAAGTTCCAACCTCTCGGCCATTTTGGTCCTGCGGACGAAATTTTTCAAAAAAATAAAGTGAAATCGTTACTTTCGACCAGATTACGTCGTAACATAGCGATTACACGCAAAATTTCGATACATTATAACGCTTTTCAGCGAGTTACTTCTACTCGAACGTTCGAACAGAGGCGGATGTTTCAAAGTCCATGCGATGCAACGATACGCTCTTACGCGTTGCTCGCTCGCTCCGCTCGCTCGAAAAAAAATAGCCCAACCCAAAACCAATAACTTTTGCGTTCGTTCTTCGATTTCATCGAAAACTTCGTTAGAACGCGCGGGATCGGTTTTGGGTTGGGCTAGATGGGTCCGAGCGAGCGCCGCGAGCGAGCATTTATCGCGACCTTTCTCCTCGTTTTCGTCTCTCTCGAGAAGCGGGAAAAACGCGAATGAACGCGAATGAACGCGAATGAACGCGAATGAACGCGAATGAACGCGAATGAACGCGAATGAACGCGAAAGAACGCGAAAGAACGTGAAAGACGTTAGAAGGGCGCGCGCGCGCGCGCGCACGGCGCGTCGCGCCCCGCAGCGTGCCTTAAGAGAGTCATAGTTACTCCCGCCGTTTACCCGCTGAATTTGACGTGCGCGCGCAGCGGTGTATTGCTTTTTACTCGTACGCGACCGACATAAACCATTATTCCCGACGTATTTTATCGAGGTACGTCGATTTGTGCAAAGATATTCCTACCTTGTAACGATTTTTAGCAGGTCATTTCGATGGGAACATCCGGCCTCTTCGTAGCGGGGCGACAAAATTCCAAGTTCCAACCTCCCGGTCATTTTGGTCCGGCGGACGAAAGTTTTCAAAAAAATAAAGTGAAATCGTTACTTTCGGCCAGATTACGTCGTAACATAGCGATTTCGCGCAAAATTTCGGTACAGTATAACGCTATTCAGCGAGTTACTTCTACTCGAACGTTCTAACAGAGGCGGATGTTTCAAAGTCCATGCGATGCAACGATACGCTCTTACGCGTTGCTCGCTCGCTCCGCTCGCTCGAAAAAAAATAGTCCAACCCAAACCCAATAACTTTTGCGTTCGTTCTTCGATTTCATCGAAAACTTCGTTAGAACGCGCGGGATCGGTTTAGGGTTGGGCTAGATGGGTCCGAGCGAGCGCCGCGAGCGAGCATTTATCGCGACCTTTCTCCTCGTTTTCGTCTCTCTCGAGAAGCGGGAAAAACGCGAATGAACGCGAATGAACGCGAATGAACGCGAATGAACGCGAATGAACGCGAATGAACGCGAATGAACGCGAAAGAACGCGAAAGAACGTGAAAGGCGTTAGAAGGGCGCGCGCGCGCGCGCGCACGGCGCGTCGCGCCCCGCAGCGTGCCTTAAGAGAGTCATAGTTACTCCCGCCGTTTACCCGCTGAATTTGACGTGCGCGCGCAGCGGCGTATTGCTTTTTACTTGTACGCGGCCGAGATAAACCATTATTTCCGACGTATTTTATCGTGGTACGTCGATTTATGCAAAGATATTCCAACCTTGTAACGATTTTTAGCGGGTCAATTCGATGGGAACATCCGGCCTCTTCGTAGCGGGGCGACAAAATTCCAAGTTCCAACCTCTCGGCCATTTTGGTCCGGCGGACGAAATTTTTCAAAAAAATAAAGTGAAATCGTTACTTTCGACCAGATTACGTCGTAACATAGCGATTACACGCAAAATTTCGATACATTATAACGCTTTCCAGCGAGTTACTTCTACTCGAACGTTCGAACAGAGGCGGATGTTTCAAAGTCCATCCGATGCAACGATACGCTCTTACGCGTTGCTCGCTCGCTCCGCTCGCTCGAAAAAAAATAGCCCAACCCAAACCCAATAACTTTTGCGTTCGTTCTTCGATTTCATCGAAAACTTCGTTAGAACGCGCGGGATCGGTTTAGGGTTGGGCTAGATGGGTCCGAGCGAGCGCCGCGAGCGAGCATTTATCGCGACCTTTCTCCTCGTTTTCGTCTCTCTCGAGAAGCGGGAAAAACGCGAATGAACGCGAATGAACGCGAATGAACGCGAATGAACGCGAATGAACGCGAATGAACGCGAAAGAACGCGAAAGAACGTGAAAGACGTTAGAAGGGCGCGCGCGCGCGCGCGCTGCGCGTCGCGCCCCGCAGCGTGCCTTAAGAGAGTCATAGTTACTCCCGCCGTTTACCCGCTGAATTTGACGTGCGCGCGCAGCGGCGTATTGCTTTTTACTTGTACGCGGCCGAGATAAACCATTATTTCCGACGTATTTTATCGTGGTACGTCGATTTATGCAAAGATTTTCCAACCTTGTAACGATTTTTAGCGGGTCAATTCGATGGGAACATCCGGCCTCTTCGTAGCGGGGCGACAAAATTCCAAGTTCCAACCTCTCGGCCATTTTGGTCCTGCGGACGAAATTTTTCAAAAAAATAAAGTGAAATCGTTACTTTCGACCAGATTACGTCGTAACATAGCGATTACACGCAAAATTTCGATACATTATAACGCTTTTCAGCGAGTTACTTCTACTCGAACGTTCGAACAGAGGCGGATGTTTCAAAGTCCATGCGATGCAACGATACGCTCTTACGCGTTGCTCGCTCGCTCCGCTCGCTCGAAAAAAAATAGCCCAACCCAAAACCAATAACTTTTGCGTTCGTTCTTCGATTTCATCGAAAACTTCGTTAGAACGCGCGGGATCGGTTTTGGGTTGGGCTAGATGGGTCCGAGCGAGCGCCGCGAGCGAGCATTTATCGCGACCTTTCTCCTCGTTTTCGTCTCTCTCGAGAAGCGGGAAAAACGCGAATGAACGCGAATGAACGCGAATGAACGCGAATGAACGCGAATGAACGCGAATGAACGCGAATGAACGCGAAAGAACGCGAAAGAACGTGAAAGACGTTAGAAGGGCGCGCGCGCGCGCGCGCACGGCGCGTCGCGCCCCGCAGCGTGCCTTAAGAGAGTCATAGTTACTCCCGCCGTTTACCCGCTGAATTTGACGTGCGCGCGCAGCGGTGTATTGCTTTTTACTCGTACGCGACCGACATAAACCATTATTCCCGACGTATTTTATCGAGGTACGTCGATTTGTGCAAAGATATTCCTACCTTGTAACGATTTTTAGCAGGTCATTTCGATGGGAACATCCGGCCTCTTCGTAGCGGGGCGACAAAATTCCAAGTTCCAACCTCCCGGTCATTTTGGTCCGGCGGACGAAAGTTTTCAAAAAAATAAAGTGAAATCGTTACTTTCGGCCAGATTACGTCGTAACATAGCGATTTCGCGCAAAATTTCGGTACAGTATAACGCTATTCAGCGAGTTACTTCTACTCGAACGTTCTAACAGAGGCGGATGTTTCAAAGTCCATGCGATGCAACGATACGCTCTTACGCGTTGCTCGCTCGCTCCGCTCGCTCGAAAAAAAATAGTCCAACCCAAACCCAATAACTTTTGCGTTCGTTCTTCGATTTCATCGAAAACTTCGTTAGAACGCGCGGGATCGGTTTAGGGTTGGGCTAGATGGGTCCGAGCGAGCGCCGCGAGCGAGCATTTATCGCGACCTTTCTCCTCGTTTTCGTCTCTCTCGAGAAGCGGGAAAAACGCGAATGAACGCGAATGAACGCGAATGAACGCGAATGAACGCGAATGAACGCGAATGAACGCGAATGAACGCGAAAGAACGCGAAAGAACGTGAAAGGCGTTAGAAGGGCGCGCGCGCGCGCGCGCACGGCGCGTCGCGCCCCGCAGCGTGCCTTAAGAGAGTCATAGTTACTCCCGCCGTTTACCCGCTGAATTTGACGTGCGCGCGCAGCGGCGTATTGCTTTTTACTTGTACGCGGCCGAGATAAACCATTATTTCCGACGTATTTTATCGTGGTACGTCGATTTATGCAAAGATATTCCAACCTTGTAACGATTTTTAGCGGGTCAATTCGATGGGAACATCCGGCCTCTTCGTAGCGGGGCGACAAAATTCCAAGTTCCAACCTCTCGGCCATTTTGGTCCGGCGGACGAAATTTTTCAAAAAAATAAAGTGAAATCGTTACTTTCGACCAGATTACGTCGTAACATAGCGATTACACGCAAAATTTCGATACATTATAACGCTTTCCAGCGAGTTACTTCTACTCGAACGTTCGAACAGAGGCGGATGTTTCAAAGTCCATCCGATGCAACGATACGCTCTTACGCGTTGCTCGCTCGCTCCGCTCGCTCGAAAAAAAATAGCCCAACCCAAACCCAATAACTTTTGCGTTCGTTCTTCGATTTCATCGAAAACTTCGTTAGAACGCGCGGGATCGGTTTAGGGTTGGGCTAGATGGGTCCGAGCGAGCGCCGCGAGCGAGCATTTATCGCGACCTTTCTCCTCGTTTTCGTCTCTCTCGAGAAGCGGGAAAAACGCGAATGAACGCGAATGAACGCGAATGAACGCGAATGAACGCGAATGAACGCGAATGAACGCGAAAGAACGCGAAAGAACGTGAAAGACGTTAGAAGGGCGCGCGCGCGCGCGCGCTGCGCGTCGCGCCCCGCAGCGTGCCTTAAGAGAGTCATAGTTACTCCCGCCGTTTACCCGCTGAATTTGACGTGCGCGCGCAGCGGCGTATTGCTTTTTACTTGTACGCGGCCGAGATAAACCATTATTTCCGACGTATTTTATCGTGGTACGTCGATTTATGCAAAGATTTTCCAACCTTGTAACGATTTTTAGCGGGTCAATTCGATGGGAACATCCGGCCTCTTCGTAGCGGGGCGACAAAATTCCAAGTTCCAACCTCTCGGCCATTTTGGTCCGGCGGACGAAATTTTTCAAAAAAGTAAAGTGAAATCGTTACTTTCGACCAGATTACGTCGTAACATAGCGATTTCACGCAAAATTTCGATACAGTATAACGCTATTCAGCGAGTTACTTCTACTCGAACGTTCTAACAGAGGCGGATGTTTCAAAGTCCATGCGATGCAACGATACGCTCTTACGCGTTGCTCGCTCGCTCCGCTCGCTCGAAAAAAAATAGCCCAACCCAAAACCAATAACTTTTGCGTTCGTTCTTCGATTTCATCGAAAACTTCGTTAGAACGCGCGGGATCGGTTTAGGGTTGGGCTAGATGGGTCCGAGCGAGCGCCGCGAGCGAGCATTTATCGCGACCTTTCTCCTCGTTTTCGTCTCTCTCGAGAAGCGGGAAAAACGCGAATGAACGCGAATGAACGCGAATGAACGCGAATGAACGCGAATGAACGCGAATGAACGCGAATGAACGCGAATGAACGCGAAAGAACGCGAAAGAACGTGAAAGACGTTAGAAGGGCGCGCGCGCGCGCGCGCACGGCGCGTCGCGCCCCGCAGCGTGCCTTAAGAGAGTCATAGTTACTCCCGCCGTTTACCCGCTGAATTTGACGTGCGCGCGCAGCGGCGTATTGCTTTGTACTTGTACGCGGCCGAGATAAACCATTATTTTCGACGTATTTTATCGTGGTACGTCGATTTATGCAAAGATATTCCAACCTTGTAACGATTTTTAGCGGGTCAATTCGATGGGAACATCCGGCCTCTTCGTAGCGGGGCGACAAAATTCCAAGTTCCAACCTCTCGGCCATTTTGATCCGGCGGACGAAATTTTTCAAAAAAATAAAGTGAAATCGTTACTTTCGACCAGATTACGTCGTAACATAGCGATTTCACGCAAAATTTCGATACAGTATAACGCTATTCAGCGAGTTACTTCTACTCGAACGTTCTAACAGAGGCGGATGTTTCAAAGTCAATGCGATGCAACGATACGCTCTTACGCGTTGCTCGCTCGCTCCGCTCGCTCGAAAAAAAATAGTCCAACCCAAAACCAATAACTTTTGCGTTCGTTCTTCGATTTCATCGAAAACTTCGTTAGAACGCGCGGGATCGGTTTAGGGTTGGGCTAGATGGGTCCGAGCGAGCGCCGCGAGCGAGCATTTATCGCGACCTTTCTCCTCGTTTTCGTCTCTCTCGAGAAGCGGGAAAAACGCGAATGAACGCGAATGAACGCGAATGAACGCGAAAGAACGCGAAAGAACGTGAAAGACGTTAGAAGGGCGCGCGCGCGCGCACGGCGCGTCGCGCCCCGCAGCGTGCCTTAAGAGAGTCATAGTTACTCCCGCCGTTTACCCGCTGAATTTGACGTGCGCGCGCAGCGGCGTATTGCTTTTTACTTGTACGCGGCCGAGATAAACCATTATTTCCGACGTATTTTATCGTGGTACGTCGATTTATGCAAAGATATTCTAAGCTTGTAACGATTTTTAGCGGGTCAATTCGATGGGAACATCCGGCCTCTTCGTAGCGGGGCGACAAAATTCCAAGTTCCAACCTCTCGGCCATTTTGGTCCGGCGGACGAAATTCTTCAAAAAAATAAAGTGAAATCGTTACTTTCGACCAGATTACGTCGTAACATAGCGATTACACGCAAAATTTCGATACATTATAACGCTTTTCAGCGAGTTACTTCTACTCGAACGTTCGAACAGAGGCGGATGTTTCAAAGTGCATGCGATGCAACGATACGCTCTTACGCGTTGCTCGCTCGCTCCGCTCGCTCGAAAAAAAAATAGCCCAACCCAAAACCAATAACTTTTGCGTTCGTTCTTCGATTTCATCGAAAACTTCGTTAGAACGCGCGGGATCGGTTTAGGGTTGGGCTAGATGGGTCCGAGCGAGCGCCGCGAGCGAGCATTTATCGCGACCTTTCTCCTCGTTTTCGTCTCTCTCGAGAAGCGGGAAAAACGCGAATGAACGCGAATGAACGCGAATGAACGCGAATGAACACGAATGAACGCGAATGAACGCGAATGAACGCGAAAGAACGCGAAAGATCGTGAAAGACGTTAGAAGGGCGCGCGCGCGCGCGCGCACGGCGCGTCGCGCCCCGCAGCGTGCCTTAAGAGAGTCATAGTTACTCCCGCCGTTTACCCGCTGAATTTGACGTGCGCGCGCAGCGGCGTATTGCTTTTTACTTGTACGCGGCCGAGATAAACCACTATTTCCGACGTATTTTATCGTGGTACGTCGATTTATGCAAAGATATTCCAACCTTGTAACGATTTTTAGCGGGTCAATTCGATGGGAACATCCGGCCTCTTCGTAGCGGGGCGACAAAATTCCAAGTTCCAACCTCTCGGCCATTTTGGTCCGGCGGACGAAATTTTTCAAAAAAATAAAGTGAAATCGTTACTTTCGACCAGATTACGTCGTAACATAGCGATTACACGCAAAATTTCGATACATTATAACGCTTTTCAGCGAGTTACTTCTACTCGAACGTTCGAACAGAGGCGGATGTTTCAAAGTCCATGCGATGCAACGATACGCTCTTACGCGTTGCTCGCTCGCTCCGCTCGCTCGAAAAAAAATAGCCCAACCCAAAACCAATAACTTTTGCGTTCGTTCTTCGATTTCATCGAAAACTTCGTTAGAACGCGCGGGATCGGTTTAGGGTTGGGCTAGATGGGTCCGAGCGAGCGCCGCGAGCGAGCATTTATCGCGACCTTTCTCCTCGTTTTCGTCTCTCTCGAGAAGCGAGAAAAACGCGAATGAACGCGAATGAACGCGAATGAACGCGAATGAACGCGAATGAACGCGAATGAACGCGAATGAACGCGAATGAACGCGAATGAACGCGAATGAACGCGAATGAACGCGAATGAACGCGAAAGGACGTGAAAGACGTTAGAAGGGCGCGCGCGCGCGCGCGCACGGCGCGTCGCGCCCCGCAGCGTGCCTTAAGAGAGTCATAGTTACTCCCGCCGTTTACCCGCTGAATTTGACGTGCGCGCGCAGCGGCGAATTGCTTTTTACTTGTACGCGGCCGAGATAAACCATTATTTCCGACGTATTTTATCGTGGTACGTCGATTTATGCAAAGATATTCCAACCTTGTAACGATTTTTAGCGGGTCAATTCGATGGGAACATCCGGCCTCTTCGTAGCGGGGCGACAAAATTCCAAGTTCCAACCTCTCGGCCATTTTGGTCCTGCGGACGAAATTTTTCAAAAAAATAAAGTGAAATCGTTACTTTCGACCAGATTACGTCGTAACATAGCGATTACACGCAAAATTTCGATACATTATAACGCTTTTCAGCGAGTTACTTCTACTCGAACGTTCGAACAGAGGCGGATGTTTCAAAGTCCATGCGATGCAACGATACGCTCTTACGCGTTGCTCGCTCGCTCCGCTCGCTCGAAAAAAAATAGCCCAACCCAAAACCAATAACTTTTGCGTTCGTTCTTCGATTTCATCGAAAACTTCGTTAGAACGCGCGGGATCGGTTTTGGGTTGGGCTAGATGGGTCCGAGCGAGCGCCGCGAGCGAGCATTTATCGCGACCTTTCTCCTCGTTTTCGTCTCTCTCGAGAAGCGGGAAAAACGCGAATGAACGCGAATGAACGCGAATGAACGCGAATGAACGCGAATGAACGCGAATGAACGCGAATGAACGCGAAAGAACGCGAAAGAACGTGAAAGACGTTAGAAGGGCGCGCGCGCGCGCGCGCACGGCGCGTCGCGCCCCGCAGCGTGCCTTAAGAGAGTCATAGTTACTCCCGCCGTTTACCCGCTGAATTTGACGTGCGCGCGCAGCGGCGTATTGCTTTTTACTTGTACGCGGCCGAGATAAACCATTATTTCCGACGTATTTTATCGTGGTACGTCGATTTATGCAAAGATATTCCAACCTTGTAACGATTTTTAGCGGGTCAATTCGATGGGAACATCCGGCCTCTTCGTAGCGGGGCGACAAAATTCCAAGTTCCAACCTCTCGGCCATTTTGCTCCGGCGGACGAAATTTTTCAAAAAAATAAAGTGAAATCGTTACTTTCGACCAGATTACGTCGTAACATAGCGATTTCACGCAAAATTTCGATACATTATAACGCTATTCAGCGAGTTACTTCTACTCGAACGATCGAACAGAGGCGGATGTTTCAAAGTCCATGCGATGCAACGATACGCTCTTACGCGTTGCTCGCTCGCTCCGCTCGCTCGAAAAAAAATAGCGCAACCCAAAACCAATAACTTTTGCGTTCGTTCTTCGATTTCATCGAAAACTTCGTTAGAACGCGCGGGATCGGTTTAGGGTTGGGCTAGATGGGTCCGAGCGAGCGCCGCGAGCGAGCATTTATCGCGACCTTTCTCCTCGTTTTCGTCTCTCTCGAGAAGCGGGAAAAACGCGAATGAACGCGAATGAACGCGAATGAACGCGAATGAACGCGAATGAACGCGAATGAACGCGAATGAACGCGAAAGAACGCGAAAGAACGTGAAAGACGTTAGAAGGGCGCGCGCGCGCGCGCGCACGGCGCGTCGCGCCCCGCAGCGTGCCTTAAGAGAGTCATAGTTACTCCCGCCGTTTACCCGCTGAATTTGACGTGCGCGCGCAGCGGCGTATTGCTTTTTACTTGTACGCGGCCGAGATAAACCATTATTTTCGACGTATTTTATCGTGGTACGTCGATTTATGCAAAGATATTCCAACCTTGTAACGATTTTTAGCGGGTCAATTCGATGGGAACATCCGGCCTCTTCGTAGCGGGGCGACAAAATTCCAAGTTCCAACCTCTCGGCCATTTTGATCCGGCGGACGAAATTTTTCAAAAAAATAAAGTGAAATCGTTACTTTCGACCAGATTACGTCGTAACATAGCGATTTCACGCAAAATTTCGATACAGTATAACGCTATTCAGCGAGTTACTTCTACTCGAACGTTCTAACAGAGGCGGATGTTTCAAAGTCCATGCGATGCAACGATACGCTCTTACGCGTTGCTCGCTCGCTCCGCTCGCTCGAAAAAAAATAGCCCAACCCAAAACCAATAACTTTTGCGTTCGTTCTTCGATTTCATCGAAAACTTCGTTAGAACGCGCGGGATCGGTTTAGGGTTGGGCTAGATGGGTCCGAGCGAGCGCCGCGAGCGATCATTTATCGCGACCTTTCTCCTCGTTTTCGTCTCTCTCGAGAAGCGGGAAAAACGCGAATGAACGCGAATGAACGCGAATGAACGCGAATGAACGCGAATGAACGCGAATGAACGCGAATGAACGCGAATGAACGCGAAAGAACGCGAAAGAACGTGAAAGACGTTAGAAGGGCGCGCGCGCGCGCGCGCACGGCGCGTCGCGCCCCGCAGCGTGCCTTAAGAGAGTCATAGTTACTCCCGCCGTTTACCCGCTGAATTTGACGTGCGCGCGCAGCGGCGTATTGCTTTTTACTTGTACGCGTCCGAGATAAACCATTATTTTCGACGTATTTCATCGTGGTACGTCGATTTATGCAAAGATATTCCAACCTTGTAACGATTTTTAGCGGGTCAATTCGATGGGAACATCCGGCCTCTTCGTAGCGGGGCGACAAAATTCCAAGTTCCAACCTCTCGGCCATTTTGATCCGGCGGACGAAATTTTTCAAAAAAATAAAGTGAAATCGTTACTTTCGACCAGATTACGTCGTAACATAGCGATTTCACGCAAAATTTCGATACAGTATAACGCTATTCAGCGAGTTACTTCTACTCGAACGTTCTAACAGAGGCGGATGTTTCAAAGTCCATGCGATGCAACGATACGCTCTTACGCGTTGCTCGCTCGCTCCGCTCGCTCGAAAAAAAATAGTCCAACCCAAAACCAATAACTTTTGCGTTCGTTCTTCGATTTCATCGAAAACTTCGTTAGAACGCGCGGGATCGGTTTAGGGTTGGGCTAGATGGGTCCGAGCGAGCGCCGCGAGCGAGCGCCGCGAGCGAGCATTTATCGCGACCTTTCTCCTCGTTTTCGTCTCTCTCGAGAAGCGGGAAAAACGCGAATGAACGCGAATGAACGCGAATGAACGCGAATGAACGCGAATGAACGCGAATGAACGCGAAAGAACGCGAAAGAACGTGAAAGACGTTAGAAGGGCGCGCGCGCGCGCGCGCTGCGCGTCGCGCCCCGCAGCGTGCCTTAAGAGAGTCATAGTTACTCCCGCCGTTTACCCGCTGAATTTGACGTGCGCGCGCAGCGGCGTATTGCTTTTTACTTGTACGCGGCCGAGATAAACCATTATTTCCGACGTATTTTATCGTGGTACGTCGATTTATGCAAAGATTTTCCAACCTTGTAACGATTTTTAGCGGGTCAATTCGATGGGAACATCCGGCCTCTTCGTAGCGGGGCGACAAAATTCCAAGTTCCAACCTCTCGGCCATTTTGGTCCGGCGGACGAAATTTTTCAAAAAAATAAAGTGAAATCGTTACTTTCGACCAGATTACGTCGTAACATAGCGATTTCACGCAATATTTCGATACAGTATAACGCTATTCAGCGAGTTACTTCTACTCGATCGTTCTAACAGAGGCGGATGTTTCAAAGTCCATGCGATGCAACGATACGCTCTTACGCGTTGCTCGCTCGCTCCGCTCGCTCGAAAAAAAATAGCCCAACCCAAAACCAATAACTTTTGCGTTCGTTCTTCGATTTCATCGAAAACTTCGTTAGAACGCGCGGGATCGGTTTAGGGTTGGGCTAGATGGGTCCGAGCGAGCGCCGCGAGCGAGCATTTATCGCGATCTTTCTCCTCGTTTTCGTCTCTCTCGAGAAGCGGGAAAAACGCGAATGAACGCGAATGAACGCGAATGAACGCGAATGAACGCGAATGAACGCGAATGAACGCGAAAGAACGCGAAAGAACGTAAAAGACGTTAGAAGGGCGCGCGCGCGCGCGCGCTGCGCGTCGCGCCCCGCAGCGTGCCTTAAGAGAGTCATAGTTACTCCCGCCGTTTACCCGCTGAATTTGACGTGCGCGCGCAGCGGCGTATTGCTTTTTACTTGTACGCGGCCGAGATAAACCATTATTTTCGACGTATTTCATCGTGGTACGTCGATTTATGCAAAGATATTCCAACCTTGTAACGATTTTTAGCGGGTCAATTCGATGGGAACATCCGGCCTCTTCGTAGCGGGGCGACAAAATTCCAAGTTCCAACCTCTCGGCCATTTTCATCCGGCGGACGAAATTTTTCAAAAAAATAAAGTGAAATCGTTACTTTCGACCAGATTACGTCGTAACATAGCGATTTCACGCAAAATTTCGATACAGTATAACGCTATTCAGCGAGTTACTTCTACTCGAACGTTCTAACAGAGGCGGATGTTTCAAAGTCCATGCGATGCAACGATACGCTCTTACGCGTTGCTCGCTCGCTCCGCTCGCTCGAAAAAAAATAGTCCAACCCAAAACCAATAACTTTTGCGTTCGTTCTTCGATTTCATCGAAAACTTCGTTAGAACGCGCGGGATCGGTTTAGGGTTGGGCTAGATGGGTCCGAGCGAGCGCCGCGAGCGAGCGCCGCGAGCGAGCATTTATCGCGACCTTTCTCCTCGTTTTCGTCTCTCTCGAGAAGCGGGAAAAACGCGAATGAACGCGAATGAACGCGAATGAACGCGAATGAACGCGAATGAACGCGAAAGAACGCGAAAGAACGTGAAAGACGTTAGAAGGGCGCGCGCGCGCGCGCGCTGCGCGTCGCGCCCCGCAGCGTGCCTTAAGAGAGTCATAGTTACTCCCGCCGTTTACCCTCTGAATTTGACGTGCGCGCGCAGCGGCGTATTGCTTTTTACTTGTACGCGGCCGAGATAAACCATTATTTCCGACGTATTTTATCGTGGTACGTCGATTTATGCAAAGATTTTCCAACCTTGTAACGATTTTTAGCGGGTCAATTCGATGGGAACATCCGGCCTCTTCGTAGCGGGGCGACAAAATTCCAAGTTCCAACCTCTCGGCCATTTTGGTCCGGCGGACGAAATTTTTCAAAAAAATAAAGTGAAATCGTTACTTTCGACCAGATTACGTCGTAACATAGCGATTACACGCAAAATTTCGATACATTATAACGCTTTTCAGCGAGTTACTTCTACTCGAACATTCGAACAGAGGCGGATGTTTCAAAGTCCATCCGATGCAACGATACGCTCTTACGCGTTGCTCGCTCGCTCCGCTCGCTCGAAAAAAAATAGCCCAACCCAAAACCAATAACTTTTGCGTTCGTTCTTCGATTTCATCGAAAACTTCGTTAGAACGCGCGGGATCGGTTTAGGGTTGGGCTAGATGGGTCCGAGCGAGCGCCGCGAGCGAGCATGTATCGCGACCTTTCTCCTCGTTTTCGTCTCTCTCGAGAAGCGGGAAAAACGCGAATGAACGCGAATGAACGCGAATGAACGCGAATGAACGCGAATGAACGCGAATGAACGCGAATGAACGCGAATGAACGCGAAAGAACGCGAAAGAACGTGAAAGACGTTAGAAGGGCGCGCGCGCGCGCGCGCACGGCGCGTCGCGCCCCGCAGCGTGCCTTAAGAGAGTCATAGTTACTCCCGCCGTTTACCCGCTGAATTTGACGTGCGCGCGCAGCGGCGTATTGCTTTTTACTTGTACGCGGCCGAGATAAACCATTATTTCCGACGTATTTTATCGTGGTACGTCGATTTATGCAAAGATATTCCAACCTTGTAACGATTTTTAGCGGGTCAATTCGATGGGAACATCCGGCCTCTTCGTAGCGGGGCGACAAAATTCCAAGTTCCAACCTCTCGGCCATTTTGATCCGGCGGACGAAATTTTTCAAAAAAATAAAGTGAAATCGTTACTTTCGACCAGATTACGTCGTAACATAGCGATTTCACGCAATATTTCGATACAGTATAACGCTATTCAGCGAGTTACTTCTACTCGATCGTTCTAACAGAGGCGGATGTTTCAAATTCCATGCGATGCAACGATACGCTCTTACGCGTTGCTCGCTCGCTCCGCTCGCTCGAAAAAAAATAGCCCAACCCAAAACCAATAACTTTTGCGTTCGTTCTTCGATTTCATCGAAAACTTCGTTAGAACGCGCGGGATCGGTTTAGGGTTGGGCTAGATGGGTCCGAGCGAGCGCCGCGAGCGAGCATGTATCGCGACCTTTCTCCTCGTTTTCGTCTCTCTCGAGAAACGGGAAAAACGCGAATGAACGCGAATGAACGCGAATGAACGCGAATGAACGCGAATGAACGCGAATGAACGCGAATGAACGCGAATGAACGCGAAAGAACGCGAAAGAACGTGAAAGACGTTAGAAGGGCGCGCGCGCGCGCGCGCACGGCGCGTCGCGCCCCGCAGCGTGCCTTAAGAGAGTCATAGTTACTCCCGCCGTTTACCCGCTGAATTTGACGTGCGCGCGCAGCGGCGTATTGCTTTTTACTTGTACGCGGCCGAGATAAACCATTATTTTCGACGTATTTCATCGTGGTACGTCGATTTATGCAAAGATATTCCAACCTTGTAACGATTTTTAGCGGGTCAATTCGATGGGAACATCCGGCCTCTTCGTAGCGGGGCGACAAAATTCCAAGTTCCAACCTCTCGGCCATTTTGATCCGGCGGACGAAATTTTTCAAAAAAATAAAGTGAAATCGTTACTTTCGACCAGATTACGTCGTAACATAGCGATTTCACGCAAAATTTCGATACAGTATAACGCTATTCAGCGAGTTACTTCTACTCGAACGTTCTAACAGAGGCGGATGTTTCAAAGTCCATGCGATGCAACGATACGCTCTTACGCGTTGCTCGCTCGCTCCGCTCGCTCGAAAAAAAATAGTCCAACCCAAAACCAATAACTTTTGCGTTCGTTCTTCGATTTCATCGAAAACTTCGTTAGAACGCGCGGGATCGGTTTAGGGTTGGGCTAGATGGGTCCGAGCGAGCGCCGCGAGCGAGCATTTATCGCGACCTTTCTCCTCGTTTTCGTCTCTCTCGAGAAGCGGGAAAAACGCGAATGAACGCGAATGAACGCGAATGAACGCGAATGAACGCGAATGAACGCGAATGAACGCGAAAGAACGCGAAAGAACGTGAAAGACGTTAGAAGGGCGCGCGCGCGCGCGCGCTGCGCGTCGCGCCCCGCAGCGTGCCTTAAGAGAGTCATAGTTCCTCCCGCCGTTTACCCGCTGAATTTGACGTGCGCGCGCAGCGGCGTATTGCTTTTTACTTGTACGCGGCCGAGATAAACCATTATTTCCGACGTATTTTATCGTGGTACGTCGATTTATGCAAAGATTTTCCAACCTTGTAACGATTTTTAGCGGGTCAATTCGATGGGAACATCCGGCCTCTTCGTAGCGGGGCGACAAAATTCCAAGTTTCAACCTCTCGGCCATTTTGTTCCGGCGGACGAAATTTTTCAAAAAAATAAAGTGAAATCGTTACTTTCGACCAGATTTCGTCGTAACATAGCGATTACACGCAAAATTTCGATACATTATAACGCTTTTCAGCGAGTTACTTCTACTCGAACGTTCGAACAGAGGCGGATGTTTCAAAGTCCATCCGATGCAACGATACGCTCTTACGCGTTGCTCGCTCGCTCCGCTCGCTCGAAAAAAAATAGCCCAACCCAAAACCAATAACTTTTGCGTTCGTTCTTCGATTTCATCGAAAACTTCGTTAGAACGCGCG
Source organism: Bombus vancouverensis nearcticus (assembly GCF_051014615.1). NCBI lineage: Eukaryota > Metazoa > Arthropoda > Insecta > Hymenoptera > Apidae > Bombus > Bombus vancouverensis. Next base: position 1,821,789 of record NC_134926.1, on the reverse strand, counting down.
GGATCGGTTTTGGGTTGGGCTAGATGGGTCCGAGCGAGCGCCGCGAGCGAGCATTTATCGCGACCTTTCTCCTCGTTTTCGTCTCTCTCGAGAAGCGGGAAAAACGCGAATGAACGCGAATGAACGCGAATGAACGCGAATGAACGCGAATGAACGCGAATGAACGCGAATGAACGCGAAAGAACGCGAAAGAACGTGAAAGACGTTAGAAGGGCGCGCGCGCGCGCGCGCACGGCGCGTCGCGCCCCGCAGCGTGCCTTAAGAGAGTCATAGTTACTCCCGCCGTTTACCCGCTGAATTTGACGTGCGCGCGCAGCGGCGTATTGCTTTTTACTTGTACGCGGCCGAGATAAACCATTATTTCCGACGTATTTTATCGTGGTACGTCGATTTATGCAAAGATATTCCAACCTTGTAACGATTTTTAGCGGGTCAATTCGATGGGAACATCCGGCCTCTTCGTAGCGGGGCGACAAAATTCCAAGTTCCAACCTCTCGGCCATTTTGCTCCGGCGGACGAAATTTTTCAAAAAAATAAAGTGAAATCGTTACTTTCGACCAGATTACGTCGTAACATAGCGATTTCACGCAAAATTTCGATACATTATAACGCTATTCAGCGAGTTACTTCTACTCGAACGATCGAACAGAGGCGGATGTTTCAAAGTCCATGCGATGCAACGATACGCTCTTACGCGTTGCTCGCTCGCTCCGCTCGCTCGAAAAAAAATAGCGCAACCCAAAACCAATAACTTTTGCGTTCGTTCTTCGATTTCATCGAAAACTTCGTTAGAACGCGCGGGATCGGTTTAGGGTTGGGCTAGATGGGTCCGAGCGAGCGCCGCGAGCGAGCATTTATCGCGACCTTTCTCCTCGTTTTCGTCTCTCTCGAGAAGCGGGAAAAACGCGAATGAACGCGAATGAACGCGAATGAACGCGAATGAACGCGAATGAACGCGAATGAACGCGAATGAACGCGAAAGAACGCGAAAGAACGTGAAAGACGTTAGAAGGGCGCGCGCGCGCGCGCGCACGGCGCGTCGCGCCCCGCAGCGTGCCTTAAGAGAGTCATAGTTACTCCCGCCGTTTACCCGCTGAATTTGACGTGCGCGCGCAGCGGCGTATTGCTTTTTACTTGTACGCGTCCGAGATAAACCATTATTTTCGACGTATTTTATCGTGGTACGTCGATTTATGCAAAGATTTTCCAACCTTGTAACGATTTTTAGCGGGTCAATTCGATGGGAACATCCGGCCTCTTCGTAGCGGGGCGACAAAATTCCAAGTTCCAACCTCTCGGCCATTTTGGTCCGGCGGACGAAATTTTTCAAAAAAATAAAGTGAAATCGTTACTTTCGACCAGATTACGTCGTAACATAGCGATTTCACGCAATATTTCGATACAGTATAACGCTATTCAGCGAGTTACTTCTACTCGATCGTTCTAACAGAGGCGGATGTTTCAAAGTCCATGCGATGCAACGATACGCTCTTACGCGTTGCTCGCTCGCTCCGCTCGCTCGAAAAAAAATAGCCCAACCCAAAACCAATAACTTTTGCGTTCGTTCTTCGATTTCATCGAAAACTTCGTTAGAACGCGCGGGATCGGTTTAGGGTTGGGCTAGATGGGTCCGAGCGAGCGCCGCGAGCGAGCATGTATCGCGATCTTTCTCCTCGTTTTCGTCTCTCTCGAGAAGCGGGAAAAACGCGAATGAACGCGAATGAACGCGAATGAACGCGAATGAACGCGAATGAACGCGAATGAACGCGAAAGAACTCGAAAGAACGTAAAAGACGTTAGAAGGGCGCGCGCGCGCGCGCGCTGCGCGTCGCGCCCCGCAGCGTGCCTTAAGAGAGTCATAGTTACTCCCGCCGTTTACCCGCTGAATTTGACGTGCGCGCGCAGCGGCGTATTGCTTTTTACTTGTACGCGGCCGAGATAAACCATTATTTTCGACGTATTTTATCGTGGTACGTCGATTTATGCAAAGATATTCCAACCTTGTAACGATTTTTAGCGGGTCAATTCGATGGGAACATCCGGCCTCTTCGTAGCGGGGCGACAAAATTCCAAGTTCCAACCTCTCGGCCATTTTGATCCGGCGGACGAAATTTTTCAAAAAAATAAAGTGAAATCGTTACTTTCGACCAGATTACGTCGTAACATAGCGATTTCACGCAAAATTTCGATACAGTATAACGCTATTCAGCGAGTTACTTCTACTCGAACGTTCTAACAGAGGCGGATGTTTCAAAGTCCATGCGATGCAACGATACGCTCTTACGCGTTGCTCGCTCGCTCCGCTCGCTCGAAAAAAAATAGCCCAACCCAAAACCAATAACTTTTGCGTTCGTTCTTCGATTTCATCGAAAACTTCGTTAGAACGCGCGGGATCGGTTTAGGGTTGGGCTAGATGGGTCCGAGCGAGCGCCGCGAGCGATCATTTATCGCGACCTTTCTCCTCGTTTTCGTCTCTCTCGAGAAGCGGGAAAAACGCGAATGAACGCGAATGAACGCGAATGAACGCGAATGAACGCGAATGAACGCGAATGAACGCGAATGAACGCGAATGAACGCGAAAGAACGCGAAAGAACGTGAAAGACGTTAGAAGGGCGCGCGCGCGCGCGCGCACGGCGCGTCGCGCCCCGCAGCGTGCCTTAAGAGAGTCATAGTTACTCCCGCCGTTTACCCGCTGAATTTGACGTGCGCGCGCAGCGGCGTATTGCTTTTTACTTGTACGCGTCCGAGATAAACCATTATTTTCGACGTATTTCATCGTGGTACGTCGATTTATGCAAAGATATTCCAACCTTGTAACGATTTTTAGCGGGTCAATTCGATGGGAACATCCGGCCTCTTCGTAGCGGGGCGACAAAATTCCAAGTTCCAACCTCTCGGCCATTTTGATCCGGCGGACGAAATTTTTCAAAAAAATAAAGTGAAATCGTTACTTTCGACCAGATTACGTCGTAACATAGCGATTTCACGCAAAATTTCGATACAGTATAACGCTATTCAGCGAGTTACTTCTACTCGAACGTTCTAACAGAGGCGGATGTTTCAAAGTCCATGCGATGCAACGATACGCTCTTACGCGTTGCTCGCTCGCTCCGCTCGCTCGAAAAAAAATAGTCCAACCCAAAACCAATAACTTTTGCGTTCGTTCTTCGATTTCATCGAAAACTTCGTTAGAACGCGCGGGATCGGTTTAGGGTTGGGCTAGATGGGTCCGAGCGAGCGCCGCGAGCGAGCATTTATCGCGACCTTTCTCCTCGTTTTCGTCTCTCTCGAGAAGCGGGAAAAACGCGAATGAACGCGAATGAACGCGAATGAACGCGAATGAACGCGAATGAACGCGAATGAACGCGAAAGAACGCGAAAGAACGTGAAAGACGTTAGAAGGGCGCGCGCGCGCGCGCGCACGGCGCGTCGCGCCCCGCAGCGTGCCTTAAGAGAGTCATAGTTACTCCCGCCGTTTACCCGCTGAATTTGACGTGCGCGCGCAGCGGCGTATTGCTTTTTACTTGTACGCGGCCGAGATAAACCATTATTTTCGACGTATTTTATCGTGGTACGTCGATTTATGCAAAGATTTTCCAACCTTGTAACGATTTTTAGCGGGTCAATTCGATGGGAACATCCGGCCTCTTCGTAGCGGGGCGACAAAATTCCAAGTTCCAACCTCTCGGCCATTTTGGTCCGGCGGACGAAATTTTTCAAAAAAATAAAGTGAAATCGTTACTTTCGACCAGATTACGTCGTAACATAGCGATTTCACGCAATATTTCGATACAGTATAACGCTATTCAGCGAGTTACTTCTACTCGATCGTTCTAACAGAGGCGGATGTTTCAAAGTCCATGCGATGCAACGATACGCTCTTACGCGTTGCTCGCTCGCTCCGCTCGCTCGAAAAAAAATAGCCCAACCCAAAACCAATAACTTTTGCGTTCGTTCTTCGATTTCATCGAAAACTTCGTTAGAACGCGCGGGATCGGTTTAGGGTTGGGCTAGATGGGTCCGAGCGAGCGCCGCGAGCGAGCATGTATCGCGATCTTTCTCCTCGTTTTCGTCTCTCTCGAGAAGCGGGAAAAACGCGAATGAACGCGAATGAACGCGAATGAACGCGAATGAACGCGAATGAACGCGAATGAACGCGAAAGAACGCGAAAGAACGTAAAAGACGTTAGAAGGGCGCGCGCGCGCGCGCGCTGCGCGTCGCGCCCCGCAGCGTGCCTTAAGAGAGTCATAGTTACTCCCGCCGTTTACCCGCTGAATTTGACGTGCGCGCGCAGCGGCGTATTGCTTTTTACTTGTACGCGGCCGAGATAAACCATTATTTTCGACGTATTTCATCGTGGTACGTCGATTTATGCAAAGATATTCCAACCTTGTAACGATTTTTAGCGGGTCAATTCGATGGGAACATCCGGCCTCTTCGTAGCGGGGCGACAAAATTCCAAGTTCCAACCTCTCGGCCATTTTGCTCCGGCGGACGAAATTTTTCAAAAAAATAAAGTGAAATCGTTACTTTCGACCAGATTACGTCGTAACATAGCGATTTCACGCAAAATTTCGATACAGTATAACGCTATTCAGCGAGTTACTTCTACTCGAACGTTCTAACAGAGGCGGATGTTTCAAAGTCCATGCGATGCAACGATACGCTCTTACGCGTTGCTCGCTCGCTCCGCTCGCTCGAAAAAAAATAGTCCAACCCAAAACCAATAACTTTTGCGTTCGTTCTTCGATTTCATCGAAAACTTCGTTAGAACGCGCGGGATCGGTTTAGGGTTGGGCTAGATGGGTCCGAGCGAGCGCCGCGAGCGAGCGCCGCGAGCGAGCATTTATCGCGACCTTTCTCCTCGTTTTCGTCTCTCTCGAGAAGCGGGAAAAACGCGAATGAACGCGAATGAACGCGAATGAACGCGAATGAACGCGAATGAACGCGAATGAACGCGAAAGAACGCGAAAGAACGTGAAAGACGTTAGAAGGGCGCGCGCGCGCGCGCGCTGCGCGTCGCGCCCCGCAGCGTGCCTTAAGAGAGTCATAGTTACTCCCGCCGTTTACCCGCTGAATTTGACGTGCGCGCGCAGCGGCGTATTGCTTTTTACTTGTACGCGGCCGAGATAAACCATTATTTCCGACGTATTTTATCGTGGTACGTCGATTTATGCAAAGATTTTCCAACCTTGTAACGATTTTTAGCGGGTCAATTCGATGGGAACATCCGGCCTCTTCGTAGCGGGGCGACAAAATTCCAAGTTCCAACCTCTCGGCCATTTTGGTCCGGCGGACGAAATTTTTCAAAAAAATAAAGTGAAATCGTTACTTTCGACCAGATTACGTCGTAACATAGCGATTACACGCAAAATTTCGATACATTATAACGCTTTTCAGCGAGTTACTTCTACTCGAACATTCGAACAGAGGCGGATGTTTCAAAGTCCATCCGATGCAACGATACGCTCTTACGCGTTGCTCGCTCGTTCCGCTCGCTCGAAAAAAAATAGCCCAACCCAAAACCAATAACTTTTGCGTTCGTTCTTCGATTTCATCGAAAACTTCGTTAGAACGCGCGGGATCGGTTTAGGGTTGGGCTAGATGGGTCCGAGCGAGCGCCGCGAGCGAGCATGTATCGCGACCTTTCTCCTCGTTTTCGTCTCTCTCGAGAAGCGGGAAAAACGCGAATGAACGCGAATGAACGCGAATGAACGCGAATGAACGCGAATGAACGCGAATGAACGCGAATGAACGCGAATGAACGCGAAAGAACGCGAAAGAACGTGAAAGACGTTAGAAGGGCGCGCGCGCGCGCGCGCACGGCGCGTCGCGCCCCGCAGCGTGCCTTAAGAGAGTCATAGTTACTCCCGCCGTTTACCCGCTGAATTTGACGTGCGCGCGCAGCGGCGTATTGCTTTTTACTTGTACGCGGCCGAGATAAACCATTATTTCCGACGTATTTTATCGTGGTACGTCGATTTATGCAAAGATATTCCAACCTTGTAACGATTTTTAGCGGGTCAATTCGATGGGAACATCCGGCCTCTTCGTAGCGGGGCGACAAAATTCCAAGTTCCAACCTCTCGGCCATTTTGATCCGGCGGACGAAATTTTTCAAAAAAATAAAGTGAAATCGTTACTTTCGACCAGATTACGTCGTAACATAGCGATTTCACGCAATATTTCGATACAGTATAACGCTATTCAGCGAGTTACTTCTACTCGATCGTTCTAACAGAGGCGGATGTTTCAAATTCCATGCGATGCAACGATACGCTCTTACGCGTTGCTCGCTCGCTCCGCTCGCTCGAAAAAAAATAGCCCAACCCAAAACCAATAACTTTTGCGTTCGTTCTTCGATTTCATCGAAAACTTCGTTAGAACGCGCGGGATCGGTTTAGGGTTGGGCTAGATGGGTCCGAGCGAGCGCCGCGAGCGAGCATGTATCGCGACCTTTCTCCTCGTTTTCGTCTCTCTCGAGAAACGGGAAAAACGCGAATGAACGCGAATGAACGCGAATGAACGCGAATGAACGCGAATGAACGCGAATGAACGCGAATGAACGCGAATGAACGCGAAAGAACGCGAAAGAACGTGAAAGACGTTAGAAGGGCGCGCGCGCGCGCGCGCACGGCGCGTCGCGCCCCGCAGCGTGCCTTAAGAGAGTCATAGTTACTCCCGCCGTTTACCCGCTGAATTTGACGTGCGCGCGCAGCGGCGTATTGCTTTTTACTTGTACGCGGCCGAGATAAACCATTATTTTCGACGTATTTCATCGTGGTACGTCGATTTATGCAAAGATATTCCAACCTTGTAACGATTTTTAGCGGGTCAATTCGATGGGAACATCCGGCCTCTTCGTAGCGGGGCGACAAAATTCCAAGTTCCAACCTCTCGGCCATTTTGATCCGGCGGACGAAATTTTTCAAAAAAATAAAGTGAAATCGTTACTTTCGACCAGATTACGTCGTAACATAGCGATTTCACGCAAAATTTCGATACAGTATAACGCTATTCAGCGAGTTACTTCTACTCGAACGTTCTAACAGAGGCGGATGTTTCAAAGTCCATGCGATGCAACGATACGCTCTTACGCGTTGCTCGCTCGCTCCGCTCGCTCGAAAAAAAATAGTCCAACCCAAAACCAATAACTTTTGCGTTCGTTCTTCGATTTCATCGAAAACTTCGTTAGAACGCGCGGGATCGGTTTAGGGTTGGGCTAGATGGGTCCGAGCGAGCGCCGCGAGCGAGCATTTATCGCGACCTTTCTCCTCGTTTTCGTCTCTCTCGAGAAGCGGGAAAAACGCGAATGAACGCGAATGAACGCGAATGAACGCGAATGAACGCGAATGAACGCGAATGAACGCGAAAGAACGCGAAAGAACGTGAAAGACGTTAGAAGGGCGCGCGCGCGCGCGCGCTGCGCGTCGCGCCCCGCAGCGTGCCTTAAGAGAGTCATAGTTACTCCCGCCGTTTACCCGCTGAATTTGACGTGCGCGCGCAGCGGCGTATTGCTTTTTACTTGTACGCGGCCGAGATAAACCATTATTTCCGACGTATTTTATCGTGGTACGTCGATTTATGCAAAGATTTTCCAACCTTGTAACGATTTTTAGCGGGTCAATTCGATGGGAACATCCGGCCTCTTCGTAGCGGGGCGACAAAATTCCAAGTTTCAACCTCTCGGCCATTTTGGTCCGGCGGACGAAATTTTTCAAAAAAATAAAGTGAAATCGTTACTTTCGACCAGATTTCGTCGTAACATAGCGATTACACGCAAAATTTCGATACATTATAACGCTTTTCAGCGAGTTACTTCTACTCGAACGTTCGAACAGAGGCGGATGTTTCAAAGTCCATCCGATGCAACGATACGCTCTTACGCGTTGCTCGCTCGCTCCGCTCGCTCGAAAAAAAATAGCCCAACCCAAAACCAATAACTTTTGCGTTCGTTCTTCGATTTCATCGAAAACTTCGTTAGAACGCGCGGGATCGGTTTAGGGTTGGGCTAGATGGGTCCGAGCGAGCGCCGCGAGCGAGCATGTATCGCGACCTTTCTCCTCGTTTTCGTCTCTCTCGAGAAGCGGGAAAAACGCGAATGAACGCGAATGAACGCGGATGAACGCGAATGAACGCGAATGAACGCGAATGAACGCGAATGAACGCGAATGAACGCGAATGAACGCGAAAGAACGTGAAAGACGTTAGAAGGGCGCGCGCGCGCGCGCGCACGGCGCGTCGCGCCCCGCAGCGTGCCTTAAGAGAGTCATAGTTACTCCCGCCGTTTACCCGCTGAATTTTACGTGCGCGCGCAGCGGCGTATTGCTTTTTACTGGTACGCGGCCGAGATAAACCATTATTTCCGACGTATTTTATCGTGGTACGTCGATTTATGCAAAGATATTCCAACCTTGTAACGATTTTTAGCGGGTCAATTCGATGGGAACATCCGGCCTCTTCGTAGCGGGGCGACAAAATTCCAAGTTCCAACCTCTCGGCCATTTTGATCCGGCGGACGAAATTTTTCAAAAAAATAAAGTGAAATCGTTACTTTCGACCAGATTACGTCGTAACATAGCGATTTCACGCAATATTTCGATACAGTATAACGCTATTCAGCGAGTTACTTCTACTCGATCGTTCTAACAGAGGCGGATGTTTCAAAGTCCATGCGATGCAACGATACGCTCTTACGCGTTGCTCGCTCGCTCCGCTCGCTCGAAAAAAAATAGCCCAACCCAAAACCAATAACTTTTGCGTTCGTTCTTCGATTTCATCGAAAACTTCGTTAGAACGCGCGGGATCGGTTTAGGGTTGGGCTAGATGGGTCCGAGCGAGCGCCGCGAGCTAGCATGTATCGCGACCTTTCTCCTCGTTTTCGTCTCTCTCGAGAAACGGGAAAAACGCGAATGAACGCGAATGAACGCGAATGAACGCGAATGAACGCGAATGAACGCGAATGAACGCGAAAGAACGCGAAAGAACGTGAAAGACGTTAGAAGGGCGCGCGCGCGCGCGCGCTGCGCGTCGCGCCCCGCAGCGTGCCTTAAGAGAGTCATAGTTACTCCCGCCGTTTACCCGCTGAATTTGACGTGCGCGCGCAGCGGCGTATTGCTTTTTACTTGTACGCGGCCGAGATAAACCATTATTTCCGACGTATTTTATCGTGGTACGTCGATTTATGCAAAGATTTTCCAACCTTGTAACGATTTTTAGCGGGTCAATTCGATGGGAACATCCGGCCTCTTCGTAGCGGGGCGACAAAATTCCAAGTTTCAACCTCTCGGCCATTTTGGTCCGGCGGACGAAATTTTTCAAAAAAATAAAGTGAAATCGTTACTTTCGGCCAGATTTCGTCGTAACATAGCGATTACACGCAAAATTTCGATACATTATAACGCTTTTCAGCGAGTTACTTCTACTCGAACGTTCGAACAGAGGCGGATGTTTCAAAGTCCATCCGATGCAACGATACGCTCTTACGCGTTGCTCGCTCGCTCCGCTCGCTCGAAAAAAAATAGCCCAACCCAAAACCAATAACTTTTGCGTTCGTTCTTCGATTTCATCGAAAACTTCGTTAGAACGCGCGGGATCGGTTTAGGGTTGGGCTAGATGGGTCCGAGCGAGCGCCGCGAGCGAGCATGTATCGCGACCTTTCTCCTCGTTTTCGTCTCTCTCGAGAAGCGGGAAAAACGCGAATGAACGCGAATGAACGCGGATGAACGCGAATGAACGCGAATGAACGCGAATGAACGCGAATGAACGCGAATGAACGCGAATGAACGCGAAAGAACGTGAAAGACGTTAGAAGGGCGCGCGCGCGCGCGCGCACGGCGCGTCGCGCCCCGCAGCGTGCCTTAAGAGAGTCATAGTTACTCCCGCCGTTTACCCGCTGAATTTTACGTGCGCGCGCAGCGGCGTATTGCTTTTTACTGGTACGCGGCCGAGATAAACCATTATTTCCGACGTATTTTATCGTGGTACGTCGATTTATGCAAAGATATTCCAACCTTGTAACGATTTTTAGCGGGTCAATTCGATGGGAACATCCGGCCTCTTCGTAGCGGGGCGACAAAATTCCAAGTTCCAACCTCTCGGCCATTTTGATCCGGCGGACGAAATTTTTCAAAAAAATAAAGTGAAATCGTTACTTTCGACCAGATTACGTCGTAACATAGCGATTTCACGCAATATTTCGATACAGTATAACGCTATTCAGCGAGTTACTTCTACTCGATCGTTCTAACAGAGGCGGATGTTTCAAAGTCCATGCGATGCAACGATACGCTCTTACGCGTTGCTCGCTCGCTCCGCTCGCTCGAAAAAAAATAGCCCAACCCAAAACCAATAACTTTTGCGTTCGTTCTTCGATTTCATCGAAAACTTCGTTAGAACGCGCGGGATCGGTTTAGGGTTGGGCTAGATGGGTCCGAGCGAGCGCCGCGAGCTAGCATGTATCGCGACCTTTCTCCTCGTTTTCGTCTCTCTCGAGAAACGGGAAAAACGCGAATGAACGCGAATGAACGCGAATGAACGCGAATGAACGCGAATGAACGCGAATGAACGCGAATGAACGCGAATGAACGCGAATGAACGCGAAAGAACGCGAAAGAACGTGAAAGACGTTAGAAGGGCGCGCGCGCGCGCGCGCACGGCGCGTCGCGCCCCGCAGCGTGCCTTAAGAGAGTCATAGTTACTCCCGCCGTTTACCCGCTGAATTTGACGTGCGCGCGCAGCGGCGTATTGCTTTTTACTTGTACGCGGCCGAGATAAACCATTATTTTCGACGTATTTTATCGTGGTACGTCGATTTATGCAAAGATATTCCAACCTTGTAACGATTTTTAGCGGGTCAATTCGATGGGAACATCCGGCCTCTTCGTAGCGGGGCGACAAAATTCCAAGTTCCAACCTCTCGGCCATTTTGATCCGGCGGACGAAATTTTTCAAAAAAATAAAGTGAAATCGTTACTTTCGACCAGATTACGTCGTAACATAGCGATTTCACGCAAAATTTCGATACGAGTATAACGCTATTCAGCGAGTTACTTCTACTCGAACGTTCTAACAGAGGCGGATGTTTCAAAGTCAATGCGATGCAACGATACGCTCTTACGCGTTGCTCGCTCGCTCCGCTCGCTCGAAAAAAAATAGCCCAACTCAAAACCAATAACTTTTGCGTTCGTTCTTCGATTTCATCGAAAACTTCGTTAGAACGCGCGGGATCGGTTTAGGGTTGGGCTAGATGGGTCCGAGCGAGCGCCGCGAGCGAGCATTTATCGCGACCTTTCTCCTCGTTTTCGTCTCTCTCGAGAAGAGTGAAAAACGCGAATGAACGCGAATGAACGCGAATGAACGCGAATGAACGCGAATGAACGCGAATGAACGCGAATGAACGCGAATGAACGCGAATGAACGCGAAAGAACGCGAAAGAACGTGAAAGACGTTAGAAGGGCGCGCGCGCGCGCGCGCACGGCGCGTCGCGCCCCGCAGCGTGCCTTAAGAGAGTCATAGTTACTCCCGCCGTTTACCCGCTGAATTTGACGTGCGCGCGCAGCGGCGTATTGCTTTTTACTTGTACGCGGCCGAGATAAACCATTATTTCCGACGTATTTTATCGTGGTACGTCGATTTATGCAAAGATATTCCAACCTTGTAACGATTTTTAGCGGGTCAATTCGATGGGAACATCCGGCCTCTTCGTAGTGGGGCGACAAAATTCCAAGTTCCAACCTCTCGGCCATTTTGATCCGGCGGACGAAATTTTTCAAAAAAATAAAGTGAAATCGTTACTTTCGACCAGATTACGTCGTAACATAGCGATTTCACGCAATATTTCGATACAGTATAACGCTATTCAGCGAGTTACTTCTACTCGATCGTTCTAACAGAGGCGGATGTTTCAAAGTCCATGCGATGCAACGATACGCTCTTACGCGTTGCTCGCTCGCTCCGCTCGCTCGAAAAAAAATAGCCCAACCCAAAACCAATAACTTTTGCGTTCGTTCTTCGATTTCATCGAAAACTTCGTTAGAACGCGCGGGATCGGTTTAGGGTTGGGCTAGATGGGTCCGAGCGAGCGCCGCGAGCGAGCATGTATCGCGACCTTTCTCCTCGTTTTCGTCTCTCTCGAGAAGCGGGAAAAACGCGAATGAACGCGAATGAACGCGAATGAACGCGAATGAACGCGAATGAACGCGAATGAACGCGAATGAACGCGAATGAACGCGAAAGAACGCGAAAGAACGTGAAAGACGTTAGAAGGGCGCGCGCGCGCGCGCGCACGGCGCGTCGCGCCCCGCAGCGTGCCTTAAGAGAGTCATAGTTACTCCCGCCGTTTACCCGCTGAATTTGACGTGCGCGCGCAGCGGCGTATTGCTTTTTACTTGTACGCGGCCGAGATAAACCATTATTTCCGACGTATTTTATCGTGGTACGTCGATTTATGCAAAGATATTCCAACCTTGTAACGATTTTTAGCGGGTCAATTCGATGGGAACATCCGGCCTCTTCGTAGTGGGGCGACAAAATTCCAAGTTCCAACCTCTCGGCCATTTTGATCCGGCGGACGAAATTTTTCAAAAAAATAAAGTGAAATCGTTACTTTCGACCAGATTACGTCGTAACATAGCGATTTCACGCAATATTTCGATACAGTATAACGCTATTCAGCGAGTTACTTCTACTCGATCGTTCTAACAGAGGCGGATGTTTCAAAGTCCATGCGATGCAACGATACGCTCTTACGCGTTGCTCGCTCGCTCCGCTCGCTCGAAAAAAAATAGCCCAACCCAAAACCAATAACTTTTGCGTTCGTTCTTCGATTTCATCGAAAACTTCGTTAGAACGCGCGGGATCGGTTTAGGGTTGGGCTAGATGGGTCCGAGCGAGCGCCGCGAGCGAGCATGTATCGCGACCTTTCTCCTCGTTTTCGTCTCTTTCGAGAAACGGGAAAAACGCGAATGAACGCGAATGAACGCGAATGAACGCGAATGAACGCGAATGAACGCGAATGAACGCGAATGAACGCGAATGAACGCGAAAGAACGCGAAAGAACGTGAAAGACGTTAGAAGGGCGCGCGCGCGCGCGCGCACGGCGCGTCGCGCCCCGCAGCGTGCCTTAAGAGGGTCATAGTTACTCCCGCCGTTTACCCGCTGAATTTGACGTGCGCGCGCAGCGGCGTATTGCTTTTTACTTGTACGCGGCCGAGATAAACCATTATTTTCGACGTATTTCATCGTGGTACGTCGATTTATGCAAAGATATTCCAACCTTGTAACGATTTTTAGCGGGTCAATTCGATGGGAACATCCGGCCTCTTCGTAGCGGGGCGACAAAATTCCAAGTTCCAACCTCTCGGCCATTTTGATCCGGCGGACGAAATTTTTCAAAAAAATAAAGTGAAATCGTTACTTTCGACCAGATTACGTCGTAACATAGCGATTTCACGCAAAATTTCGATACAGTATAACGCTTTTCAGCGAGTTACTTCTACTCGAACGTTCTAACAGAGGCGGATGTTTCAAAGTCCATGCGATGCAACGATACGCTCTTACGCGTTGCTCGCTCGCTCCGCTCGCTCGAAAAAAAATAGTCCAACCCAAAACCAATAACTTTTGCGTTCGTTCTTCGATTTCATCGAAAACTTCGTTAGAACGCGCGGGATCGGTTTAGGGTTGGGCTAGATGGGTCCGAGCGAGCGCCGCGAGCGAGCATTTATCGCGACCTTTCTCCTCGTTTTCGTCTCTCTCGAGAAGCGGGAAAAACGCGAATGAACGCGAATGAACGCGAATGAACGCGAATGAACGCGAATGAACGCGAATGAACGCGAAAGAACGCGAAAGAACGTGAAAGACGTTAGAAGGGCGCGCGCGCGCGCGCGCTGCGCGTCGCGCCCCGCAGCGTGCCTTAAGAGAGTCATAGTTCCTCCCGCCGTTTACCCGCTGAATTTGACGTGCGCGCGCAGCGGCGTATTGCTTTTTACTTGTACGCGGCCGAGATAAACCATTATTTTCGACGTATTTTATCGTGGTACGTCGATTTATGCAAAGATATTCCAACCTTGTAACGATTTTTAGCGGGTCAATTCGATGGGAACATCCGGCCTCTTCGTAGCGGGGCGACAAAATTCCAAGTTCCAACCTCTCGGCCATTTTGATCCGGCGGACGAAATTTTTCAAAAAAATAAAGTGAAATCGTTACTTTCGACCAGATTACGTCGTAACATAGCGATTTCACGCAAAATTTCGATACAGTATAACGCTATTCAGCGAGTTACTTCTACTCGAACGTTCTAACAGAGGCGGATGTTTCAAAGTCCATGCGATGCAACGATACGCTCTTACGCGTTGCTCGCTCGCTCCGCTCGCTCGAAAAAAAATAGCCCAACCCAAAACCAATAACTTTTGCGTTCGTTCTTCGATTTCATCGAAAACTTCGTTAGAACGCGCGGGATCGGTTTAGGGTTGGGCTAGATGGGTCCGAGCGAGCGCCGCGAGCGAGCATTTATCGCGACCTTTCTCCTCGTTTTCGTCTCTCTCGAGAAGCGGGAAAAACGCGAATGAACGCGAATGAACGCGAATGAACGCGAATGAACGCGAATGAACGCGAATGAACGCGAATGAACGCGAATGAACGCGAGAGACGTTAGAAGGGCGCGCGCGCGCGCGCGCTGCGCGTCGCGCCCCGCAGCGTGCCTTAAGAGAGTCATAGTTACTCCCGCCGTTTACCCGCTGAATTTGACGTGCGCGCGCAGCGGAGTATTGCTTTTTACTTGTACGCGGCCGAGATAAACCATTATTTCCGACGTATTTTATCGTGGTACGTCGATTTATGCAAAGATTTTCCAACCTTGTAACGATTTTTAGCGGGTCAATTCGATGGGAACATCCGGCCTCTTCGTAGCGGGGCGACAAAATTCCAAGTTCCAACCTCTCGGCCATTTTGGTCCGGCGGACGAAATTTTTCAAAAAAATAAAGTGAAATCGTTACTTTCGACCAGATTACGTCGTAACATAGCGATTACACGCAAAATTTCGATACATTATAACGCTTTTCAGCGAGTTACTTCTACTCGAACATTCGAACAGAGGCGGAAGTTTCAAAGTCCATCCGATGCAACGATACGCTCTTACGCGTTGCTCGCTCGCTCCGCTCGCTCGAAAAAAAATAGCCCAACCCAAAACCAATAACTTTTGCGTTCGTTCTTCGATTTCATCGAAAACTTCGTTAGAACGCGCGGGATCGGTTTAGGGTTGGGCTAGATGGGTCCGAGCGAGCGCCGCGAGCGAGCATGTATCGCGACCTTTCTCCTCGTTTTCGTCTCTCTCGAGAAGCGGGAAAAACGCGAATGAACGCGAATGAACGCGAATGAACGCGAATGAACGCGAATGAACGCGAATGAACGCGAATGAACGCGAATGAACGCGAAAGAACGCGAAAGAACGTGAAAGACGTTAGAAGGGCGCGCGCGCGCGCGCGCGGCGCGTCGCGCCCCGCAGCGTGCCTTAAGAGAGTCATAGTTACTCCCGCCGTTTACCCGCTGAATTTGACGTGCGCGCGCAGCGGCGTATTGCTTTTTACTTGTACGCGGCCGAGATAAACCATTATTTCCGACGTATTTTATCGTGGTACGTCGATTTATGCAAAGATATTCCAACCTTGTAACGATTTTTAGCGGGTCAATTCGATGGGAACATCCGGCCTCTTCGTAGCGGGGCGACAAAATTCCAAGTTCCAACCTCTCGGCCATTTTGATCCGGCGGACGAAATTTTTCAAAAAAATAAAGTGAAATCGTTACTTTCGACCAGATTACGTCGTAACATAGCGATTTCACGCAATATTTCGATACAGTATAACGCTATTCAGCGAGTTACTTCTACTCGATCGTTCTAACAGAGGCGGATGTTTCAAAGTCCATGCGATGCAACGATACGCTCTTACGCGTTGCTCGCTCGCTCCGCTCGCTCGAAAAAAAATAGCCCAACCCAAAACCAATAACTTTTGCGTTCGTTCTTCGATTTCATCGAAAACTTCGTTAGAACGCGCGGGATCGGTTTAGGGTTGGGCTAGATGGGTCCGAGCGAGCGCCGCGAGCGAGCATGTATCGCGACCTTTCTCCTCGTTTTCGTCTCTCTCGAGAAACGGGAAAAACGCGAATGAACGCGAATGAACGCGAATGAACGCGAATGAACGCGAATGAACGCGAATGAACGCGAATGAACGCGAATGAACGCGAAAGAACGCGAAAGAACGTGAAAGACGTTAGAAGGGCGCGCGCGCGCGCGCGCACGGCGCGTCGCGCCCCGCAGCGTGCCTTAAGAGAGTCATAGTTACTCCCGCCGTTTACCCGCTGAATTTGACGTGCGCGCGCAGCGGCGTATTGCTTTTTACTTGTACGCGGCCGAGATAAACCATTATTTTCGACGTATTTCATCGTGGTACGTCGATTTATGCAAAGATATTCCAACCTTGTAACGATTTTTAGCGGGTCAATTCGATGGGAACATCCGGCCTCTTCGTAGCGGGGCGACAAAATTCCAAGTTCCAACCTCTCGGCCATTTTGATCCGGCGGACGAAATTTTTCAAAAAAATAAAGTGAAATCGTTACTTTCGACCAGATTACGTCGTAACATAGCGATTTCACGCAAAATTTCGATACAGTATAACGCTATTCAGCGAGTTACTTCTACTCGAACGTTCTAACAGAGGCGGATGTTTCAAAGTCCATGCGATGCAACGATACGCTCTTACGCGTTGCTCGCTCGCTCCGCTCGCTCGAAAAAAAATAGTCCAACCCAAAACCAATAACTTTTGCGTTCGTTCTTCGATTTCATCGAAAACTTCGTTAGAACGCGCGGGATCGGTTTAGGGTTGGGCTAGATGGGTCCGAGCGAGCGCCGCGAGCGAGCGCCGCGAGCGAGCATTTATCGCGACCTTTCTCCTCGTTTTCGTCTCTCTCGAGAAGCGGGAAAAACGCGAATGAACGCGAATGAACGCGAATGAACGCGAATGAACGCGAATGAACGCGAATGA
This sequence comes from Bombus vancouverensis nearcticus, assembly GCF_051014615.1. Lineage (NCBI taxonomy): Eukaryota > Metazoa > Arthropoda > Insecta > Hymenoptera > Apidae > Bombus > Bombus vancouverensis. The sequence goes on along the minus strand of NC_134926.1, from coordinate 1,804,744 downwards.
ACGCGAAAGAACGCGAAAGAACGTGAAAGACGTTAGAAGGGCGCGCGCGCGCGCGCGCTGCGCGTCGCGCCCCGCAGCGTGCCTTAAGAGAGTCATAGTTACTCCCGCCGTTTACCCGCTGAATTTGACGTGCGCGCGCAGCGGCGTATTGCTTTTTACTTGTACGCGGCCGAGATAAACCATTATTTCCGACGTATTTTATCGTGGTACGTCGATTTATGCAAAGATTTTCCAACCTTGTAACGATTTTTAGCGGGTCAATTCGATGGGAACATCCGGCCTCTTCGTAGCGGGGCGACAAAATTCCAAGTTCCAACCTCTCGGCCATTTTGGTCCGGCGGACGAAATTTTTCAAAAAAATAAAGTGAAATCGTTACTTTCGACCAGATTACGTCGTAACATAGCGATTTCACGCAATATTTCGATACAGTATAACGCTATTCAGCGAGTTACTTCTACTCGAACGTTCTAACAGAGGCGGATGTTTCAAAGTCAATGCGATGCAACGATACGCTCTTACGCGTTGCTCGCTCGCTCCGCTCGCTCGAAAAAAAATAGCCCAACCCAAAACCAATAACTTTTGCGTTCGTTCTTCGATTTCATCGAAAACTTCGTTAGAACGCGCGGGATCGGTTTAGGGTTGGGCTAGATGGGTCCGAGCGAGCGCCGCGAGCGAGCGCCGCGAGCGAGCATTTATCGCGACCTTTCTCCTCGTTTTCGTCTCTCTCGAGAAGCGGGAAAAACGCGAATGAACGCGAATGAACGCGAATGAACGCGAATGAACGCGAATGAACGCGAATGAACGCGAATGAACGCGAAAGAACGCGAAAGAACGTGAAAGACGTTAGAAGGGCGCGCGCGCGCGCGCGGCGCGTCGCGCCCCGCAGCGTGCCTTAAGAGAGTCATAGATACTCCCGCCGTTTACCCGCTGAATTTGACGTGCGCGCGCAGCGGCGTATTGCTTTTTACTTGTACGCGGCCGAGATAAACCATTATTTCCGACGTATTTTATCGTGGTACGTCGATTTATGCAAAGATATTCCAACCTTGTAACGATTTTTAGCGGGTCAATTCGATGGGAACATCCGGCCTCTTCGTAGCGGGGCGACAAAATTCCAAGTTCCAACCTCTCGGCCATTTTGATCCGGCGGACGAAATTTTTCAAAAAAATAAAGTGAAATCGTTACTTTCGACCAGATTACGTCGTAACATAGCGATTTCACGCAAAATTTCGATACAGTATAACGCTATTCAGCGAGTTACTTCTACTCGAACGTTCTAACAGAGGCGGATGTTTCAAAGTCCATGCGATGCAACGATACGCTCTTACGCGTTGCTCGCTCGCTCCGCTCGCTCGAAAAAAAATAGCCCAACCCAAAACCAATAACTTTTGCGTTCGTTCTTCGATTTCATCGAAAACTTCGTTAGAACGCGCGGGATCGGTTTAGGGTTGGGCTAGATGGGTCCGAGCGAGCGCCGCGAGCGAGCATTTATCGCGACCTTTCTCCTCGTTTTCGTCTCTCTCGAGAAGCGGGAAAAACGCGAATGAACGCGAATGAACGCGAATGAACGCGAATGAACGCGAATGAACGCGAATGAACGCGAATGAACGCGAATGAACGCGAATGAACGCGAATGAACGCGAAAGAACGCGAAAGAACGTGAAAGACGTTAGAAGGGCGCGCGCGCGCGCGCGCGGCGCGTCGCGCCCCGCAGCGTGCCTTAAGAGAGTCATAGTTACTCCCGCCGTTTACCCGCTGAATTTGACGTGCGCGCGCAGCGGCGTATTGCTTTTTACTTGTACGCGGCCGAGATAAACCATTATTTCCGACGTATTTTATCGTGGTACGTCGATTTATGCAAAGATATTCCAACCTTGTAACGATTTTTAGCGGGTCAATTCGATGGGAACATCCGGCCTCTTCGTAGCGGGGCGACAAAATTCCAAGTTCCAACCTCTCGGCCATTTTGGTCCGGCGGTCGAAATTTTTCAAAATAATAAAGTGAAATCGTTACTTTCGACCAGATTACGTCGTAACATAGCGATTACACGCAAAATTTCGATACATTATAACGCTTTTCAGCGAGTTACTTCTACTCGAACGTTCGAACAGAGGCGGATGTTTCAAAGTCCATCCGATGCAACGATACGCTCTTACGCGTTGCTCGCTCGCTCCGCTCGCTCGAAAAAAAATAGCCCAACCCAAAACCAATAACTTTTGCGTTCGTTCTTCGATTTCATCGAAAACTTCGTTAGAACGCGCGGGATCGGTTGAGGGTTGGGCTAGATGGGTCCGAGCGAGCGCCGCGAGCGAGCATTTATCGCGACCTTTCTCCTCGTTTTCGTCTCTCTCGAGAAGCGGGAAAAACGCGAATGAACGCGAATGAACGCGAATGAACGCGAATGAACGCGAATGAACGCGAATGAACGCGAAAGAACGCGAAAGAACGTGAAAGACGTTAGAAGGGCGCGCGCGCGCGCGCGCGGCGCGTCGCGCCCCGCAGCGTGCCTTAAGAGAGTCATAGTTACTCCCGCCGTTTACCCGCTGAATTTGACGTGCGCGCGCAGCGGCGTATTGCTTTTTACTTGTACGCGGCCGAGATAAACCATTATTTCCGACGTATTTTATCGTGGTACGTCGATTTATGCAAAGATATTCCAACCTTGTAACGATTTTTAGCGGGTCAATTCGATGGGAACATCCGGCCTCTTCGTAGCGGGGCGACAAAATTCCAAGTTCCAACCTCTCGGCCATTTTGATCCGGCGGACGAAATTTTTCAAAAAAATAAAGTGAAATCGTTACTTTCGACCAGATTACGTCGTAACATAGCGATTTCACGCAATATTTCGATACAGTATAACGCTATTCAGCGAGTTACTTCTACTCGATCGTTCTAACAGAGGCGGATGTTTCAAAGTCCATGCGATGCAACGATACGCTCTTACGCGTTGCTCGCTCGCTCCGCTCGCTCGAAAAAAAATAGCCCAACCCAAAACCAATAACTTTTGCGTTCGTTCTTCGATTTCATCGAAAACTTCGTTAGAACGCGCGGGATCGGTTTAGGGTTGGGCTAGATGGGTCCGAGCGAGCGCCGCGAGCGAGCATGTATCGCGACCTTTCTCCTCGTTTTCGTCTCTCTCGAGAAACGGGAAAAACGCGAATGAACGCGAATGAACGCGAATGAACGCGAATGAACGTCAATGAACGCGAATGAACGCGAATGAACGCGAATGAACGCGAATGAACGCGAATGAACGCGAAAGAACGCGAAAGAACGTGAAAGACGTTAGAAGGGCGCGCGCGCGCGCGCGCACGGCGCGTCGCGCCCCGCAGCGTGCCTTAAGAGAGTCATAGTTACTCCCGCCGTTTACCCGCTGAATTTGACGTGCGCGCGCAGCGGCGTATTGCTTTTTACTTGTACGCGGCCGAGATAAACCATTATTTTCGACGTATTTCATCGTGGTACGTCGATTTATGCAAAGATATTCCAACCTTGTAACGATTTTTAGCGGGTCAATTCGATGGGAACATCCGGCCTCTTCGTAGCGGGGCGACAAAATTCCAAGTTCCAACCTCTCGGCCATTTTGATCCGGCGGACGAAATTTTTCAAAAAAATAAAGTGAAATCGTTACTTTCGACCAGATTACGTCGTAACATAGCGATTTCACGCAAAATTTCGATACAGTATAACGCTATTCAGCGAGTTACTTCTACTCGAACGTTCTAACAGAGGCGGATGTTTCAAAGTCCATGCGATGCAACGATACGCTCTTACGCGTTGCTCGCTCGCTCCGCTCGCTCGAAAAAAAATAGTCCAACCCAAAACCAATAACTTTTGCGTTCGTTCTTCGATTTCATCGAAAACTTCGTTAGAACGCGCGGGATCGGTTTAGGGTTGGGCTAGATGGGTCCGAGCGAGCGCCGCGAGCGAGCGCCGCGAGCGAGCATTTATCGCGACCTTTCTCCTCGTTTTCGTCTCTCTCGAGAAGCGGGAAAAACGCGAATGAACGCGAATGAACGCGAATGAACGCGAATGAACGCGAATGAACGCGAATGAACGCGAAAGAACGCGAAAGAACGTGAAAGACGTTAGAAGGGCGCGCGCGCGCGCGCGCTGCGCGTCGCGCCCCGCAGCGTGCCTTAAGAGAGTCATAGTTACTCCCGCCGTTTACCCGCTGAATTTGACGTGCGCGCGCAGCGGCGTATTGCTTTTTACTTGTACGCGGCCGAGATAAACCATTATTTCCGACGTATTTTATCGTGGTACGTCGATTTATGCAAAGATTTTCCAACCTTGTAACGATTTTTAGCGGGTCAATTCGATGGGAACATCCGGCCTCTTCGTAGCGGGGCGACAAAATTCCAAGTTCCAACCTCTCGGCCATTTTGGTCCGGCGGACGAAATTTTTCAAAAAAATAAAGTGAAATCGTTACTTTCGACCAGATTACGTCGTAACATAGCGATTTCACGCAATATTTCGATACAGTATAACGCTATTCAGCGAGTTACTTCTACTCGATCGTTCTAACAGAGGCGGATGTTTCAAAGTCCATGCGATGCAACGATACGCTCTTACGCGTTGCTCGCTCGCTCCGCTCGCTCGAAAAAAAATAGCCCAACCCAAAACCAATAACTTTTGCGTTCGTTCTTCGATTTCATCGAAAACTTCGTTAGAACGCGCGGGATCGGTTTAGGGTTGGGCTAGATGGGTCCGAGCGAGCGCCGCGAGCGAGCGCCGCGAGCGAGCATTTATCGCGACCTTTCTCCTCGTTTTCGTCTCTCTCGAGAAGCGGGAAAAACGCGAATGAACGCGAATGAACGCGAATGAACGCGAATGAACGCGAATGAACGCGAATGAACGCGAATGAACGCGAAAGAACGCGAAAGAACGTGAAAGACGTTAGAAGGGCGCGCGCGCGCGCGCGCACGGCGCGTCGCGCCCCGCAGCGTGCCTTAAGAGAGTCATAGTTACTCCCGCCGTTTACCCGCTGAATTTGACGTGCGCGCGCAGCGGCGTATTGCTTTTTACTTGTACGCGGCCGAGATAAACCATTATTTTCGACGTATTTTATCGTGGTACGTCGATTTATGCAAAGATATTCCAACCTTGTAACGATTTTTAGCGGGTCAATTCGATGGGAACATCCGGCCTCTTCGTAGCGGGGCGACAAAATTCCAAGTTCCAACCTCTCGGCCATTTTGATCCGGCGGACGAAATTTTTCAAAAAAATAAAGTGAAATCGTTACTTTCGACCAGATTACGTCGTAACATAGCGATTTCACGCAAAATTTCGATACAGTATAACGCTATTCAGCGAGTTACTTCTACTCGAACGTTCTAACAGAGGCGGATGTTTCAAAGTCAATGCGATGCAACGATACGCTCTTACGCGTTGCTCGCTCGCTCCGCTCGCTCGAAAAAAAATAGCCCAACTCAAAACCAATAACTTTTGCGTTCGTTCTTCGATTTCATCGAAAACTTCGTTAGAACGCGCGGGATCGGTTTAGGGTTGGGCTAGATGGGTCCGAGCGAGCGCCGCGAGCGAGCATTTATCGCGACCTTTCTCCTCGTTTTCGTCTCTCTCGAGAAGCGTGAAAAACGCGAATGAACGCGAATGAACGCGAATGAACGCGAATGAACGCGAATGAACGCGAATGAACGCGAATGAACGCGAATGAACGCGAATGAACGCGAAAGAACGCGAAAGAACGTGAAAGACGTTAGAAGGGCGCGCGCGCGCGCGCGCACGGCGCGTCGCGCCCCGCAGCGTGCCTTAAGAGAGTCATAGTTACTCCCGCCGTTTACCCGCTGAATTTGACGTGCGCGCGCAGCGGCGTATTGCTTTTTACTTGTACGCGGCCGAGATAAACCATTATTTCCGACGTATTTTATCGTGGTACGTCGATTTATGCAAAGATTTTCCAACCTTGTAACGATTTTTAGCGGGTCAATTCGATGGGAACATCCGGCCTCTTCGTAGCGGGGCGACAAAATTCCAAGTTCCAACCTCTCGGCCATTTTGGTCCGGCGGACGAAATTTTTCAAAAAAATAAAGTGAAATCGTTACTTTCGACCAGATTACGTCGTAACATAGCGATTTCACGCAATATTTCGATACAGTATAACGCTATTCAGCGAGTTACTTCTACTCGATCGTTCTAACAGAGGCGGATGTTTCAAAGTCCATGCGATGCAACGATACGCTCTTACGCGTTGCTCGCTCGCTCCGCTCGCTCGAAAAAAAATAGCCCAACCCAAAACCAATAACTTTTGCGTTCGTTCTTCGATTTCATCGAAAACTTCGTTAGAACGCGCGGGATCGGTTTAGGGTTGGGCTAGATGGGTCCGAGCGAGCGCCGCGAGCGAGCGCCGCGAGCGAGCATTTATCGCGACCTTTCTCCTCGTTTTCGTCTCTCTCGAGAAGCGGGAAAAACGCGAATGAACGCGAATGAACGCGAATGAACGCGAATGAACGCGAATGAACGCGAATGAACGCGAATGAACGCGAAAGAACGCGAAAGAACGTGAAAGACGTTAGAAGGGCGCGCGCGCGCGCGCGCACGGCGCGTCGCGCCCCGCAGCGTGCCTTAAGAGAGTCATAGTTACTCCCGCCGTTTACCCGCTGAATTTGACGTGCGCGCGCAGCGGCGTATTGCTTTTTACTTGTACGCGGCCGAGATAAACCATTATTTTCGACGTATTTTATCGTGGTACGTCGATTTATGCAAAGATATTCCAACCTTGTAACGATTTTTAGCGGGTCAATTCGATGGGAACATCCGGCCTCTTCGTAGCGGGGCGACAAAATTCCAAGTTCCAACCTCTCGGCCATTTTGATCCGGCGGACGAAATTTTTCAAAAAAATAAAGTGAAATCGTTACTTTCGACCAGATTACGTCGTAACATAGCGATTTCACGCAAAATTTCGATACAGTATAACGCTATTCAGCGAGTTACTTCTACTCGAACGTTCTAACAGAGGCGGATGTTTCAAAGTCAATGCGATGCAACGATACGCTCTTACGCGTTGCTCGCTCGCTCCGCTCGCTCGAAAAAAAATAGCCCAACTCAAAACCAATAACTTTTGCGTTCGTTCTTCGATTTCATCGAAAACTTCGTTAGAACGCGCGGGATCGGTTTAGGGTTGGGCTAGATGGGTCCGAGCGAGCGCCGCGAGCGAGCATTTATCGCGACCTTTCTCCTCGTTTTCGTCTCTCTCGAGAAGCGTGAAAAACGCGAATGAACGCGAATGAACGCGAATGAACGCGAATGAACGCGAATGAACGCGAATGAACGCGAATGAACGCGAATGAACGCGAATGAACGCGAAAGAACGCGAAAGAACGTGAAAGACGTTAGAAGGGCGCGCGCGCGCGCGCGCACGGCGCGTCGCGCCCCGCAGCGTGCCTTAAGAGAGTCATAGTTACTCCCGCCGTTTACCCGCTGAATTTGACGTGCGCGCGCAGCGGCGTATTGCTTTTTACTTGTACGCGGCCGAGATAAACCATTATTTTCGACGTATTTTATCGTGGTACGTCGATTTATGCAAAGATATTCCAACCTTGTAACGATTTTTAGCGGGTCAATTCGATGGGAACATCCGGCCTCTTCGTAGCGGGGCGACAAAATTCCAAGTTCCAACCTCTCGGCCATTTTGATCCGGCGGACGAAATTTTTCAAAAAAATAAAGTGAAATCGTTACTTTCGACCAGATTACGTCGTAACATAGCGATTTCACGCAAAATTTCGATACAGTATAACGCTATTCAGCGAGTTACTTCTACTCGAACGTTCTAACAGAGGCGGATGTTTCAAAGTCCATGCGATGCAACGATACGCTCTTACGCGTTGCTCGCTCGCTCCGCTCGCTCGAAAAAAAATAGCCCAACCCAAAACCAATAACTTTTGCGTTCGTTCTTCGATTTCATCGAAAACTTCGTTAGAACGCGCGGGATCGGTTTAGGGTTGGGCTAGATGGGTCCGAGCGAGCGCCGCGAGCGAGCATTTATCGCGACCTTTCTCCTCGTTTTCGTCTCTCTCGAGAAGCGGGAAAAACGCGAATGAACGCGAATGAACGCGAATGAACGCGAATGAACGCGAATGAACGCGAATGAACGCGAATGAACGCGAATGAACGCGAATGAACGCGAATGAACGCGAAAGAACGCGAAAGAACGTGAAAGACGTTAGAAGGGCGCGCGCGCGCGCGCGCGGCGCGTCGCGCCCCGCAGCGTGCCTTAAGAGAGTCATAGTTACTCCCGCCGTTTACCCGCTGAATTTGACGTGCGCGCGCAGCGGCGTATTGCTTTTTACTTGTACGCGGCCGAGATAAACCATTATTTCCGACGTATTTTATCGTGGTACGTCGATTTATGCAAAGATATTCCAACCTTGTAACGATTTTTAGCGGGTCAATTCGATGGGAACATCCGGCCTCTTCGTAGCGGGGCGACAAAATTCCAAGTTCCAACCTCTCGGCCATTTTGATCCGGCGGACGAAATTTTTCAAAAAAATAAAGTGAAATCGTTACTTTCGACCAGATTACGTCGTAACATAGCGATTTCACGCAAAATTTCGATACAGTATAACGCTATTCAGCGAGTTACTTCTACTCGAACGTTCTAACAGAGGCGGATGTTTCAAAGTCCATGCGATGCAACGATACGCTCTTACGCGTTGCTCGCTCGCTCCGCTCGCTCGAAAAAAAATAGCCCAACCCAAAACCAATAACTTTTGCGTTCGTTCTTCGATTTCATCGAAAACTTCGTTAGAACGCGCGGGATCGGTTTAGGGTTGGGCTAGATGGGTCCGAGCGAGCGCCGCGAGCGAGCATTTATCGCGACCTTTCTCCTCGTTTTCGTCTCTCTCGAGAAGCGGGAAAAACGCGAATGAACGCGAATGAACGCGAATGAACGCGAATGAACGCGAATGAACGCGAATGAACGCGAATGAACGCGAATGAACGCGAATGAACGCGAATGAACGCGAAAGAACGCGAAAGAACGTGAAAGACGTTAGAAGGGCGCGCGCGCGCGCGCGCGGCGCGTCGCGCCCCGCAGCGTGCCTTAAGAGAGTCATAGTTACTCCCGCCGTTTACCCGCTGAATTTGACGTGCGCGCGCAGCGGCGTATTGCTTTTTACTTGTACGCGGCCGAGATAAACCATTATTTCCGACGTATTTTATCGTGGTACGTCGATTTATGCAAAGATATTCCAACCTTGTAACGATTTTTAGCGGGTCAATTCGATGGGAACATCCGGCCTCTTCGTAGCGGGGCGACAAAATTCCAAGTTCCAACCTCTCGGCCATTTTGGTCCGGCGGTCGAAATTTTTCAAAATAATAAAGTGAAATCGTTACTTTCGACCAGATTACGTCGTAACATAGCGATTACACGCAAAATTTCGATACATTATAACGCTTTTCAGCGAGTTACTTCTACTCGAACGTTCGAACAGAGGCGGATGTTTCAAAGTCCATCCGATGCAACGATACGCTCTTACGCGTTGCTCGCTCGCTCCGCTCGCTCGAAAAAAAATAGCCCAACCCAAAACCAATAACTTTTGCGTTCGTTCTTCGATTTCATCGAAAACTTCGTTAGAACGCGCGGGATCGGTTGAGGGTTGGGCTAGATGGGTCCGAGCGAGCGCCGCGAGCGAGCATTTATCGCGACCTTTCTCCTCGTTTTCGTCTCTCTCGAGAAGCGGGAAAAACGCGAATGAACGCGAATGAACGCGAATGAACGCGAATGAACGCGAATGAACGCGAATGAACGCGAAAGAACGCGAAAGAACGTGAAAGACGTTAGAAGGGCGCGCGCGCGCGCGCGCGGCGCGTCGCGCCCCGCAGCGTGCCTTAAGAGAGTCATAGTTACTCCCGCCGTTTACCCGCTGAATTTGACGTGCGCGCGCAGCGGCGTATTGCTTTTTACTTGTACGCGGCCGAGATAAACCATTATTTCCGACGTATTTTATCGTGGTACGTCGATTTATGCAAAGATATTCCAACCTTGTAACGATTTTTAGCGGGTCAATTCGATGGGAACATCCGGCCTCTTCGTAGCGGGGCGACAAAATTCCAAGTTCCAACCTCTCGGCCATTTTGATCCGGCGGACGAAATTTTTCAAAAAAATAAAGTGAAATCGTTACTTTCGACCAGATTACGTCGTAACATAGCGATTTCACGCAATATTTCGATACAGTATAACGCTATTCAGCGAGTTACTTCTACTCGATCGTTCTAACAGAGGCGGATGTTTCAAAGTCCATGCGATGCAACGATACGCTCTTACGCGTTGCTCGCTCGCTCCGCTCGCTCGAAAAAAAATAGCCCAACCCAAAACCAATAACTTTTGCGTTCGTTCTTCGATTTCATCGAAAACTTCGTTAGAACGCGCGGGATCGGTTTAGGGTTGGGCTAGATGGGTCCGAGCGAGCGCCGCGAGCGAGCATGTATCGCGACCTTTCTCCTCGTTTTCGTCTCTCTCGAGAAACGGGAAAAACGCGAATGAACGCGAATGAACGCGAATGAACGCGAATGAACGCGAATGAACGCGAATGAACGCGAATGAACGCGAATGAACGCGAAAGAACGCGAAAGAACGTGAAAGACGTTAGAAGGGCGCGCGCGCGCGCGCGCACGGCGCGTCGCGCCCCGCAGCGTGCCTTAAGAGAGTCATAGTTACTCCCGCCGTTTACCCGCTGAATTTGACGTGCGCGCGCAGCGGCGTATTGCTTTTTACTTGTACGCGGCCGAGATAAACCATTATTTTCGACGTATTTCATCGTGGTACGTCGATTTATGCAAAGATATTCCAACCTTGTAACGATTTTTAGCGGGTCAATTCGATGGGAACATCCGGCCTCTTCGTAGCGGGGCGACAAAATTCCAAGTTCCAACCTCTCGGCCATTTTGATCCGGCGGACGAAATTTTTCAAAAAAATAAAGTGAAATCGTTACTTTCGACCAGATTACGTCGTAACATAGCGATTTCACGCAAAATTTCGATACAGTATAACGCTATTCAGCGAGTTACTTCTACTCGAACGTTCTAACAGAGGCGGATGTTTCAAAGTCCATGCGATGCAACGATACGCTCTTACGCGTTGCTCGCTCGCTCCGCTCGCTCGAAAAAAAATAGTCCAACCCAAAACCAATAACTTTTGCGTTCGTTCTTCGATTTCATCGAAAACTTCGTTAGAACGCGCGGGATCGGTTTAGGGTTGGGCTAGATGGGTCCGAGCGAGCGCCGCGAGCGAGCGCCGCGAGCGAGCATTTATCGCGACCTTTCTCCTCGTTTTCGTCTCTCTCGAGAAGCGGGAAAAACGCGAATGAACGCGAATGAACGCGAATGAACGCGAATGAACGCGAATGAACGCGAATGAACGCGAAAGAACGCGAAAGAACGTGAAAGACGTTAGAAGGGCGCGCGCGCGCGCGCGCTGCGCGTCGCGCCCCGCAGCGTGCCTTAAGAGAGTCATAGTTACTCCCGCCGTTTACCCGCTGAATTTGACGTGCGCGCGCAGCGGCGTATTGCTTTTTACTTGTACGCGGCCGAGATAAACCATTATTTCCGACGTATTTTATCGTGGTACGTCGATTTATGCAAAGATTTTCCAACCTTGTAACGATTTTTAGCGGGTCAATTCGATGGGAACATCCGGCCTCTTCGTAGCGGGGCGACAAAATTCCAAGTTCCAACCTCTCGGCCATTTTGGTCCGGCGGACGAAATTTTTCAAAAAAATAAAGTGAAATCGTTACTTTCGACCAGATTACGTCGTAACATAGCGATTTCACGCAATATTTCGATACAGTATAACGCTATTCAGCGAGTTACTTCTACTCGATCGTTCTAACAGAGGCGGATGTTTCAAAGTCCATGCGATGCAACGATACGCTCTTACGCGTTGCTCGCTCGCTCCGCTCGCTCGAAAAAAAATAGCCCAACCCAAAACCAATAACTTTTGCGTTCGTTCTTCGATTTCATCGAAAACTTCGTTAGAACGCGCGGGATCGGTTTAGGGTTGGGCTAGATGGGTCCGAGCGAGCGCCGCGAGCGAGCGCCGCGAGCGAGCATTTATCGCGACCTTTCTCCTCGTTTTCGTCTCTCTCGAGAAGCGGGAAAAACGCGAATGAACGCGAATGAACGCGAATGAACGCGAATGAACGCGAATGAACGCGAATGAACGCGAATGAACGCGAAAGAACGCGAAAGAACGTGAAAGACGTTAGAAGGGCGCGCGCGCGCGCGCGCACGGCGCGTCGCGCCCCGCAGCGTGCCTTAAGAGAGTCATAGTTACTCCCGCCGTTTACCCGCTGAATTTGACGTGCGCGCGCAGCGGCGTATTGCTTTTTACTTGTACGCGGCCGAGATAAACCATTATTTTCGACGTATTTTATCGTGGTACGTCGATTTATGCAAAGATATTCCAACCTTGTAACGATTTTTAGCGGGTCAATTCGATGGGAACATCCGGCCTCTTCGTAGCGGGGCGACAAAATTCCAAGTTCCAACCTCTCGGCCATTTTGATCCGGCGGACGAAATTTTTCAAAAAAATAAAGTGAAATCGTTACTTTCGACCAGATTACGTCGTAACATAGCGATTTCACGCAAAATTTCGATACAGTATAACGCTATTCAGCGAGTTACTTCTACTCGAACGTTCTAACAGAGGCGGATGTTTCAAAGTCAATGCGATGCAACGATACGCTCTTACGCGTTGCTCGCTCGCTCCGCTCGCTCGAAAAAAAATAGCCCAACTCAAAACCAATAACTTTTGCGTTCGTTCTTCGATTTCATCGAAAACTTCGTTAGAACGCGCGGGATCGGTTTAGGGTTGGGCTAGATGGGTCCGAGCGAGCGCCGCGAGCGAGCATTTATCGCGACCTTTCTCCTCGTTTTCGTCTCTCTCGAGAAGCGTGAAAAACGCGAATGAACGCGAATGAACGCGAATGAACGCGAATGAACGCGAATGAACGCGAATGAACGCGAATGAACGCGAATGAACGCGAATGAACGCGAAAGAACGCGAAAGAACGTGAAAGACGTTAGAAGGGCGCGCGCGCGCGCGCGCACGGCGCGTCGCGCCCCGCAGCGTGCCTTAAGAGAGTCATAGTTACTCCCGCCGTTTACCCGCTGAATTTGACGTGCGCGCGCAGCGGCGTATTGCTTTTTACTTGTACGCGGCCGAGATAAACCATTATTTTCGACGTATTTTATCGTGGTACGTCGATTTATGCAAAGATATTCCAACCTTGTAACGATTTTTAGCGGGTCAATTCGATGGGAACATCCGGCCTCTTCGTAGCGGGGCGACAAAATTCCAAGTTCCAACCTCTCGGCCATTTTGATCCGGCGGACGAAATTTTTCAAAAAAATAAAGTGAAATCGTTACTTTCGACCAGATTACGTCGTAACATAGCGATTTCACGCAAAATTTCGATACAGTATAACGCTATTCAGCGAGTTACTTCTACTCGAACGTTCTAACAGAGGCGGATGTTTCAAAGTCCATGCGATGCAACGATACGCTCTTACGCGTTGCTCGCTCGCTCCGCTCGCTCGAAAAAAAATAGCCCAACCCAAAACCAATAACTTTTGCGTTCGTTCTTCGATTTCATCGAAAACTTCGTTAGAACGCGCGGGATCGGTTTAGGGTTGGGCTAGATGGGTCCGAGCGAGCGCCGCGAGCGAGCATTTATCGCGACCTTTCTCCTCGTTTTCGTCTCTCTCGAGAAGCGGGAAAAACGCGAATGAACGCGAATGAACGCGAATGAACGCGAATGAACGCGAATGAACGCGAATGAACGCGAATGAACGCGAATGAACGCGAATGAACGCGAATGAACGCGAAAGAACGCGAAAGAACGTGAAAGACGTTAGAAGGGCGCGCGCGCGCGCGCGCGGCGCGTCGCGCCCCGCAGCGTGCCTTAAGAGAGTCATAGTTACTCCCGCCGTTTACCCGCTGAATTTGACGTGCGCGCGCAGCGGCGTATTGCTTTTTACTTGTACGCGGCCGAGATAAACCATTATTTCCGACGTATTTTATCGTGGTACGTCGATTTATGCAAAGATATTCCAACCTTGTAACGATTTTTAGCGGGTCAATTCGATGGGAACATCCGGCCTCTTCGTAGCGGGGCGACAAAATTCCAAGTTCCAACCTCTCGGCCATTTTGATCCGGCGGACGAAATTTTTCAAAAAAATAAAGTGAAATCGTTACTTTCGACCAGATTACGTCGTAACATAGCGATTTCACGCAAAATTTCGATACAGTATAACGCTATTCAGCGAGTTACTTCTACTCGAACGTTCTAACAGAGGCGGATGTTTCAAAGTCCATGCGATGCAACGATACGCTCTTACGCGTTGCTCGCTCGCTCCGCTCGCTCGAAAAAAAATAGCCCAACCCAAAACCAATAACTTTTGCGTTCGTTCTTCGATTTCATCGAAAACTTCGTTAGAACGCGCGGGATCGGTTTAGGGTTGGGCTAGATGGGTCCGAGCGAGCGCCGCGAGCGAGCATTTATCGCGACCTTTCTCCTCGTTTTCGTCTCTCTCGAGAAGCGGGAAAAACGCGAATGAACGCGAATGAACGCGAATGAACGCGAATGAACGCGAATGAACGCGAATGAACGCGAATGAACGCGAATGAACGCGAATGAACGCGAATGAACGCGAAAGAACGCGAAAGAACGTGAAAGACGTTAGAAGGGCGCGCGCGCGCGCGCGCGGCGCGTCGCGCCCCGCAGCGTGCCTTAAGAGAGTCATAGTTACTCCCGCCGTTTACCCGCTGAATTTGACGTGCGCGCGCAGCGGCGTATTGCTTTTTACTTGTACGCGGCCGAGATAAACCATTATTTCCGACGTATTTTATCGTGGTACGTCGATTTATGCAAAGATATTCCAACCTTGTAACGATTTTTAGCGGGTCAATTCGATGGGAACATCCGGCCTCTTCGTAGCGGGGCGACAAAATTCCAAGTTCCAACCTCTCGGCCATTTTGGTCCGGCGGTCGAAATTTTTCAAAATAATAAAGTGAAATCGTTACTTTCGACCAGATTACGTCGTAACATAGCGATTACACGCAAAATTTCGATACATTATAACGCTTTTCAGCGAGTTACTTCTACTCGAACGTTCGAACAGAGGCGGATGTTTCAAAGTCCATCCGATGCAACGATACGCTCTTACGCGTTGCTCGCTCGCTCCGCTCGCTCGAAAAAAAATAGCCCAACCCAAAACCAATAACTTTTGCGTTCGTTCTTCGATTTCATCGAAAACTTCGTTAGAACGCGCGGGATCGGTTGAGGGTTGGGCTAGATGGGTCCGAGCGAGCGCCGCGAGCGAGCATTTATCGCGACCTTTCTCCTCGTTTTCGTCTCTCTCGAGAAGCGGGAAAAACGCGAATGAACGCGAATGAACGCGAATGAACGCGAATGAACGCGAATGAACGCGAATGAACGCGAATGAACGCGAATGAACGCGAAAGAACGCGAAAGAACGTGAAAGACGTTAGAAGGGAGCGCGCGCACGCGCGCACGGCGCGTCGCGCCCCGCAGCGTGCCTTGAGAGAGTCATAGTTACTCCCGCCGTTTACCCGCTGAATTTGACGTGCGCGCGCAGCGGCGTATTGCTTTTTACTTGTACGCGGCCGAGATAAACCATTATTTTCGACGTATTTTATCGTGGTACGTCGATTTATGCAAAGATATTCCAACCTTGTAACGATTTTTAGCGGGTCAATTCGATGGGAACATCCGGCCTCTTCGTAGCGGGGCGACAAAATTCCAAGTTCCAACCTCTCGGCCATTTTGGTCCGGCGGACGAAATTTTTCAAAAAAATAAAGTGAAATCGTTACTTTCGACCAGATTACGTCGTAACATAGCGATTTCACGCAAAATTTCGATACAGTATAACGCTTTTCAGCGAGTTACTTCTACTCGAACGTTCGAACAGAGGCGGATGTTTCAAAGTCCATGCGATGCAACGATACGCTCTTACGCGTTGCTCGCTCGCTCCGCTCGCTCGAAAAAAAATAGCCCAACCCAAGACCAATAACTTTTGCGTTCGTTCTTCGATTTCATCGAAAACTTCGTTAGAACGCGCGGGATCGGTTTAGGGTTGGGCTAGATGGGTCCGAGCGAGCGCCGCGAGCGAGCATTTATCGCGACCTTTCTCCTCGTTTTCGTCTCTCTCGAGAAGCGGGAAAAACGCGAATGAACGCGAATGAACGCGAATGAACGCGAATGAACGCGAATGAACGCGAATGAACGCGAAAGAACGCGAAAGAACGTGAAAGACGTTAGAAGGGCGCGCGCGCGCGCGCGCACGGCGCGTCGCGCCCCGCAGCGTGCCTTAAGAGAGTCATAGTTACTCCCGCCGTTTACCCGCTGAATTTGACGTGCGCGCGCAGCGGCGTATTGCTTTTTACTTGTACGCGGCCGAGATAAACCATTATTTCCGACGTATTTTATCGTGGTACGTCGATTTATGCAAAGATATTCCAACCTTGTAACGATTTTTAGCGGGTCAATTCGATGGGAACATCCGGCCTCTTCGTAGCGGGGCGACAAAATTCCAAGTTCCAACCTCTCGGCCATTTTGGTCTGGCGGACGAAATTTTTCAAAAAAATAAAGTGAAATCGTTATTTTCGACCAGATTACGTCGTAACATAGCGATTTCACGCAAAATTTCGATACATTATAACGCCATTCAGCGAGTTACTTCTACTCGAACGTTCTAACAGAGGCGGATGTTTCAAAGTCCATGCGATGCAACGATACGCTCTTACGCGTTGCTCGCTCGCTCCGCTCGCTCGAAAAAAAATAGCCCAACCCAAAACCAATAACTTTTGCGTTCGTTCTTCGATTTCATCGAAAACTTCGTTAGAACGCGCGGGATCGGTTTAGGGTTGGGCTAGATGGGTCCGAGCAAGCGCCGCGAGCGAGCATTTATCGCGACCTTTCTCCTCGTTTTCGTCTCTCTCGAGAAGCGGGAAAAACGCGAATGAACGCGAATGAACGCGAATGAACGCGAATGAACGCGAATGAACGCGAATGAACGCGAAAGAACGCGAAAGAACGTGAAAGACGTTAGAAGGGCGCGCGCGCGCGCGCGCACGGCGCGTCGCGCCCCGCAGCGTGCCTTAAGAGAGTCATAGTTACTCCCGCCGTTTACCCGCTGAATTTGACGTGCGCGCGCAGCGGCGTATTGCTTTTTACTTGTACGCGGCCGAGATAAACCATTATTTCCGACGTATTTTATCGTGGTACGTCGATTTATGCAAAGATATTCCAACCTTGTAACGATTTTTAGCGGGTCAATTCGATGGGAACATCCGGCCTCTTCGTAGCGGGGCGACAAAATTCCAAGTTCCAACCTCTCGGCCATTTTGGTCTGGCGGACGAAATTTTTCAAAAAAATAAAGTGAAATCGTTATTTTCGACCAGATTACGTCGTAACATAGCGATTTCACGCAAAATTTCGATACATTATAACGCCATTCAGCGAGTTACTTCTACTCGAACGTTCTAACAGAGGCGGATGTTTCAAAGTCCATGCGATGCAACGATACGCTCTTACGCGTTGCTCGCTCGCTCCGCTCGCTCGAAAAAAAATAGCCCAACCCAAAACCAATAACTTTTGCGTTCGTTCTTCGATTTCATCGAAAACTTCGTTAGAACGCGCGGGATCGGTTTAGGGTTGGGCTAGATGGGTCCGAGCAAGCGCCGCGAGCGAGCATTTATCGCGACCTTTCTCCTCGTTTTCGTCTCTCTCGAGAAGCGGGAAAAACGCGAATGAACGCGAATGAACGCGAATGAACGCGAATGAACGCGAATGAACGCGAATGAACGCGAATGAACGCGAATGAACGCGAAAGAACGCGAAAGAACGTGAAAGACGTTAGAAGGGCGCGCGCGCGCGCGCGGCGCGTCGCGCCCCGCAGCGTGCCTTAAGAGAGTCATAGTTACTCCCGCCGTTTACCCGCTGAATTTGACGTGCGCGCGCAGCGGCGTATTGCTTTTTACTTGTACGCGGCCGAGATAAACCATTATTTCCGACGTATTTTATCGTGGTACGTCGATTTATGCAAAGATATTCCAACCTTGTAACGATTTTTAGCGGGTCAATTCGATGGGAACATCCGGCCTCTTCGTAGCGGGGCGACAAAATTCCAAGTTCCAACCTCTCGGCCATTTTGGTCTGGCGGACGAAATTTTTCAAAAAAATAAAGTGAAATCGTTACTCTCGACCAGATTACGTCGTAACATAGCGATTTCACGCAAAATTTCGATACATTATAACGCTATTCAGCGAGTTACTTCTACTCGAACGTTCGAACAGAGGCGGATGTTTCAAAGTCCATGCGATGCAACGATACGCTCTTACGCGTTGCTCGCTCGCTCCGCTCGCTCGAAAAAAAATAGCCCAACCCAAAACCAATAACTTTTGCGTTCGTTCTTCGATTTCATCGAAAACTTCGTTAGAACGCGCGGGATCGGTTTAGGGTTGGGCTAGATGGGTCCGAACGAGCGCCGCGAGCGAGCATTTATCGCGACCTTTCTCCTCGTTTTCGTCTCTCACGAGAAGCGGGAAAAACGCGAATGAACGCGAATGAACGCGAATGAACGCGAATGAACGCGAATGAACGCGAAAGAACGCGAAAGAACGCCAAAGACGTTATAAGGGCGCGCGCGCGCGCGCGCACGGCGCGTCGCGCCCCGCAGCGTGCCTTAAGAGAGTCATAGTTACTCCCGCCGTTTACCCGCTGAATTTGACGTGCGCGCGCAGCGGCGTATTGCTTTTTACTTGTACGCGGCCGAGATAAACCATTATTTCCGACGTATTTTATCGTGGTACGTCGATTTATGCAAAGATATTCCAACCTTATAACGATTTTTAGCGGGTCAATTCGATGGGAACATCCGGCCTCTTCGTAGCGGGGCGACAAAATTCCAAGTTCCAACCTCTCGGCCATTTTGGTCCGGCGGTCGAAATTTTTCAAAATAATAAAGTGAAATCGTTACTTTCGACCAGATTACGTCGTAACATAGCGATTACACGCAAAATTTCGATACATTATAACGCTTTTCAGCGAGTTACTTCTACTCGAACGTTCGAACAGAGGCGGATGTTTCAAAGTCCATCCGATGCAACGATACGCTCTTACGCGTTGCTCGCTCGCTCCGCTCGCTCGAAAAAAAATAGCCCAACCCAAAACCAATAACTTTTGCGTTCGTTCTTCGATTTCATCGAAAACTTCGTTAGAACGCGCGGGATCGGTTGAGGGTTGGGCTAGATGGGTCCGAGCGAGCGCCGCGAGCGAGCATTTATCGCGACCTTTCTCCTCGTTTTCGTCTCTCTCGAGAAGCGGGAAAAACGCGAATGAACGCGAATGAACGCGAATGAACGCGAATGAACGCGAATGAACGCGAATGAACGCGAATGAACGCGAAAGAACGCGAAAGAACGTGAAAGACGTTAGAAGGGCGCGCGCGCGCGCGCGCACGGCGCGTCGCGCCCCGCAGAGTGCCTTAAGAGAGTCATAGTTACTCCCGCCGTTTACCCGCTGAATTTGACGTGCGCGCGCAGCGGCGTATTGCTTTTTACTTGTACGCGGCCGAGATAAACCATTATTTCCGACGTATTTTATCGTGGTACGTCGATTTATGCAAAGATATTCCAACCTTGTAACGATTTTTAGCGGGTCAATTCGATGGGAACATCCGGCCTCTTCGTAGCGGGGCGACAAAATTCCAAGTTCCAACCTCTCGGCCATTTTGGTCCGGCGGATGAAATTTTTCAATAAAATAAAGTGAAATCGTTACTTTCGACCAGATTACGTCGTAACATAGCGATTTCACGCAAAATTTCGATACATTATAACGCTATTCAGCGAGTTACTTCTACTCGAACGTTCGAACAGAGGCGGATGTTTCAAAGTCCATGCGATGCAACGATACGCTCTTACGCGTTGCTCGCTCGCTCCGCTCGCTCGAAAAAAAATAGCCCAACCCAAAACCAATAACTTTTGCGTTCGTTCTTCGATTTCATCGAAAACTTCGTTAGAACGCGCGGGATCGGTTTAGGGTTGGGCTAGATGGGTCCGAGCGAGCGCCGCGAGCGAGCATTTATCGCGACCTTTCTCCTCGTTTTCGTCTCTCTCGAGAAGCGGGAAAAACGCGAATGAACGCGAATGAACGCGAATGAACGCGAATGAACGCGAATGAACGCGAAAGAACGCGAAAGAACGTGAAAGACGTTAGAAGGGCGCGCGCGCACGCGCGCACGGCGCGTCGCGCCCCGCAGCGTGCCTTAAGAGAGTCATAGTTACTCCCGCCGTTTACCCGCTGAATTTGACGTGCGCGCGCAGCGGCGTATTGCTTTTTACTTGTACGCGGCCGAGATAAACCATTATTTTCGACGTATTTTATCGTGGTACGTCGATTTATGCAAAGATATTCCAACCTTGTAACGATTTTTAGCGGGTCAATTCGATGGGAACATCCGGCCTCTTCGTAGCGGGGCGACAAAATTCCAAGTTCCAACCTATCGGCCATTTTGGTCCGGCGGACGAAATTTTTCAAAAAAATAAAGTGAAATCGTTACTTTCGACCAGATTACGTCGTAACATAGCGATTTCACGCAAAATTTCGATACAGTATAACGCTATTCAGCGAGTTACTTCTACTCGAACGTTCTAACAGAGGCGGATGTTTCAAAGTCCATGCGATGCAACGATACGCTCTTACGCGTTGCTCGCTCGCTCCGCTCGCTCGAAAAAAAATAGCCCAACCCAAAACCAATAACTTTTGCGTTCGTTCTTCGATTTCATCGAAAACTTCGTTAGAACGCGCGGGATCGGTTTAGGGTTGGGCTAGATGGGTCCGAGCGAGCGCCGCGAGCGAGCATTTATCGCGACCTTTCTCCTCGTTTTCGTCTCTCTCGAGAAGCGGGAAAAACGCGAATGAACGCGAATGAACGCGAATGAACGCGAATGAACGCGAATGAACGCGAAAGAACGCGAAAGAACGTGAAAGACGTTAGAAGGGCGCGCGCGCGCGCGCGCACGGCGCGTCGCGCCCCGCAGCGTGCCTTAAGAGAGTCATAGTTACTCCCGCCGTTTACCCGCTGAATTTGACGTGCGCGCGCAGCGGCGTATTGCTTTTTACTTGTACGCGGCCGAGATAAACCATTATTTCCGACGTATTTTATCGTGGTACATCGATTTATGCAAAGATATTCCAACCTTGTAACGATTTTTAGCGGGTCAATTCGATGGGAACATCCGGCCTCTTCGTAGCGGGGCGACAAAATTCCAAGTTCCAACCTCTCGGCCATTTTGGTCCGGCGGACGAAATTTTTCAAAAAAATAAAGTGAAATCGTTACTTTCGACCAGATTACGTCGTAACATAGCGATTTCACGCAAAATTTCGATACATTATAACGCTATTCAGCGAGTTACTTCTACTCGAACGTTCGAACAGAGGCGGATGTTTCAAAGTCCATGCGATGCAACGATACGCTCTTACGCGTTGCTCGCTCGCTCCGCTCGCTCGAAAAAAAATAGCCCAACCCAAAACCAATAACTTTTGCGTTCGTTCTTCGATTTCATCGAAAACTTCGTTAGAACGCGCGGGATCGGTTTAGGGTTGGGCTAGATGGGTCCGAGCGAGCGCCGCGAGCGAGCATTTATCGCGACCTTTCTCCTCGTTTTCGTCTCTCTCGAGAAGCGGGAAAAACGCGAATGAACGCGAATGAACGCGAATGAACGCGAATGAACGCGAATGAACGCGAATGAACGCGAATGAACGCGAAAGAACGCGAAAGAACGTGAAAGACGTTAGAAGGGCGCGCGCG
This sequence comes from Bombus vancouverensis nearcticus, assembly GCF_051014615.1. Classification (NCBI taxonomy): domain Eukaryota; kingdom Metazoa; phylum Arthropoda; class Insecta; order Hymenoptera; family Apidae; genus Bombus; species Bombus vancouverensis. The sequence continues at coordinate 1,782,868 of NC_134926.1, read as the reverse complement.
CGCGCGCACGGCGCGTCGCGCCCCGCAGCGTGCATTAAGAGAGTCATAGTTACTCCCGCCGTTTACCCGCTGAATTTGACGTGCGCGCGCAGCGGCGTATTGCTTTTTACTTGTACGCGGCCGAGATAAACCATTATTTCCGACGTATTTTATCGTGGTACGTCGATTTATGCAAAGATATTCCAACCTTGTAACGATTTTTAGCGGGTCAATTCGATGGGAACATCCGGCCTCTTCGTAGCGGGGCGACAAAATTCCAAGTTCCAACCTCTCGGCCATTTTGGTCCGGCGGACGAAATTTTTCAAGAAAATAAAGTGAAATCGTTACTTTCGACCAGATTACGTCGTAACATAGCGATTTCACGCAAAATTTCGATACAGTATAACGCTATTCAGCGAGTTACTTCTACTCGAACGTTCTAACAGAGGCGGATGTTTCAAAGTCCACGCGATGCAACGATACGCTCTTACGCGTTGCTCGCTCGCTCCGCTCGCTCGAAAAAAAATAGCCCAACCCAAAACCAATAACTTTTGCGTTCGTTCTTCGATTTCATCGAAAACTTCGTTAGAACGCGCGGGATCGGTTTAGGGTTGGGCTAGATGGGTCCGAGCGAGCGCCGCGAGCGAGCATTTATCGCGACCTTTCTCCTCGTTTTCGTCTCTCTCGAGAAGCGGGAAAAACGCGAATGAACGCGAATGAACGCGAATGAACGCGAATGAACGCGAATGAACGCGAATGAACGCGAATGAACGCGAATGAACGCGAAAGAACGCGAAAGAACGTGAAAGACGTTAGAAGGGCGCGCGCGCGCGCGCGCGGCGCGTCGCGCCCCGCAGCGTGCCTTAAGAGAGTCATAGTTACTCCCGCCGTTTACCCGCTGAATTTGACGTGCGCGCGCAGCGGCGTATTGCTTTTTACTTGTACGCGGCCGAGATAAACCATTATTTCCGACGTATTTTATCGTGGTACGTCGATTTATGCAAAGATATTCCAACCTTGTAACGATTTTTAGCGGGTCAATTCGATGGGAACATCCGGCCTCTTCGTAGCGGGGCGACAAAATTCCAAGTTCCAACCTCTCGGCCATTTTGGTCTGGCGGACGAAATTTTTCAAAAAAATAAAGTGAAATCGTTACTTTCGACCAGATTACGTCGTAACATAGCGATTTCACGCAAAATTTCGATACATTATAACGCTATTCAGCGAGTTACTTCTACTCGAACGTTCGAACAGAGGCGGATGTTTCAAAGTCCATGCGATGCAACGATACGCTCTTACGCGTTGCTCGCTCGCTCCGCTCGCTCGAAAAAAAATAGCCCAACCCAAAACCAATAACTTTTGCGTTCGTTCTTCGATTTCATCGAAAACTTCGTTAGAACGCGCGGGATCGGTTTAGGGTTGGGCTAGATGGGTCCGAGCGAGCGCCGCGAGCGAGCATTTATCGCGACCTTTCTCCTCGTTTTCGTCTCTCTCGAGAAGCGGGAAAAACGCGAATGAACGCGAATGAACGCGAATGAACGCGAATGAACGCGAATGAACGCGAATGAACGCGAATGAACGCGAATGAACGCGAATGAACGCGAAAGAACGCGAAAGAACGCGAAAGACGTTAGAAGGGCGCGCGCGCGCGCGCGCACGGCGCGTCGCGCCCCGCAGCGTGCCTTAAGAGAGTCATAGTTACTCCCGCCGTTTACCCGCTGAATTTGACGTGCGCGCGCAGCGGCGTATTGCTTTTTACTTGTACGCGGCCGAGATAAACCATTATTTCCGACGTATTTTATCGTGGTACGTCGATTTATGCAAAGATATTCCAACCTTGTAACGATTTTTAGCGGGTCAATTCGATGGGAACATCCGGCCTCTTCGTAGCGGGGCGACAAAATTCCAAGTTCCAACCTCTCGGCCATTTTGGTCCGGCGGATGAAATTTTTCAATAAAATAAAGTGAAATCGTTACTTTCGACCAGATTACGTCGTAACATAGCGATTTCACGCAAAATTTCGATACAGTATAACGCTATTCAGCGAGTTACTTCTACTCGAACGTTCTAACAGAGGCGGATGTTTCAAAGTCCATGCGATGCAACGATACGCTCTTACGCGTTGCTCGCTCGCTCCGCTCGCTCGAAAAAAAATAGCCCAACCCAAAACCAATAACTTTTGCGTTCGTTCTTCGATTTCATCGAAAACTTCGTTAGAACGCGCGGGATCGGTTTAGGGTTGGGCTAGATGGGTCCGAGCGAGCGCCGCGAGCGAGCATTTATCGCGACCTTTCTCCTCGTTTTCGTCTCTCTCGAGAAGCGGGAAAAACGCGAATGAACGCGAATGAACACGAATGAACGCGAATGAACGCGAATGAACGCGAATGAACGCGAATGAACGCGAAAGAACGCGAAAGAACGTGAAAGACGTTAGAAGGGCGCGCGCGCACGCGCGCACGGCGCGTCGCGCCCCGCAGCGTGCCTTAAGAGAGTCATAGTTACCCCCGGCGTTTACCCGCTGAATTTGACGTGCGCGCGCAGCGGCGTATTGCTTTTTACTTGTACGCGGCCGAGATAAACCATTATTTTCGACGTATTTTATCGTGGTACGTCGATTTATGCAAAGATATTCCAACCTTGTAACGATTTTTAGCGGGTCAATTCGATGGGAACATCCGGCCTCTTCGTAGCGGGGCGACAAAATTCCAAGTTCCAACCTCTCGGCCATTTTGGTCCGGCGGACGAAATTTTTCAAAAAAATAAAGTGAAATCGTTACTTTCGACCAGATTACGTCGTAACATAGCGATTTCACGCAAAATTTCGATACAGTATAACGCTATTCAGCGAGTTACTTCTACTCGAACGTTCTAACAGAGGCGGATGTTTCAAAGTCCATGCGATGCAACGATACGCTCTTACGCGTTGCTCGCTCGCTCCGCTCGCTCGAAAAAAAATAGCCCAACCCAAAACCAATAACTTTTGCGTTCGTTCTTCGATTTCATCGAAAACTTCGTTAGAACGCGCGGGATCGGTTTAGGGTTGGGCTAGATGGGTCCGAGCGAGCGCCGCGAGCGAGCATTTATCGCGACCTTTCTCCTCGTTTTCGTCTCTCTCGAGAAGCGGGAAAAACGCGAATGAACGCGAATGAACGCGAATGAACGCGAATGAACGCGAATGAACGCGAATGAACGCGAATGAACGCGAATGAACGCGAAAGAACGCGAAAGAACGCGAAAGACGTTAGAAGGGCGCGCGCGCACGCGCGCACGGCGCGTCGCGCCCCGCAGCGTGCCTTAAGAGAGTCATAGTTACTCCCGCCGTTTACCCGCTGAATTTGACGTGCGCGCGCAGCGGCGTATTGCTTTTTACTTGTACGCGGCCGAGATAAACCATTATTTTCGACGTATTTTATCGTGGTACGTCGATTTATGCAAAGATATTCCAACCTTGTAACGATTTTTAGCGGGTCAATTCGATGGGAACATCCGGCCTCTTCGTAGCGGGGCGACAAAATTCCAAGTTCCAACCTCTCGGCCATTTTGGTCCGGCGGACGAAATTTTTCAAAAAAATAAAGTGAAATCGTTACTTTCGACCAGATTACGTCGTAACATAGCGATTTCACGCAAAATTTCGATACAGTATAACGCTATTCAGCGAGTTACTTCTACTCGAACGTTCTAACAGAGGCGGATGTTTCAAAGTCCATGCGATGCAACGATACGCTCTTACGCGTTGCTCGCTCGCTCCGCTCGCTCGAAAAAGAATAGCCCAACCCAAAACCAATAACTTTTGCGTTCGTTCTTCGATTTCATCGAAAACTTCGTTAGAACGCGCGGGAACGGTTTAGGGTTGGGCTAGATGGGTCCGAGCGAGCGCCGCGAGCGAGCATTTATCGCGACCTTTCTCCTCGTTTTCGTCTCTCTCGAGAAGCGGGAAAAACGCGAATGAACGCGAATGAACGCGAATGAACGCGAATGAACGCGAATGAACGCGAATGAACGCGAATGAACGCGAAAGAACGCGAAAGAACGTGAAAGACGTTAGAAGGGCGCGCGCGCACGCGCGCACGGCGCGTCGCGCCCCGCAGCGTGCCTTAAGAGAGTCATAGTTACCCCCGGCGTTTACCCGCTGAATTTGACGTGCGCGCGCAGCGGCGTATTGCTTTTTACTTGTACGCGGCCGAGATAAACCATTATTTTCGACGTATTTTATCGTGGTACGTCGATTTATGCAGAGATATTCCAACCTTGTAACGATTTTTAGCGGGTCAATTCGATGGGAACATCCGGCCTCTTCGTAGCGGGGCGACAAAATTCCAAGTTCCAACCTCTCGGCCATTTTGGTCCGGCGGACGAAATTTTTCAAAAAAATAAAGTGAAATCGTTACTTTCGACCAGATTACGTCGTAACATAGCGATTTCACGCAAAATTTCGATACAGTATAACGCTATTCAGCGAGTTACTTCTACTCGAACGTTCTAACAGAGGCGGATGTTTCAAAGTCCATGCGATGCAACGATACGCTCTTACGCGTTGCTCGCTCGCTCCGCTCGCTCGAAAAAAAATAGCCCAACCCAAAACCAATAACTTTTGCGTTCGTTCTTCGATTTCATCGAAAACTTCGTTAGAACGCGCGGGATCGGTTTAGGGTTGGGCTAGATGGGTCCGAGCGAGCGCCGCGAGCGAGCATTTATCGCGACCTTTCTCCTCGTTTTCGTCTCTCTCGAGAAGCGGGAAAAACGCGAATGAACGCGAATGAACGCGAATGAACGCGAATGAACGCGAATGAACGCGAATGAACGCGAATGAACGCGAATGAACGCGAAAGAACGCGAAAGAACGCGAAAGACGTTAGAAGGGCGCGCGCGCACGCGCGCACGGCGCGTCGCGCCCCGCAGCGTGCCTTAAGAGAGTCATAGTTACTCCCGCCGTTTACCCGCTGAATTTGACGTGCGCGCGCAGCGGCGTATTGCTTTTTACTTGTACGCGGCCGAGATAAACCATTATTTTCGACGTATTTTATCGTGGTACGTCGATTTATGCAAAGATATTCCAACCTTGTAACGATTTTTAGCGGGTCAATTCGATGGGAACATCCGGCCTCTTCGTAGCGGGGCGACAAAATTCCAAGTTCCAACCTCTCGGCCATTTTGGTCCGGCGGACGAAATTTTTCAAAAAAATAAAGTGAAATCGTTACTTTCGACCAGATTACGTCGTAACATAGCGATTTCACGCAAAATTTCGATACAGTATAACGCTATTCAGCGAGTTACTTCTACTCGAACGTTCTAACAGAGGCGGATGTTTCAAAGTCCATGCGATGCAACGATACGCTCTTACGCGTTGCTCGCTCGCTCCGCTCGCTCGAAAAAAAATAGCCCAACCCAAAACCAATAACTTTTGCGTTCGTTCTTCGATTTCATCGAAAACTTCGTTAGAACGCGCGGGATCGGTTTAGGGTTGGGCTAGATGGGTCCGAGCGAGCGCCGCGAGCGAGCATTTATCGCGACCTTTCTCCTCGTTTTCGTCTCTCTCGAGAAGAGGGAAAAACGCGAATGAACGCGAATGAACGCGAATGAACGCGAATGAACGCGAATGAACGCGAATGAACGCGAATGAACGCGAAAGAACGCGAAAGAACGTGAAAGACGTTAGAAGGGCGCGCGCGCACGCGCGCACGGCGCGTCGCGCCCCGCAGCGTGCCTTAAGAGAGTCATAGTTACTCCCGCCGTTTACCCGCTGAATTTGACGTGCGCGCGCAGCGGCGTATTGCTTTTTACTTGTACGCGGCCGAGATAAACCATTATTTTCGACGTATTTTATCGTGGTACGTCGATTTATGCAAAGATATTCCAACCTTGTAACGATTTTTAGCGGGTCAATTCGATGGGAACATCCGGCCTCTTCGTAGCGGGGCGACAAAATTCCAAGTTCCAACCTCTCGGCCATTTTGGTCCGGCGGACGAAATTTTTCAGAAAAATAAAGTGAAATCGTTACTTTCGACCAGATTACGTCGTAACATAGCGATTTCACGCAAAATTTCGATACAGTATAACGCTATTCAGCGAGTTACTTCTACTCGAACGTTCTAACAGAGGCGGATGTTTCAAAGTCCATGCGATGCAACGATACGCTCTTACGCGTTGATCGCTCGCTCCGCTCGCTCGAAAAAAAATAGCCCAACCCAAAACCAATAACTTTTGCGTTCGTTCTTCGATTTCATCGAAAACTTCGTTAGAACGCGCGGGATCGGTTTAGGGTTGGGCTAGATGGGTCCGAGCGAGCGCCGCGAGCGAGCACTTATCGCGATCTTTCTCCTCGTTTTCGTCTCTCTCGAGAAGCGGGAAAAACGCGAATGAACGCGAATGAACGCGAATGAACGCGAATGAACGCGAATGAACGCGAATGAACGCGAAAGAACGCGAAAGAACGTGAAAGACGTTAGAAGGGCGCGCGCGCACGCGCGCACGGCGCGTCGCGCCCCGCAGCGTGCCTTAAGAGAGTCATAGTTACCCCCGGCGTTTACCCGCTGAATTTGACGTGCGCGCGCAGCGGCGTATTGCTTTTTACTTGTACGCGGCCGAGATAAACCATTATTTTCGACGTATTTTATCGTGGTACGTCGATTTATGCAAAGATATTCCAACCTTGTAACGATTTTTAGCGGGTCAATTCGATGGGAACATCCGGCCTCTTCGTAGCGGGGCGACAAAATTCCAAGTTCCAACCTCTCGGCCATTTTGGTCCGGCGGACGAAATTTTTCAAAAAAATAAAGTGAAATCGTTACTTTCGACCAGATTACGTCGTAACATAGCGATTTCACGCAAAATTTCGATACAGTATAACGCTATTCAGCGAGTTACTTCTACTCGAACGTTCTAACAGAGGCGGATGTTTCAAAGTCCATGCGATGCAACGATACGCTCTTACGCGTTGCTCGCTCGCTCCGCTCGCTCGAAAAAAAATAGCCCAACCCAAAACCAATAACTTTTGCGTTCGTTCTTCGATTTCATCGAAAACTTCGTTAGAACGCGCGGGATCGGTTTAGGGTTGGGCTAGATGGGTCCGAGCGAGCGCCGCGAGCGAGCATTTATCGCGACCTTTCTCCTCGTTTTCGTCTCTCTCGAGAAGCGGGAAAAACGCGAATGAACGCGAATGAACGCGAATGAACGCGAATGAACGCGAATGAACGCGAATGAACGCGAATGAACGCGAATGAACGCGAATGAACGCGAAAGAACGCGAAAGAACGTGAAAGACGTTAGAAGGGCGCGCGCGCACGCGCGCACGGCGCGTCGCGCCCCGCAGCGTGCCTTAAGAGAGTCATAGTTACTCCCGCCGTTTACCCGCTGAATTTGACGTGCGCGCGCAGCGGCGTATTGCTTTTTACTTGTACGCGGCCGAGATAAACCATTATTTCCGACGTATTTTATCGTGGTACGTCGATTTATGCAAAGATATTCCAACCTTGTAACGATTTTTAGCGGGTCAATTCGATGGGAACATCCGGCCTCTTCGTAGCGGGGCGACAAAATTCCAAGTTCCAACCTCTCGGCCATTTTGGTCCGGCGGATGAAATTTTTCAATAAAATAAAGTGAAATCGTTACTTTCGACCAGATTACGTCGTAACATAGCGATTTCACGCAAAATTTCGATACAGTATAACGCTATTCAGCGAGTTACTTCTACTCGAACGTTCTAACAGAGGCGGATGTTTCAAAGTCCATGCGATGCAACGATACGCTCTTACGCGTTGCTCGCTCGCTCCGCTCGCTCGAAAAAAAATAGCCCAACCCAAAACCAATAACTTTTGCGTTCGTTCTTCGATTTCATCGAAAACTTCGTTAGAACGCGCGGGATCGGTTTAGGGTTGGGCTAGATGGGTCCGAGCGAGCGCCGCGAGCGAGCATTTATCGCGACCTTTCTCCTCGTTTTCGTCTCTCTCGAGAAGCGGGAAAAACGCGAATGAACGCGAATGAACGCGAATGAACGCGAATGAACGCGAATGAACGCGAATGAACGCGAATGAACGCGAATGAACGCGAAAGAACGCGAAAGAACGTGAAAGACGTTAGAAGGGCGCGCGCGCGCGCGCGCGGCGCGTCGCGCCCCGCAGCGTGCCTTAAGAGAGTCATAGTTACTCCCGCCGTTTACCCGCTGAATTTGACGTGCGCGCGCAGCGGCGTATTGCTTTTTACTTGTACGCGGCCGAGATAAACCATTATTTCCGACGTATTTTATCGTGGTACGTCGATTTATGCAAAGATATTCCAACCTTGTAACGATTTTTAGCGGGTCAATTCGATGGGAACATCCGGCCTCTTCGTAGCGGGGCGACAAAATTCCAAGTTCCAACCTCTCGGCCATTTTGGTCCGGCGGATGAAATTTTTCAATAAAATAAAGTGAAATCGTTACTTTTGACCAGATTACGTCGTAACATAGCGATTTCACGCAAAATTTCGATACATTATAACGCTATTCAGCGAGTTACTTCTACTCGAACGTTCTAACAGAGGCGGATGTTTCAAAGTCCATGCGATGCAACGATACGCTCTTACGCGTTGCTCGCTCGCTCCGCTCGCTCGAAAAAAAATAGCCCAACCCAAAACCAATAACTTTTGCGTTCGTTCTTCGATTTCATCGAAAACTTCGTTAGAACGCGCGGGATCGGTTTAGGGTTGGGCTAGATGGGTCCGAGCGAGCGCCGCGAGCGAGCATTTATCGCGACCTTTCTCCTCGTTTTCGTCTCTCTCGAGAAGCGGGAAAAACGCGAATGAACGCGAATGAACGCGAATGAACGCGAATGAACGCGAATGAACGCGAATGAACGCGAATGAACGCGAAAGAACGCGAAAGAACGTGAAAGACGTTAGAAGGGCGCGCGCGCACGCGCGCACGGCGCGTCGCGCCCCGCAGCGTGCCTTAAGAGAGTCATAGTTACTCCCGCCGTTTACCCGCTGAATTTGACGTGCGCGCGCAGCGGCGTATTGCTTTTTACTTGTACGCGGCCGAGATAAACCATTATTTTCGACGTATTTTATCGTGGTACGTCGATTTATGCAAAGATATTCCAACCTTGTAACGATTTTTAGCGGGTCAATTCGATGGGAACATCCGGCCTCTTCGTAGCGGGGCGACAAAATTCCAAGTTCCAACCTCTCGGCCATTTTGGTCCGGCGGACGAAATTTTTCAAAAAAATAAAGTGAAATCGTTACTTTCGACCAGATTACGTCGTAACATAGCGATTTCACGCAAAATTTCGATACAGTATAACGCTATTCAGCGAGTTACTTCTACTCGAACGTTCTAACAGAGGCGGATGTTTCAAAGTCCATGCGATGCAACGATACGCTCTTACGCGTTGCTCGCTCGCTCCGCTCGCTCGACAAAAAATAGCCCAACCCAAAACCAATAACTTTTGCGTACGTTCTTCGATTTCATCGAAAACTTCGTTAGAACGCGCGGGATCGGTTTAGGGTTGGGCTAGATGGGTCCGAGCGAGCGCCGCGAGCGAGCATTTATCGCGACCTTTCTCCTCGTTTTCGTCTCTCTCGAGAAGCGGGAAAAACGCGAATGAACGCGAATGAACGCGAATGAACGCGAATGAACGCGAATGAACGCGAATGAACGCGAATGAACGCGAAAGAACGCGAAAGAACGTGAAAGACGTTAGAAGGGCGCGCGCGCACGCGCGCACGGCGCGTCGCGCCCCGCAGCGTGCCTTAAGAGAGTCATAGTTACCCCCGGCGTTTACCCGCTGAATTTGACGTGCGCGCGCAGCGGCGTATTGCTTTTTACTTGTACGCGGCCGAGATAAACCATTATTTTCGACGTATTTTATCGTGGTACGTCGATTTATGCAAAGATATTCCAACCTTGTAACGATTTTTCGCGGGTCAATTCGATGGGAACATCCGGCCTCTTCGTAGCGGGGCGACAAAATTCCAAGTTCCAACCTCTCGGCCATTTTGGTCCGGCGGACGAAATTTTTCAAAAAAATAAAGTGAAATCGTTACTTTCGACCAGATTACGTCGTAACATAGCGATTTCACGCAAAATTTCGATACAGTATAACGCTATTCAGCGAGTTACTTCTACTCGAACGTTCTAACAGAGGCGGATGTTTCAAAGTCCATGCGATGCAACGATACGCTCTTACGCGTTGCTCGCTCGCTCCGCTCGCTCGAAAAAAAATAGCCCAACCCAAAACCAATAACTTTTGCGTTCGTTCTTCGATTTCATCGAAAACTTCGTTAGAACGCGCGGGATCGGTTTAGGGTTGGGCTAGATGGGTCCGAGCGAGCGCCGCGAGCGAGCATTTATCGCGACCTTTCTCCTCGTTTTCGTCTCTCTCGAGAAGCGGGAAAAACGCGAATGAACGCGAATGAACGCGAATGAACGCGAATGAACGCGAATGAACGCGAATGAACGCGAATGAACGCGAATGAACGCGAAAGAACGCGAAAGAACGTGAAAGACGTTAGAAGGGCGCGCGCGCACGCGCGCACGGCGCGTCGCGCCCCGCAGCGTGCCTTAAGAGAGTCATAGTTACTCCCGCCGTTTACCCGCTGAATTTGACGTGCGCGCGCAGCGGCGTATTGCTTTTTACTTGTACGCGGCCGAGATAAACCATTATTTCCGACGTATTTTATCGTGGTACGTCGATTTATGCAAAGATATTCCAACCTTGTAACGATTTTTAGCGGGTCAATTCGATGGGAACATCCGGCCTCTTCGTAGCGGGGCGACAAAATTCCAAGTTCCAACCTCTCGGCCATTTTGGTCTGGCGGACGAAATTTTTCAAAAAAATAAAGTGAAATCGTTACTTTCGACCAGATTACGTCGTAACATAGCGATTTCACGCAAAATTTCGATACATTTTAACGCTATTCAGCGAGTTACTTCTACTCGAACGTTCGAACAGAGGCGGATGTTTCAAAGTCCATCCGATGCAACGATACGCTCTTACGCGTTGCTCGCTCGCTCCGCTCGCTCGAAAAAAAATAGCCCAACCCAAAACCAATAACTTTTGCGTTCGTTCTTCGATTTCATCGAAAACTTCGTTAGAACGCGCGGGATCGGTTTAGGGTTGGGCTAGATGGGTCCGAGCGAGCGCCGCGAGCGAGCATTTATCGCGACCTTTCTCCTCGTTTTCGTCTCTCTCGAGAAGCGGGAAAAACGCGAATGAACGCGAATGAACGCGAATGAACGCGAATGAACGCGAATGAACGCGAATGAACGCGAATGAACGCGAAAGAACGCGAAAGAACGCGAAAGACGTTAGAAGGGCGCGCGCGCGCGCGCGCACGGCGCGTCGCGCCCCGCAGCGTGCCTTAAGAGAGTCATAGTTACTCCCGCCGTTTACCCGCTGAATTTGACGTGCGCGCGCAGCGGCGTATTGCTTTTTACTTGTACGCGGCCGAGATAAACCATTATTTCCGACGTATTTTATCGTGGTACGTCGATTTATGCAAAGATATTCCAACCTTGTAACGATTTTTAGCGGGTCAATTCGATGGGACCATCCGGCCTCTTCGTAGCGGGGCGACAAAATTCCAAGTTCCAACCTCTCGGCCATTTTGGTCTGGCGGACGAAATTTTTCAAAAAAATAAAGTGAAATCGTTACTTTCGACCAGATTACGTCGTAACATAGCGATTTCACGCAAAATTTCGATACATTATAACGCTATTCAGCGAGTTACTTCTACTCGAACGTTCGAACAGAGGCGGATGTTTCAAAGTCCATGCGATGCAACGATACGCTCTTACGCGTTGCTCGCTCGCTCCGCTCGCTCGAACAAAAATAGCCCAACCCAAAACCAATAACTTTTGCGTTCGTTCTTCGATTTCATCGAAAACTTCGTTAGAACGCGCGGGATCGGTTTAGGGTTGGGCTAGATGGGTCCGAGCGAGCGCCGCGAGCGAGCATTTATCGCGACCTTTCTCCTCGTTTTCGTCTCTCTCGAGAAGCGGGAAAAACGCGAATGAACGCGAATGAACGCGAATGAACGCGAATGAACGCGAATGAACGCGAATGAACGCGAATGAACGCGAATGAACGCGAATGAACGCGAAAGAACGCGAAAGAACGTGAAAGACGTTAGAAGGGCGCGCGCGCACGCGCGCACGGCGCGTCGCGCCCCGCAGCGTGCCTTAAGAGAGTCATAGTTACTCCCGCCGTTTACCCTCTGAATTTGACGTGCGCGCGCAGCGGCGTATTGCTTTTTACTTGTACGCGGCCGAGATAAACCATTATTTCCGACGTATTTTATCGTGGTACGTCGATTTATGCAAAGATATTCCAACCTTGTAACGATTTTTAGCGGGTCAATTCGATGGGAACATCCGGCCTCTTCGCAGCGGGGCGACAAAATTCCAAGTTCCAACCTCTCGGCCATTTTGGTCTGGCGGACGAAATTTTTCAAAAAAATAAAGTGAAATCGTTACTTTCGACCAGATTACGTCGTAACATAGCGATTTCACGCAAAATTTCGATACATTATAACGCTATTCAGCGAGTTACTTCTACTCGAACGTTCGAACAGAGGCGGATGTTTCAAAGTCCATCCGATGCAACGATACGCTCTTACGCGTTGCTCGCTCGCTCCGCTCGCTCGAAAAGAAATAGCCCAACCCAAAACCAATAACTTTTGCGTTCGTTCTTCGATTTCATCGAAAACTTCGTTAGAACGCGTGGGATCGGTTTAGGGTTGGGCTAGATGGGTCCGAGCGAGCGCCGCGAGCGAGCATTTATCGCGACCTTTCTCCTCGTTTTCGTCTCTCTCGAGAAGCGGGAAAAACGCGAATGAACGCGAATGAACGCGAATGAACGCGAATGAACGCGAATGAACGCGAATGAACGCGAAAGAACGCGAAAGAACGTGAAAGACGTTAGAAGGGCGCGCGCGCACGCGCGCACGGCGCGTCGCGCCCCGCAGCGTGCCTTAAGAGAGTCATAGTTACTCCCGCCGTTTACCCGCTGAATTTGACGTGCGCGCGTAGCGGCGTATTGCTTTTTACTTGTACGCGGCCGAGAAAAACCATTATTTTCGACGTATTTTATCGTGGTACGTCGATTTATGCAAAGATATTCCAACCTTGTAACGATTTTTAGCGGGTCAATTCGATGGGAACATCCGGCCTCTTCGTAGCGGGGCGACAAAATTCCAAGTTCCAACCTCTCGGCCATTTTGGTCCGGCGGACGAAATTTTTCAAAAAAATAAAGTGAAATCGTTACTTTCGACCAGATTACGTCGTAACATAGCGATTTCACGCAAAATTTCGATACAGTATAACGCTATTCAGCGAGTTACTTCTACTCGAACGTTCTAACAGAGGCGGATGTTTCAAAGTCCATGCGATGCAACGATACGCTCTTACGCGTTGCTCGCTCGCTCCGCTCGCTCGAAAAAAATAGCCCAACCCAAAGCCAATAACTTTTGCGTTCGTTCTTCGATTTCATCGAAAACTTCGTTAGAACGCGCGGGATCGGTTTAGGGTTGGGCTAGTTGGGTCCGAGCGAGCGCCGCGAGCGAGCATTTATCGCGACCTTTCTCCTCGTTTTCGTCTCTCTCGAGAAGCGGGAAAAACGCGAATGAACGCGAATGAACGCGAATGAACGCGAATGAACGCGAATGAACGCGAATGAACGCGAATGAACGCGAATGAACGCGAATGAACGCGAAAGAACGCGAAAGAACGTGAAAGACGTTAGAAGGGCGCGCGCGCGCGCGCGCACGGCGCGTCGCGCCCCGCAGCGTGCCTTAAGAGAGTCATAGTTACTCCCGCCGTTTACCCGCTGAATTTGACGTGCGCGCGCAGCGGCGTATTGCTTTTTACTTGTATGCGGCCGAGATAAACCATTATTTCCGACGTATTTTATCGTGGTACGTCGATTTATGCAAAGATATTCCAACCTTGTAACGATTTTTAGCGGGTCAATTCGATGGGAACATCCGGCCTCTTCGTAGCGGGGCGACAAAATTCCAAGTTCCAACCTCTCGGCCATTTTGGTCCGGCGGACGAAATTTTTCAAAAAAATAAAGTGAAATCGTTACTTTCGACCAGATTACGTCGTAACATAGCGATTACACGCAAAATTTCGATACATTATAACGCTTTTCAGCGAGTTACTTCTACTCGAACGTTCGAACAGAGGCGGATGTTTCAAAGTCCATGCGATGCAACGATACGCTCTTACGCGTTGCTCGCTCGCTCCGCTCGCTCGAAAAAAAATAGCCCAACCCAAAACCAATAACTTTTTCGTTCGTTCTTCGATTTCATCGAAAACTTCGTTAGAACGCGCGGGATCGGTTTAGGGTTGGGCTAGATGGGTCCGAGCGAGCGCCGCGAGCGAGCATTTATCGCGACCTTTCTCCTCGTTTTCTTCTCTCTCGAGAAGCGGGAAAAACGCGAATGAACGCGAATGAACGCGAATGAACGCGAATGAACGCGAATGAACGCGAATGAACGCGAATGAACGCGAATGAACGCGAATGAACGCGAATGAACGCGAATGAACGCGAATGAACGCGAAAGAACGCGAAAGAACGTGAAAGACGTTAGAAGGGCGCGCGCGCGCGCGCGCGGCGCGTCGCGCCCCGCAGCGTGCCTTAAGAGAGTCATAGTTACTCCCGCCGTTTACCCGCTGAATTTGACGTGCGCGCGCAGCGGCGTATTGCTTTTTACTTGTACGCGGCCGAGATAAACCATTATTTCCGACGTATTTTATCGTGGTACGTCGATTTATGCAAAGATATTCCAACCTTGTAACGATTTTTAGCGGGTCAATTCGATGGGAACATCCGGCCTCTTCGTAGCGGGGCGACAAAATTCCAAGTTCCAACCTCTCGGCCATTTTGGTCTGGCGGACGAAATTTTTCAAAAAAATAAAGTGAAATCGTTACTTTCGACCAGATTACGTCGTAACATAGCGATTTCACGCAAAATTTCGATACATTTTAACGCTATTCAGCGAGTTACTTCTACTCGAACGTTCGAACAGAGGCGGATGTTTCAAAGTCCATCCGATGCAACGATACGCTCTTACGCGTTGCTCGCTCGCTCCGCTCGCTCGAACAAAAATAGCCCAACCCAAAACCAATAACTTTTGCGTTCGTTCTTCGATTTCATCGAAAACTTCGTTAGAACGCGCGGGATCGGTTTAGGGTTGGGCTAGATGGGTCCGAGCGAGCGCCGCGAGCGAGCATTTATCGCGACCTTTCTCCTCGTTTTCGTCTCTCTCGAGAAGCGGGAAAAACGCGAATGAACGCGAATGAACGCGAATGAACGCGAATGAACGCGAATGAACGCGAATGAACGCGAATGAACGCGAATGAACGCGAAAGAACGCGAAAGAACGTGAAAGACGTTAGAAGGGCGCGCGCGCACGCGCGCACGGCGCGTCGCGCCCCGCAGCGTGCCTTAAGAGAGTCATAGTTACTCCCGCCGTTTACCCTCTGAATTTGACGTGCGCGCGCAGCGGCGTATTGCTTTTTACTTGTACGCGGCCGAGATAAACCATTATTTCCGACGTATTTTATCGTGGTACGTCGATTTATGCAAAGATATTCCAACCTTGTAACGATTTTTAGCGGGTCAATTCGATGGGAACATCCGGCCTCTTCGCAGCGGGGCGACAAAATTCCAAGTTCCAACCTCTCGGCCATTTTGGTCTGGCGGACGAAATTTTTCAAAAAAATAAAGTGAAATCGTTACTTTCGACCAGATTACGTCGTAACATAGCGATTTCACGCAAAATTTCGATACATTATAACGCTATTCAGCGAGTTACTTCTACTCGAACGTTCGAACAGAGGCGGATGTTTCAAAGTCCATCCGATGCAACGATACGCTCTTACGCGTTGCTCGCTCGCTCCGCTCGCTCGAAAAGAAATAGCCCAACCCAAAACCAATAACTTTTGCGTTCGTTCTTCGATTTCATCGAAAACTTCGTTAGAACGCGTGGGATCGGTTTAGGGTTGGGCTAGATGGGTCCGAGCGAGCGCCGCGAGCGAGCATTTATCGCGACCTTTCTCCTCGTTTTCGTCTCTCTCGAGAAGCGGGAAAAACGCGAATGAACGCGAATGAACGCGAATGAACGCGAATGAACGCGAATGAACGCGAATGAACGCGAAAGAACGCGAAAGAACGTGAAAGACGTTAGAAGGGCGCGCGCGCACGCGCGCACGGCGCGTCGCGCCCCGCAGCGTGCCTTAAGAGAGTCATAGTTACTCCCGCCGTTTACCCGCTGAATTTGACGTGCGCGCGTAGCGGCGTATTGCTTTTTACTTGTACGCGGCCGAGAAAAACCATTATTTTCGACGTATTTTATCGTGGTACGTCGATTTATGCAAAGATATTCCAACCTTGTAACGATTTTTAGCGGGTCAATTCGATGGGAACATCCGGCCTCTTCGTAGCGGGGCGACAAAATTCCAAGTTCCAACCTCTCGGCCATTTTGGTCCGGCGGACGAAATTTTTCAAAAAAATAAAGTGAAATCGTTACTTTCGACCAGATTACGTCGTAACATAGCGATTTCACGCAAAATTTCGATACAGTATAACGCTATTCAGCGAGTTACTTCTACTCGAACGTTCTAACAGAGGCGGATGTTTCAAAGTCCATGCGATGCAACGATACGCTCTTACGCGTTGCTCGCTCGCTCCGCTCGCTCGAAAAAAATAGCCCAACCCAAAGCCAATAACTTTTGCGTTCGTTCTTCGATTTCATCGAAAACTTCGTTAGAACGCGCGGGATCGGTTTAGGGTTGGGCTAGTTGGGTCCGAGCGAGCGCCGCGAGCGAGCATTTATCGCGACCTTTCTCCTCGTTTTCGTCTCTCTCGAGAAGCGGGAAAAACGCGAATGAACGCGAATGAACGCGAATGAACGCGAATGAACGCGAATGAACGCGAATGAACGCGAATGAACGCGAATGAACGCGAATGAACGCGAAAGAACGCGAAAGAACGTGAAAGACGTTAGAAGGGCGCGCGCGCGCGCGCGCACGGCGCGTCGCGCCCCGCAGCGTGCCTTAAGAGAGTCATAGTTACTCCCGCCGTTTACCCGCTGAATTTGACGTGCGCGCGCAGCGGCGTATTGCTTTTTACTTGTATGCGGCCGAGATAAACCATTATTTCCGACGTATTTTATCGTGGTACGTCGATTTATGCAAAGATATTCCAACCTTGTAACGATTTTTAGCGGGTCAATTCGATGGGAACATCCGGCCTCTTCGTAGCGGGGCGACAAAATTCCAAGTTCCAACCTCTCGGCCATTTTGGTCCGGCGGACGAAATTTTTCAAAAAAATAAAGTGAAATCGTTACTTTCGACCAGATTACGTCGTAACATAGCGATTACACGCAAAATTTCGATACATTATAACGCTTTTCAGCGAGTTACTTCTACTCGAACGTTCGAACAGAGGCGGATGTTTCAAAGTCCATGCGATGCAACGATACGCTCTTACGCGTTGCTCGCTCGCTCCGCTCGCTCGAAAAAAAATAGCCCAACCCAAAACCAATAACTTTTTCGTTCGTTCTTCGATTTCATCGAAAACTTCGTTAGAACGCGCGGGATCGGTTTAGGGTTGGGCTAGATGGGTCCGAGCGAGCGCCGCGAGCGAGCATTTATCGCGACCTTTCTCCTCGTTTTCTTCTCTCTCGAGAAGCGGGAAAAACGCGAATGAACGCGAATGAACGCGAATGAACGCGAATGAACGCGAATGAACGCGAATGAACGCGAATGAACGCGAATGAACGCGAATGAACGCGAATGAACGCGAATGAACGCGAATGAACGCGAAAGAACGCGAAAGAACGTGAAAGACGTTAGAAGGGCGCGCGCGCGCGCGCGCGGCGCGTCGCGCCCCGCAGCGTGCCTTAAGAGAGTCATAGTTACTCCCGCCGTTTACCCGCTGAATTTGACGTGCGCGCGCAGCGGCGTATTGCTTTTTACTTGTACGCGGCCGAGATAAACCATTATTTCCGACGTATTTTATCGTGGTACGTCGATTTATGCAAAGATATTCCAACCTTGTAACGATTTTTAGCGGGTCAATTCGATGGGAACATCCGGCCTCTTCGTAGCGGGGCGACAAAATTCCAAGTTCCAACCTCTCGGCCATTTTGGTCTGGCGGACGAAATTTTTCAAAAAAATAAAGTGAAATCGTTACTTTCGACCAGATTACGTCGTAACATAGCGATTTCACGCAAAATTTCGATACATTTTAACGCTATTCAGCGAGTTACTTCTACTCGAACGTTCGAACAGAGGCGGATGTTTCAAAGTCCATCCGATGCAACGATACGCTCTTACGCGTTGCTCGCTCGCTCCGCTCGCTCGAAAAAAAATAGCCCAACCCAAAACCAATAACTTTTGCGTTCGTTCTTCGATTTCATCGAAAACTTCGTTAGAACGCGCGGGATCGGTTTAGGGTTGGGCTAGATGGGTCCGAGCGAGCGCCGCGAGCGAGCATTTATCGCGACCTTTCTCCTCGTTTTCGTCTCTCTCGAGAAGCGGGAAAAACGCGAATGAACGCGAATGAACGCGAATGAACGCGAATGAACGCGAATGAACGCGAATGAACGCGAATGAACGCGAATGAACGCGAATGAACGCGAATGAACGCGAATGAACGCGAAAGAACGCGAAAGAACGTGAAAGACGTTAGAAGGGCGCGCGCGCGCGCGCGCACGGCGCGTCGCGCCCCGCAGCGTGCCTTAAGAGAGTCATAGTTACTCCCGCCGTTTACCCGCTGAATTTGACGTGCGCGCGCAGCGGCGTATTGCTTTTTACTTGTATGCGGCCGAGATAAACCATTATTTCCGACGTATTTTATCGTGGTACGTCGATTTATGCAAAGATATTCCAACCTTGTAACGATTTTTAGCGGGTCAATTCGATGGGAACATCCGGCCTCTTCGTAGCGGGGCGACAAAATTCCAAGTTCCAACCTCTCGGCCATTTTGGTCCGGCGGACGAAATTTTTCAAAAAAATAAAGTGAAATCGTTACTTTCGACCAGATTACGTCGTAACATAGCGATTACACGCAAAATTTCGATACATTATAACGCTTTTCAGCGAGTTACTTCTACTCGAACGTTCGAACAGAGGCGGATGTTTCAAAGTCCATGCGATGCAACGATACGCTCTTACGCGTTGCTCGCTCGCTCCGCTCGCTCGAAAAAAAATAGCCCAACCCAAAACCAATAACTTTTTCGTTCGTTCTTCGATTTCATCGAAAACTTCGTTAGAACGCGCGGGATCGGTTTAGGGTTGGGCTAGATGGGTCCGAGCGAGCGCCGCGAGCGAGCATTTATCGCGACCTTTCTCCTCGTTTTCTTCTCTCTCGAGAAGCGGGAAAAACGCGAATGAACGCGAATGAACGCGAATGAACGCGAATGAACGCGAATGAACGCGAATGAACGCGAATGAACGCGAATGAACGCGAATGAACGCGAATGAACGCGAATGAACGCGAATGAACGCGAAAGAACGCGAAAGAACGTGAAAGACGTTAGAAGGGCGCGCGCGCGCGCGCGCGGCGCGTCGCGCCCCGCAGCGTGCCTTAAGAGAGTCATAGTTACTCCCGCCGTTTACCCGCTGAATTTGACGTGCGCGCGCAGCGGCGTATTGCTTTTTACTTGTACGCGGCCGAGATAAACCATTATTTCCGACGTATTTTATCGTGGTACGTCGATTTATGCAAAGATATTCCAACCTTGTAACGATTTTTAGCGGGTCAATTCGATGGGAACATCCGGCCTCTTCGTAGCGGGGCGACAAAATTCCAAGTTCCAACCTCTCGGCCATTTTGGTCTGGCGGACGAAATTTTTCAAAAAAATAAAGTGAAATCGTTACTTTCGACCAGATTACGTCGTAACATAGCGATTTCACGCAAAATTTCGATACATTTTAACGCTATTCAGCGAGTTACTTCTACTCGAACGTTCGAACAGAGGCGGATGTTTCAAAGTCCATCCGATGCAACGATACGCTCTTACGCGTTGCTCGCTCGCTCCGCTCGCTCGAAAAAAAATAGCCCAACCCAAAACCAATAACTTTTGCGTTCGTTCTTCGATTTCATCGAAAACTTCGTTAGAACGCGCGGGATCGGTTTAGGGTTGGGCTAGATGGGTCCGAGCGAGCGCCGCGAGCGAGCATTTATCGCGACCTTTCTCCTCGTTTTCGTCTCTCTCGAGAAGCGGGAAAAACGCGAATGAACGCGAATGAACGCGAATGAACGCGAATGAACGCGAATGAACGCGAATGAACGCGAATGAACGCGAATGAACGCGAAAGAACGCGAAAGAACGCGAAAGACGTTAGAAGGGCGCGCGCGCGCGCGCGCACGGCGCGTCGCGCCCCGCAGCGTGCCTTAAGAGAGTCATAGTTACTCCCGCCGTTTACCCGCTGAATTTGACGTGCGCGCGCAGCGGCGTATTGCTTTTTACTTGTACGCGGCCGAGATAAACCATTATTTCCGACGTATTTTATCGTGGTACGTCGATTTATGCAAAGATATTCCAACCTTGTAACGATTTTTAGCGGGTCAATTCGATGGGACCATCCGGCCTCTTCGTAGCGGGGCGACAAAATTCCAAGTTCCAACCTCTCGGCCATTTTGGTCTGGCGGACGAAATTTTTCAAAAAAATAAAGTGAAATCGTTACTTTCGACCAGATTACGTCGTAACATAGCGATTTCACGCAAAATTTCGATACATTATAACGCTATTCAGCGAGTTACTTATACTCGAACGTTCGAACAGAGGCGGATGTTTCAAAGTCCATGCGATGCAACGATACGCTCTTACGCGTTGCTCGCTCGCTCCGCTCGCTCGAAAAAAAATAGCCCAACCCAAAACCAATAACTTTTGCGTTCGTTCTTCGATTTCATCGAAAACTTCGTTAGAACGCGCGGGATCGGTTTAGGGTTGGGCTAGATGGGTCCGAGCGAGCGCCGCGAGCGAGCATTTATCGCGACCTTTCTCCTCGTTTTCGTCTCTCTCGAGAAGCGGGAAAAACGCGAATGAACGCGAATGAACGCGAATGAACGCGAATGAACGCGAATGAACGCGAATGAACGCGAATGAACGCGAAAGAACGCGAAAGAACGCGAAAGACGTTAGAAGGGCGCGCGCGCGCGCGCGCACGGCGCGTCGCGCCCCGCAGCGTGCCTTAAGAGAGTCATAGTTACTCCCGCCGTTTACCCGCTGAATTTGACGTGCGCGCGCAGCGGCGTATTGCTTTTTACTTGTACGCGGCCGAGATAAACCATTATTTCCGACGTATTTTATCGTGGTACTTCGATTTATGCAAAGATATTCCAACCTTGTAACGATTTTTAGCGGGTCAATTCGATGGGAACATCCGGCCTCTTCGTAGCGGGGCGACAAAATTCCAAGTTCCAACCTCTCGGCCATTTTGGTCCGGCGGATGAAATATTTCAATAAAATAAAGTGAAATCGTTACTTTCGACCAGATTACGTCGTAACATAGCGATTTCACGCAAAATTTCGATACATTATAACGCTATTCAGCGAGTTACTTCTACTCGAACGTTCGAACAGAGGCGGATGTTTCAAAGTCCATGCGATGCAACGATACGCTCTTACGCGTTGCTCGCTCGCTCCGCTCGCTCGAAAAAAAATAGCCCAACCCAAAACCAATAACTTTTGCGTTCGTTCTTCGATTTCATCGAAAACTTCGTTAGAACGCGCGGGATCGGTTTAGGGTTGGGCTAGATGGGTCCGAGCGAGCGCCGCGAGCGAGCATTTATCGCGACCTTTCTCCTCGTTTTCGTCTCTCTCGAGAAGCGGGAAAAACGCGAATGAACGCGAATGAACGCGAATGAACGCGAATGAACGCGAATGAACGCGAATGAACGCGAATGAACGCGAATGAACGCGAATGAACGCGAAAGAACGCGAAAGAACGCGAAAGAACGTGAAAGACGTTAGAAGGGCGCGCGCCCACGCGCGCACGGCGCGTCGCGCCCCGCAGCGTGCCTTAAGAGAGTCATAGTTACTCCCGCCGTTTACCCTCTGAATTTGACGTGCGCGCGCAGCGGCGTATTGCTTTTTACTTGTACGCGGCCGAGATAAACCATTATTTCCGACGTATTTTATCGTGGTACGTCGATTTATGCAAAGATATTCCAACCTTGTAACGATTTTTAGCGGGTCAATTCGATGGGAACATCCGGCCTCTTCGTAGCGGGGCGACAAAATTCCAAGTTCCAACCTCTCGGCCATTTTGGTCTGGCGGACGAAATTTTTCAAAAAAATAAAGTGAAATCGTTACTTTCGACCAGATTACGTCGTAACATAGCGATTTCACGCAAAATTTCGATACATTATAACGCTATTCAGCGAGTTACTTCTACTCGAACGTTCGAACAGAGGCGGATGTTTCAAAGTCCATCCGATGCAACGATACGCTCTTACGCGTTGCTCGCTCGCTCCGCTCGCTCGAAAAGAAATAGCCCAACCCAAAACCAATAACTTTTGCGTTCGTTCTTCGATTTCATCGAAAACTTCGTTAGAACGCGCGGGATCGGTTTAGGGTTGGGCTAGATGGGTCCGAGCGAGCGCCGCGAGCGAGCATTTATCGCGACCTTTCTCCTCGTTTTCGTCTCTCTCGAGAAGCGGGAAAAACGCGAATGAACGCGAATGATCGCGAATGAACGCGAATGAACGCGAATGAACGCGAATGAACGCGAAAGAACGCGAAAGAACGTGAAAGACGTTAGAAGGGCGCGCGCGCACGCGCGCACGGCGCGTCGCGCCCCGCAGCGTGCCTTAAGAGAGTCATAGTTACTCCCGCCGTTTACCCGCTGAATTTGACGTGCGCGCGCAGCGGCGTATTGCTTTTTACTTGTATGCGGCCGAGATAAACCATTATTTCCGACGTATTTTATCGTGGTACGTCGATTTATGCAAAGATATTCCAACCTTGTAACGATTTTTAGCGGGTCAATTCGATGGGAACATCCGGCCTCTTCGTAGCGGGGCGACAAAATTCCAAGTTCCAACCTCTCGGCCATTTTGGTCCGGCGGACGAAATTTTTCAAAAAAATAAAGTGAAATCGTTACTTTCGACCAGATTACGTCGTAACATAGCGATTACACGCAAAATTTCGATACATTATAACGCTTTTCAGCGAGTTACTTCTACTCGAACGTTCGAACAGAGGCGGATGTTTCAAAGTCCATGCGATGCAACGATACGCTCTTACGCGTTGCTCGCTCGCTCCGCTCGCTCGAAAAAAAATAGCCCAACCCAAAACCAATAACTTTTTCGTTCGTTCTTCGATTTCATCGAAAACTTCGTTAGAACGCGCGGGATCGGTTTAGGGTTGGGCTAGATGGGTCCGAGCGAGCGCCGCGAGCGAGCATTTATCGCGACCTTTCTCCTCGTTTTCGTCTCTCTCGAGAAGCGGGAAAAACGCGAATGAACGCGAATGAACGCGAATGAACGCGAATGAACGCGAATGAACGCGAATGAACGCGAATGAACGCGAATGAACGCGAATGAACGCGAATGAACGCGAATGAACGCGAAAGAACGCGAAAGAACGTGAAAGACGTTAGAAGGGCGCGCGCGCGCGCGCGCGGCGCGTCGCGCCCCGCAGCGTGCCTTAAGAGAGTCATAGTTACTCCCGCCGTTTACCCGCTGAATTTGACGTGCGCGCGCAGCGGCGTATTGCTTTTTACTTGTACGCGGCCGAGATAAACCATTATTTCCGACGTATTTTATCGTGGTACGTCGATTTATGCAAAGATATTCCAACCTTGTAACGATTTTTAGCGGGTCAATTCGATGGGAACATCCGGCCTCTTCGTAGCGGGGCGACAAAATTCCAAGTTCCAACCTCTCGGCCATTTTGGTCTGGCGGACGAAATTTTTCAAAAAAATAAAGTGAAATCGTTACTTTCGACCAGATTACGTCGTAACATAGCGATTTCACGCAAAATTTCGATACATTATAACGCTATTCAGCGAGTTACTTCTACTCGAACGTTCGAACAGAGGCGGATGTTTCAAAGTCCATGCGATGCAACGATACGCTCTTACGCGTTGCTCGCTCGCTCCGCTCGCTCGAAAAAAAATAGCCCAACCCAAAACCAATAACTTTTGCGTTCGTTCTTCGATTTCATCGAAAACTTCGTTAGAACGCGCGGGATCGGTTTAGGGTTGGGCTAGATGGGTCCGAGCGAGCGCCGCGAGCGAGCATTTATCGCGACCTTTCTCCTCGTTTTCGTCTCTCTCGAGAAGCGGGAAAAACGCGAATGAACGCGAATGAACGCGAATGAACGCGAATGAACGCGAATGAACGCGAATGAACGCGAATGAACGCGAATGAACGCGAATGAACGCGAATGAACGCGAATGAACGCGAAAGAACGCGAAAGAACGCGAAAGACGTTAGAAGGGCGCGCGCGCGCGCGCGCACGGCGCGTCGCGCCCCGCAGCGTGCCTTAAGAGAGTCATAGTTACTCCCGCCGTTTACCCGCTGAATTTGACGTGCGCGCGCAGCGGCGTATTGCTTTTTACTTGTACGCGGCCGAGATAAACCATTATTTCCGACGTATTTTATCGTGGTACGTCGATTTATGCAAAGATATTCCAACCTTGTAACGATTTTTAGCGGGTCAATTCGATGGGAACATCCGGCCTCTTCGTAGCGGGGCGACAAAATTCCAAGTTCCAGCCTCTCGGCCATTTTGGTCCGGCGGATGAAATTTTTCAATAAAATAAAGTGAAATCGTTACTTTCGACCAGATTACGTCGTAACATAGCGATTTCACGCAAAATTTCGATACATTATAACGCTATTCAGCGAGTTACTTCTACTCGAACGTTCGAACAGAGGCGGATGTTTCAAAGTCCATGCGATGCAACGATACGCTCTTACGCGTTGCTCGCTCGCTCCGCTCGCTCGAAAAGAAATAGCCCAACCCAAAACCAATAACTTTTGCGTTCGTTCTTCGATTTCATCGAAAACTTCGTTAGAACGCGCGGGATCGGTTTAGGGTTGGGCTAGATGGGTCCGAGCGAGCGCCGCGAGCGAGCATTTATCGCGACCTTTCTCCTCGTTTTCGTCTCTCTCGAGAAGCGGGAAAAACGCGAATGAACGCGAATGAACGCGAATGAACGCGAATGAACGCGAATGAACGCGAATGAACGCGAAAGAACGCGAAAGAACGTGAAAGACGTTAGAAGGGCGCGCGCGCACGCGCGCACGGCGCGTCGCGCCCCGCAGCGTGCCTTAAGAGTGTCATAGTTACTCCCGCCGTTTACCCGCTGAATTTGACGTGCGCGCGCAGCGGCGTATTGCTTTTTACTTGTACGCGGCCGAGATAAACCATTATTTTCGACGTATTTTATCGTGGTACGTCGATTTATGCAAAGATATTCCAACCTTGTAACGATTTTTAGCGGGCCAATTCGATGGGAACATCCGGCCTCTTCGTAGCGGGGCGACAAAATTCCAAGTTCCAACCTCTCGGCCATTTTGGTCCGGCGGACGAAATTTTTCAAAAAAATAAAGTGAAATCGTTACTTTCGACCAGATTACGTCGTAACATAGCGATTTCACGCAAGATTTCGATACAGTATAACGCTATTCAGCGAGTTACTTCTACTCGAACGTTCTAACAGAGGCGGATGTTTCAAAGTCCATGCGATGCAACGATACGCTCTTACGCGTTGCTCGCTCGCTCCGCTCGCTCGAAAAAAATAGCCCAACCCAAAGCCAATAACTTTTGCGTTCGTTCTTCGATTTCATCGAAAACTTCGTTAGAACGCGCGGGATCGGTTTAGGGTTGGGCTAGTTGGGTCCGAGCGAGCGCCGCGAGCGAGCATTTATCGCGACCTTTCTCCTCGTTTTCGTCTCTCTCGAGAAGCGGGAAAAACGCGAATGAACGCGAATGAACGCGAATGAACGCGAATGAACGCGAATGAACGCGAATGAACGCGAATGAACGCGAATGAACGCGAATGAACGCGAAAGAACGCGAAAGAACGTGAAAGACGTTAGAAGGGCGCGCGCGCGCGCGCGCACGGCGCGTCGCGCCCCGCAGCGTGCCTTAACAGAGTCATAGTTACTCCCGCCGTTTACCCGCTGAATTTGACGTGCGCGCGCAGCGGCGTATTGCTTTTTACTTGTACGCGGCCGAGATAAACCATTATTTCCGACGTATTTTATCGTGGTACGTCGATTTATGCAAAGATATTCCAACCTTGTAACGATTTTTAGCGGGTCAATTCGATGGGAACATCCGGCCTCTTCGTAGCGGGGCGACAAAATTCCAAGTTCCAGCCTCTCGGCCATTTTGGTCCGGCGGATGAAATTTTTCAATAAAATAAAGTGAAATCGTTACTTTCGACCAGATTACGTCGTAACATAGCGATTTCACGCAAAATTTCGATACATTATAACGCTATTCAGCGAGTTACTTCTACTCGAACGTTCGAACAGAGGCGGATGTTTCAAAGTCCATGCGATGCAACGATACGCTCTTACGCGTTGCTCGCTCGCTCCGCTCGCTCGAAAAGAAATAGCCCAACCCAAAACCAATAACTTTTGCGTTCGTTCTTCGATTTCATCGAAAACTTCGTTAGAACGCGCGGGATCGGTTTAGGGTTGGGCTAGATGGGTCCGAGCGAGCGCCGCGAGCGAGCATTTATCGCGACCTTTCTCCTCGTTTTCGTCTCTCTCGAGAAGCGGGAAAAACGCGAATGAACGCGAATGAACGCGAATGAACGCGAATGAACGCGAATGAACGCGAATGAACGCGAAAGAACGCGAAAGAACGTGAAAGACGTTAGAAGGGCGCGCGCGCACGCGCGCACGGCGCGTCGCGCCCCGCAGCGTGCCTTAAGAGTGTCATAGTTACTCCCGCCGTTTACCCGCTGAATTTGACGTGCGCGCGCAGCGGCGTATTGCTTTTTACTTGTACGCGGCCGAGATAAACCATTATTTTCGACGTATTTTATCGTGGTACGTCGATTTATGCAAAGATATTCCAACCTTGTAACGATTTTTAGCGGGCCAATTCGATGGGAACATCCGGCCTCTTCGTAGCGGGGCGACAAAATTCCAAGTTCCAACCTCTCGGCCATTTTGGTCCGGCGGACGAAATTTTTCAAAAAAATAAAGTGAAATCGTTACTTTCGACCAGATTACGTCGTAACATAGCGATTTCACGCAAAATTTCGATACAGTATAACGCTATTCAGCGAGTTACTTCTACTCGAACGTTCTAACAGAGGCGGATGTTTCAAAGTCCATGCGATGCAACGATACGCTCTTACGCGTTGCTCGCTCGCTCCGCTCGCTCGAAAAAAATAGCCCAACCCAAAGCCAATAACTTTTGCGTTCGTTCTTCGATTTCATCGAAAACTTCGTTAGAACGCGCGGGATCGGTTTAGGGTTGGGCTAGTTGGGTCCGAGCGAGCGCCGCGAGCGAGCATTTATCGCGACCTTTCTCCTCGTTTTCGTCTCTCTCGAGAAGCGGGAAAAACGCGAATGAACGCGAATGAACGCGAATGAACGCGAATGAACGCGAATGAACGCGAATGAACGCGAATGAACGCGAATGAACGCGAATGAACGCGAAAGAACGCGAAAGAACGTGAAAGACGTTAGAAGGGCGCGCGCGCGCGCGCGCACGGCGCGTCGCGCCCCGCAGCGTGCCTTAACAGAGTCATAGTTACTCCCGCCGTTTACCCGCTGAATTTGACGTGCGCGCGCAGCGGCGTATTGCTTTTTACTTGTATGCGGCCGAGATAAACCATTATTTCCGACGTATTTTATCGTGGTACGTCGATTTATGCAAAGATATTCCAACCTTGTAACGATTTTTAGCGGGTCAATTCGATGGGAACATCCGGCCTCTTCGTAGCGGGGCGACAAAATTCCAAGTTCCAACCTCTCGGCCATTTTGGTCCGGCGGACGAAATTTTTCAAAAAAATAAAGTGAAATCGTTACTTTCGACCAGATTACGTCGTAACATAGCGATTACACGCAAAATTTCGATACATTATAACGCTTTTCAGCGAGTTACTTCTACTCGAACGTTCGAACAGAGGCGGATGTTTCAAAGTCCATGCGATGCAACGATACGCTCTTACGCGTTGCTCGCTCGCTCCGCTCGCTCGAAAAAAAAATAGCCCATCCCAAAACCAATAACTTTTGCGTTCGTTCTTCGATTTCATCGAAAACTTCGTTAGAACGCGCGGGATCGGTTTAGGGTTGGGCTAGATGGGTCCGAGCGAGCGCCGCGAGCGAGCATTTATCGCGACCTTTCTCCTCGTTTTCGTCTCTCTCGAGAAGCGGGAAAAACGCGAATGAACGCGAATGAACGCGAATGAACGCGAATGAACGCGAATGAACGCGAATGAACGCGAATGAACGCGAAAGAACGCGAAAGAACGTGAAAGACGTTAGAAGGGCGCGCGCGCACGCGCGCACGGCGCGTCGCGCCCCGCAGCGTGCCTTAAGAGAGTCATAGTTACCCCCGGCGTTTACCCGCTGAATTTGACGTGCGCGCGCAGCGGCGTATTGCTTTTTACTTGTACGCGGCCGAGATAAACCATTATTTTCGACGTATTTTATCGTGGTACGTCGATTTATGCAAAGATATTCCAACCTTGTAACGATTTTTAGCGGGTCAATTCGATGGGAACATCCGGCCTCTTCGTAGCGGGGCGACAAAATTCCAAGTTCCAACCTCTCGGCCATTTTGGTCCGGCGGACGAAATTTTTCAAAAAAATAAAGTGAAATCGTTACTTTCGACCAGATTACGTCGTAACATAGCGATTACACGCAAAATTTCGATACATTATAACGCTTTTCAGCGAGTTACTTCTACTCGAACGTTCGAACAGAGGCGGATGTTTCAAAGTCCATCCGATGCAACGATACGCTCTTACGCGTTGCTCGCTCGCTCCGCTCGCTCGAAAAAAAATAGCCCAACCCAAAGCCAATAACTTTTGCGTTCGTTCTTCGATTTCATCGAAAACTTCGTTAGAACGCGCGGGATCGGTTTAGGGTTGGGCTAGATGGGTCCGAGCGAGCGCCGCGAGCGAGCATTTATCGCGACCTTTCTCCTCGTTTTCGTCTCTCTCGAGAAGCGGGAAAAACGCGAATGAACGCGAATGAACGCGAATGAACGCGAATGAACGCGAATGAACGCGAATGAACGCGAAAGAACGCGAAAGAACGTGAAAGACGTTAGAAGGGCGCGCGCGCACGCGCGCACGGCGCGTCGCGCCCCGCAGCGTGCCTTAAGAGAGTCATAGTTACTCCCGCCGTTTACCCGCTGAATTTGACGTGCGCGCGCAGCGGCGTATTGCTTTTTACTTGTACGCGGCCGAGATAAACCATTATTTTCGACGTATTTTATCGTGGTACGTCGATTTATGCAAAGATATTTCAACCTTGTAACGATTTTTAGCGGGTCAATTCGATGGGAACATCCGGCCTCTTTGTTGCGGGGCGACAAAATTCCAAGTTCCAACCTCTCGGCCATTTTGGTCCGGCGGACGAAATTTTTCAAAAAAATAAAGTGAAATCGTTACTTTCGACCAGATTACGTCGTAACATAGCGATTTCACGCAAAATTTCGATTCAGTATAACGCTATTCAGCGAGTTACTTCTACTCGAACGTTCTAACAGAGGCGGATGTTTCAAAGTCCATGCGATGCAACGATACGCTCTTACGCGTTGCTCGCTCGCTCCGCTCGCTCGAAAAAAAATAGCCCAACCCAAAACCAATAACTTTTGCGTTCGTTCTTCGATTTCATCGAAAACTTCGTTAGAACGCGCGGGATCGGTTTAGGGTTGGGCTAGATGGGTCCGAGCGAGCGCCGCGAGCGAGCATTTATCGCGACCTTTCTCCTCGTTTTCGTCTCTCTCGAGAAGCGGGAAAAACGCGAATGAACGCGAATGAACGCGAATGAACGCGAATGAACGCGAATGAACGCGAATGAACGCGAATGAACGCGAATGAACGCGAAAGAACGCGAAAGAACGTGAAAGACGTTAGAAGGGCGTGCGCGCACGCGCGCACGGCGCGTCGCGCCCCGCAGCGTGCCTTAAGAGAGTCATAGTTACTCCCGCCGTTTACCCGCTGAATTTGACGTGCGCGCGCAGCGGCGTATTGCTTTTTACTTGTACGCGGCCGAGATAAACCATTATTTTCGACGTATTTTATCGTGGTACGTCGATTTATGCAAAGATATTCCAACCTTGTAACGATTTTTAGCGGGTCAATTCGATGGGAACATCCGGCCTCTTCGTAGCGGGGCGACAAAATTCCAAGTTCCAACCTCTCGGCCATTTTGGTCCGGCGGACGAAATTTTTCAAAAAAATAAAGTGAAGTCGTTACTTTCGACCAGATTACGTCGTAACATAGCGATTTCACGCAAAATTTCGATTCAGTATAACGCTATTCAGCGAGTTACTTCTACTCGAACGTTCTAACAGAGGCGGATGTTTCAAAGTCCATGCGATGCAACGATACGCTCTTACGCGTTGCTCGCTCGCTCCGCTCGCTCGAAAAAAAATAGCCCAACCCAAAACCAATAACTTTTGCGTTCGTTCTTCGATTTCATCGAAAACTTCGTTAGAACGCGCGGGATCGGTTTAGGGTTGGGCTAGATGGGTCCGAGCGAGCGCCGCGAGCGAGCATTTATCGCGACCTTTCTCCTCGATTTCGTCTCTCTCGAGAAGCGGGAAAAACGCGAATGAACGCGAATGAACGCGAATGAACGCGAATGAACGCGAATGAACGCGAATGAACGCGAATGAACGCGAATGAACGCGAAAGAACGCGAAAGAACGTGAAAGACGTTAGAAGGGCGCGCCCCGCAGCGTGCCTTAAGAGAGTCATAGTTACTCCCGCCGTTTACCCGCTGAATTTGACGTGCGCGCGCAGCGGCGTATTGCTTTTTACTTGTACGCGGCCGAGATAAACCATTATTTCCGACGTATTTTATCGTGGTACGTCGATTTATGCAAAGATATTCCAACCTTGTAACGATTTTTAGCGGGTCAATTCGATGGGAACATCCGGCCTCTTCGTAGCGGGGCGACAAAATTCCAAGTTCCAACCTCTCGGCCATTTTGGTCTGGCGGACGAAATTTTTCAAAAAAATAAGGTGAAATCGTTACTTTCGACCAGATTACGTCGTAACATAGCGATTTCACGCAAAATTTCGATACATTATAACGCTATTCAGCGAGTTACTTCTACTCGAACGTTCGAACAGAGGCGGATGTTTCAAAGTCCATGCGATGCAACGATACGCTCTTACGCGTTGCTCGCTCGCTCCGCTCGCTCGAAAAAAATAGCCCAACCCAAAACCAATAACTTTTGCGTTCGTTCTTCGATTTCATCGAAAACTTCGTTAGAACGCGCGGGATCGGTTTAGGGTTGGGCTAGATGGGTCCGAGCGAGCGCCGCGAGCGAGCATTTATCGCGACCTTTCTCCTCGTTTTCGTCTCTCTCGAGAAGCGGGAAAAACGCGAATGAACGCGAATGAACGCGAATGAACGCGAATGAACGCGAATGAACGCGAATGAACGCGAATGAACGCGAAAGAACGCGAAAGAACGTGAAAGACGTTAGAAGGGCGTGCGCGCACGCGCGCACGGCGCGTCGCGCCCCGCAGCGTGCCTTAAGAGAGTCATAGTTACTCCCGCCGTTTACCCGCTGAATTTGACGTGCGCGCGCAGCGGCGTATTGCTTTTTACTTGTACGCGGCCGAGATAAACCATTATTTTCGACGTATTTTATCGTGGTACGTCGATTTATGCAAAGATATTCCAACCTTGTAACGATTTTTAGCGGGTCAATTCGATGGGAACATCCGGCCTCTTCGTAGCGGGGCGACAAAATTCCAAGTTCCAACCTCTCGGCCATTTTGGTCCGGCGGACGAAATTTTTCAAAAAAATAAAGTGAAATCGTTACTTTCGACCAGATTACGTCGTAACATAGCGATTTCACGCAAAATTTCGATTCAGTATAACGCTATTCAGCGAGTTACTTCTACTCGAACGTTCTAACAGAGGCGGATGTTTCAAAGTCCATGCGATGCAACGATACGCTCTTACGCGTTGCTCGCTCGCTCCGCTCGCTCGAAAAAAAATAGCCCAACCCAAAACCAATAACTTTTGCGTTCGTTCTTCGATTTCATCGAAAACTTCGTTAGAACGTGCGGGATCGGTTTAGGGTTGGGCTAGATGGGTCCGAGCGAGCGCCGCGAGCGAGCATTTATCGCGACCTTTCTCCTCGATTTCGTCTCTCTCGAGAAGCGGGAAAAACGCGAATGAACGCGAATGAACGCGAATGAACGCGAATGAACGCGAATGAACGCGAATGAACGCGAAAGAACGCGAAAGAACGTGAAAGACGTTAGAAGGGCGCGCCCCGCAGCGTGCCTTAAGAGAGTCATAGTTACTCCCGCCGTTTACCCGCTGAATTTGACGTGCGCGCGCAGCGGCGTATTGCTTTTTACTTGTACGCGGCCGAGATAAACCATTATTTCCGACGTATTTTATCGTGGTACGTCGATTTATGCAAAGATATTCCAACCTTGTAACGATTTTTAGCGGGTCAATTCGATGGGAACATCCGGCCTCTTCGTAGCGGGGCGACAAAATTCCAAGTTCCAACCTCTCGGCCATTTTGGTCTGGCGGACGAAATTTTTCAAAAAAATAAGGTGAAATCGTTACTTTCGACCAGATTACGTCGTAACATAGCGATTTCACGCAAAATTTCGATACATTATAACGCTATTCAGCGAGTTACTTCTACTCGAACGTTCGAACAGAGGCGGATGTTTCAAAGTCCATGCGATGCAACGATACGCTCTTACGCGTTGCTCGCTCGCTCCGCTCGCTCGAAAAAAATAGCCCAACCCAAAACCAATAACTTTTGCGTTCGTTCTTCGATTTCATCGAAAACTTCGATAGAACGCGCGGGATCGGTTTAGGGTTGGGCTAGATGGGTCCGAGCGAGCGCCGCGAGCGAGCATTTATCGCGACCTTTCTCCTCGTTTTCGTCTCTCTCGAGAAGCGGGAAAAACGCGAATGAACGCGAATGAACGCGAATGAACGCGAATGAACGCGAATGAACGCGAATGAACGCGAATGAACGCGAAAGAACGCGAAAGAACGCGAAAGACGTTAGAAGGGCGCGCGCGCGCGCGCGCACGGCGCGTCGCGCCCCGCAGCGTGCCTTAAGAGAGTCATAGTTACTCCCGCCGTTTACCCGCTGAATTTGACGTGCGCGCGCAGCGGCGTATTGCTTTTTACTTGTACGCGGCCGAGATAAACCATTATTTCCGACGTATTTTATCGTGGTACGTCGATTTATGCAAAGATATTCCAACCTTGTAACGATTTTTAGCGGGTCAATTCGATGGGAACATCCGGCCTCTTCGTAGCGGGGCGACAAAATTCCAAGTTCCAACCTCTCGGCCATTTTGGTCCGGCGGATGAAATTTTTCAATAAAATAAAGTGAAATCGTTACTTTCGAACAGATTACGTCGTAACATAGCGATTTCACGCAAAATTTCGATACATTATAACGCTACTCAGCGAGTTACTTCTACTCGAACGTTCGAACAGAGGCGGATGTTTCAAAGTCCATCCGATGCAACGATACGCTCTTACGCGTTGCTCGCTCGCTCCGCTCGCTCGAAAAAAAATAGCCCAACCCAAAACCAATATCTTTTGCGTTCGTTCTTCGATTTCATCGAAAACTTCGTTAGAACGCGCGGGATCGGTTTAGGGTTGGGCTAGATGGGTCCGAGCGAGTGCCGCGAGCGAGCATTTATCGCGACCTTTCTCCTCGTTTTCGTCTCTCTCGAGAAGCGGGAAAAACGCGAATGAACGCGAATGAACGCGAATGAACGCGAATGAACGCGAATGAACGCGAATGAACGCGAATGAACGCGAAAGAACGCGAAAGAACGTGAAAGACGTTAGAAGGGCGCGCGCGCGCGCGCGCACGGCGCGTCGCGCCCCGCAGCGTGCCTTAAGAGAGTCATAGTTACTCCCGCCGTTTACCCGCTGAATTTGACGTGCGCGCGCAGCGGCGTATTGCTTTTTACTTGTACGCGGCCGAGATAAACCATTATTTCCGACGTATTTTATCGTGGTACGTCGATTTATGCAAAGATATTCCAACCTTCTAACGATTTTTAGCGGGTCAATTCGATGGGAACATCCGGCCTCTTCGTAGCGGGGCGACAAAATTCCAAGTTCCAACCTCTCGGCCATTTTGGTCCGGCGGACGAAATTTTTCAAAAAAATAAAGTGAAATCGTTACTTTCGGCCAGATTACGTCGTAACATAGCGATTACACGCAAAATTTCGATACATTATAACGCTATTCAGCGAGTTACTTCTACTCGAACGTTCGAACAGAGGCGGATGTTTCAAAGTCCATCCGATGCAACGATACGCTCTTACGCGTTGCTCGCTCGCTCCGCTCGCTCGAAAAAAAATAGCCCAACCCAAAACCAATAACTTTTGCGTTCGTTCTTCGATTTCATCGAAAACTTCGTTAGAACGCGCGGGATCGGTTTAGGGTTGGGCTAGATGGGTCCGAGCGAGCGCCGCGAGCGAGCATTTATCGCGACCTTTCTCCTCGTTTTCGTCTCTCTCGAGAAGCGGGAAAAACGCGAATGAACGCGAATGAACGCGAATGAACGCGAATGAACGCGAATGAACGCGAATGAACGCGAATGAACGCGAATGAACGCGAATGAACGCGAATGAACGCGAATGAACGCGAAAGAACGCGAAAGAACGTGAAAGACGTTAGAAGGGCGCGCGCGCAAGGCGCGTCGCGCCCCGCAGCGTGCCTTAAGAGAGTCATAGTTACTCCCGCCGTTTACCCGCTGAATTTGACGTGCGCGCGCAGCTTCGTATTGCTTTTTACTTGTACGCGGCCGAGATAAACCATTATTTCCGACGTATTTTATCGTGGTACGTCGATTTATGCAAAGATATTCCAACCTTGTAACGATTTTTAGCGGGTCAATTCGATGGGAACATCCGGCCTCTTCGTAGCGGGGCGACAAAATTCCAAGTTCCAACCTCTCGGCCATTTTGGTCCGGCGGATGAAATTTTTCAATAAAATAAAGTGAAATCGTTACTTTCGACCAGATTACGTCGTAACATAGCGATTTCACGCAAAATTTCGATACATTATAACGCTATTCAGCGAGTTACTTCTACTCGAACGTTCGAACAGAGGCGGATGTTTCAAAGTCCATCCGATGCAACGATACGCTCTTACGCGTTGCTCGCTCGCTCCGCTCGCTCGAAAAAAAATAGCCCAACCCAAAACCAATAACTTTTGCGTTCGTTCTTCGATTTCATCGAAAACTTCGTTAGAACGCGCGGGATCGGTTTAGGGTTGGGCTAGATGGGTCCGAGCGAGCGCCGCGAGCGAGCATTTATCGCGACCTTTCTCCTCGTTTTCGTCTCTCTCGAGAAGCGGGAAAAACGCGAATGAACGCGAATGAACGCGAATGAACGCGAATGAACGCGAATGAACGCGAATGAACGCGAATGAACGCGAAAGAACGCGAAAGAACGTGAAAGACGTTAGAAGGGCGCGCGCGCACGGCGCGTCGCGCCCCGCAGCGTGCCTTAAGAGAGTCATAGTTACTCCCGCCGTTTACCCGCTGAATTTGACGTGCGCGCGCAGCGGCGTATTGCTTTTTACTTGTACGCGGCCGAGATAAACCATT
This sequence comes from Bombus vancouverensis nearcticus, assembly GCF_051014615.1. NCBI lineage: Eukaryota > Metazoa > Arthropoda > Insecta > Hymenoptera > Apidae > Bombus > Bombus vancouverensis. The sequence goes on along the minus strand of NC_134926.1, from coordinate 1,747,084 downwards.
ATTTCCGACGTATTTTATCGTGGTACGTCGATTTATGCAAAGATATTCCAACCTTGTAACGATTTTTAGCGGGTCAATTCGATGGGAACATCCGGCCTCTTCGTAGCGGGGCGACAAAATTCCAAGTTCCAACCTCTCGGCCATTTTGGTCCGGCAGACGAAATTTTTCAAAAAAATAAAGTGAAATCGTTACTTTCGACCAGATTACGTCGTAACATAGCGATTACACGCAAAATTTCGATACATTATAACGCTTTTCAGCGAGTTACTTCTACTCGAACGTTCGAACAGAGACGGATGTTTCAAAGTCCATCCGATGCAACGATACGCTCTTACGCGTTGCTCGCTCGCTCCGCTCGCTCGAAAAAAAATAGCCCAACCCAAAACCAATAACTTTTGCGTTCGTTCTTCGATTTCATCGAAAACTTCGTTAGAACGCGCGGGATCGGTTTAGGGTTGGGCTAGATGGGTCCGAGCGAGCGCCGCGAGCGAGCATTTATCGCGACCTTTCTCCTCGTTTTCGTCTCTCTCGAGAAGCGGGAAAAACGCGAATGAACGCGAATGAACGCGAATGAACGCGAATGAACGCGAATAAACGCGAATGAACGCGAATGAACGCGAATGAACGCGAATGAACGCGAATGAACGCGAAAGAACGCGAAAGAACGTGAAAGACGTTAGAAGGGCGCGCGCGCGCGCGCACGGCGCGTCGCGCCCCGCAGCGTGCCTTAAGAGAGTCATAGTTACTCCCGCCGTTTACCCGCTGAATTTGACGTGCGCGCGCAGCGGCGTATTGCTTTTTACTTGTACGCGGCCGAGATAAACCATTATTTCCGACGTATTTTATCGTGGTACGTCGATTTATGCAAAGATATTCCAACCTTCTAACGATTTTTAGCGGGTCAATTCGATGGGAACATCCGGCCTCTTCGTAGCGGGGCGACAAAATTCCAAGTTCCAACCTCTCGGTCATTTTGATCCGGCGGACGAAATTTTTCAAAAAAATAAAGTGAAATCGTTACTTTCGACCAGATTACGTCGTAACATAGCGATTTCACGCAAAATTTCGATACATTATAACGCTATTCAGCGAGTTACTTCTACTCGAACGTTCGAACAGAGGCGGATGTTTCAAAGTCCATCCGATGCAACGATACGCTCTTACGCGTTGCTCGCTCGCTCCGCTCGCTCGAAAAAAAATAGCCCAACCCAAAACCAATAACTTTTGCGTTCGTTCTTCGATTTCATCGAAAACTTCGTTAGAACGCGCGGGATCGGTTTAGGGTTGGGCTAGATGGGTCCGAGCGAGCGCCGCGAGCGAGCATTTATCGCGACCTTTCTCCTCGTTTTCGTCTCTCTCGAGAAGCGGGAAAAACGCGAATGAACGCGAATGAACACGAATGAACGCGAATGAACGCGAATGAACGCGAAAGTACGCGAAAGAACGTGAAAGACGTTAGAAGGGCGCGCGCGCGCGCGCGCACGGCGCGTCGCGCCCCGCAGCGTGCCTTAAGAGAGTCATAGTTACTCCCGCCGTTTACCCGCTGAATTTGACGTGCGCGCGCAGCGGCGTATTGCTTTTTACTTGTACGCGGCCGAGATAAACCATTTTTTCCGACGTATTTTATCGTGGTACGTCGATTTATGCAAAGATATTCCAACCTTGTAACGATTTTTAGCGGGTCAATTCGATGGGAACATCCGGCCTCTTCGTAGCGGGGCGACAAAATTCCAAGTTCCAACCTCTCGGCCATTTTGGTCCGGCGGACGAAATTTTTCAAAAAAATAAAGTGAAATCGTTACTTTCGGCCAGATTACGTCGTAACATAGCGATTACACGCAAAATTTCGATACATTATAACGCTATTCAGCGAGTTACTTCTACTCGAACGTTCGAACAGAGGCGGATGTTTCAAAGCCCATGCGATGCAACGATACGCTCTTACGCGTTGCTCGCTCGCTCCGCTCGCTCGAAAAAAAATAGCCCAACCCAAAACCAATAACTTTTGCGTTCGTTCTTCGATTTCATCGAAAACTTCGTTAGAACGCGCGGGATCGGTTTAGGGTTGGGCTAGATGGGTCCG